>NC_141693.1:194112341-194712341 GCF_964263255.1 Lissotriton vulgaris | reverse complement strand
TAGGAATGAATGGGGAGTTATTCCTTATTTGCGATTAGCAATTTGCTAATCGCAAATAAGGATGCGATTTCAAGGGTGCTAGGGGTGTCCAAAGGACACCCTGTAGCACCCCTGCAATGTAATCTACATTGGTGTTGCGCACACACATGTCCAAAGGACATGTGTGTGTGCAACATGCCACTTAGAAAAATGCATTTAAAAGCTTTTTTCTAAGTGTTCGCTGTTTACCACGAGGTTTGACCTCGCGGTAAATAGCATGATGGATGATGAATCCCAAAAGCAAAAATTGCGCTCGCAAAGGGCCAGATTCTCAGAATCTGGCCTTTTGCGAGCCGATTTTACTATGATGAATCAAGTGTTCTGTTGACGTTTCAACCCCTCAAGCAATGGATAAGCAAGGCCAGCATCAGGATAGGTGAAGTAAGTAAGGCTGAGTAAAGTATCACTAGGGGAGAAAAAATAACTACTTTGCAGTTCTTGAAGAGCCAGGGTAGTTCTTGAAGAGCTGACATCAATTAACTGATCATCCTCATTTGTAGCAAACCGCTTCATAAAACAGAATTGCATCAATGCAGCAGATTAGGGTTCCATTATGAGTGTCCTTTTTATGTCTAGCAGAGTCGGGATTATATATTTTGCTGCTATTACATCAACCCCTGCATTTGTTGCCTGGTACATTTTTGGCAGGTAAAACCTGGTAAAATTTATCAGGAGTAAAATGACTGCTAAATCCTGCATCTCATTCCTTATTTCTCTAGGGAGTCTCAAATTTAAGGAAACGATTGTACTGGGTAAATCCTGAGCCCTGGATTATCGGATTTCACCTGGTGTGATAAATACCTTAACTTCATTGGGAGCACAAATACCTTAACTTCACTGGGAGCACTTGTAATTAGGGCCAATTTTTGTTTTCTGTCACTGGAAGGACATTGGACAGCATCTTCGACCTAATGCTCTGTATGCCCAGCTGCCACCATGCGTCTGACCCATACACTCGCGGATCGCAATATCGAGATTGCATGTTGAGATTTGAAACGTGTTACACATATTGTATAAACAAAGACATGCAAAGTTACCTATAGAAACATCTGATCTACAATAGACGGGCAACATTAGTCTGAAGGGATGCATCTGCATGACGTGTGACTGACTTTACCCAGCCCTTGCTGCCTTTCCCAGGTGCCAGCATTTCGGCAAATGCGGTCATTTCCCTGTACCTGTCATCTAACAGACTGGGTTCAGCCCCACTCATTTTCCCGATAAAATGTCTTGTCAGAAAACGTTCTAATGGAACTAGATAGATTTTATTTGTGAGGCGTCAACCTGTCAAGAAATATCCCAATTCCTCTGAGTTAATGCATGAATGTTAGGCAGCACTAGGCTGAAAGAACCCTGTTCACAGTTTCCAACTTGTGCAGTCTGCATTTCATGAATTAAGTCAGACAAATTCCTAGAAATATATATGAACTTTAGACCCCTTAAATACAAAAAGAACAGGTGCCTGGCTTGAGTTGAGCCAGCGCAGCTCCTCATGACACGCCCCTAACTTTGTAGCCAACAGCACTTTAAAATTATTTAACAATATGTGGGGCAAAAGATTCCCAGTATACAACGTGCTGCTGGCTTAGAATCCAGGAGTGTTTCAAGGCGTCACACATGTCGTCAGTTGTAAAATATCTTGATTTCCCTACAGGCAAGTTCGTCAGGTTTCCCTCAACCGGAAGCAGAATCCCTTCCGGGGTTTCCTGTATGGATGTTCTACTTCAGCTGTAGGAGAGAGGAGCCTTGAACTTTGGAAACACCCAGATCACGGCTGCCAAGATGCTGGGATGTGGGCGGAGAGGCCTCGGCCTTAAGCCCAAGATGCTCACACCAGGGAGACCCGCATGCTGACCTCCTGTCATCTTTGGCAGTTCCCAGTATTCCTGTTTATTTATGTGGTTTTTGTCTCCCTGCGAAACGTGCTGATTGTCCCTGGAGTGGGCGTGCTGTACTTTAAAAATAACACATTCAGTGACAAAGCGCCAACTTAGGTACAAGAGGGATGTTATGCGCTATTATTGACCCTAGCCTCATACCGAATACTAACTGCTACACCTATGTGATATATAGCGCGTTATATGATCTGAATATTTCCCGACAGTGACAGCACGTAAGTGTTTTTATCCAGATTACTGTCATTCATTGTATCGATCTCAGAAGGATGAGTGGTTGAGATCGTCGAGCAGGGTTCTAATGTATATCCTACGGGCCCCACCCCGGGTCTTTACACACGGGCGACTATAGCACCTGCATAAAGTTATATGTGTACATATATCAACACCAGCATACAAGTGACATAAAGACACATATGTCCACCTCCATTGATGCCAGCAGCTGAGATTTTCAAATATATATGTTCTGAAAAAAAAAAGAAAAATACAACCCTCGAAATTCTGAGTATTATTGGCTGAAGCTCAGAACTTGCTGTGTGTTGCACATTCCTTGAGCCAGGGGCAGCTGTGAGGTGCCCAAAAGCACTCATTGAAGGAGTTGTGGAAGAAGGAACATGCATGTGGACTTTTAGATATTCTGAATTTGGCTTTCTCTTGCGTGCTTTTAAGGGACAGACTATGTTTATGTTCCGATAGTAATTACAAAATGCAGTTAGCAAGTGCTGGTATTTCGCAGTCTTTCAAGCTCAACAAACAGGTGCATAAATATCATCAGCAGTTTTTAAAATATGAATTGTCTTGCTTGTGGTGACATTTCTCTGCTGCTATTGGAAGAACGTTTTGTACTAGCGCTCAAGGAAACATGTTAGTGGGAGCCAGTGCGATGATACTGTTACTGAAACACACACATGCTTCGACAGCATCTACTTCTACTATGCACCGCCCCTGCTGACGACACTCTCCTGCTGGCTCTCTCAGCTGCATCCAAGCGGACTCTCCTGCATCCCTTTGGTTTTGCCTTCTCTTGATCGCGGACTGGATCTCTGTCAATACCTTAAAACTCGTCTATGACCTGATGATGGTGCTTGTCTTCCCCTTCTATCTCTACCATTGCTTGGTGGTTAATTCAACAAGGGTCCTTGCCTAGGAGTACTCGGCTCTCCATGGTACTCAACATGGGTGTCCTGATAGACCCAATTATTTCCTTTACCTTCTATCAATAAGTTCACTTCAACTTGTTGTCTCCTTCTCATTTCTGTGTGAAATTATTTCCCTTTCCTGCATCTAGAGCGAGAGGGATATCATCAACCCGTCACATCTTTGAGTATAGGAACCAAGGGAGTAATCCCAAAACCGTAGAGTGTTCCGACACCCTGCCTGTCTTTTGTTAATAAACCTTTGCTGTTTGAAAAGTCCTTAAACTTGTCCAAGGTTGCTGTGCTTCAATAGCCGCTGTGTGTGTATATATATATATATATTCAAAGATTGATGATATCACTCTAGCTGCAGGGAAGGGAAACGTATATATATATATATATATATATATATATATATATATATATATATGAAAAACAGCACTCCTCACAGTTAAAGGAAGGAGAAGAGGCCACACGAGGGAACTGTGCAGGAGCCGTTTATTGAAAGACAGCGTAGCAAAATGCATTTCGGCGGTAAGCCTTCTTCGGTTGCTGTTGCTGACACGTGATGACCCCATCTGCATCTTCAAAATGTCCAGTACCACCCTCATTGGAAGGTAAGTAAGCTCCGGCCCCCAAGTCACATATTGATTCGACCATAGTGGCACAAAATAGACTTCAACTCCCAGAAGACAGTGCTACTGGCGAGTATTCCAGGGGACGGCAGACAGAGTAGATGGTAAAGATGCAGTAGTGAAGTGGGGTATGCACGTAGATAGAAAGTCCTGCGCACCCCTACACATCCCTCTCGGTTCAAGCCTCGAGCGCAGTGCAGCCAAAAGTTAAGCCAGAATGTCGAGCCGGACAGGCAATGCAGCCGACTCCTCGTTAAGTAACAAGCTGCCAGCTGGCAGAAGGCTGAGGCAAACACAGCACTCGAAGGGGGCAGAAACTGGTCCGGGAAACGGGAAACAGAGATGCTTTGGAAGCAGGTGCCTGTTGATTTCTGCCGCTTTGTAGAACCGGAGCCTCCAGCGCACCTCTGGCATGTGCGTGAATTGAATGAAAAACAGCACTCCTCGCAGTTAAAGGAAGGAGAAGAGGCCACACGAGGGAACTGTGCAGGAGCCGTTTATTGAAAGACAGCGTAGCAAAATGCATTTCGGTGGTAAGCCTTCTTCGGTTGCTGTTGCTGACACGTGATGACCCCATCTGCATCTTCAAAATGTCCAGTACCACCCTCATTGGAAGGTAAGTAAGCTCCCGCCCCCAAGTCACATATTGATTCGACCATAGTGGCACAAAATAGACTTCAACTCCCAGAAGACAGTGCTACTGGCGAGTATTCCAGGGGACGGCAGACAGAGTAGATGGTAAAGATGCAGTAGTGAAGTGGGGTATTGTTATGGCTGGATTTTCTGAGTAGGTGGGATCAGCCCCCAGGGGCCCCTCCAACCCAGCCAGAACGTACTCACCTTCCCTCCCCAGGACCACCTATATCCAGGCACCTGGTACCTACCTGAGGATGGGGAACTCGCAATATACAAGCTCATATTATTAAAAACACCACTAAATCTATAGGGATACTAAGAATACTCACTGATTACTAGGGATATCCATACCCTACACCACACTTATTCACATCAGTTGGTCTCGCGGCCACCCTGACCCAGACCGTTCTACCCTAGGGCAGATCTGACACACAATCCGGTGTGTCTACACATGGGCCTGCAGAACCCAATGCTCCCTTTTCCAAACTGTTCGCAATCCTGCGAAACTACACACTAGTTCAACTACCTAGTGCTCTCATTTACTCAAGCCACAATCCAGTGGGTATCCACACTGGTTCGACCCCCCAGTGCTCTCACTAACGCCGCATATCAACGACGACCACATTCCTATGAACACCTATACGTATATATATATATATTGGGAAGTCTCTTCACTAAGGGTCTGCTACTACAATAATATTATGGGATGGTGTACTAACTTAGTCCCTTGGTTGCAAGTCTCCTCTCTCCCTCACTATTACTTACCTGATCAGGGGTAGCATCTGTTCAAACAGTAATACTTACCAGGAGTGATTAATCTCACTGTATGGGGATAAAGATATACACACTATGTGACTGAGTTAATTTCTTGATTTAAGCGCTCCTACCCCCCTTATCCATCAGTGGCTCAACAGCAACTGGCTTGAAGCCAGGATAACTTTATCATAAAAGAACTCATGCACACTAATTCACTAATTAATGGGGTCATTTATTATTAGTACAACACAGATCTGACAAAGACTATAGGTAGAACACACCGCTTGAAAGAGAAGGATTACACATAACAGGAACACTCCGCTGAAAGGGAAAAGATTAGACATAAAGTGTAAGTGTAGCTAATTCAGACTACCTCACCTATTAGAAGGAAGATTTCTCTCTCTGCCTCTGGTGGGATTAGGGCTCTCTCTGTCTCTCCCTCCTTCACCACATCACCACGCCTCTGGTTCAGTTGCTCCAGCTGACAGCCTTCTTTGATGCTCTCTGCACTGCTTTCTCTCTCCTCATCTTCAGCAATCGTCTGCCTTCTTTCTCCATTCAAGAACTGCACTCTATTCTGCAGCTCCCAGCAGACATCCTCTCTCTCTCTGCAAGCTATTCGGAGCTCCAAGCTGTTCTGGGCTCCCAGCAGTTCTGTGCTCCAAGCTGTTCTGAGCACCACGCTGAACTGCACACCACGCTGCACTGACTTCCAAAACTGAACTGACCACTCCTCCTCTCCTGTAGCTCGCTATTATGGATTCCTCTCCCCTCATGGAAATTTCCACCGGAGGGCTGTCTCCTACCGAATTCCTGTGCCAGCTCCCAGGTTTCCACGCAACCGCAGTGGCCATCTGCTTGTTACGTCTGGGCCCAAGAGAAAAACACATTTCTCGGATAAGAAGCAGTCCTAACTGGATTTTCCTCTAGCACAAAACAGCCTTAACTATAAACATTGCCTTTGCCCTAAAAAGCCTCCCAGTTTCATCAAGATGGAGTCCCTCTAGCTCTAGGCCTGTAGGCCTGAAAGGGGTGAAATGCTCCTTAGCTCTGTCAGAATACCTACATAAACCATACCAATATGTCTAATATGTCAAAGCCAATAGGCAATAGACAGGTTAAAGTCAAGAATAAAGGCATATTAAGCAGCTATCCTCTTCTAGATCTGGAATAAAGGGCTTAAAAGGGCCAACACAGGCTAAGAGTACCTATACTAGATGCGAGCAAGACTAATGATCTATATCACTGCTAAATAAAGCCAAAAACTCTGCCATTACAGGTATGCACGTAGATAGAAAGTCCTGCGCACCCCTACACATCCCTCTCGGTTCAAGCCTCGAGCGCAGTGCAGCCAAAAGTTAAGCCAGAATGTCGAGCCGGACAGGCAATGCAGCCGACTCCTCGTTAAGTAACAAGCTGCCAGCTGGCAGAAGGCTGAGGCAAACACAGCACTCGAAGGGGGCAGAAACTGGTCCGGGAAACGGGAAACAGAGATGCTTTGGAAGCAGGTGCCAGTTGATTTCTGCCGCTTTGTAGAACCGGAGCCTCCAGCGCACCTCTGGCATGTGCGTGAATTGAATGAAAAACAGCACTCCTCGCAGTTAAAGGAAGGAGAAGAGGCCACACGAGGGAACTGTGCAGGAGCCGTTTATTGAAAGACAGCGTAGCAAAATGCATTTCGGCGGTAAGCCTTCTTCGGTTGCTGTTGCTGACACGTGATGACCCCATCTGCATCTTCAAAATGTCCAGTACCACCCTCATTGGAAGGTAAGTAAGCTCCCGCCCCCAAGTCACATATTGATTCGACCATAGTGGCACAAAATAGACTTCAACTCCCAGAAGACAGTGCTACTGGCGAGTATTCCAGGGGACGGCAGACAGAGTAGATGGTAAAGATGCAGTAGTGAAGTGGGGTATGCACGTAGATAGAAAGTCCTGCGCACCCCTACACATCCCTCTCGGTTCAAGCCTCGAGCGCAGTGCAGCCAAAAGTTAAGCCAGAATGTCGAGCCGGACAGGCAATGCAGCCGACTCCTCGTTAAGTAACAAGCTGCCAGCTGGCAGAAGGCTGAGGCAAACACAGCACTCGAAGGGGGCAGAAACTGGTCCGGGAAACGGGAAACAGAGATGCTTTGGAAGCAGGTGCCTGTTGATTTCTGCCGCTTTGTAGAACCGGAGCCTCCAGCGCACCTCTGGCATGTGCGTGAATTGAATGAAAAACAGCACTCCTCGCAGTTAAAGGAAGGAGAAGAGGCCACACGAGGGAACTGTGCAGGAGCCGTTTATTGAAAGACAGCGTAGCAAAATGCATTTCGGCGGTAAGCCTTCTTCGGTTGCTGTTGCTGACACGTGATGACCCCATCTGCATCTTCAAAATGTCCAGTACCACCCTCATTGGAAGGTAAGTAAGCTCCCGCCACCAAGTCACATATTGATTCGACCATAGTGGCACAAAATAGACTTCAACTCCCAGAAGACAGTGCTACTGGCGAGTATTCCAGGGGACGGCAGACAGAGTAGATGGTAAAGATGCAGTAGTGAAGTGGGGTATGCACGTAGATAGAAAGTCCTGCACACCCCTACACATCCCTCTCGGTTCAAGGCTCGAGCGCAGTGCAGCCAAAAGTATATAAATATCCATTCCCTTTTCCAAATGAGCTATATTCCAACTTGGGGGTTAGTGGCTATTCAATGATTTGGACTGGAATTCTGTTTGCAAACACTGACACATATGATACTGATTCGATATTCTGAAGGGACGCCCAAAAAAGCACATCTAAATACCAAATCGTTATCCAGTTACTAACCTATTGTAGCAGTCGGGACTGACTCCAAAATATGATTCTGTACACAGCCAGAAATGTTTTCTCGGTTGCAAACTCTAAATCAGAGTGTTAGCAAGTGCAAAAATGTTACATACCTTGCCATTAAATCCTACCTCTTCTTACTCCAGTGCTGTTTGTGTTGATTATGTAGCTCCAAGGACCAGGATATCTTCAGGTAACCATGCACAGAACACGTTCATTCATTGGTCCATCAATTAGTGTCACATAGACTTAGGATGGTCTCAATGATGACTCTTTCATGTAATCTCTTTACTTTCACAGTACCGTTTTTATTCAAGGTGTGTGCATCACTTTCAAGATCCTTGGCATCTGGTAGCCTGTTCAGCTGACTGATACACATTTCTGGGGTCAGAGGATAACTCCTTGATGAGTTGTGAGGATGTTAGTCCTGCTCAGAGACTTCTGTCCCAGCTTGTTCTGCAGGGGCACTTCTGTGGACTCGGATTTCCCTTGCCATTTACATCTGTGTTTCCTCCACCTTTTTGAGGCATAAGAGGGTCCCCAAGAAATATTTGATAGGCTTGTTCAGCTTATCCTTTAGTTTGTGTGTAATATATCAGTGCTAGCCTTAAAGAATTGAACTTTTTTGGTATTTATTTTTACTGCTGTGAAATGGTCTGTTCTCCACTTCTTTGTATTGTATGGTGCCCTATCACCGTTTGGTGTTAAGAGTTTGGTCTATGAAATGCTTAAAATAAACATCTTACTATTTGGGTGCTTCTCCACAGTACGTGAACGGCGGGTGCATGGAAGAACTCCTGGCAAGTAAAGAGGTTGCACTGAGCTGGAAGGATAAAGTTGACCTGGCTTCAGACATCACAAGAGGGATGATCTACCTCCACTCAAAGAACATTTACCATCGTGACCTCAACTCCAAGGTACAATTCAGAAACACAGACAGACGGGGTTGTCAGGCCAATGAAAGTCAGAGGCAACACAGTTAACATATAGTACGAAATGCAGTTTATGTGAAACTAACATATCACCTCAACAGGTGTTTCGACAGCATTCGTTGCTTGCATTACAAATTTGGCGACCAATCCTCAGAATGCAGCTACTCAGCTACGAAATGAAATTACAGGATCAGAGATCTTGGCAGTAATAAAGTCGCTGGCAGGGGCAAAAGATTGCGTGGAAGATGGAATTCCTATCAAATTTTATAAAACTTTTGCCAAGGAGCTGTCCCCTTTTCTGAAAAAACTATTTAACCATACCGAAGCCAGCAGTTCGGTCTTATCAGAGTTTAAGAGGGCGATTGTAGTTAGTTTCACAAAAAAGGGTAAACCACACAATAATGTGCATTCTTTCAGACCGATAAGTCTCTTAAACGCCGACTATAAAATCCTGATGAACATTTGGGCACTGCGTTTTACTCCTTAGTCTAAGGAAGCAATTCATATCGATCAAACGGGCTTTGTTGCTGGGCGAACTATGTCTTCAAATACAGGATATTTGATACAAGCTCTTGATTATTTTAATGTTTATATGACACCAACCTGCATAATGATGGTCGATGCTGAAAAGGCCTTTGATTTAGTTAATTTGGACTTCTTATTTTAGGGCTTCAAAGGTTCGGGATCCCAGCTCAAGTAATTTTAATGTTGCAAAATATCTACCAAGGGGCGCAAGCTCAGTTAGTAATTAATGGGGATCAAATAGGATCAGTGGATATTAATTGGGGGACGAGGCAAGGTTGCCCCACATCACCCCTATTCACTTTTTTTATAGAACCATTGGCAGTAAAAATACGAGCTAGTGTGGGTATTAAAGCCCCGATTGGTGGTAAAACTTTTTGCTGACAAGGCCATCTTGTTCTTGTCTCCTGACAAGCCAAATATAGAACAGATCTTGGCTGAATTTAGACAATACGAATCAATAGGGGGATATAAAATCAATCCAATCAAAACCGGGATTATCATTTTAATATCGGGCTCATAAGTTATCTGGGGATTTTTGTCACAGGACAATACGGTCAGCTTGCCAAATTGAATTATGAGGTCACTTGTATTAAGATTCAGAGATTACTCGAAAAATGGGCAAGCCTTCCCCTAACTTTGATAGGTCGAGTGGCGCTTATAAAGATGTCTATATTACCCTTAATGATATTTCTTTTTTCCAACATCTCAATTAAGATTATTAGTAATTTTAAAGGGTTCGACTCAATGATTAGATCATTTATTTGGAACAAAAAGTCCACCAGAGTAAAACTTTTTATAACTAGATACTCAATTGGGTGGCCTAGCACTTCCGAATATTCATTTATATTATGAATCAGCATTTCTTGATTATACAGCTTGCTTACTATCTAAAACTAAACAAATAGATATATATTTTTTATAAATAAGATGATTCAAGAAGCTGGAACTCAAATTCACACATTTCTAAAAACTTCTAAACCTCCAAAAAAAACAGGTACAAGATGCTTTTGGATTTTTCTAATAGACTTCGTTTCATTTTTAAACGGAGTGGAATGTCTGGTTTTTACTCATTAAAATTAAATGAGTGTAGAGATCTGGGCCTCCATATTCATTCTACCCAGTTCAAAACCTGGCAAGATTCTGGCTTGGGGGTTGTTAATCAGTTTATCATTCAGGGGAGGATGATTACCTGGGAAAAAGTTTAGGCCAGATGCCACACCGTAACAAGCCCTTATTCTTTGAATTCATCCAAATAGTTAATTTCTTTAATAAATACAATTTAAAACTTAATAGTTCCCCCTCTAAGGCAGCCATCGCCTTGTATACCTCCAATATGAGTGGAGTCGGTAATTGGTATTGCTTAATGCAAACCCAAGATGAATCTCCTTTGGTTTTAAAGTTTTTGGAGAAAGTCGCCTCTGAAACCCAATGTGTTTTTTTCCTATCAAGATTGGCAAATAATATCTAGCAAAGGAAATAAGACCCATAGAGCTGCCAACTGTAAAATAATGGCCTTTCTTTCTCACTGGATGGCCTACTATACTTCAAAGGCTTTAAATAAAATATATCCAGAGGTGGAAAATAGGTGTTTTCGCTGTTGCACCCTATCGGAAAGGGGTTGGAGGCATATATTTTTTTCCTGTCCTAAACTGGGAGTGTTTTGGGAGAAAATCGTTGGGTATTTTAGCTGGGCGATTCAAAAACCGTATGATCCAATAGCAGAAGCAGTCCTGTAAGGTGTTACTAGTAGGGTGGCCAGTTTGTCGAAAGCTGAGGGGCTTTTTCTTGCTATCTCAATGTTGGTCGCTCGCTCTTTAATTCTACAAAATTGGAGATCATTGGAAGTACCTGTGTTTGAGAAATGGCTAAACAAAATGTTTTGAACAAAAAAATTCGAAGAAGCGTACACTAAAAGAGTGGGGGCAACAAATTATTTTTCTCGGATTCGGAAATATCTTCTTGAATTTTAAATCGAGGGACGATAAAAGTAATTCTGTTTAGTTTATGATTCACTGTCAAACTTTAAAAAAACATCTTGAATGTTGCTTAATAAGCTGTGGAATGGGACATGCTGATTATTGATTTTTGTCGGTCTGTATTGCGGGCCACCATTCTCTTTTCACTACTGATGTAATGTGCCAAAACGGGATGTTTTTTCTAAAGCTCTGCTCAATAAAAAAATATTTAAAAAGTAAATTAAAATGTGATGACCAATTATGGTTTAATACTGGGTTAAAACCTAATACTGCCTTCATGGCTGACTTCCTATTATGAAGACTCTAGACAGCCATCTACAGTGCACCAGAAGAGGGTACAATGCATTGACAGATTGTAGCAAGTGGTCTCACAATAGTCTTGTTTTAAGGGGTGGGGATAACAACGAAACAACAACAAGGAATTTTTCATGGGGTTCTAGTAAGACTTGCACTGAAGCTGATTGCCTTTCTCTACAAAGAGGTCTTGTTACAAGAAGGAGAAATGTCAGTCCAGTAATGAGGTGGTTTGGACAGGATACCAAGTGAAATGCTTCTAGTTTAGTTAAGCAGTGAATACGGTCAAAGTAATTTTGACAGTGATTGATTGCAATGTTATTTCTCCTGCTTCCTAACAATGATCACTTTCTATTTGCTTTGACGTCTGAAGCTGCCACTTGCCAGAAAATCATTTTACTTACAGTTGTCACCAAACTAAACGTGTGGGTGGTAGATGAGGAGCTGCTGTAGAAGGCCATGTCCATGTGCATCGAAGGGATTATAAAGCATTGTTGGCCAAACCAATCGGTGTGGCTTGAATCTGCTTACTCGTGCACACATAATTTCTGCATGTCTGTATTTTCATTCATTAGCACATTAAAGCCAGACCTATTGTCTTTGCAAATAGTAAAAGAGTGTGAAACAACAGATCTGATCATTTACATGGATTTTAAAGGACATTTGTTAGCTCTATTGGTGAATATAAACATATCACTGTATAATATTTTAAAGTAGAGCTCATAAAAAATGATCCATATTTGTTGTGTCTCAAGCAGGGTCCAAGTATGTTACTAAATCAGATATATTAATTGGTTAAAACAAATATGAAAAGATTTACAAACATTGCAAAATAATATGCCTTGTAGAAGGCATATCCGCTCTTGGTAAAACCATAGATGAAAAGAGGCAAAGGCTACAGGCACAGACTGCCCCATGTCCCCGCCCTCGAGCACCACAGTGGAGCAGACAATAGTTGCCCCAGTAAAGCCAAGATTCTACTCAAGTGTCCTCCCGACCCAACACCGCGCGACCCACACAGGCCACCTCACTGATATTTACCACCTCACTGATATTTACCACCTCACTGATATTTACCACCTCACTGATATTTACCACCTCACTGATATTTACCACCTCATGTTAGGTGGGAAACATCAGCAGAGTAGTCCCCAAAACATACAAGTTTTCACCCAGTATTTCTGGGTCTGCAATTAGATGAGGTAATAACGACAGGAAAAAAATGGTTTCCCCATGATCAGCCAAAAAACCGACCCACAACCAGCTAAGAAACCGGCCCAGACACCGACCTGTTAGACCCACCCTTTTGGCACTGGCAGATTGCCCAGTAGACCAGTCCGTCCCAGATTTTGGGTAAAGTCTGTGAGGGTTAGAGTTATTTATATACTTAAGCCAGAGATAGGGTGACGGTCATTGTGTAATTTAGTGGTGAGGTTCCGGTACACAGAGAGCATGGAGTAGATTATGGTATTAGTGTTAAGGTTAGGGTGGCAGTTAGGGGTACCTTAAAGCATGGGCGAGTGATTGTACAGAAAAAGAAATATTTGAGAAATTAAACACATTTGTAAGTTTTTGCTTTTAAAATAATTGTGAATTACTAAGACTGTATTACATTATTTAGTATACTTTTTTCAACTTTTTGATTTAAACTTCTCGCTTGTATAACTTACATTTTGTACATGCAGCCTACATGCATGTAGTAAAGTTGTTAGTTTGTAGAGTGAGGTGTCTTCCTGTTTTTGAGTTTGTAGGAGGAAGGGAACTTCAAACCCGCAGAGCGAGAGTTATGCAGTTATGACATGGTGTATACTTGCAAAAGGTTGTGGAAGTGGGGTTTGCGTACAGTTCTCCACCTAAACCACATCAGCTATGGCAGTGTTGTTATTTACAGGCAATAGATGAGTATTGTGAATTATAGATTTTCTGATGAGTATTTCTAACCACAGATTCCCCTCCTTAGAATTCTCTTCAAGCACCAGACTGGATATGGAAACTTTTTCATAGCAGTGATCCAGCGCGCAGTTAGGTGGCATCATGTGGCTCCACGCTTAAGTTCACATCATTGTGGAAGTGATGGAGTGAAGCTGCACATAAACACCATCCGTGCACGCTGACGTCAGTTGTTTTCTTTCCGCACCTTCTGACGTGGATCTGGAGCTCTGCTCACATCTTTGTTGGCGTTCTGTTGACTTTTCAAATGATTTCGCCATTGGCTAGGGAATGATGATCTCATTCTAGACAGCAGTTGTTAAGCCACAGATGTCGGTCATGGATCTGCACAAGGTGCGTCTTTGGTTTCTGGGCTTCGGTCATGATTTAAAGTTGAGCGATAAGTCACTATTCGCTCATGCACCTGTGGGTGATCTGAGACTAGGATGCAAAGTTGTATGTCGCCAAACATAAGAAGCCATGGCTTTCAAGTAATGTCAACTCTGGTTCCAACTTGCAGTCATAGACTCGCACCGCAGTCCTGAGGTCGATGCTGCATTGCTCCATTTAGCAATGCAGACTCTGTGTTTAAATGCCTTAAGGGCTGTAGAGCCACAGCACGCTCTTTGTGACTGGTGACCCCTGCCAAACAGTTTCCTTATTAGTTCAGGAAGTTTCAAGGCCATTCCAGAGGGCTGATGTATAGGCAGAGGCAGCTTTCTCAACCTGAGCAGTAGACACACCCCTGTCCTTTTGAGGCCATGAACATGGGTCTGGCAGACAGCGTGAGGGCCAGCAGGGCATCCGTTTTCCAATTCGTCTCCCAATGCTACAAAAGCCACCAAACCAATTTTTTTTGCCCTTAGTGGCACATGCCTAACTGGCAGGGGCAAAATTTGACATTTGCTCCCACGTTCCTGACCCATCATGTCCAACAAAGTGATCATACATATCATTCAAAATGGATATGTTCTACCAATTCTTTCTTCCCCACCTGCTATTTCTCTCACACCAGAGCTGATTTCGGATGATCCCCTTTCCATTCTGTTCTGAAGTGCAGCTGTTTCTCTCCAGTGCTGCCATCAGGAGGGTTCTGGACTTCGAATAAGGAGGCAGCGGTTACTCTCACTATCTCTTCGTTCTGAAGGCGGACTTTGGCCTCATGAGTATTCTGGTCCTTGGGCCTCTGAATGACCTCCTGCAGAAGGACGAAGTCAAAATACTCATGCTGGCCCAGATTCTATCTACCCTGGACTTGGGTAACTGGATGCTGTCCTTGGACCTGCAGGACTCTTATTTTCATAGACCTGTCCTGCAGTCCCACAGATGTTATCGTCGGTTCACGGTAGGCCAGGAGCATTTTCAGTTTGCTGTGCTCCCTTTTGACTTCAGAAGGACTCCTTGGGTGTTTACAAAAGTGATAGGTGTGGTTGCTGCCCATCTTTGGAAGTTGGGGATACCAGTATTTCCATAGCTTGATGACTTCAGTTTCCGCAGAAACACTCTTTAGGAGATGCGTTTCATCTGGAATGAACATGGGACTCCTAGACACCTTCCCACCCGTGCCTTTCCTGCTTGCGTTGGAGGCCATGGAACCTCTGCTTTACCTTTGGGATAGCTGGTGGCTGTAGAACATGCCATTTAACCATACAGTACAGATTTTCCTAATAATAATCTTTACGTTTAAATGTAGAAGCCATTCTTACATTGACCTTTTTATTCTCTCACTCTTTACTTTACCACAGACACTGGGAGGAGTGCCGAGGACACCACCCCCTCCACACGTTACCACCTGCCTAGAAAGGCTGATTTGCCAAAATATTGAACACAAACTGAACCGTACGGCAAACATTACCCAGTATTCCTCATTTTATGTGTAGACCCCCTGATCAGGACCCAGCTAGGCTCATGAACAGCTGTCCTTCTAGTGCTCAGAAATCATGTGCTGAGCAGCCCCTGCGCTGCTGCTTGGTGAAAAGTGTTGCTAGGGAAGTTATTTCCTGACAGATCTCTTCTTCAACTACGCTCACTGTGCTGCATTGACAGACAGGACTTAAAAATAGACAGTAAATCTCTGGAGGTGTCTACTTCATTTGCCAATTGCAATTATATGCCAGTGTTTATATTGAGTGGTTGGAAAAATGAAAGCTTGCGTCAGCAGCAGAGCAGTGCATTTCTTCCGCGTTGGCAGGAGACTGTAGGGGGAGCAGGCAGGAGACGGCTCCCAACCATCAAATGAGTCTTATAACTTGCATCAAAAATCTTATTTTGAGATTCAGGTTTGATATGTAGCATTACAGAAAGTGGCATTCGATCTATCCAGAGTCAGCCTGCTGTGGTGAGGATGCTGAAGGGGATCTCAACTAAAAATGCATTCTTATGCTGTCCGCATGTCAAGCATTCATTGCTAGTTATATGTTTTAACTTTAGACACCTCAAAACCAAAAGAAAACATGCGGTGGGCTCTGCTTGGAGACCGGGCAACTCATCGTGATACAGCCTCTGATGTTAACTTTTACTAACCTTCATGACTAGTAGCTTTGCAGTGTGATCAGTATACCTATTAAATGACCTCTTCCCACCCGCTTCCACCCCTAAGAGTGTTGCTCCCCAAACAAAACACACAGCTCAATAGGGCAACCCAGACCCACAGTAGACTGGGCATAAATATGAACACACAAAGGAATGCCCTGAAGGGAAAATTGTTATACCAAGTTCTTTGTTTGAAGAAAAGCAGTATAAAGTTTATCTGCTGTCCTTATTACACATGCCATCACACAGAGTCAGCTGACAGAGTGTGTGAT
Organism: Lissotriton vulgaris; assembly: GCF_964263255.1. Classification (NCBI taxonomy): domain Eukaryota; kingdom Metazoa; phylum Chordata; class Amphibia; order Caudata; family Salamandridae; genus Lissotriton; species Lissotriton vulgaris. Next base: position 194,695,977 of record NC_141693.1, on the reverse strand, counting down.
GCTAGCACCTCTCTAATTGTGGATCTACCGATGCAGAGGACCATTTCATAAGGCGGTTTACTCACTAAATATCCCATGACCGTGCAATGGCACGTTGTATATGGTGGTTTACTCACTGATTACCCCATGACTCATTTACTATGATATTCTGGATCTATTGACCAGTATCAGATTGATTATTTAATCTTTTTGGATAATTACATTCATTGTGGTAATATATAACAAGGCTCTACATAATTGTTAATAATTGGACACTTTGTCCTGAAGATGGACCCTTACATTCATCTTTCATTTGGAGACCGAAACGTCGACATGATGATCACCGCAATAGCTTAATCATAAGAAATTGGAAATACCTGACTTTAAAGAAATTAATATTCTTCTAAGGTGGACTTCTATTATTGGGTGATCCATGTGATACCAATGTTCACTGTTTTGGACTTTTTTTATGATCTGCCCGTTATAACGTGAACATGTGAGATATGTGCTTTTTAAAAAAAACTTTCTGTGTAATTGATGTTTTTCTCCTTCTTTTGCTTAAATTTTCATTTGTAACTAATAAACTGTATTTGATATTTTAGAAGTACGCTGAGTACATTGTTATTCATTATGTGTGGTAATAAGGAGAGCAGATATACTTTATACAGGTTTCCTTCAAACAAAGTACTTGGTATAAAATCAATTTTTCCTTCAGGGGATACCATTGTGTGTTCCTCAAACAAAGAATGCATACACAGGCAGATATCGTCTCCTGTATGATTGTTTGGAAGGCTTGTGGCCTGCTTGCTGCTGCTGGACGTGAGTTATAGATCGGCCATCCTTTCATGGCAGAATCTCCATTGCTCTTTAACACCTCAGGCATGTGAGAAAGCCAGCATCTTCAAGTAATAATCGTATTAGAGAAGCAGGGGCATAGATTCGGAAGGAGGCTTGGGGGTGGGGGTGGGGTGGTGAAACCTCCTAATAAGTTGATTCTGATGCGAGTAGTTGGGTCCAGGGGCTTCCAGTCAGGCTACTAGTGTCTGTGGTCGGATTTCCACTACAATTAGCACATCAGTGACACACACCGCCATGAAACGTTGCCGAGCTTGCATACACCCACTCCTCCTCTTCTCTCTCACACGCAGAACAGGCCAGGAATAAACATAGTCACATCAGGGCCACAAGAACCCCCCGCCCCACAATACTCAAACCCGCAAATAACACACAGACACAAGTGTTAAGTTTGGGAAAATTTGCTGCAGGTTTATTACATACAACATATGTAATGATGGTGGGTTATCTTACGGGCGATCCAAGGGCAGGCCGCATTCTCGCCACCTGCCCGCCTGTTGGGCCAATCAGCACAGTGGTGAACCACCCAACTGCTGCACAATTGTTAATTACACTACTCACGCCCCTTGCGGGGCGTGTCTAGGCAAATACCGGTTGCACAGGCCCACAACCGCCCGAAGGACTACTGGGGCGCCGACACGAGTTCCTGCACCTCCCATGAGGTTACAGGTTAGGCTCTGGCACCCCTATGTGCCCGCTGAAGTACAGTGTTGAACCTCTCTGCTTCCGGATCGCCCAGTAACTCCTCCTGCAACGAAAAAGGAACACATTAAAGCTCCCCCAAGAGCCCCCCTCAAACGGACACTCTGGGTTCGAGGAAGGGCGGGAAAAGAGTGTCCCGAAGCTGCAGCGCGACGTCCGGAGCGGCAAAGAGGCCTTCACAATGGTGCTGGGGAGTAAAGTACCCCCTGAGGCTCCTCCTAGCCGCCCCGGACGTGCATCAGCGACCCGCCTACTTCCTACCGGGCGACGCCTGCCCTGGTGAGGAGTGGCTGGCCACATGAGTGGGCGGGGGCAGCCCTCTGCGACTAGGGGCCCGCCCTCCTTATGGCCACTGGGTGGCCTAGGGCAAGCACAAAGGACTGGGTGGCTTTTTTTGTGGTGCAGTGAAGCCTTTTAAATGTAGCTCTATTTTTATGCATTATCTAAAACATTGTACAGTTTATTCTTCTCAAGGTGAAAATACAAAAAGTATTTGATGTGATGGGAACGAGGAAAGTAGGGTAATAAACAGCAGTTAACTGGCAACACTTTTCTTCAGAGGTAGATGAACTAGAATACAAACATGTGCATCCCTCCCTGTATTTGTTTTATAGGACAGATGTAGGTAATGCATACATTTTCCCAATGACCTCTTTCTATCACCTTCTTTTCATGTTCTGTCTTTTTCGTAGTCTGATTTCAAATACACACTACATGCAGAATTGGATCCTATGTACCGCACTAAAGGTTTCAAGGCTCCTACTGTACTTAAATATGCTTTCGATAGTGCCCCATATCTCTTCTTAGTTGGATTCATGCTATTTTAATATATATCATATAAAATAGCCACACCTTTGAGGTCACACACATACAAACACTTAGGGCCTGATTTAGATTTCAGCGGACGGGTTACTGCGGTGACGGATATCCCGCCCACTGAAATCTAAATCCCATAGGATATTATGGAAATGCATATTTTGGTGGACGGGATACCCACCAATGTTGTGACAGAGTAACCCATCCGCCAAAATCTAAATCTGGACCTTTGATACTTAAGTGTGTTAGCCCGCAAAGCTATCTCATTGCCATTGAAACTAGAGTGATGGTTAGGAAATCTGTTTCACTCCCCCTGAAGTTAAATGACTAAGTTACACCCCTGAAGAAGAGACTAAGTCATTGTGAATTCTTTTTCAATCCCTGCTCTGTTGTGCAAGATTTTCTCCACCCCTAGCATCAGCTATAACTTGTGATACTAATGCAGCATCTTTACAAGATCTAACCTTTTCCATCTTCCCAACAGTATCTGCTTGGTGCTTAGTCCAATAGATTAATCAATTTCTGTGTCCAGTGCTTAGTTTGTAAAAGTATAAGTGCTTGGGCCCAACGTTTTGCTCAGAAACCCACAGCCAGCACTATTGAATGTCGAGAGAGTTCTTAAACCCAATGTTGTGTCCGAGACCAGAGTGACATGGTTTTTGCATTATTTTCCTTAATTTATATTTGCAAATGTTTATCTGTGCTGCTGGAACAAAACGCCCCAAACTGTCTGCAGTGAACAGGTTGGGGCAAGAGCTGCTGCTGCTGACAGCAGCATCAGATAAAGTCGGCTTGTTTTGCCAGAGGTGTGTCCTGATTTCACACCCTGCAAATACTCAGTTAAAGTAGACTCCTGTAAATCAAATAAAATTATCACCAGTACTAAAATAAATTGTTTGTTAGAGTACTTAATATGATGGGATCAAACACCTAGAACAAGCAACCCAAATATTTTAGAATCTCAACCCCCTTTTTAGAATGACAGACTTTTGCAACCCACCTAGCTTTAATGGACATGAGGTAGGCGATTATTGTTTTTTAATGTAACCAAAACATTGAACTGTAGCGCTCTGACATTTACCGACAGCACATTTTCTAATAAAATGGCCACTACATTTTGCACAGAGCTACCGTTTTACTGATAGAACTATATTACATATAATTGATGATGTGTGGAAATCGGCTTTCAGTGACTATCATTTGTGCATCACCAAGTAAAGTGTCTTGATTTGTTTTGATCCTATTAAAATCTTCGTTTTCAACATACTTAAAAATGAAACAAAAATGTGCCAATGATTGCTTTCCTAACTTCTTTGTGTGCAGCTCATTTACAGGAATGTATACATTTTGTTGCGTGTTGCCAAAAAATGACATCCTACAGCCTTTCTGTTGACAGTCCCTGAACCCTCAGCAAGATGGTCACATAATTCCCTTTGCTTTTCTTTGTTTAATTTCAAAAGGTTCTGGGACTCCATGGAAGGGTACGGGAGTTGTTGTCCTCTGTGGACACCATGGTTAGAGCTCCAGAGAGGATTTTGTGTGTCCATAAATATATTTCTAAGGCCATCAGTGTCCGTCATGACCCTGCACACAGTCTGTAGCTGGAAATGGGCCATCCCTTTCTAGACCCCTGAATATAAAAACCTGATTGTTAAATTCCAGACAAATTCCTCTTGAGATTGTATCTGTGGTATGTGAAGCTGAGGAATTTCTTTAATGGTTGTAAGGCTATTGATGGAGCTCATGAGTGAAAATAGAAATATTATGACTGGGGGCCATAACTGTGTGACTACCAACATCTCATTACATTAAAGTGAGTCTTACAAAGCACGCAATGTAATGGAGATGGTCAGGCTCAACTACAGCGTTGAAGATGGTGTAGCTACAGAAGTGCCCATTTGTCTATCCACACTTCCTCTTCATCCTGAACTAGACTGGAAAGGGGCCGGGTCACAAAATATTTTTAAATGGTGCTAATATTTCTCCTTGGGAGTAAATAGGACACGCTTGGCACATACTTCTTTTACCACCGTAACATGAATGCAGATCAGTAGAGGTGATAGTGTCACAATAATGCATGTGTATATTTGTTGTATTGCACTTTTCTGTGGTGGTGATATGATGGGTTTTTTTTGTGTTTTTGTCCTGTATTATTGCATTGTGTTATTTGTGTTTAGGACGATGGTTGTAGCAGTGAGCTTTGTTTTGACTGTTTTGTTGTGTTCTGACTTGTGATATTTCTGTGGTATTTTTCTTTCTGTTATGGTTTTGTGCGCCCTGTGATTTCTTTAGAAATGTTAACAAATGCCATATTCCCAGTCTAAGTATCACATTCCTTTAAAGTTCCAATGACAAACCTCCATTTACCGCTTAAGTTGTAAAGTACAGTTAATTAATCAGGGTTGGTAGAGAGCAACTACTCACCCGCGAGGCTCTCAAAGCACTGGGGGGGTGGGGTGGGGAGGGGACTGCTCCGTTGAGTGCTGGGCTCATCAGAAGAGCCAGGTTTTGAGGTCCTTTCTGAACTGGGGCTGTGTGGGAGCTTGCCGGAGGTGGAGGGGGAGGTCGTTCCAGGCCTTGACTGTGAGGTAGGAGAAGGATTTTACTCCTGTTTGCGTCTTGTAGATGCGTGGAACGGTGGCCAGAGAGAGGTTGGCTCAACGGAGGTGTCTTTTGGGTGTGTGGAAGGAGAGGAAGTTGTTCAGGTATGTTGATCCAGTATTGTGAATGGCCTTGTGTGCGTGGGTGAGGTGTTTGAAGATTATTCTTCCTTCGACTGGGAGCCAGTAGAGATCACGGAGTTGTTGGGTGATGTGGAAGCGGCGGGGGATTTTGAGGAACAGTCTGGCTGTCGCATTCTGGACAGTCGGGAGTTTCCGAAGGAGTTTTTTGTTGAATCCAGCGTAGAGAGAGTTGCCACAGCCCAGTCTGCTATTGATGAGAACTTGCATGACCGTTTTTCTGGATTCGGATGGGATCAATCTGAATGTCTTTCGAAGCATGCCGAGGGTATTGAAGGAGGTCGATGATACAGCGTTGATCTGGCGGTTCATTGTGAATGATGAGTCTAGTATGATCCCGTGGTCTGTCGGGGTGGGGGGATTTCCGAGGTCAGTGGGCCACAAGGAGTCATCCCATGCGGAGGGGGTGGAGCCATGGAGGAGGTCTTCTGTTTTCTCGGATCTTGAGTTTCAGGCAGCTGTTCTTCATCCAGGTGGAGACAGCTTTCATCCCTTCTTGGAAGTTGTTTGGTGATATTGGGTTCATTGGTTAGGGAGAGGATAAGCTGGGTGTCATCGGCGTAAGAGATGATGCTGAGCCCATGGTTCCTGACGTTCATTGCGAGGGGGGCCATGTAGGTTCTGAAGAAGGTGGGGCTGAGGAAGGAGCCCTGGGGCACTCCACCGTTGGTCTCTGTCGGTTCTAAGAGGTAGGGCAGGAGTCTAACTCGCTGAGTTTTGCCGGTGAGGAATGAGTATATCCAATCTTGCTGCGGATGCCGGCATCGTAGAATTTGGTGGCTATTGTGCGATGGGACATGGTGTCGAAGGCAGCTGATAGGTCCAAGAGGATGAAGGCTGCAATTTCATCCTGGTCGAGGAGGGAGTGGATGTCATTAGTGGCAGCGAGTAGGATAGTCTTGGTGATATGGTTGCTGCTGAATCCAGATTTGAAGATGTCCAGGAAGTTGTTATCTTCGATGAAGTTTGCTAGCTGGGTGTTTACGGCCTTTTCGATGACTTTGGCTGTAAAATGAAGTATGGAGATGGGACTGACATTTTTGAGGTCCGTTGGGTCTGCAAAAGGTTGTTTCGGGAGGGGGTTGACTTCGGCATGTTTCCAGTCGTCTAGGAAGGTGGCGGTTTCGAAGGAGCAGTTGATCATCGGATGTAGTTCGGGTGCGATGGACGAGGCGGCTCCGTGGAAGATGTGGGGTGGGCCTGGGTTTGAGGGTGCTCCAGAGTGGATGCTTTTCATGGTCTTCAAGGTGTCTTCTATTGTGAGAGTGGTCCATTTTAGCAGGGTCTGTCTCTTGGCATCGCTTGGAGGGAGAGCAGGAGCGGTGCGGGGTCTTTGTTTTCAAAGTTGTCATAGATAATCTTAATCTCAAGGTGGAAGAAGGTGCTGAGTCTGTTGTTTCGCTGCAGAGTTTGGTGAATTCCTTGATGGAGAAGAGTTCTTTGGTATTGTGAGCATTGGTGAGGATTCTGTCTTGGAGGGATTTCTTTCTTGTGGATTTGATGAGATGGTGGTGTGCGGTGGTGGCTGTGCTGTGGGCGGCGCATGTTTCCGGTATTTTGTTGTTCCTCCATGTCTTTTTGTGTAGTTTGGATTCTTGGAGTGCAGGGGTGAACCAGCTTGATTTCTTGATGTGTCTTCCTGTGGCTTTGTTGAGGGGGACGAGTGTGTTGGCGCAGTTTGTGATCCAGTGGTGGAGGTTGCATGCTGCAGTGTTTGCATCCGGTGTAGTCGGTGGTGGGGTGCTGATGAAGACGGAGGTGAGCTGGTGTTCGGTGACTTTGTTCCAGCTTCTATGGGGGCGGCTGTGGGCATGCTTGTGTACGGTGGGTTTTTTGAAGGACAAGTGGATGCTGTGGTGATCTGTCTAGAGGACTTTTGTGGTGTGGCTGTTGGAGATGCTTTTCCTTCTGCGAAGACTGGGTCGAGTGTGTGTCTTGCTGTGTGCATGGGTGCAGTGACTAGTTGCTTGAATCCTATATTGGTGAGGTTCTCTAGGAGGGAGGTGGTGTTTGGGTCGTTGTGGTTGTCCAGGCGGAAGTTTAGGTCTCTGAGTAGGATGTATTCTCTGGAGGAGAGGGAGAGGGGTGCAATGAAGTCAGTGAATGTGTTGGTAAAGAGAGCACAGGGCTGGGCAGCCTGTAGATGAGGGTTCCACAGAAAGTTGTTTGAGGGTTGGTCTGAATCTGGAAGTGGAGGTCATCCATGAGGATTGTTCATGCAGAGGGTGATTTTGTAGACGAAGGCGATGCCACTTCCTGGGTGGATGGGGCGGTCCTTGCGCAGGATCTTGTATCTGTCAGGTGCAAAGTTGCCGTTAGTCCAGGTTTCTGTGAGGAAGGCGACGTCAGGTGAATAGGTGTTGAGGAAATCCTAGATTTCTATGGTGTGTTTATGTAGAGAACGTATGTTGAGGAGGATGCAGTTGAGAGGTTTGTGAGCGAAGAGGTCCAGAAGTCTGGGGGCTGCTGCTGGGGTACGGAGGTTGCTGAAGGTGCAGCAGCAGTGTAGACGGGAGAAGAGGGCTTTGGGTGTTGTTCGGCGTTGAGAGCTGGCATTTCTTGCTGCGTCAGGGGATGAGAGCGTGGAGGCTCCTGGAGTCATAGTGGAGGCAGGAAAGAGGAGCAGGGCCCCTGGCGCTGGTCGTGGTCAGGTCATAGACGGGCATGCCTTTGGCGCCTGTTCCAGTTCTTCTTTGATTCAACACCAATCAGCCCAAATCCATGTACAAGGGCTTATCTTAAATTAGCACAGTCACTCCCATGTCCTGCACTTGGTGTCGGTCTGAGCAGATGGGGATTTTAGACCCAAGCTTGTAGTGTCTCTTCACTCTGGCCCAGGGTCTGATAACACGACATTGTGCAGCAGCTAGTAATGGTGCAAGGGTAGCGTAGTAATAAGTAGAGCACTTACCCGTATTACCTTTCAGGCAGGTCATTCTCTTCCCATGATAAAATTGTTCAGGTGTTTTAAGGGGGTAACGTCTGCTGCACCTGAGTTCCATTTGCTACCCCTTGCTACCCTCGACTCCGTGGTTTGAATGCCTTGGGAGAAATTTAAAGTAAGCAGGTGACAAAATCCCATGTTTATTTTATATCTTTGCCATTATTTGCTTTATTCCCCAGCCTCTCAACAACAAAGAAAAAATGATATACAAGAGCTATGTGTGGGACAGGGTGCCAACCTTGTGATGTCAAGGAGCCAAAAGGTGACTGACGTCACTTCCCTCACGCATTTTCGTCAAATGACTTCCATGAGAGCCGTATTTGATCTGGTATCCTTGGTGTGATTCAAGCTCTGCTCCGAATGTGCAGTGCAACCAACCCCTAACGGCGTTTTCCAACCCCTGCTTGCTGAATGGCGTCTCTGCTTCCGCCGCAGGTGCAGGACATCAAACACTCGCCCCCTCGCGCCGATCAGTGGGGCGGCATTAAAGCCACGGATGCTGTCGCCGCGAGTTCTCGCCTGAATGACAATGTCAACCAGGACACGAGAGCGAGTGGAATCTGATTCCCTGCCCTATAAGCAATCGCTGCTTTATCATCAGGACTAAAAGGTTCTCGACGCAGTATATTTGATCTGCCGCCTCCGACGTCATGGCGTAGGGCAGGGCTGCAGGCGGCACACAGGTCACCTTGGCTTTCCCCAGTCCGGGTAACCTTATACCTTATGTTTACATAGCTTGATTTGTTTTAATCACAAACTTAAATGCTGTTTACACACTGAGTGTGTTCACTCAGAATTCTATCTGTTTTCTCTGTGTACTGTTTTTGCTTCAGGTGCGGGGGTCCCTACCTTTCACTGGGTCTCCCGCATAAAATGCGGTGCTTAACATCTTTGTGCCATCACCACTATCTTAGAGGGACCAATGGTTTTTCTTCAACCCTTTCCCACTAAAACAGTCACATGTAAAGTAGCCAGGTGACGGGTCCATTCCACAGCAGAGAGGAGCAGTAGGTGTGTGGACAATAAATTGCAGGAATGGAAGGTGCAGACTGAGGATCCAGGTGTTGGATGCGTAAGGTCACGTGTGTCCACCTTTGGTCATGTTTCATCAGTCTGCACAAAGAGTGAGATGCAGTCTTTTGGAGGAACCAGCAGTGCTGACATCGAACCTTAGAAGTGCAAGTACTCCCGCTCACACTCAACCCGCTTGTGAGTTTAGAGGTGTTGGTTGGTACTCGTCCATTAAACAAATTGCACCCCTGCTGTGAAATGCTAGTGCGCTCCCATAAAAGGATTGTGCCCATGCTGAGAAGTGCTGGTATTCCCCCTTATTTAATAAATAAAAAGTGCAGGTACTCAGTACCTGTGAGCACCGGCCCACTTAAAGCATGGAGGTTTTTACAACATATGCCTTGGGTGATGTCATGTATGCCTTCATTCCCAATGTTCTATGTTTCTTCATTCTGCCATTTGTACCTATACGGAATCTCCTTGCACATCCAGGAGGAGTCCTCAGGAAATGGACCCCCTCAGGCTCCTTGTATGGACAGTCTGGGAGGCACCCTTTTGTTGCTGTACTGTCCTTCTGCAGTCCCAGGACAGGAGCTTCAGTTCAATCCCTGCTTGCATTCCCATCCCCAGCAGGCTGGACCAACTCAGGCTCCTCCTGCGTACAGTCTGAGAGGTATCCTCTGATGCTGTACTGTCCTTATGCAGTTCCAGGATAAGAGCTCCAGATCCAGCCCTGCTTGGGGCCCCATCTTCAGCACTTGGACCAACTCAGGCTCCTCCTGCGTACAGTCTGGGAGGCATCCTTTGTTGCTGTACTGCCCTTCTGCAGTCCCAGGGTAAGAGCTTCAGATCAATCCCTGCTTGCAGCCCCACCCACAGCAGGCTGAACCAACTCAGGCTCCTCCTGCGTACAGTCTGGGAGGCATCCTTTGTTGCTGTACTGCCCTTCTGCAGCCCCAGGGTAGGAGCTTCAGATCCAACCCTGCTTGCTGCCCCATCTTCAGCACTTGGACCCACTCGGGCTCCTTGTATGGAAAGTCTGGGAGGCATCCTTTGTTGCTGTACTGTCCTTATGCAGTCCCAGGACAAGAGCTTCAGATCAATCCCTGCTTGCAGCCCCATCCTCAGCAGGTTTGGCCGACCATTGAGGGAAGGAAAAGTAAAGCCCTGTAACCTCATTTGTAATCTGGAAGGAACTTATCCTCCAATTTCTGGACTACACGCTCCATGCGCAGTACAATCCACCAGCTGAATTCCCTCAAGTATGATGGTGCCACGATGGAGGAAATCTACTCTGCAGATTCAATCTCCTATTTACAAATTCCTCCAGACATGTGCGTATTTAGATTCAGGGGCATAATACAAGGTGGGAGGTCAATCCTGTTGGAGCCCCAACCCTTCAAGGCGGTCCATTCCGGCCCAAAGCCGCAGCATATTTGCTGGACCAGGGAGACTCGGGGTCTCCTCTTCACATTCTGCAGGGGTGCCCCGTCATTTCATGTTATGCCACTCTTTAGAGTGCCATCCAAAGACCCAAAATGAGGCCTTCTGTCTACATCCCTATCTTTGAACCTATGCCGCTCATCTTGTTTGCGAAAACCCCAAAGCATGAGCTACTCACACCATATTAGTCTTTGGGCTTTAAAGGAATGAGGAGGAAAATTCAGCTAGGATGAACATAGTAAAGGCAAAGACAAACATGGAGCATCAAAGTCCTTAGGGAACCGTTTGTTTTTCAGGCAGAGGAGAAGCTGAGACTCATTTTAAGAAGGGGACCAAGTACAGAAGTAATTTAAAGTTGGACCTCAGTCTAAGCTTCGATTTAGGCCCTGCCTGAAGAAGTCAGTAGCCACCCTCTGGCAAGGGTCTTCCATCCAAAGCGAATATGAATATTAAAAGACAGGAGCAGAGGAGAAGATTCCACAAATTGGATATCACAAATTCTCCTCTGCCAGCAGCTTGACAAACTTCTGGTATTTTGGAATTGGATGGTGGTTCTCTCTTTCCAGATCCAACAAAGCCAGGTGGTGAGGCAGGGTGGCAGCGGATTGATGCCTGTGACCCCTAGATGGCGGCAGCATCCTGCGTCCTCAAAGTATCGCGGAATGTGTCCCTGGTGGATTGTAGATGTGTGTCAGGGAAGGGGACCCCAAAGAGGAGGAAGATAGTCCAAGGTATCCTGAATAAGTCCTAGGATTACCCTTCTCAGGGTTGCCCAAGTAGCATTTTATAAAAGGGAACTCAATCCATCAATATAAAAAGACTTGTAAAGCGCATACTTTCACCCCTAGGGATATCTGGCCAACGTGTCTTCATCAAAGAACCAGGCCCTGAATCTCTTTCGGAAGTCTGTCAGCAAGAGGTCTGTCTGGAAATGGAGGGGAAGGCTATTCCAGATCTTGGCTCTAATGTAGGAGAAGGAGCGGCCACCACCTTGGCTGCGACGGATGCGGGGGGTGTGTGTGAGGGTGAGTGAGGAGGAGTGCACGTGTCTAAAGGGTTGGCGGAAGTTGCGTTGATAGTTTATGTAGGCAGGTTCTAGGTCATGGAGGGATTTGTAGGCATGCATTAGCATCTTAACCAGGCATCTCTTCTGGATGGGGAGCCAGTGGAGGTCTCTCAGATGGGGAAGATGTGGGTTCGTTTGGGGAGGTCCAGAATGAGTCAGGCTGCGGCGTTCTGTATGGGCTTTAAATAGTTTTAAAAAATGGAAATCTTTAGCATTCCAATTGTGTGGGCTACATGTGCACTCATGGGAACATCAGCCTGATGATTGCTATGGTCGGTGGGTGAAACTCTTGGGCGGTAAGCGAAATGCTGGAAATTTGTCTGTATCTTTTCTGCCCTTAGCTGGGAACTGGGGCTAAACTGCTGCTTCGTGGGTGGAAAAAATATGACAGAGGCACGTGTGCTTTTAGAAGCACATTGAGAGGCTGTGCAATGCTAATGGCAGTTGTCATTAAGATAATTACATTACCTTATACCTGACACTGCACTTCAAAGCAACTTTCCCAGCAGGGACATCTGAATGCCGCACTAGCCTGCAGGGACCTATTGGTGCTCTAGCAGGAAGGCACAAGACACAGGCTCCCTTGCTTTGAATGAGCGCTGTGAGGGCCCGTCAGTGTAATTAATTTAATGGGAGTACCATTAGGTTTATTTGCCTGGCCACCAACAGACTGGGAGGCACAATAATTCCTCATTCTGTGCATTCCTCACTGGGCGGAGCAAGGAATTCTTATTCAGCCGGAGGCATTTCACATGCTGCGTTCCTCCATTTTTTCAATCTGGGGCGGGAAGATGTGGAAAGGGCGGAATTGCCAGGCGTTTTGCAACCATTTACTACAGATTTAAATGAAAAAAACACATTTGCCCATCCCTAATCAAGTGTGTGGTGTTCCAGGTGGTCTATAGTCTTATATGGCAGCCATCCCACAACATTTCCCTCCACTCCTTGGACGCCTATGATTGAAGGGTATAATCTAGCATGCATGCGAGGTGGACGGGTGGCTCTCAGTGCCAGGGTTTAGCTTGAGTGGGGGCTTTGCCTTGGCCTGGTCTAAAGATTGGGCATAAATGCATACCTGCCAACTTGAAGAACAGTTTTTCTGAAAACAACAGCGGTCCCATGCAACACAGGATGAATCAAATAAATGAACACAGACACAATGGATTCCGTATTTCAGTGACTTGTCCAGCCGGACAGTGGTCAGCAAGTATATTTCATAACAAAAATTAGAAAGAATATCCTTCAACAGTCTCACGGTGTGGGGCACAAGCCTATACCTCAAGTACACATAGACACTTTAGTACATTCAAAGTGAACAGAAAGGGCTTTTAGGCAAAAGGCTAAATTGTTCTTTTAAATCATAGTGTGAACAGATATTCTAAGATGCGCCATTACATCAACTTTGTACATAGTATACACACTGTATATGGCACATGAGTTTGGTCGACGGCGTTTTGATCCCACATTTTAATCACAGGGATCATCATCAGGACATTTCATAAATGCCTAATAGTTACAAGCCTCTCAAACCATGTAGTTATCATGGCTTGGTTCCGTGTGAAAAATTAAGTTACGGGGGTCACCCAAGTGGGGACCGGTCAGCGGGAATCGGAAATCCGATTGTGTGTTACAATCTGGGAGTACCGGATAAGTCGGTAACGGCTCCTCCTCGTCAATGCGATCTAGGATAGGCTATCTAGGACTCGAATCAAAGTCTTCAGAGTTTCAGGATACTTCCTGAAACGCGGAAGACTTTCGGAACTAGTTGGAACTAGGGGATCGAGTAGCCTGCAACAATGGCAGCACGCTTCCTGATCGCTTGGGACAGGAGCGTTCCTTTTGTGAATCGAGGCACGATTTTAAGCTTCCTGATCATTGGACACAGGAACTTGATTCGAGTCCTAGATACAGCTGATTAGAAAACTTCAGAATATGATTTGTGATGGATGATTTAATGATCGAAAAGGAGTGAATTCTACTCTGTCCAGTAAGGAGGCACACCTTGTTGGCCCTGTACCCGAGGGGTCATCTGTTACCCCTTGTTGTCCATCTAATGTCTGTCCTGATGAAGACTCGCATGGTCCAGGTTCAAATTACCGGATGACCATAAGTCGAGTCGAAACGTCGACGATACTAGTTCTACCGTGGACCCATACTTGTGATAAAAAAGTGCACACAATTGACATTGATGTCCTTTTATTTATTGACATTAGCTGTTATGATTGTTTTGTGTGGCCAGGTAGCTTCAATACGGAAAACTGTGAAACCGTAATTGTATAATAATAATGTGAATACTCTCTTTACTATCACTTTGATTTTCCTTTTCCTTTATTCACTGTATACACCCTTTTGATCACTCCTCTTGTGCACGCTCCTTTGGGCAACTTTTTTATTCCGAAAGATTTGTGGATTATCAATTGTTTGACTAAGAGACAATAAATTAAATATTGGACTCTGATTTGATATATTGTTGGTGTAGTGATATCTTTTTGTTTGGAGCAGGGGTCTCCAAACCGGTCCTGGAGGGCCGTATCCATTCCAGATTTTTTGGATATCCCCATTGAGATACATGTAGTAATTTTAAAAATCTGGCATGGATCCGGCCCTCCAGGACCGGTTTGGAGACCCCTGAGTAACAGAGTTCATTAGTGCATTGGTGCGGATTCAATGGAAACGTCCATGAAGAAATAACTATATGAATATGGACTGTTTGGATCAGTTTAAAAAGAAATAGGTTTTGGACCACTGTTTTATTATTGCGATATACCTAGGTCCGTACCTTTTGGGTTGCCCCATTTCATTAATGGTTACCTTCATGGATGTCGGCAGTTCGAAACCATGGAAAACCATTATTTACTGTGGTTTTCAATTAGTTTTCCTGCCACAGTGTGATATTGACATTTCACTGGGTGGTCGTATGATGGCAGCCGATATAGTGTGTCACTCTGTAGCACCGTGTGAGTTGGCAGGTATGTAAATGCCTTCCAGAGTGACCTAATGCTTCTAACTTAAGGCAGATGGTATATTAAACTAATGACCAGGGCAAGTGGGTTATGCGATTCTGTGGCAGCAGACATTTTCACATATTTATGGATTTGCCGCGTTTCCAACTAAATCCATCATCTACTGCATAATGTGCAGACTTTAACACAAACATTTTTGTTTCTAGATCAATCAGATCAAAAGGTACAAAAAATATGGCGACTCAGGTTCCTGAACAGAGGAAGACTTTTCGCAAAGGTTTACTTGTCCTCTTTCAGTTGGAAATGCTGTATTTGGGTCTTAAATTGGTACTAATTAAGGTGAACTATTTTCTCAGACGCCTCTACAGGTGTAAAAATGACTACATTATGGAGTAATATTGTCATAAAATGTGGTTCATTATGCTGCGTAAATTGACTTTTCTTGTCACATAATCTAATCAACCCTGCTGCATAATTTGGTCCTCCTCTGCCACATAATTCCAATGGCCCTGACCAGGACCAAGGCCCCCCTCATAGGCAAAGCAAAATGCAAATGCTCGTTGCCCGTTCACTGGGTATAAATTGCTTTGGTAACGTATTGGCGCCCTCTAGTGGGCACTTTAACATATTTCTCTTAACTGTTAGGTGAGAGTGCATGATACGTGTGAGTTTAACTAATTGTTAAGGTGAATGACGTTTTGGGTACAATCTGTTGAATGTACATAGTTTTTTTGTGTTAAGAAACCTATATTTAATTGACATTAGGATCCTGTTTTAATCACCGTGTATTAAATCGGTACTCTGGTTAGATGATAATGGCACCGAATGTGCCACATAATTTGTCTTTCCTTGAGGCTTAATTGACACCTCCGCTGTCACACAATTTATTCAGCCATGCTTCATAAATTGGTCTCTCGTTGCCGCACAATTTCAGTGGCCCTGAATGTACAGGCACATCGATGTACAGTAAATACAGTTGCATTGTTTCCTTTTTAAATGGAACTTATGGGCCGCTAGTCAGATGTGAATTCTGATTTCGGCAAGAAATGCTTTTACTAAATAATAAATGAACAAATCTATAGAGCGCTTTGCATTGTTTTTTTGTGCGCAGCTAAGGTTATCTTTTCCCTTTATTTGCAGAACTGCCTCATTCGGGAGACCCCAAGGGGGCGCGAGGCCCTTGTGACTGACTTTGGTCTGGCCCGGGAAGTGGTTGAAGTGCCGGTGAAGGACGCAGAGCGGAAACTCTCCCTCGTGGGCTCTGCCTTCTGGATGGCACCAGAGATGCTGAGGGGAGAGCCCTATGACCGAAAGGTATTTATTTGCGCTCTCTTGATCGGAGGGTGGTGGATTTAAAATCTAACTAGAAGTTAGACTAGCCTAGACCGGACTTTCCAGATACGTGGTCAACATTTTAGATAAACTAATCTTTCACTGAACTCTGTCCTTCAAACGGGAGCACTTTTTCTTCCCTGCCCTGGTTCTATCCAAAACAGAGCCCCTAGAAGGCACCCCCGAGGCGCTGCTGCCTCTCCAGAAACTGTCTAATCATAGTAGTCAAGAAGAACGACATTAATCTGGAGGTCCTTGTAGTCGGAGGTAATCTTTTTATCGTTTATAGCCCCTTATGTCAAAGTTCTGGATCATAGGGTGGTATGGAGATGATGTTGCTCTATAACCCGTCCAGTGCCATGTAATTTAGGGCCAGATGTACGACCTAGAATTGCATGCGCAAACGGGGTTTCAGTCTGGGCCATGCACGTTTCCCTTCCTGTGACCCAAAAGCAATGTATGTATGTTTTGAGACGCAATTGCGGCCGCAAGACACTCGTAAATTACCACCTACTTCAAGTAGGTGGTAATGCACTCCCAAAAGGTAAGGTGTCCCCAGGGGACCCCCTTTCCCTTTGCAAATGTATGCACAATTATTTTCTAAGGGCAGGCAGTGGTCTGGGACCACTGCACGCCCTTAAAAAATGAAACGAAAAAGTAAAAACATTTTTTAAAATGCATCCCGATTTCCTTTAAGGAAAACGGGCTGGATTAAAAAAACAAACTTCTTTATTTAAAAGCAGTCCCAGACATGGTGGTCTGCTGGGCCCAGCAGGCTACCATCCCTGGGAGGGCCTGTCATTCCCAATGGGCACGCAAATTGTGAAAGTCTCATTAATATTCATGAGCCTCGCAATTTGCGACCCATTGGCAATCGCTCATTTTTCGCAAATTGCGAGGCGCTAAATCCAATGGTCGCACATCTGGCCCTTAATTCCTTATTTCTTTGCACTATGACTTTCCGGGGGATATGGACCCTTGGACAAAGATGCTTTGCGAGCCAAACACAAACTTTATTACACTGCCATTGGATTGGCCAAAGGCCAGTACTATGCGGCTCGTATTGATCGGGCAAACAACAATGCAAAATACATTTTTGCTATTGTAGAGAACTTCCTGGCACCTAGCGCCCTGGTGTCAGGGGCCCGGTGTCGGAGACCTGGTGTAATACTCTGGCAAAGTTCTTTAAAGACACAATCACCAGTATCCAAGAGAATTTTTCTACTCCGTCTGGGAAGTCTTTAGGTGGGCTGTGGGTCGGGCCGAAGGTCGACTTCGCCTCCATGTTCTCCTCGTTTAGTGTGGTGGACATGCCCAGCTCCCTCAGGATCCTGCTGGCCCGTAAGTCGGGTTCACCCGATGACCCTTGCGCTGCTAGGCTTTTGTCGGATGTGGCCGTTACCATTAATGCTGAAGTGAATTTAATGGTCAACCAGTCGCTCCAAGAGGCGTTCATTCCAAGGGTATGGAAGCAGGCGTTTATTCTGCCTCTTCTTAAAAAGTCGTCTCTTAATCCCTTGCTTCCTGAGAACTACCGGCCTATTTCACTTCTACCTGGCCTGGCCAAGGTGTGCGAAAACGTTGTCACCTCCCAACTTACTAACTATGTTGAGACATCAGGCCTGTTCCATCCGGCACAGTCTGGCTTCCGTGCTTTTCATAGCACAGAGTCTGCCTTGCTTGAGGTATCTGAGGCTATTCGGGAGTGTTTGGATGCCGGCGGGAGGGCTGCATTGGTCATGCTTGATCTCTTGGTTGCATTCGACACTGTGCCCCACTCTCTGCTCCTTGATCGCCTGGCTGACATAGGTGTCAGGTCCTTTTTGGCAGACCGGACACAGCGGGTCTGGCTTCCTCCCTGTTCTTCGGAGGTGATGGAGGTAACCACAGGGGTGCTGCAGGGGTCATCACTTAGCCCCCTACTTTTTAACATCTATGTGACTCCACTGGTTTATCTGGCGGAGTCCCTTGCAGCCAAAGTGATGGCCTACGCGGATGACACCCAGATCCTGTTCTTATGGGGAAGGGAGGATAACTCAACAGTGGCGGCCCAGCACTGCTTGTCTTCGGTTTTCCAGTGATTGGCTAATGCTCAATTGAAATGCAATGAAGGGAAATCGGAAGTGCTACTTTATGGGTCTTTCACCTTGGATTTTAAAGAAAGGCTCTGGCCTCCTGGCTTTCCCCGTCCTATGGCAGACAAAAGTGCCGCAAAAAGTCTGGGCATTTGGTTCGACGACAACCTGAATTTCTCTACACAAATAAAGAAGCTTGTGGGCACATGCTTTGCCACTTGAGGAAGTTTCTTCCCTTTTTGCCAGGCAGTGCCAGAGAAACAGTGGTCCGGGCTCTTATTCTGTCCCGTTTGGACTATGCCAATGCCTTATTGGTAGGCAGCCCGGGCTACCTTATTAGGAAATTGCAGGTTGTTCAAAACTCTGTGGCCAGACTGCTCTTTGGACTGACGTCTAGGCATAGTGTACACCTTCATTTGCATTCCTTGCACTGGCTTCCAGTCAACTCGAGGGTGAAATTCAAGATGCTGACTATCGCTCATAGGGCTCTTCACGGGCTTGGTCCCATCTATCTGCAGAGGAGCTTTGCCTTTTACACACCAGGAAGATCGCTGTGCTTGTCCGCGCAGCAGTTGCTACAGGCCACCAGGTTCAATCGCCAAAGACTGGGTGGTGTTTCCTTTGTGCGGAAAGCCAGTCTGGCCTGGGACACGCTCCCTTGGGCGCTCAGGTGTATCCAGGTCCCCCTGCTTTTTAAGAAAAAATTGAAAACGTTCCTCTTCTAGTGGCTGTTCTGTGCTCTTTCTGGTTCTTTCCTTCTGTTAGCGCCGGGACACTTTCTAGTAGCTGTGCGCTTTATAAATTAAAAATAACATAACATAACACTATCAAAAGCAAGAGCAAGTGGCTGTGGTATTACCAGAGAGTGTGGGAACAACAAATGTAGCCCACTTTTTAGGACACCTTACATTTCAGAACTACCAGAAATTTTACCTCTGACGATTCTCCCTCTAAAAATAACTTCATGAAAAGGATCCATCCCCGACATCAGTCTTGCAGAGTATTGAATATAAGTAATTAGGACCACTCAATAATTGAGTTCTAGATAGTAGAAAATTTCAAGGGTTTTATTACACAAATTTCAAAATCAAGCACTTTGAATAAATGCCCTGAAGGCTTCAATGCAGAGTTCTACAGAGTAGTCAAAATAAGAAGTACTTTAGGTTCCAAATTAGCAGCAAAATCAAATAGAAATCGGACAGTATCTCTAGTAGAAAATCAAAAAATCCCTAAAAGTCTGCTCACACCCAGAATCAAGGTGTTCTTATTCACAATTTTTCCATAACAAATCAATAAAACGGCAAAATCACAATGGCATGACCAAAGTATCAACTCTTTGGCGAATCAGAATTATGCATTTATTAGCTTAACACATGAACACTATTTTATTTAAAAAAACATTCAACATCTTCCATGCAACTGCCTTACGGAGTTACCGAACAAAGTATGAACCACTTAATAATGAGACTTCACACCAATGAATAGGACCAGGCTCCGCAATGGAACTACAGTGTACGGGACTTGGACGTTGAAACATCGCAGGTTTAGGGGAACGCTAATAGAAAGTTATGTTTCACGACAGTCAAAATAAACCAATACATCAGCTTGATTTCGTTCAGCAAAGCTTGTGGGGAGAGACGATGCGCAGGTGAACCCATTGGGAGGGGGATGAGCCAGGAGTGAGGGAATGGCAGAGACAACATCCATCTTGTCCAAGATGGTGTTTAGTGAGTACACTTCTATGCATTATATTAAACTTGTTTCAGCTGTAATAATATTCACTCATCATATGCATACTGGATCCAACATAAAAGCAATATTATGTATTATTATTTATTGCACAAAAATATAAACCTTAAAATATATCACTAGAGCAAAATGACCCCGTGTTCTACTCCTGTGATCTTATGTGCACAGGTATGGTTTCTGAAAATGTATGTATGTAGTATTTGTATAGCGTGAACTTGATGAAAAAGCAGCGCTGTACAGGATAAAACGCAAGCACTCAATGAATGGGTGATAGGCGAGGTAGCTGGTTATTGCAAATGTTAATGCATTGTGATGTAGTGTTCTTTAAAGAGGTGCGTCTTCAACTCTTTCCTGAACTGGAGCAGAGTTAGGCAGGTCCTGATGGATACAGGGATGTTGTTCTAGATTCTAGGGGATAGAATGGAGACAGGCTGTTGCCTTGTTTTTTATTTTACACGTCTTGGTCTGCAGTCTGCTGTTGTACTAATTGCAGGTGTGCCAAGAGCCACAAGATATAGTGAGCTTGTCTGCAAGATAGGCGGGTTGTGAGCCCTGAGGGCTTGTAAATGAAGCAGCTGCTCTGAAGATGGTGCCAGGACTATCCATTAAATAAGACTTTATGTAAAATATACTGAATGTATTTTTTAAATGACAACTCTGCTTCTGCTTTTATTACTTATCAGTCATGAATCATTTAGCCAGCTCTCAAATACTTTTCAAGTGATTGTCCTATATTTACTTTTTTTTAAAATCAAAAGTGTGAAAAAAATGCCAATTTTGACTGATTTCCTAATTTTTGCCAGTCTTGACATAAAAATACTGGAGCCAGGAGTATTTGCTTTGTGTTGCATCTGTTTTGATCCGTTCTATGCTTTGGTTGGTCTGTACCTGGTGCTTGATCTTCCATTATGCTAGCTCTCAATGCCTCATTTTCTTTCCTCTGTATGTTGTGATTTATAAAAATGGGAAAGTTTTGCTCTAGTTTTGTAGTTGTTTGAACGGTGTGTTTTGCCCTACCTTTTCTGGCACGTTTTGGTTGTCTTTTTGTAAGTTTAGTGGTTTTTGAGGAGTCCACAGAGCTCTGTGTGACTTCGATTTGCTGGTCCCGTGATTACGCTTGTTCTGTTTCTACATTGTCGATCATGTATATCACCTTTGGCGCGTTCTTTCCTTTTGAATCTTCCTTACCCACATCTTCCCTTAGAGTTACTCCTTTTTGTTTGTGATTTGTTGTTAATTGCACTGCGCCTAATATGCCGCTTAGTATTTCCAGCAATTTTGCTAATTTATCTATTATTTTACCACAACCACAATTGAGCTGCTGATTGCGGTTGTGTGGCTGGGGTTCTGTGCGCTTTACCAGGGAGGTATTTGAGTCCAGCTTGGAGTTAATGCCTGCAATGTGTCCGGCTATTAGGTTTATGAGGTCAATCTAGACTTCCATTTTGTCAGACTGAAAGTTTAAGACCCTGATTGCTTGTTCCAGTGTGCTCAATAGAGTTTTGCTCTATGGAACCATGCGCTGTTTTTCCGGAGATTTTCCCGTCTCCTTGGACTTGTGGTCACTCCTACTTGTAGAAGAAATTGTTATCGGAGATGAAGAGTTTAGTTGTTTTATGTTTGTCAGGGAGATTCCTTCCTCATGTGATTTCATCAATTTGTCAATCCTGCTGACCGATGCAATTGTAATAGGTGATGACAAATGTAGTTGCTTTTTTCCCAAAGACGTATCTCCTTCTTCCTGTGCGCTTGTTTGTAGTTTTTTTCTTTGGGTCTGATCTGCTGGGGTGGATTCCAGCATTTCTACTCTTCCTGGTGCATCCTTCTCTTTATGATGTGATACAATGTTTCCTTCGATTGATTCGTTCGTGGATTCCTGTTTTTTTATGTTAGTTTCTAGTAATTGCAACATGTTCGATTAGTTAGAGATCAAAATGAGCTTGCCCAGTCGTCCTCAAGTTGCCTTTCCCGGTCTACTAGGTTATTTATTGTATCTTCCCTGTGCTCTTTGCTGTACTCCTTGGAGTCTTTCCCTAGTAACTGATTCGTGGACGTGGGAAAGCAGTGTATCTGCGCTGTTGCTTTAATTCGTCTGCTTGCTTCTGCTTTGATAATTGGTATTTGAGTTTCTGAGGCAGTATTTTGTGTGTTGTGGGTGCTTATCTGTCACTCAATGGAATGAGGTCTTGTTTTTCCAAGGGTGAGTGCATGCTTTTGCGACTGCTTAGCTATCCCTGAATTCACGTCACCTTGAATTGCGCTTTTAGCTGGTGCTATGGGACAGGGCAACAACGCTATCTCTGAGGTTGGTACATAAATAGTGGCCATTGGATCCTTTAGGAAGAAAAATTTCTGGATGCCGTTTTTTTTCCCCGCACTAAGGGAACATGTTTCAGGTGTTGGTGCCGAGACTAGCCTCTCTCTGTGGGCTGTGCTGTTTATGCTTATTTCTGGCCCTTGCGCTGTGACGTTATTGGTCTTACTTTTATTGTTTCTATTTTTGTTTTACCTGTGTTCGCCTGCCTAACAGTCCCTGACCTCATATTTCTTTATTGCACGGATGTTTTTGTTTTGGCTTGTTTCCCCAAGGGGTGCCGCTGATGTCCTTAGTATAATCCTTTATTTTTTTAAT
Organism: Lissotriton vulgaris; assembly: GCF_964263255.1. NCBI lineage: Eukaryota > Metazoa > Chordata > Amphibia > Caudata > Salamandridae > Lissotriton > Lissotriton vulgaris. The sequence goes on along the minus strand of NC_141693.1, from coordinate 194,673,669 downwards.
TTTTTTTATTGGAGTTGGTGGATATATTTTGTATTGAGGTTAAATATGGTTGAGGGACCAATTTTTGCGGGTCTACTGCGCCGCTGATTACCTTTTTCTATTGTGATTGGTGATACACTTGGTGTTGACGTGGCGCTGCAAACCCGTTATTTGTGCTAAATTTGCAGAGATTGCGACGTTTTGCAGTGTCTGTGCTGTGCTCTTGCTCACTGTTTTGCTGGCAGTTTTGCTGACTGCCTCTCTTCTCCTAACACTGGCCTCTGAGTGTAGGCGGCCTCCTCTCCCCAGGCTCCACTGCCGAGCGCCTCAGGTCAGGGTCGCGGTGCTGCCATGCCAGTAGGGTACATCATGGGAAGGCACTCCTCAAGAACTCCCCAGGAACTGGCACGCGCAGTGGTAACTCTCCTCTCTCCCCCTCCCAGCTCTCTGCACCCTGCTCGCTGGGCCCGGCGCCGCACCTCACCTTCACTAATGAATGATGCCAGTTCTTTTAGGGGAACAATGGTAGCGGCTCCTTGCTGTCCTCGCAGTTCTGCTGTTCTGCGACTTGCTGCTCTCAGCTCTCGATTGGGGTCCTTTGCGGGTCCTTTGCGGGTCACGGGACAATGATTACCCCCCTCTGCTCTGCTCTGCTCTTCTCTTCTCTTCTCGCTAGCTAGCCGGGGCAGGTGCTGCCTTCCACCCCCCGCTAGCCTCCTGCAACCCTCTCCAAGAGTTCAAAACACAAGCCGCGATTCAATGTGTATCGCGGCTATGAGAATATAAAGCTGATGCGGCACACAACAGGTGTCAACTGGCCATCAGTATCACTCGTACTAACCTCCGGATGCCCAAAGACGCAACCAGACCAGATCCAATACACGGAAAAAGGAGAAGGGGCGGAAAAAACGCAGCAGGATCCAACAAAAACTAGATTAAACGATAAGTGGGTACCCAATCAGACAAAAGGGGGAAAAAAGGAGAAAATAAATTATTTAAAACAAAATCCAAATATTGAGAGTAGAGAAGGGACAGAAATTAAATCACAATCCCCGTTCAGGATTACAGCTGAAGATAATAGAGATAACAGTACAGAAAATGGGAGGCAAATGGCCTGGAAGGAAAAGAGTGAAAAAATACGAGAACAATCAGGAAGAAGGGTAATAACATCAGGCACAAAGTCAATCAACTTAACCGAGACCAAAGAATACAGTACCCCAAATCCAATCAAAATTACAATAAACAGAAAAGGAAGATCGTGCAAACTGCCCACTAACGACTACGAGAGTAAGCCGAAAGGGACAGCTATACATATAGAAGCGGGAAAACAGGACCAAATGTCTAACGATGGAAAAAAGCCCGAAGCTAGGCAGAAAGACTACAGCAAAGAATCAAGAAGACATGAAAGACTGATCCATAACGAATCTGCAAATGGTACAAACAATGAGATAGGAAGAGCGGATGCATTAGGAAGTTTCAGGGGCTCGGAAAATAATCAGAAGGAGTATACTTCCAAGTTAACATTTGTACTGGAATATTGCACAAAAGGAAGGCAAGACATACTAAACAGAGGGAACATTTTAAGGTTGATGAAAGAAATTCCTGAACTAAATGGAATACCGTCACAAGACCTCATAGCCGTTGAATTTAAGAACTCCCTGGAAAACCCAGATTTGAGGAGACCTTGACAACCTGGTCATCAAAGGGTCTAGTTGAGAGGATATACACAACCAGATAAACCTTTGAATCCTGGGGAATCATATTGAGGCCTCACAAATTCCCAAGGTACCCTCATCCTTTTTTAGCCAACCAGAAGATTAAAACATTTGAAGACACACATACAGAAAACCAAACAACGTGCCTGCATGGAGCATGATCTACCACACCTTTGTGTCCAACAAACTCAAATGGAAGCAACGAACCTGGGACGCAGTTAATACACACCATAGATGAAGGCATGGACTGGTCTTGGGTGCCAAAAGTACTAAGTAATACCCGTACCTAACGAGCAATTAAACTCGCTCAGGACCAACAAAAGATGGGGGCAGACTGCTCATAGTAGGGAGCAGGGCTGTAAGTTGAATGATGAGGGTCAAAATACATTAAAGATCTGCTCCTGGAACATCCACGGATTTAAAAACATGGGCCATGACACCCTGTCCTTCCTTGAACAACAAGACATAATACTCCTCCAAGAAACATGGATGTTGAATCCAATAGATATACCTGGTTACATCGAACATCACACCCTAACAGTAACATTTGCAAGGATTGGCCACCGAGTGGGGGCTTATCAACATATATATCACAAAATCATATTTGGCAAACAGAAGAGTTAGACGTTGGAACAAACTGGCTCCAAGTCACAAAAGTTACAGGAAAGCGAATTCCAAATAGAAGAGACTGGCAACTAATTTTGGTCAACGTATACGTTCACCACGAAAAACAAAACCAGAAGGAAAAATGTGTAACATTAACAAATTTGATTAAAACTTTGCAAAAGACGCATGAATTCTGCAGTTTGATCATTTCAGGAGATTTCAATAGTAACCTGCTAAAACAAAATGAAATAAAGAGGCAAGTGAACTGGGGAAATAAAACCATTATGCAAGGGCTAGAAAGAAATGGACTAGCAATCCTGAATGGCAACACCGCAGGGGATAGACCAGTAGCCATAATGTACTCGATGGAATAAGAAGATCGACAATTGATTTCACCATCACCTGCTCTAATTTAGTCCCAAGAATAGAATCATTCGAAATTCTAACGCGCATAGAAAGTGACCATCACCCGCAAATTACAAAGCTAAAGATAAAGCTAGCCAAGGAAGAAAAAATAACCACACTAGGACAACATCCAGAAAAGTTCAACTTGAGGAAACTAAAATGACAAGGAAACAACCTAGTAAATATAATGGATGCACTTAAAGAACATCTGACCCAAAAAGGGATGCAGACAGAAGAAAACCATATAACAGCCTGGGAACATCTATGTCTCTTCCTTACCCAAAGTTTCCTGGCTACTAAAAGAAACATAAAAAGAACAGACAGTAGAAAGAATCCATGGTTTAACCTCGCCTTAAGAGACGAAAAGAGAAAAATGGCAAAAGAGGCTTGAATCCAAACCATGGAGGTTAAAACAGGTAAGAAAAAATACAAGAATAAATTGAAGGAGTTACAGAAGAACTACAAGATTATGTTGAAGGAAGCTAAATCTGAATACAAAGAAAAAATGTGGGTACAGCTACAATGGGCAAGCCCCTTGCCAAACAGCAGAGAATTCTGGGGAATAATAAACAATGTGACGAGGGGTACCAAATTACAACAAGAAGCAGGAATTGATGAAAAAAATGGATGGAGCATGTACACAATAAATATGGATTGTCAAACCCCATAAAGGACCGGAAACCGGGAGTAGAAGATCATACTGGTCCAGCAGAAAATAACTATGACCAGCACTTCCTGATCGATAAAACAAACTGAAAGGAATAATAAAAAGGTTGAAAACAGAGGGGGCAGCAGGTCCCAACAGACTGCCCAACGCACTATTCAAACATGCGCCAGACTTTTGGGCCGACTATCTAGCGCCATTATTCAACCTGATTTTCACAGAGAATAACGTCCCCAAATCCTGGAAAGGGAATATTATCTATCCTATATTCAAACAAGGAGAGTACAATAAGCCAGATAACTACAGACTTATATCACTGATCGACGACGAGGCTAAACTATACGCTTCATGCCTATTATTCCACCTTCAGGATTGGATGGACGAAACAAACATAATCCCAAAGTTTCAAACTGGTTTTAGACAGGGGATGGGCACTTTGACCAACCTGGCCACACTGTCATTCTTAAAGAAAAAGGAAAACGTGGTTATTTGCATGCTTTGTCGATTTGAAAGCGGCATTCGACAAAGTAAACAGAAGGCGCCTCTGGGAAAAACTACGGGCATGGGGGCTGCCAAGCAAATTACTGGAAGCAATAATATCCTTGCACAGCGGAACATGGGCCAGAGTGAAATTAGGCAATGGACTTAACAACACCAGCAGCATCTGCACAGAGCAAGGGCTAAAACAAGGCTGCGTCCTCGCCCCTAGCCTATTTAATATCTTTATGGCAGACATCAGCAACCATATGCAATCATCCAACTGCCACCCGCCTAATCTAGCCGAGAAGCCATATTGTGGTTCTGAGCCAAAGCCCCATTAGGCTACAAAGAAAAATCAACAACCTGGCCACCTACTTGGATCAAGAGAGTTTGGAAATAAACAATGATAAAACCAAGGTCGTACATCTTACTGACCCAAAAAAAAACTAGGCTTAAATGGTACATAAACGGGACCCAAATTGAAGAACAAGCGGCCTATAAATATCTTGGCCTAAAAATAGGACGGAGCCCAACATACAATGAACACAAAAATGACTTAAAAGCAAAAGCACAATCATTAATATTTGCGTATAGGCTTTTGAACAACAAAATGGGATGCCCGAGTTACGCACATCTTTTAAAAGTGATGGCGTCGCAAATAATACCTACATTGTCATATGCCCTAGTAGTATGGTGCGGAAAAGAGGCGGAGCTCCTAAACGACCTACAGACAAGGGTCTATAAAGCAGTCTTCAATTTACAAAAGTCTGCTGCTCCAGCTCAGGTCCGGTTGGAGTTTGGCTTGCAGAACCAGAAATTCCGGAGTATGAGCGGCTTCAAGAAACTATGCCACAAATTCCGCGCATCTGATCCAGGATCATTAAATAACATTTGCTGGAAAGAAATCAAAATCCAGATGGACAAGGATGCGCCGAACTCATGGGGTGCCTACCTGCGGAAATCCATATCAGAACTGGATATTTAAACAATATGGGACAGCCAGTGGGACAACGTAGCTTTTAGAAGACTGGTAAACAAAATATCAAAGAAGAAGTCTTTTTTTAGAAGACCAAATCACAACCTCAAAACGCAGACATGGGTGGACCGTGATTAACTTGTACACAACATTAAAGCCCCAACCATATTTACTAACACACTTCAGCATCGAGGTAAAAAAGAGCTTCACAAAATACCTCTTGGGTATGCATGATTCGAAAGACCTGCAACCGTCATGGCAAAGTAATCATCGAGACACATATTGTCGACTATGTGGCTTCCTCAACGAATTAACACACCTGCTGTGTGCTTGCCCAGCAGTTAAAGATATAAGGAGGGGCCTTTTAAAATCAACTTTTATTGATTTGAATATGCGCACTTGCAGGCAAGCAGTAATACGCTGGCTGGAAGGATCCTCAATTATTTTGGCCTGCCGGGGTGTCAAATTCCTAGTAAAAGTAAGGAACATTTTTAAAGCAAGCCGACCTAAAGGCTACGAAAATAGCATAAGGTAGTACGGCAGGCGCACAGAATATCTGACAAGGATACATTCAACAGCATCACGGGAATAGACTGAAAAATGGCCCAGTTGGGAATTGAAAACGGACATCTTTTTTAAGAACAGGATTGAGATGAAAGTTGGCTTTTTTTTTTTTTAGATCATATTTCATGTGTATTATGTTAGGCAGATTTTTAAATGTTGGTAAACACGGAACTGAGTATTTAATAGAACTTTGAGCATAACACTTTTCTTTTATCAAAAACCATGTATATTGTAATGATTTTAAGAAATCATATACAATACATCTTGACTTGTAATGAGAATACCAAATGGCAACCCTAATCTCCAATGCAAGCAGCCATCTTGTCACACTCTTGGCCTTGCCACGCTGAGCCTTCATCTTCTCTCTTTTCCTGTCCTAAGCTTTTCCCACATTAATCAGGCCTTTCTGCCTCCCTTAAGGACCAATCTGACCGGGATGATAGACTACATGCATCGGATGGAGTCTGATGTCTGTAGGCCAAAGGACAGGAGATACTGCACGCTTCACACTACGCGGTCCCAGGCCACGCCCCAATAACTACTTCTTAAAAATGAAGGTGCTCAGTTCCTTACAAAATTGCAACAGATTATGATAATTATGTGCATATTGTTAGATAGAGTGCACTGGCAATATACAGCCACTCCAGTGCATTGGATTCTTATTTTTGATAATCTCAGATATATTAAACTTGTGCATATAAGTGTAGCTAGTGGCGGCTGGTGACATTTGAAAGTGTTGGGTCATAAAAGTTATGGCTGAGTGCACTGTGGCGAGTGAGCATGCCTGACTGGCATGTGGGGCATGTGTGTGTGTGTGTGTAGGTGGGGGGGGGGGGGTGCTCACTCCGAGAAAACTTTGAGAAAACAGTGGGCTAATTGTGCATTTTCAAGCAAATTTGAGAAAGCAAGAAGGTTAATAAAGCAATTGTGAAAGTGTAGTTATGACATCAATAAAGAGATTTCATATGATAATAATGTAGGCAGCTGCTTATTCATTATAACCACAGAACTTCATTGGCAGTAATAAAACTGTTTCCTGGCAAAGCAGTACTGGGCCCACTGGTTGCAACAAGCTTCCTTGCATGCCATGACCCATTAGTTTCCCCTTCAGCACTAACCCTGGCTAGAGCCTACCCTGCTATAGGACCTATTTGCTGTGCAGCTCTGTGGATTTATACACAAAGAACTTAGGGGTCTAGGAGCTAAACCAGAAGAGTGTTTGCTACTGTAAAACCTATGTCTGGTTAGTACTATAGGAATACAGAGAGTAACAGACCAAATCGCCAATAAATGAAACACCTGTAATCGTGAGTCACCCCAGTTGTGTTGGATTCCCATCAAAGTCTTACAAGATCAATATTATCATTTGGTAATCCCTGGCGGGTATTGTGTCTCCTGACCATTGAGATCACAAGCATACCCTCTCGGATGGTTCGGGGTAGCGACCACAATCACACAGGTATCACAAATGCTGTTGATTCAGTGGGAAAAGTGCAGTGCAAAAAGAAAGAGTGGTGATTTAAAATAGGATAGGGAACTAACAGAAGAAATTTTAATAGGCGTTGGCCCCTTCCTGATTAAAAACAAGAACAGACTGGCAAAATTATCGCATTGATAACAAATATCTGCGAGGAGACCAACATGTTTCAGCCTTTAAGGGAGTTACCTCAGGCTTTCTTCAGGGTCTCTGTTCTAGGTTATGCTACTGCCTGTATAAATGTGTACATAAGTGTGAAAAATTATACAAAAAAACACACAAGTGAAAAGAGCCAGAAAAGGATATAGTGTTCCTTCTTCTGTGCGTACTCCTCTTCGGAAGCAGGTACTTGGTTACTGTAGTCGGGGGACAAACATACAAGTGAAACACTTCCAGCAACTCTGGTCTGAGTGTTACAGTGCAAAGAGTCAAGAACTTTGTCAACCTACGATACTCACCCAGTGCTTCCGGGGAGTGGACCTCACCTCTTCCTGGACCTGGCTCAGGATATGTGAGACCCCGCTCTACGGGAACAGAAACCGACCTCATGGTTATGGTTACGGAGGGATCAGGTAAATCTACTCTTGTGCATACTACATGAAGTCAAACATGTTCTGGACGTGGAGTATACTGTCATACACCAAACGCGCTCTCGTGTCAGTGCCCCTCGTTGCACCCACCCGCCACGAGTCCAAAGGGACTCGAGAGATGTTACGTTGACAAGGCTATGGGTTGATGTCAAACATAGCCCGCCAAGGGTGCTAGCGGAGCTATCGTCTTACCTGTCCGTCGTTGTCTCGAGCTGTGACTGAGTCAGGGGGAGGCTCAGAACAGTGTGCGTCATTCTTACTTGAATGGTTAGGGAAGAAGTTCCCAACCAATCAGCCAGAGATACAACGACGTAACCTCATACTGAGGCTCGAACTACTCGATGACGTCATACTCAACACTCGGGTAGTTCTAATGATATGCAAAGGACCCCATGGTTATTCAGTGGCTGGTCAAGATTGCCTGATGGGGAAATTATGAGAGACTGAACCACGGGATGTCGTCATTCAGTCCGTGTTGATCAGTACCCAATTTGTACACCCATCTTTGCTCTTTGCAAAATAGGAAGTTAGACACATCGCTTACATGGGCTGGGATGTGTGGTTTTTCAAGAACATGCCAATTGAAATCATTTTCACTGTGATTATGCTCAATGAAGTGTTTGGTAAGTTTCGAGATGTCTTTTTTGCAACGGAATGTACTTTTATGTTCCTGCATTCTCACTCTAACCTTTCTGGTGGTCATGCCAACATATCGTTCGTTACAGATGCATGTGAGGAGATAAATAAGGTTGTTGCTGTTGCAATTTGAGAATTGTCTCAGCTCCCAAGGTCAATCTGTCCCGATGTCCACACTCGTGATCTTAGAGGTGAGTGGGCAGACAGAACAGTTACCACAAGGGTGGTGGCCTGTAACAGGCGGCAGGTCCCAGAGGGTGCCCACTTCTCTCTTAGCAGTGGTTTTGGGACGGGTGTGTACCAGACGATCCCTCAAGTTTTTGGAGCGTTTGAACGCGAACAGTGGGAATTCAAGTTTGTCCTTCCCGCTGTTTAGAATGCGCCAATGTTTCTTGATGACTTTCTGAACCTTATTGGACTTGGTGTTATAAGCGCTCACTAGTGTGAGTCGTTCAGTCGGTGGTTTGGCAGGTTTAGGTTCAAGTAGAGCAGCCCGGTGGTTGTTAGCTGCTCTTTTGCATGAGCGATTCACCAGTCTTTTGGGGTAATGTCTTGACAGAAGCTGATTGGACAGTTCGCCGGCATGTCGTTCAAAACTTTCTGTAGTGGAGCCGTTCCTACGAACTCGTAGGAATTGCCCAAATGGGAGATTGTCCCTAAGGGCCTTGGGATGTTGACTCTCATACAGTAGGAGGGAGTTGCGTGCCATTGGTTTTCTGTAGAGTTCGCTCTGTAGGCCATTCGCTGTACAGTAGATAGAGAGATCCAGAAAGGCTACTCTTTCTTTACTTATTTCAATAGTGAACCGGAGGTAGTCATTTTGATTATTGAGCCATTCATGGAATTGTAGTATAGATTCTTTGGACCCTCTCCACACTACCAAGACATCGTCTATGTATCTCTTCCACCAGATTATAGACGTGAAATGTGGGTTGCTCGCATGTAGTACCGTGGTTTGTTCGAATTTGTGAACATACAGGTTCGCCAAGGACGGGGCAAAAATACTTCCCATGCTGGTTCCTGAGATTTGATGGTATATTTGGTCTTCAAACATGAAGAAGTTTTCTTTCATTGCTATAGTAGCAAGAGCCATGATGAAGGGTACCGGAGTGATGGAGTCAAACTCTGATTCCTCCAGGATGGTACGGATGGTGTCTAGAGTAGCATCCTGGGGGATAGATGTGTATAATGACTCAATATCCAATGAGACAAGATAGTCTGTCTCTTGGCAAAAGTCAATTTCCGGGATTACCCGCAGGACATCAGTGGTGTCCTTCAGATACGTTGGCATGGTGTGCACCAGAGGTTTGAGGAAATGATCCGCAAATGCAGATAGAGGTTCCAGTAAGGACCCCTGCCCTGAAATGATCGGTCTGCCAGGAGGAGGTCTTTGCGGTTTGTGTACTTTGGGCAGGGTATAAAAGTACGGCATCGTGGGATTTTTGGCCTGTAAGAACTGTGCTTCTAGGTTAGTTATCCAACCCTCAGCCAAAGCTTCCTCCACTAGATTCTTGATTTGGTTCGTCAACCCTGGAGTGGGGTCGCTGGTCAGTGGTTCATAGGCTGTGCGAATGCTCAATTGACGGGAGCATTCCATTCTGTATGTTTCAACGTCCTGGACCACGATGGAACCCCCTTTATCGGCGGGCTTCACGACTATGGTGTCATCTTGGCAAAGGGAGTTCAGTGCCTTTCTTTCAGCTGTAGATAAGTTGTTGTAACCTGAGCGGGTCGAGTATTGAATTTGGTCAATATCATTTTTCACAGCCATCTCAAAGGCAAGAAGCTGGGGGGGGTATGGCATGAGTGGGGGGGGAGGAAGGTGGATTTGTTCCTGAGACCTGTGTTGTTGTCAGGTTCGATGCGAGTGTCATCACTGTTTTTCGATTTGAAAAAGTAGTGGAGCCTAAGTTTTCGGAAAAACTGAGCTAGCTCGATTTGGAGTAGGAACGGGTCTCCCTCATCTGTGGTTACAAAGCCTAGCCCTTTATTAAGGACTGCTTCTTCCAAATCAGTGAGAGTGCGTTGACTGAGGTTGACTACCAGGCTCTCACTAGTGGTATTGGTTATTCTTGGGCACCCCTCCTTGTGTGGCTCCTGGTCCCTGCATGTGGACCTGCTGTGTCCTCCCATTGGACCTGAGGTTGTCCCTGTGTCGGTCTTCTTTTGCCCCGTGACCGTCTGGGGCCACGCGCTAAAAAAGGCTGGTTATTAAAATTAGGGAAACCTTGAAATGGGGCCATGGGTGGTTGGAAGGTGCCAGGGAAGCCCCAGGGTCCTGGTGGCCACCATGGCTGGTTAGGCATATTGTATTGACCCCTATGGTTCTGGTATCTTCCGCCCCCTCTACCCCGATTTGGGCCAGCATTTGGTGGCTGATTAGCGGTATCTGAGTCGCTACCAGTGTCTGAACTGGATCCAGAGTAGTTGGATCCGTACCTCCTACCATTCTTGGTGAAGTCAGGAGCTTTGTAGTTGTCGCTGGTGTAGGGGTACACCGTTTCTAGTTTGAATTTGGCTAAGTCTTTTTTGAATTTCTCAAGTTTAGTTTGTAGTATGGACTCAGCGAATTCTTTGTTGATTTTGTCAGACTCGTCTTTATTTTTCTTAAAGTTGGAGTTGACCGCAGTTTTTATCTGTCCTTCAAGGACCTGTATCTCTACTAATATGGCGTCTGCTACCCGTTTGGCTGTACTGATTATAAGAATAAGCCAATAACGGGTGCAGCGCCAGGCAATCAAAGACCAGTCACCCAGAAATTTCTTGTCAGTAAGAAAAAGACGAGGGGCATTGGTTACTATCAGCCCCGGTGGTGCACAGCTTGCTCTCATGTACTCCGCCATGATAATCCCGTGGGTCCCTGTGCGGGAGTGTGATTTCTTCATGGCTAGGAGTTTAGTCCAGTCGTCAGTCTTGTTAACTGTGGGTGTGGGAAGAGTGTCCAGAATACATGGCATGTTCTCGAGTATTGAGTTGTGCATTGCATCATCATAGGCTAGACCATGGCGTTCTTCCATGGTGATAGTGTGGGTCGGAGCTGGAAAAGCACCGTAAGGAAAGCGCAGGTGTATGACAGATTAGTGCTATTCTTATTTATAGAATAGAATTGCTCTCAATAATGTGAGCACTCAATGTAGCCCGCAGCTGCACGCTGCTCAAGGTCATGACAAAACAAACAGTAGGGGAGGGCTAGAGGGACGTTTAAAGACCGATGCCTAAGTAATGTCCCCCAGAGGACTAACTTATACACAAAGAACTTGGGGGTCTAGGAGCTAAACCAGAAGAGTGTTTGCTACTGTAAAACCTATGTCTGGTTAGTACTATAGGAATACAGAGAGTAACAGACCAAATCGCCAATAAATGAAACACCTGTAATCGTGAGTCACCCCAGTTGTGTTGGATTCCCATCAAAGTCTTACAAGATCAATATTATCATTTGGTAATCCCTGGCGGGTATTGTGTCTCCTGACCATTGAGATCACAAGCATACCCTCTCGGATGGTTCGGGGTAGCGACCACAATCACACAGGTATCACAAATGCTGTTGATTCAGTGGGAAAAGTGCAGTGCAAAAAGAAAGAGTGGTGATTTAAAATAGGATAGGGAACTAACAGAAGAAATTTTAATAGGCGTTGGCCCCTTCCTGATTAAAAACAAGAACAGACTGGCAAAATTATCGCATTGATAACAAATATCTGCGAGGAGACCAACATGTTTCAGCCTTTAAGGGAGTTACCTCAGGCTTTCTTCAGGGTCTCTGTTCTAGGTTATGCTACTGCCTGTATAAATGTGTACATAAGTGTGAAAAATTATACAAAAAAACACACAAGTGAAAAGAGCCAGAAAAGGATATAGTGTTCCTTCTTCTGTGCGTACTCCTCTTCGGAAGCAGGTACTTGGTTACTGTAGTCGGGGGACAAACATACAAGTGAAACACTTCCAGCAACTCTGGTCTGAGTGTTACAGTGCAAAGAGTCAAGAACTTTGTCAACCTACGATACTCACCCAGTGCTTCCGGGGAGTGGACCTCACCTCTTCCTGGACCTGGCTCAGGATATGTGAGACCCCGCTCTACGGGAACAGAAACCGACCTCATGGTTATGGTTACGGAGGGATCAGGTAGATCTACTCTTGTGCATACTACATGAAGTCAAACATGTTCTGGACGTAGAGTATACTGTCATACACCAAACGCGCTCTCGTGTCAGTGCCCCTCGTTGCACCCACCCGCCACGAGTCCAAAGGGACTCGAGAGATGTTACGTTGACAAGGCTATGGGTTGATGTCAAACATAGCCCGCCAAGGGTGCTAGCGGAGCTATCGTCTTACCTGTCCGTCGTTGTCTCGAGCTGTGACTGAGTCAGGGGGAGGCTCAGAACAGTGTGCGTCATTCTTACTTGAATGGTTAGGGAAGAAGTTCCCAACCAATCAGCCAGAGATACAACGACGTAACCTCATACTGAGGCTCGAACTACTCGATGACGTCATACTCAACACTCGGGTAGTTCTAATGATATGCAAAGGACCCCATGGTTATTCAGTGGCTGGTCAAGATTGCCTGATGGGGAAATTATGAGAGACTGAACCACGGGATGTCGTCATTCAGTCCGTGTTGATCAGTACCCAATTTGTACACCCATCTTTGCTCTTTGCGAAATAGGAAGTTAGACACATCGCTTACATGGGCTGGGATGTGTGGTTTTTCAAGAACATGCCAATTGAAATCATTTTCACTGTGATTATGCTCAATGAAGTGTTTGGTAAGTTTCGAGATGTCTTTTTTGCAACGGAATGTACTTTTATGTTCCTGCATTCTCACTCTAACCTTTCTGGTGGTCATGCCAACATATCGTTCGTTACAGATGCATGTGAGGAGATAAATAAGGTTGTTGCTGTTGCAATTTGAGAATTGTCTCAGCTCCCAAGGTCAATCTGTCCCGATGTCCACACTCGTGATCTTAGAGGTGAGTGGGCAGACAGAACAGTTACCACAAGGGTGGTGGCCTGTAACAGGCGGCAGGTCCCAGAGGGTGCCCACTTCTCTCTTAGCAGTGGTTTTGGGACGGGTGTGTACCAGACGATCCCTCAAGTTTTTGGAGCGTTTGAACGCGAACAGTGGGAATTCAAGTTTGTCCTTCCCGCTGTTTAGAATGCGCCAATGTTTCTTGATGACTTTCTGAACCTTATTGGACTTGGTGTTATAAGCGCTCACTAGTGTGAGTCGTTCAGTCGGTGGTTTGGCAGGTTTAGGTTCAAGTAGAGCAGCCCGGTGGTTGTTAGCTGCTCTTTTGCATGAGCGATTCACCAGTCTTTTGGGGTAATGTCTTGACAGAAGCTGATTGGACAGTTCGCCGGCATGTCGTTCAAAACTTTCTGTAGTGGAGCCGTTCCTACGAACTCGTAGGAATTGCCCAAATGGGAGATTGTCCCTTAGGGCCTTGGGATGTTGACTCTCATACAGTAGGAGGGAGTTGCGTGCCATTGGTTTTCTGTAGAGTTCGCTCTGTAGGCCATTCGCTGTACAGTAGATAGAGAGATCCAGAAAGGCTACTCTTTCTTTACTTATTTCAATAGTGAACCGGAGGTAGTCATTTTGATTATTGAGCCATTCATGGAATTGTAGTATAGATTCTTTGGACCCTCTCCACACTACCAAGACATCGTCTATGTATCTCTTCCACCAGATTATAGACGTGAAATGTGGGTTGCTCGCATGTAGTACCGTGGTTTGTTCGAATTTGTGAACATACAGGTTCGCCAAGGACGGGGCAAAAATACTTCCCATGCTGGTTCCTGAGATTTGATGGTATATTTGGTCTTCAAACATGAAGAAGTTTTCTTTCATTGCTATAGTAGCAAGAGCCATGATGAAGGGTACCGGAGTGATGGAGTCAAACTCTGATTCCTCCAGGATGGTACGGATGGTGTCTAGAGTAGCATCCTGGGGGATAGATGTGTATAATGACTCAATATCCAATGAGACAAGATAGTCTGTCTCTTGGCAAAAGTCAATTTCCGGGATTACCCGCAGGACATCAGTGGTGTCCTTCAGATACGTTGGCATGGTGTGCACCAGAGGTTTGAGGAAATGATCCGCAAATGCAGATAGAGGTTCCAGTAAGGACCCCTGCCCTGAAATGATCGGTCTGCCAGGAGGAGGTCTTTGCGGTTTGTGTACTTTGGGCAGGGTATAAAAGTACGGCATCGTGGGATTTTTGGCCTGTAAGAACTGTGCTTCTAGGTTAGTTATCCAACCCTCAGCCAAAGCTTCCTCCACTAGATTCTTGATTTGGTTCGTCAACCCTGGAGTGGGGTCGCTGGTCAGTGGTTCATAGGCTGTGCGAATGCTCAATTGACGGGAGCATTCCATTCTGTATGTTTCAACGTCCTGGACCACGATGGAACCCCCTTTATCGGCGGGCTTCACGACTATGGTGTCATCTTGGCAAAGGGAGTTCAGTGCCTTTCTTTCAGCTGTAGATAAGTTGTTGTAACCTGAGCGGGTCGAGTATTGAATTTGGTCAATATCATTTTTCACAGCCATCTCAAAGGCAAGAAGCTGGGGGGGGTATGGCATGAGTGGGGGGGGAGGAAGGTGGATTTGTTCCTGAGACCTGTGTTGTTGTCAGGTTCGATGCGAGTGTCATCACTGTTTTTCGATTTGAAAAAGTAGTGGAGCCTAAGTTTACGGAAAAACTGAGCTAGCTCGATTTGGAGTAGGAACGGGTCTCCCTCATCTGTGGTTACAAAGCCTAGCCCTTTATTAAGGACTGCTTCTTCCAAATTAGTGAGAGTGCGTTGACTGAGGTTGACTACCAGGCTCTCACTAGTGGTATTGGTTATTCTTGGGCACCCCTCCTTGTGTGGCTCCTGGTCCCTGCATGTGGACCTGCTGTGTCCTCCCATTGGACCTGAGGTTGTCCCTGTGTCGGTCTTCTTTTGCCCCGTGACCGTCTGGGGCCACGCGCTAAAAAAGGCTGGTTATTAAAATTAGGGAAACCTTGAAATGGGGCCATGGGTGGTTGGAAGGTGCCAGGGAAGCCCCAGGGTCCTGGTGGCCACCATGGCTGGTTAGGCATATTGTATTGACCCCTATGGTTCTGGTATCTTCCGCCCCCTCTACCCCGATTTGGGCCAGCATTTGGTGGCTGATTAGCGGTATCTGAGTCGCTACCAGTGTCTGAACTGGATCCAGAGTAGTTGGATCCGTACCTCCTACCATTCTTGGTGAAGTCAGGAGCTTTGTAGTTGTCGCTGGTGTAGGGGTACACCGTTTCTAGTTTGAATTTGGCTAAGTCTTTTTTGAATTTCTCAAGTTTAGTTTGTAGTATGGACTCAGCGAATTCTTTGTTGATTTTGTCAGACTCGTCTTTATTTTTCTTAAAGTTGGAGGTGACCCCAGTTTTTATCTGTCCTTCAAGGACCTGTATCTCTACTAATATGGCGTCTGCTACCCGTTTGGCTGAACTGATTATAAGAATAAGCCAATCACGGGTGCAGCGCCAGGCAATCAAAGACCAGTCACCCAGAAATTTCTTGTCAGTAAGAAAAAGACGAGGGGCATTGGTTACTATCAGCCCCGGTGGTGCACAGCTTGCTCTCATGTACTCCGCCATGATAATCCCGTGGGTCTCTGTGCGGGAGTGTTATTTCTTCATGGCTAGGAGTTTAGTCCAGTCGTCAGTCTTGTTAACTGTGGGTGTGGGAAGAGTGTCCAGAATACTTGGCATGTTCTCGAGTATTGAGTTGTACATTGCATCATCATAGGCTAGACCATGGCGTTCTTCCATGGTGATAGTGTGGGTCAGAGCTGGAAAAGCACCGTAAGGAAAGCGCAGGTGTATGACAGATTAGTGCTATTCTTATTTATAGAATAGAATTGCTCTCAATAATGTGAGCACTCCCGTGGTTCAGTCTCTCATAATTTCCCCATCAGGCAATCTTGACCAGCCACTGAATAACCATGGGGTCCTTTGCATATCATTAGAACTACCCGAGTGTTGAGTATGACGTCATCGAGTAGTTCGAGCCTCAGTATGAGGTTACATCGTTGTATCTCTGGCTGATTGGTTGGGAACTTCTTCCCTAACCATTCAAGTAAGAATGACGCACACTGTTCTGAGCCTCCCCCTGACTCAGTCACAGCTCGAGACAACGACGGACAGGTAAGACGATGGCTCCGCTAGCACCCTTGGCGGGCTACGTTTGACATCAACCCATAGCCTTGTCAACGTAACATCTCTCGAGTCCCTTTGGACTCGTGGCGGGTGGGTGCAATGAGGGGCACTGACACGAGAGCGCGTTTGGTGTATGACAGTATACTCTACGTCCAGAACATGTTTGACTTCATGTAGTATGCACGAGAGTAGATCTACCTGATCCCTCCGTAACCATAACCATGAGGTCGGTTTCTGTTCCCGTAGAGCGGGGTCTCACATATCCTGAGCCAGGTCCAGGAAGAGGTGAGGTCCACTCCCCGGAAGCACTGGGTGAGTATCGTAGGTTGACAAAGTTCTTGACTCTTTGCACTGTAACACTCAGACCAGAGTTGCTGGAAGTGTTTCACTTGTATGTTTGTCCCCCAACTACAGTAACCAAGTACCTGCTTCCGAAGAGGAGTACGCACAGAAGAAGGAACACTATATCCTTTTCTGGCTCTTTTCACTTGTGTGTTTTTTTTGTATAATTTTTCACACTTATGTACACATTTATACAGGCAGTAGCATAACCTAGAACAGAGACCCTGAAGAAAGCCTGAGGTAACTCCCTTAAAGGCTGAAACATGTTGGTCTCCTCGCCGATATTTGTTATCAATGCGATAATTTTGCCAGTCTGTTCTTGTTTTTAATCAGGAAGGGGCCAACGCCTATTAAAATTTCTTCTGTTAGTTCCCTATCCTATTTTAAATCACCACTCTTTCTTTTTGCACTGCACTTTTCCCACTGAATCAACAGCATTTGTGATACCTGTGTGATTGTGGTCGCTACCCCGAACCATCCGAGAGGGTATGCTTGTGAGCTCAATGGTCAGGAGACACAATACCCGCCAGGGATTACCAAATGATAATATTGATCTTGTAAGACTTTGATGGGAATCCAACACAACTGGGGTGACTCACGATTACAGGTGTTTCATTTATTGGCGATTTGGGGGGTCATTAGGATGGAGGATTTTCCGCATCCTCCGGGCCGGCGGAAGCCACCTCCGGCCCGGAGGATGCGGAAAATCCTCTGCGGACCCACCAGGACCCACCGCCACATTAGGATGGCTGGTGGGTCATGGTTTAGGTCCGCAGCTTTTCCGCCGCGGCTGGCTTACAACCGCGGCGGAAAAGCACTAAAATGGTGAAGGTGTCTCTTAGACACCGTCAGCCAGATTAGGATGTGCTTGGGAACATGCTTTTCCGCGGCGGCTTTTCCGCCGTGGAAAAGCATGTGTAACTGCACTGCAGGGGCCCATTGCGGGCCCCCAAGGTGTAGTGGGGGGTGGGGGTGCACATGGGGGGTACCTATGGTACCCCCCTGCATTTGCGTGCACAATGCAGCAGGCACCGCGCGGTGCCTGCCGCTTTGTGCACGCAAATGCTGTGCATGCATTTTTAACATTGCTGCGGGTGCAGCTTGAAGCTCCACCCGCAGCAATGTTAAAAATAGAGGATGTGACCGCCACCCTGGCGGTCACATCCTAATCTGCACAGAGGGAACGCCGCAGCCCATGCGGACGTTCCCTCATGCTCTGGGGTCGCGGACGGACTCAAGTCCGTCCGCGATCCTAATGACCCCCATGGTCTGTTACTCTCTGTATTCCTATAGTACTAACCAGACATAGGTTTTACAGTAGCAAACACTCTTCTGGTTTAGCTCCTAGACCCCTAAGTTCTTTGTGTATAAGTTAGTCCTCTGGGGGACATTACTTAGGCATCGGTCTTTAAACGTCCCTCTAGCCCTCCCCTACTGTTTGTTTTGTCACAGCTCTGTGGATTTTCAAGTTATTTCCTAGGCACACACACACATAGTCGTAAACACTCAAACTGGCCCCGTGGAGGAGAAACCATACAGCAAAGTGCTGTCTCCCTCCGATCAGCGTCAGCCGCAGCACTGGACTCGTGTCATTGATCTAAAAACAGCATTTCAGTCAGTCGACAGATCCCTTTTCTGTACAACACTGACATTGCCATTTCACGTAACACAAACAAAACAAGGCATATTGAATAGTAAAAGCGGGGAGAAACTCTCCCAAACCGAGATAAGTAGTTATATAAAAACCAGCCTGCTTGTTGTGTGCCCCACCCAGGGTCACTTCTGGACTGCTTAAAAGCTGGTCACAGTGCCCAGGCCAACTCGGCACAAGACATTCAAGCTTGAACACAGTAAACATCTGACTGATCAAGCATCCTATCACCTCATCACTTTACTTGACATTGATAGCAGATCTGCGTGAGCGAGCTTTCACTCCAATCCAATTCATTAACTGCGCTCTACAGCAGGTTAGGACGTCGCGTGTTGGCATCACATTCTGGAATGAAAGCACATTACTTCCTTACACGGACGTGAGACAAAAGACGCAGATTTGTTTCCAATAATACACCGCTTTTGAGCAATCCACAAACAACTAACAGATATTAGAACATTGGAATGTTGGGAGCTCCATTGAAAACAAAGAAGTGCTCCGGGCTTATAATGGCTGGTATAAGCCTGGAGCTCCAACATTCCAATGTTTCTTTGTTCACAGCTCTGGCTGTGAACAAAGGCTTCAGGGAGCCTGGGGGGATTTCAATCCCCTCACGCTCCCTGAAGCTTTGTTTATATTTGTTAGAACATTCTGCCCTCTAGTGGCAGAATGTTCTAATAGCCTTATAGCCCTTCGTATCATGGCTATACCAGCTTTTAAAGATCCTCTGCTTTGTTAAAGACCCTCGCCTTCGGCTTGGGCCTTTAACGCTGCAGCGGGCCTTTAATAGCCGTATAGCCCACTACGGCGGGCTATAAGGCTATAAGGTAAAATGAGGAATTAACATTTATAACAGTCATGTTCTCCACTATGCCACAGTGACTAAATCTGTGCACAAACTCTTTACAGTCACCGCATGATGACCCGAACCGACCAATTTGAAGTCATTACTACACATAAGACTTAGGTACTTAGGAGTCACCACTCATTTTTCACCTTACACTTGAATTTCCTCAATAGTACTCTAATTGAATGTTAGTTATATGTTAATATATTTAGGCCAAACACACTCACCACATCCTGTCCGGCTCTCAGCACCGAACACAATGAGTTTATCTTAGGCTCCATTTCAGTCGTACAAGTGTGCGTACCTCACCTCCCTAGTCTAGTCCCACCCCCGTGACTTCAGCAGGGTGAGAATTGGCTGCTTGAGGGGCTGCCAACGCTCAATTGGAACCATGGGGGCTGCAGCAACAATCACCCTGTCTCCTGCATAGCAGAGTCTGGCGAGGGTTCAAGTGCGCATGTCTGCCTGGATGGAGTAAGGAGCCTTTATCTATTTATATTGTGAATGCGCCTTTGTTGAAAGAGAATGCGCGTATGAAGGAGAAGGCACTAGAATGTGAATTCATTAGTTATTCCCTTCTGATCACTGCATAAGCCCAGCACTAACTCCCTTATTCTCCCCTTCCTACAGGTTGATGTCTTCTCCTTTGGAATAGTCCTCTGCGAAATACTTGGTAGAATCCCGGCTGATCCAGAGGTTCTACCCAGGACTGAGGTGAGTGAAAGTCTGGTCTAGAAATCAATTTCTTCAGCTCCCAACCTCTACTCCGTTCACAGGAGAGATCTAAGCCCCAACTTGTCTCCTAAAATCTCCCATGGATAGGTTATATTCTTTGCTACTTTCAATATCAAACCCTTTTCCAGGCCTGATCTTTCTAACCCCTGGGTACAAACCCTGGTCACATAAGTGACATGAATGTGATGTGGGGATAGCTTGCACAACATGCTTTTGTTTCCTCCTACTTTTTTCTTTGAGACCACCAGCTTGGATCAGTCAACCCCAATGTTGGTGGCACACAGAGCAACCATGGTTGTTCACTCTGGTGAACCGGTTAGAAAATGAACTTTACAAAGAAAGTCTATTGTGCGCAAACAATTTAAAGCCTCCAATCCTCATGTCCTTACAAAGCTCGTTTTTGATTGCCGAATTATCGTTCACTTGTGCCCTGATGAGGACTGCTGATCTAGAAAGGCTTCAGTAACCCATCAATAAATCACTTAGGGCCATATGTATCAACATACCTTTTTGCGATTCCTTAATAGCGATTTTTAAGGAATCGCTATTTAGAAATCGCAAAATGGTATGTATGAAGAAATTAGTTATTTATTAGCGATTCCTTCAAATTCCTTAATTGCGATTAGCAAATTGCTAATCGCAATTAAGGAATAATTTCCCATTCATTTCTATTGTCCAGGAGGCCCATGGGAATGAATGGGAAAATATTCTCAATTTGCGATTCGCAATTTGCTAATCGCAAATTGAGAATAATTTCAAGGGTGCAGGGGTGTCTCAAGAACACCCTGCTGCACCCCTGAAAATGACATGTGTGTGCATATGGCGCACATACATGCCCTAAGGGCATGTATGAGAGTCACATGGCACCATTGGATTTTCAAAAAAATGTTTTTTTAAAAGAATTCGCAACTTACCACCAACTAGAAGTTGGTGGTAATTTGCGATTCCTTAAGGGCATTTTGGATTTTTTTTTCCCTTGATACATTGCATTTAAGGAATCGCAAAATTTGCGATTCCTTAAATGCAATCGCAAAATAAGCAATGGCAAATTTTGCGATTCCTTATTTTGCACCCAAACTGTTTGATACATACCATTTTGCGAAAATGGGTTCGCAAACGCCGAAATTCTGCGAATTTCGGCGTTTGCGCACCCATTTGGCCTTGATACATATGGCCCTTATTCCTTTCCAGTGGATACTTTTCAAGTGTTGCTATTTGAGAAGATCATTGGATGATACATCTCTTCAGGTGTACTGCATCAGTCTGGTCTGTTGAGTTGAGCATATCCAGCATTCAAAGAATCTGACATTGTTTTCCAAAACACAGAAAGAACAGTTTCACCAATCCTGATTCCATTTTGAGTAAGTAAGTAGAAACAACATTGTCGCTTGATGCTGAATGTGAACATGGTATAGTGATCTGCCAACACTGGAAGAAGAATTTTATTGAAAAGTTAAATAAAAGCAACGTTTCTTAATCTCTAGTCATAGCTGGCGTGTCTTCAAAGTAGTAGTCAATAGTGATCTCCTCCTGAGGCACGCCGAGGGCGCTGATGCTTCTCTGTCTCCTTTCTTTAAGGTCACCACATTCCACTTGTCATAGTCTTCTTAGGAGGTATGAATAGTCGGAAGATCTCAGAAACTGAAAACTTCTACTCGGTGTCTGTTGACCATTTCTAAGTAAAGGCACTTCCATATAGGAGTAGCGCTCTCTGGTCAGTTGGTAGAATTCAGTTCCCTCGCCCTTGTGAAAAAAGATCTTGCTGAGGTGTTGAAACACGTTTACAACTTGTCTTCATCTGCACTGACATTGACACATTTAGTAGCCAGCATCCGAAGCACTGTTTGCAATAGCACCAAGAAGCCCCTGGGTGGAAGATGGGTCTTTCTAAATACCTGCAAATGCAAGGATTTCATGTTGGCACTCAGGGACCATAGTTAGTGGGAGTCTTAACTTAAGGTCATCATTGTGTCCTTCATACAAGACCAAGAAACTGCTGTGAAAAGATGAAAACACTTCACAAATGTATGCATAGATATTGTGAAGTTGTAGACATTGCCCAAGCACATAAAAGCTCTCCTGCTGGTAAAGCGATGTCACTTCTGCTCTGGGGCTTCCGCTTAGAAGCCGAGATATACATGTATGGCATTATCTTGCAAGTGCCTTTATCCTGCTATTGCAGAAGTCAAAATATTCTGCTGCCTAGCAACGACGCTGGAGTCCCACTGCTCCCTGCTGGAGGTGCAGAATGTCAGTGGCGGCTGGTGACATTTGAAAGTGGTGGGGCGTAGCGCGCGTGATACCCTTTTGAGAAAGAACCTACAAGGTACCCTATATTACATTCACGAATGTAACAAGACGTACATCCAGGCTTTCTTCTGTAGACATTTTAATCTTTAAAAATGTCTTAAACTTGCTCTCTAGACTCGAGCGTTTACATATGCATAAATTATTATTGTGAAGCCACTTTGTCTAATTACAATGTGCACTGCATTTTTGCAGACAATTTTGTCATTTTAGCTACAAGGAGGATTTTTTTCATCTCAACCTCCGTGTCATTGCCCCAAAAGAATTTGGTCATAAAACTGGCTGTCATGGCCCAGGGTGAATAACGTGCACGTAACGTTTGTTCATAGTATTTAAACCCTGTATTTAGCAAGATTACGGTTTTAGCTTCACCGGCCCTGCCAGCAGCACAGCGGTATGTCTCCCATTTGGCTGCAGCGAGGCCTCCCTGCATGTCATGGTTTTAATTTTTAGGGAAGTGATTTATTTCCATGTCGTGTCACTCGCGCAATTACCAGCCTGTTCTTTTTCAAGCGCAATGGTTAAAATCTGTAGACTTCCCCCTTGTAACATTAAGGACGGTCTCGCAGTCTGTGTTTGTAAAGTATGGCAAGAGTTTTTTTTAACAAACTTCAACCTGGTTGTGGGTAAAAGTTTTAATAAGGGATTTCTCCAAAGGTTAAGAGTTCCCTTTTTGCTCCAAATATGTGTATTATCCCGTATTATCAATATTAGATGACACAAGACACTTGGCTGATAACTTTGAAGTTATCGACTTTGTTAATATAAAACATAGTTTATGCCCCTCGGCACAAAAAAAAACAGCTACAAGAGGCTGCGTTCTAAACTAGTTGTTAATGGCCACATTTAAAAGACTAACAGAATTGTGGCGAGTTGTGGCACGAATGAGCCCAGTTTGGTTCCGTGAGAGCACAATTTCCTTTCCCCCGTCAGGCGATGTAAGGTCAATACACAGTGAACACCATTGTGCGTTGTGGATCAGTTGTAGGCTGTCCCTAAGCCTCATATTATTTCTGGCTTACCAAGATAAACGCTCATACTGCTAAGTTGCAGTCACGGCTCGCTCACAGTGGGGGCCAGGGGGTGGGGATAAATAAAATAAAAAACTTACCTCGTCTTCGTTTGACCGGGTCCGCACCATCTCTGCTCTGGGGTCCCGTTGGCGCCTAGACTGATGGCTGCAAACTTGCCGAGACACAGTAGTAGCCAATCCTGATGCTGCTCTCTTTAGAGGAGAGCTGCTCTCTAAAGAGAGTAGCATCAGGATTGGGCTGAGCATTGAAAAAACGTCGTTCGTTTTTTCAGCAATGGGGTACGTTGCATTAGGCAGGCAAACCCCTAATCGGTGGTTTTTTTTAAAACCACATAGTTATCTAGTTAAAAAAGCCCTGCCGGGCAAACACCTCATGCGCAGTGAGTGCGCACTGTGCCGGCACAGAGTCAGTCCAGCGCCACCCAGTGTCAGACAGTGCATACTGTCCATGACACACACCACGGCCGCTGGGCAATAATTACCGGGCAATTTATTCGAGCGGCGCGTTAATTTATAAAACTTTTACTAACGCGCCGCTCGAATAAATTGCCTGATAATTATAGGTGGGGCAACGCCCAAACGCCCTAATGGTAAAACCGCCGCTGCAGAATGTTCTGTTCATGATGTTTTGACTGTTGCAGTTGCTTTGCTTTCCAATTCTGCAATGTTTCTTAAAAGTATGAAAAATCAGGGATTACCTTTGAAGAAATGTAAAGTACCCCTTAGACCATATTCACTGAATTAGAAGAAAAACGCGTGCATATTGGAAAGAAGGGCTAACTGGTGGGATTTCACTTGTTACAAATGATCCAATCGATTACCCAATTCTTATGGTTTAATTAACCAAGATGCTATGGGGACCTCAGGAATCCAATACATAATACTGGCCCTCTAAACCCCGCTTTTACCACCTACATAGCAGCAGCATGCAGAGTAAACACGGCACATTCGTCATCCATGACCAACACTGATGTAGCATAGGGCTTGGGTGAAAAGCCACACTCAGACCTATTTAAATAGGAGATGCCAGCATGCACTGTCCCACATAAGGAAACAGCAACAAGACCTGCCCTCCGCTTATGATGATCAAAAACTCCAGCCAGCACTGCCAGCCTGTCCCAGCCTGGGGAGATGACAGACGTCCATCTCCAGGAAGGAGGGGTGCCCTCTGCCACCACTGCCAGCCTGTCCCAACCTGGGGAGATGACAGACGTCCATCTCCAGGAAGGAGGGGTGCCCTCTGCCACCACTGCCAGCCTGTCCCAACCTGGGGAGATGACAGACGTCCATCTCCAGGAAGGAGGGGTGCCCTCTGCCACCACTGCCAGCCTGTCCCAACCTGGGGAGATGACAGACGTCCATCTCCAGGAAGGAGGGGTGCCCTCTGCCACCCCTGCCAGCCTGTCCCAACCTGGGGGATGACAGACGTCCATCTGCAGAAAGGAGGGGTTGCCCTCTGCCACCACTGCCAGCCTGTCCCAACCTGGGGGGATGACAGACGTCCATCTCCAGGAAGGAGGGGTGCCCTCAGCCACCATTGTCAGCCTTTCCCAGCCTGGGGAAATGACAGACGTCCATCTGCAGAAAGGAGGGGTGCCCTCTGCCACCAATGCCAGCCTTTCCCAGCCTGGGGAGAGGACAGACGTCCATCTGCAGAAAGGAGGGGTGCCCTGGAGGTGCCCCACTGGCTCTGGCTCAGGGCGCTCTGCTCTTCATCTCAAGCCATGTTCCACTTTTTGCGGAATTGGTATGCATGCATATGGAATATGTTATTCTATGTTACTCCCTGTTTGGCGGGAGGCCCTGGTGTATTTATGCACAATATTTGTACCATGCCAAACGTGTTTCCTTCCTAGTTCCTGCTTGATATTGTCTCATGGGCAGCCATTTGAGCGTTTCCAACATTTTGTTTTCAGAAGGTTTTCTAAACCAGTCCTTTTCTAAAACGTACAAATTGGTTACATGAGCTGGAACTCTTTTAGTTGATGAATTGGCTGTCACTTGGCATTCCAAGGAAATTGTATTCAAGGGATTTGACCTCCTTTCTGGATAATACAAACTTCAACCTCTTTAGAAATGACCAATTTTATTAAAGAAAAAAAACCATGCTCAAGAATTAAGTTCTGCCTTGCTTTCGATTGTTGGTGTTATATTCTACGTGTTCACTGTCCTGTGAGTGCTGCTGTAGTGTTCATTAAATGTAAATATGCATAAAAGTATGACATAGAAACCCTATCTGCCGTCAAGTCCTTTGACACTGCAGTTACAGTTTATTTTAATTTTCAGGACTTTGGACTGGACGTGGTTGCTTTTCGTGCAATGGTTGGAGAATGCCCCATACAGATCTTGGATTTAGCGGCCAGCTGTTGCAGGGTGAGTTTTTATGGTCTTTCTTTTTAACAATCGTCCTTTAATATTGAAGCTAAATTGGATTACCTTTCTAGGTAGGTAGGGATACACAATATTTAACGTTGTTATTTACTGTACCCTTCTTGGCGCATACTGTATTCCTTTGACTGCAGAAGACAAGCATTGGCAATGCCGATCGTTTTGGGTTATACAAAGACAAGCTGCAAGGTTCACTGGTGGCAGCAGCGGACGCTTCCCAGAAAGGATACAGCACAGGGCAGCAGCAGAAGTGCAAGCGTCTATCACATAGAGAGAGCAGGTAAAGCATGCACAGCAGGAGCAGTGCAACTAGCGTCCATCACATAGGGAGACCAAATACAGCATGCACAGCTGCAGCAGAAGTGCAAGCTTCCACCACATAGAGAGACCAAATACAGCATGCACAGCTGCAGCAGAAGTGCAAGCTTCCACCACATAGAGAGACCAAATACAGCATGCACAGCTGCAGCAGAAGTGCAAGCTTCCACCACATAGAGAGACCAAATACAGCATGCACAGCTGCAGCAGAAGTTCAAGCTTCCACCACATAGAGAGACCAAATACAGCATGCACAGCTGCAGCAGAAGTGCAAGCTTCCATCACATAGAGAGAGCAGGTACAGCATGCACAGCAGGAGCAGTGCAAGCATCCATCACATAGAGAGACCAAATACAGCATGCACAGCTGCAGCAGAAGTGCAAGCTTCCACCACATAGAGAGACCAAATACAGCATGCACAGCTGCAGCAGAAGTTCAAGCTTCAATCACATAGAGAGAGCAGGTACATCATGCACAGAAGCAGAAGAAGGTCAAGCTACCATCACATAGAGAGAGCAGGTACTAATGCACAGCTGCAGCAGAAGTTCAAGCTCTCATCACATAGAGAGACCTGGTACAGCATGCACAGCAGGAGCAGTGCAAGGGTCCATCACATAGAGAGAGCAGGTACAGCATGCACAGCAGCAGCAGTGCAAGCGTCTTTCACTTAGAGAGACCAAATACGGCATACGCAGCTGCAGCAGAAGTGCAAGTTTCCATCACATACAGAGCAGGTACAGCATGCACAGCAAGAGCAGTACAAGCGTCCAACACATAGAGAGATCAAATGCAGCATGCACAGCTGCAGCAGAAGTGTAAGCTTCCATCACATAGAGAGAGCAGGTACAGCATGCACAGCAGCAGCAGAAGTTCAAGCTTCCATCACATAGCGAGAGCAGGTACAGCATCAGCAGAAGTTCAAGCTTCCATCACATAGAGAGAGCAGGTACATCATGCACAGAAGCAGAAGAAGGTCAAGCTACCATCACATACAGAGAGCAGGTACTAATGCACAGCTGCAGCAGAAGTTTAAGCTCTCATGACATAGAGAGACCTGGTACAGCATGCACAGAAGCAGAAGAATGTCAAGCTACCATCACATAGAGAGAGCAGGTACATCATGCACAGAAGCAGAAGAAGGTCAAGCTACCATCACATACAGAGAGCAGGTACTAATGCACAGCTGCAGCAGAAGTTCAAGCTCTCATCACATAGAGAGACCTGGTACAGCATGCACAGCAGGAGCAGTGCAAGGGTCCATCACATAGAGAGAGCAGGTACAGCATGCACAGCAGCAGCAGTGCAAGCGTTTTTCACTTAGAGAGATCAAATGCAGCATGCACAGCTGCAGCAGAAGTGTAAGCTTCCATCACATAGAGAGAGCAGGTACAGCATGCACAGCAGCAGCAGAAGTTCAAGCTTCCATCACATAGCGAGAGCAGGTTCAGCATGCACAGCAAGGGCAGTAAAAACGTCCATCACATAGAGAGACCAAATACAGCATGCACAGCTGCAGCAGAAGTGAAAGCTTCCATCACTTCCATCACATAGAGAGACCAGGAACAGCATGCACAGCAGGAGCAGTGCAAGCTTCCATCACATAGAGAGACCAAATACAGCATGCACAGCTGCAGCAGAAGTGCAAGGTTCCATCACATAAAGAGACCAGGAACAGCATGCACAGCAGGAGCAGTGCAAGCTTCCATCACATAGAGAGACCAAATACAGCATGCACAGCTGCAGCAGAAGTGCAAGGTTCCATCACATAAAGAGACCAGGTACAACATGCACAGCAGGATCAGTGCAAGCGTCTATCACACAAAGAGTCCAAATACAGTATGCACAGCTGCAGCAGAAGTGCAAGCTTCCATCACAGAGAGACCAAACACAGGATTCACAGCTGCAGCAGAAGTGCAAGCTTCCACCACATACAGAGAGCAGGTACAGAATGCACAGCTGCAACAGAAGTGCAGGTTTCCATCACATACAGAGAGCAGGTACAGCATGTACAGCAAGAGCAGTGCAAGCGTCTATCTCTTAGAGAGAACAAGGACGGCATACACAGCTGCAGCAGAAGTGCAAGCTTCCATCACATAGAGAGAGCAGGTACAGCATGCACAGCAGCAGCAGTGGAAGCGTCTATCACATAGAGATACCAAATACAGCATGCACAGCAGCAGCAGTGGAAGCGACTATCACATAGAGAGACCAAATACAGCATGCACAGCAGGAGCAGTGCAAGGGCCCAACACGTACAGAGAGCAGGTACAGCATGCACAGCTGCATCAGATGTGCAAGATTCCATCACATACCAAGAGCAGGTAGGTACAGCATGCACAGTGGGAGCAGTGCAAGTGTCTATCGCTTATAGAGAACAAGTACAGCATGCACAGCTGCAGCAGAAGTGCAAGCTTCCATCACAGAGAGACCAAACACCGGATGCACAGCTGCAGCAGAAGTGCAATCTTCCATCACATAGAGAGAGCAGGTACAGCATGCACAGCTGGAGCAGAAGTGTAAGCTTCCATCACATAGAGAGGCCAGGTACAGCATGCACAGTGGCAGCAAAAGCGCAAGTTCCATCACATAGAGAGAGCAGGTACAGCATGCACAGCAGCAGTGCAAGCGTCTATCACTTAGAGAGACCAAATACGGCATATGCAGCTGCAGCAGAAGCGCAAGTTTCCATCACATAGAGAGCAGGTACAGCATGCACAGCAAGAGCAGTACAAGCGTCCAACACATAGAGAGATCAAATGCAGCATGCACAGCTGCAGCAGAAGTGTAAGCTTCCATCACATAGAGAGAGCAGGTACAGCATGCACAGCAGCAGCAGCCGTTCAAGCTTCCATCACATAGAGAGAGCAGGTACAGCATGCACAGCAAGGGCAGTAAAAACGTCTATCACATAGAGAAACCAAATACAGAATGCACAGCTGCAGCAGAAGTGCAAGCTTCCATCACATACAGAGAGCAGGTACAGCATGCACAGCAGCAGCAGTGGAATCGTCTATGACATAGAGACACCAAATACAGCATGCACAGCAGCAGCAGTGGAAGCGACTATCACATAGAGAGACCAAATACAGCATGCACAGCAGGAGCAGTGCAAGGGCCCAACACGTACAGAGAGCAGGTACAGCATGCACAGCTGCATCAGATGTGCAAGATTCCATCACATACCAAGAGCAGGTAGGTACAGCATGCACAGCGGGAGCAGTGGAATCGTCTATGACATAGAGACACCAAATACAGCATGCACAGCAGCAGCAGTGTAAGGGTCCATCACGTATAGAGAGCAGGTACAGCATGCATAGCAGCAGCAGAAGTGCAACTTCTATCACATAGAGAGCAGGTAAAGCATGCACAGCTTCAGCAGAAGTGTAAGCTTCCATCATATAGAGAGAGCAAGTATAGCATGCACAGCAGCAGCATTGCAAGCTTCCATCACATAGAGAGAGCAGGTACAGCATGCACAGCAGCAGTGCAAACGTCTATCACTTAGAGAGACCAAGTACGGCATGCGCAACTGCAGCAGAAGTGTAAGCTTCCATCACCTAGAGAGCAGGTACAGCATGCACAGCAAGAGCAGTAAAAGCGTCCATAACATAGAGAGACCAAATACAGCATGCACAGCTGCAGCAGAAGTTCAAGCTTCCATCACATACCAAGAGCAGGTACAGCATGCACAGCCGAAGCTGTGCAAGCGTCTATCACTTAGAGAGAACAAGTACAGCATGCACAGCTGCAGCAGAAGTTTAAGCTTCCATCACATAAAGAAAGCAGGTACAGAATGCACAGCAAGAGTAGTACATGCGTCCATCACATAGAAAGACCAAATACAGTATTCAAAGCTGCAGCAGAAGTGTAAGCTTCCATCACATAGAGAGAGCAGGTACAGCAGCAGCAGTGCAAGCGTCTATCACTTAGAGAGACCAAGTATGGTATGCACATCTGCAGCAGAAGTGTAAGCTTCCATCACATAGAGAGAGCAGGTACAGCAGCAGCAGTGCAAGCGTCTATCACTTAGAGAGACCAAGTATGGTATGCACATCTGCAGCAGAAGTGTAAGCTTCCATCACATAGAGAGAGCAGGAACAGCATGCACAGCAGCAGCAGTGCAAGCGTCTTTTACTTAGTGAGACCAAGTACGGCATGCACAGCTGCAGCAGAAGTTCACGCTTCCATCACATAGAGAGAGCAGATACAGCAGGCACAGCTGCAGCAGAGGTTCAAGCTCCATCACATAGAGAGACGAAATATAGCATGCACAGCTGCAGCAATAGTTCAAGCTTCCATCACTTCCAGCGACCAGGTACAGCATGCACAGCGGCAGCAGAAGTGCAAGCTTCCATCACATAGAGAGAGAAGGTACAGCATGCACAGCTGCAGCGGAAGTGCAAGCTTCCATCACATAGAGAGAGAAGGTACAGCATGCACAGCTGCAGCAGAAGTACAAGCTTCCATCACAAACAGAGACCAGGTCCAGCAGGCACAGCAGCAACATTAGTGCAAATTTCCATCACATACAGAGAGCAGGTACAGCATGCACAGCAGGAGCAGTGCAAGCATCTATCACTTAGATAGACCACGTACGGCATGCACAGCTTCAGCAGAAGTGCAAGCTTCCATCACATAGAGAGACCAGAAACAGCTTGCACAGCAAGAGCAGTGCAAGCGTCCATCACATAAAGAGACCAAATACAGAATGCATAGCTGCAGCAGAAGTGCAAGCTTCCATCACATAGAGAGACCAGGCACAGCAGACCCTGCCCCAGGAGTGCAAGCTTCCATCACATAGAGAGACCAGGCACAGCAGACCCTGCCCCAGGAGTGCAAGCTTCCATCACATAGAGAGACCAGGCACAGCATGTGCAGCAGCAGTGCAAGCTTCCCTCGCATACAGAGACCCTAGCACAGCATGTGCAGCAGCAGTGCAAGCCCTCATTGCATAGAGATACCAGGCACAGCATGTGCAGCAACAGTGCAAGCCCTCATCGCATAGAGACCAGGCACACCATGTGCAGCAGCAGTGCAAACTTCCATCACATAGAGATACCTGGCATAGCATGTGCAGCAGCAGTGCAAGCCCTCATCGCATAGAGATACCAGGCACAGCATGTGCAGCAGCAGTGCAAGCCCTCATTGCATAGAGAGACCAGGCACAGCATACCCTGCCGCAGCAGTGCAAGCCCTCATCGCATAGAGAGGCCAGGCCCAGCATACCCTGCCGCAGCAGTGCAAGCTTCCATCACATAGAGCGACCAGGCACACCATGTGCAGCAGCAGTGCAAACTTCCATCACATAGAGAGACCAGGCACAGCATGTGCAGCAGCAGTGCAAGCTTCCATCACATAGAGAGACCAGGCATAGTATGCCCAGCAGCAGAAGTGCAAGATTCAATCACATAGAGATACCAGGCACAGCATGTACAGCAGCAGTGCAAGCCCTCATCGCATAGAGAGACCAGGCACAGCATACCCTTCCGCAGCAGTGCAAGCTTCCATCACATAGAGCGACCAGCACACCATGTGCAGCAGCAGTGCAAACCTCCATCACATAGAGAGACCAGGCATAGTATGCCCAGCAGCAGAAGTGCAAGATTCAATCACATAGAGAGACCAGGCATAGTATGCCCAGCAGCAGAAGTGCAAGCTTCAATCACAGAGAGAGACCAGGCACAGCATACCCTGCCGCAGCAGTGCAAGCTTCCATCACATAGAGCGACCAGGCACAGCATGTGCAGCAGCAGTGCAAGCTTCCATCACATAGAGAGACCAGGCCCAGCATGCCCAGCAGCAGAAGTGCAGATATTCCTTACATGCACAGAGCAGCTGAAACCCCAAACAAAGACAGTCCAAACGACCATTGTACTTTAGTTAAAACACAAGCAGGTGCAAAGTAAACTTCCCTGAAACCCGACAGTTACAGAACAAACTCCACGCCAGTGAGATGCCCTGATAATAACACAGTGACATTGAATCAGTGTGTAGAGCTGGGTGAGGAGCAGGGCAATGCTTGTGTGCTGTGTGGTGCTTGTATCAGCCTGGCACTCCTGTACTGTGTGTTACCATATCTAGGTCTTACGTCAGCTACAAGTGTAATCAGAAGGTCTAGCTTATCTGTCAACATCCAAAGGTTAACAAAAGGGATTGATTGTTCCAGTTTCCCTGCATGCCTGCCTCCTTGGTTTCATTCATGGGCTCTGTCAGGTCTGAAGCATCCCCTCTGCAACATGTCACCCGCCAGGGGCAGATGCAGCATCTTAAGATAGTGCAGTGAAGCATAAGATGTGTTTTAGTGGGGAAATGAAATACAACTTGGTAAACACATTTTTGAGGGCCTGTTTTCGCTGACTTAGCGGGGGTAAAGCTAGAACCAAGTAGGGTGTGCATGTGAAGAAGAGGCTTTGGAATAGCCGGCTGGTACTCCCAGTAGAGTAGGTACTCAGATGCGCGTTTGGTGTTTCCATTCCCTTTAATGTACACCTTTCTTCAGAACGTTTCCTATCCTGCCTAGTACTTACCATCCTCACCCTGGATCAATGTCTTCCAGGGACCGGCCTCGTGAAATGACGGGACGTCAGCGCCATTGAAAAGCAATGCACACTAAAGAAGGATTTCATTAATAAAAGTTTGAATAAACAAATAGTTGAGTGAGTGATTGAATGAACACGTTAATGTTATATAGTTAACATCAATGACTCTGTCGCCTTTTGGTGTTGGGTTTTCGAGAGATGCCAGAGCTCCATTCTTTAAGTGATTGGAAGCTGTGCATGCCACTATGCCACAGCGTAGGATGTCCGGATGTATCCTTTGTATTTAGGTTCTTTGTTGTCAATGGGTGGTTCACCCAATACCTGGTCGCACGCAGGAGACCTAGGCAGTCTGTCCAGCATGTATGTATGAGTAGCTCAGTCAAATCTCTCTGTGATAGCGGTCTATCAGTGGGTCTTCCACTAGAGGGCGCTGTGCCCTAGAAAGAGCGAGCATTCGTATTACTTGCACCCTGTGGAGGCTCCCAATGGGTCTGAGCAGAGGTGGGCAAGCCAGATAACCCATGGGTAGAGAGCCAAGCCAGAGCCGCACCGTTCTGGCTGGAATCTGAGAGCCGAAGCATGAGCCGAGCCAGAAAAAAAATAACTATGTAAATCCTGACATTTTATTTGGTAAATATCTGAAATTACATCTGTAGTGCTACATTGCTGTGCTTTATGAGTTACTGAATATAATATCGCAATTAAAGGTATATTCTAGGAGTGTAATTCCGTTACTTTTAATTCTAAAAGCAAAACTACAAGCCCCAGAATGCAAAGTGCAGTTTAGTTAAAGCCAAGACAAGCTGAAGGTATCACTTGGCTGCCGTGACTCTTTGAGCTGTAGTCTTTGTTTTCAGGCCAGGCTCTGATCTTTGCCAGCTTCCAATTCCCTAATGAGCGTGACTGCGTATATATTCTCAGCCCTTTAGGATTTGAGCGCAGCAAACATAAGGTTAAAGTTCATTCTAAATGCTCCATCCCTTTGTTTGCTCTTAGCTGTGACATCCAACAGTCCCCCCCGCCCGCACACTGCTGCTTGTGTCCGGAAGTCCTCCAGGCCCCCATGAAGCTAGCGGGCTTCCTTCAGTGCGCTCCAGGCCGGGTTGCTTTAAGCATGAGTTTAGTAGGGCTTCTTGGTGCTCATATGTGGAAAGGAAGGCTTTGATAGAACTCGTCTCGCGCCCACACGTCATCAGGCTGGCCGGTGTATTGAACACAGGGTAGGAAGTGTCAGTGCAAGCTCCCTCCAGTTCTCCTCAAATTCTGCTCACATCTTATTGTAGAAAAACTCAATATAGAGAGGAGGAAGAGGACAATGGAGTTTGCACCTATTTCCTATGACTACCCTCAGTTTCGATGCTGGTTCCTAACCACCGGGGCGTATATCCTGTGGGAACCAGAATCTCCCTGACAGCCTACTGCAGAGAGCAGAACAAGTGTGTACACGACAAACCAACATACACAGGCTGGTCTGAACCTGAAAAGGTATGATCATGGGACTGTCACAGAAACAATTGATTATTGTATTTATCTGAAAGTGACGGCCCTATTTTAAACCACACACAACAAGCATTGGTAAATGCATTAGGTTTCGCCTATAGGCTCTCCCCGTGATCTTCTCCAAATCCCAACTAATGTATAGGCCCTCCTATACGATAAATCACTGAGATGAACCTGAAAAAATGTACCATATGTGGTAACCTAGTAGGTTGAACGTTCTGGAAACATTACACATTATATCTGTTGGTGAAAAGAAAACTATTCTCATGCACTGAAAAATGCACTAATTCCCTCATGCCGAGTGATGTTTAAGCTACAGTATGTTGTTTGTACAAGATAGATAATTCTCAGGTTAGGTAAATGTTAGTTCCATGCGTGCTGTTGTATAATTAATCAAACGCGTGTCACTTATAACACTTGTTAATTACGATCACAATATGTTAGTGAGCCAACACTGTAAACAAATGTGAAGATTTACGAGCTGTTGCCAGGACTGATTGTCCAAATCATGCATCGCTTAATCATGCTGAAGTGGAATATACATTTGGCAGTTCTTATATACAGGCCATTTGTGAATGCGCTCTTATCTTTGGTTTTTCCCCAAGTGAGGGGGGGAAAGAAAAGAGAGAAGAAGAGAGAAATGGGCGGGGGGGGTTAACGGGCCTTCTTCAGCTGCTCGTCGTGTGGTTCCTACATGCGGGCTTTTGGGTTGTGCTCCTTTGAAAATTTACCTGTGATGTTGTCTGCTCCTCTTAGGAAGGTGACCCAATTAATCCATGTTTTAAAGTTTGCTTTGGCAGTGTTCTTCCAGTTGGTCAGGATTATTTTTAGGGCTGCAGTGAGGAGCAGGTCTAGTAGGTCTCTCTCTTCTCTGCTGTTTAGGCTTGCAGTCACGTGTTCTGTTGCTAGGCTTACAAAGCTAATTGTTAGGTCTGTTTTGAGTATGTCGTTTAGGAAAGTGTTGATCTGTGTCCAGAACCTCTTGACTTTCACGCATTTGAAGATGAGGTGCTCTAGGGTGCCTTCCTCCTTTTGGCAATTCCAGCAGTTGCCGGAGTCTGCAATGCCGACCTTGTGGAGCCTGGATGGGGTCCAGTAGGCCCTGTGGTAGACGAGACGAAAACTAGGAGAAAGAAACACACGGAGGGCGGCCATCTTGGGAGAGGTGCAGAAGCCAGGGGCGGCCATCTTGGAAAGCAAAACAAAGAGGGCTCTCTCACGAACGAGTGAAACACCGAACCGCTCAACATCCGCATCCGCCAAAGCCTCCAAGCACAACAATGACCACAACAGACGCTGAGAGAAGGCGGCTATGGGTTGATAAAGGAAGCGCAAGATGCCACAGAGAACGCAACCCCCGAGATGCAAAACCAACCACGCGCCACCCAAGTAAGAGCGCCCTAAGCAAATAAGATCCCCTGCAGGCGATAGACAAGCCGCCGAGGTAGAGGAGGAACCACAACTCCAACCTAACATCAACCTAACTCTAAGACGAACAAACGAGCAAACAAACACATGGAATCCATCTTGGATAAGGCGCAGAAGCAGGGGGGGGCGGCCATCTTAGGGAAGTAACGGCACGCAGAGCAGAGCGAGTGTAGCGCAAAACACGCTCAGTGCGAAACAGCTGGTCAAAAAAAAGGCCTGCCTACACCCAGGGCAAATCGAGCGCACCCCTGAAGCGAGAGAAGCGATAGAAGCGGTGAACTGTTTTCAAACGCATTCCTCTGCGAGACGGCACCAACTCCAAACAGCGTACAGCAGCAAGCAGCCTCTTGCTGACACAAACAACAAAGCACGAAGTAAGGCTCAAACAAACCAGACGCAGGCGAACAGGGGAAACACTAACCAGGAAGGCGCCAAGGGCAAAGCGCAGGAACACCGAAAGCTCGAAACGCGCCGGCCCATTCGAGGCAAGGTAGAAGGAACTGCGGAGGCCCGCTAGTCACATAATCAAGCTGAAAGTAAGGCCGAAACCTCTCGGCAAGCAGAACAATCGCGATCAAGGCCCGCCGACAGCCCTAACAGAAGCAACAAGAAGTAAAGACCGGAAAGAGTGCAGAAAGGGCAAGACGCCAAGGGGGAAGAATACAAGAGATAGAGCTACCACTAGAAGGAGGATACGAAGCACAATACCAAGACGAGCAGGCAAACACCGTAAGAGGCTGGCGGAGTCCAGGACCAAAACTAGAGTGGTCAGGTGGCCACCCAGGTTCAGGGACAGCACCCTGACAGCAACAAACACCCTAAGCAACAAAGAAGAAAGGGGGCAAAAGAGATACCGCAAAGCAGAAACCAACAGAAGGGAGACCCCTGATGCATCAGGTTAGAAGAGGTTTCGACGCCATGGCGGGGAGAGATGGGAAACAAGTCACAAATGACCAAAAAAAGAGCAAGAACGACACCCCCGCATCGCCGGCAAAGGAGCACGGCGGCCAAGGCAACAAAACTATAACACTGGACACATTACTAAGAAAGATAACGGAAGGGAACGATCTAACAAAGGCCACAAAAAAGACAGTGGACAACATCCAGATGGAACTAATAGCAATTAGAGCTGAACAAAGCAAGGCCAACGGCAGAATTGACGAGGCAGAGAAAAGAATAAACCAGCTAGAGGATCGCGCTAATGTGACACACAAGGACCTAGGCTTGGTGATAAAGAGAACCACAGCACTACAGAGAACCATGGCGGAGCAAGAAGACAGAAGCCGCAAAGGAAATATAAGACTCTTGGGAGTGCCAGAAGATGAAGAGGACACGGGGCATGCGCACTAATGCTGGAAACCATAATCCCCAAACTTACCGGTCTCAGTTTCAACAAGCCGCTCGAAATCGTCAAAGCCTACCGCATTCCAGCGAAGAAACAAGTGAACAGCAACACCCCCAGACCAATAATATGCAAACCGCTAAGAGACAATCACACAGATGCAATCTTCGCTGTAGCCAGGAAAGGTCGCCCAATGTTGATAAACGGGAAGAAGGTAACAATCACCCAAGACTTCTCCAGGCTCACAGTGGAAGTGAGGAAAGGCTTCCTAGCCCTAAGAGAGCAACTGCGGAAAAAAAACATTACCTTCACTTTTGCGGGCCCTTCTAAGATGAGAATAACGGACAGGCACGGAAGTAGAATCTTTGATGACCCCAACGACCTACACAGATACCTACAAGGCCCGGCTCCAGAAGAAATGGAGCTACAAAGCCCGGGCGCAAAGCGAAGAGCATCCTCAGACGAAGCTGACGGAGAGGAGGAATGATGAAGGCGCGGAACCTACACTAACGGAACTCGAACTCAAACGAACTTATCTACCTCAAACAAACGCACACACACAATCAACCACATCTACCTCAACGGCGACGCCGACGACTACGGGAAGGAAGGAGAGGGGGAAACCACAGCAGCCGTATCCTTTTTCTTATTTCATTGCACTTCCCCTTCCCTCCTCTATAGGCGGTTTCGCGTATGTACCAACTCATCAACACAAACTATGCAAAAACTCAAAAGAGCACAACTAAACCACCATGAACGACTCAACAAGGGCTAGCCTAACCACGAACCTAAAGGTGGTGTCCATGAACGTTAAAGGCCTGAACCATCCGGTGAAACGTAGGAAAATACTAGAGCACCTGGCCAAACTAAAAGGGGACATATACACGTTGCAAGAGACTAAACTCTCAGATCAAGAAGCCAAGTTACTCAAAGCAAAGTGGATAGGGGACGTACTCTGCTCGCCAGCGAAAGGGAAGAAACATGGAGTAATAACAATTTTGAGCAAGAGGGCCAACCTAACCATACAAACGACAAACACAGACGAAGACGGACGCATACTAATAACAAGCGTACAGAAAGGGAACGACCGAATACATGTAGCCAACATCTACGGACCAAACTCTGAAGATAAAAAGTTCTGGCACGAAGTGGATAGCAAACTATCCAACATACCGCAGGAAGACCTTCTGCTAGTAGCAGGAGACATGAACAAGACGATGGATCAAGCCACAGACAGGCTTTCTACTCGCACCCACACAATTCCTACAGTAGGATTGACTACATACTGATGTCTAACACCCACACACCTAATAGAAGAAACGGAGATAGCTCCAATAACCATCTCAGACCACGCGCACATATCACTCGCTCTGAGCGGCAAACACAATGAAACCCCAACGAGAAGATGGAGACTAAATGACGACATCCTGCAAAACAGAGAGAACGTGAAAGAAATCGAGGAAGCACTAAAGGACTACCTCAAACACAATGACAATGGCGAAGTAGGAAAGAGCACCATTTGGGATGCACTCAAAACAACCCTAAGAGGTAAATTGATCAACATCAAATCAAGGATGAACAGAAGTAGGAACAAGAAAATCTCCGAATTAGAGGAGGAGATAAAAGCACTGGAAAGAGGGCACTGCGCAAATATAACAGACAAGAACACACTCACCACGCTCACAAAGAAGAAATATGAGCTGAACAAAATTTTGAGCGAAAGAGCAGGCTCAGGGCTGACAAAATTCAAATCAGTGAACCTGTGCGCAGCCAACAAAGCAGGGAAACAGCTGGCATCCTACCTAAAAGCAAAACAAAGGCAACACACAATCGCAGCGATCACAGACAAAACCAACAAGTCCCAAACAACAAACAAAGGAATACTAGAAGTTTTCAGACAATTCTACCAAGAACTATACTCCGAAGATAAGAACCTGAGCAAAGACGGAGGACTCACCCTTCTCAATGACACTAATCTAAACTAAACGTGGGGTCCCGTGCTCACTTTGCCACTGGATTGAAGCTAGCCTGGCTGATGAGGGCTGTTAGCCCAAAACCGGTCTCAGGATGCTTGTTTCCGGTCCAGGGAAGACATGGCTTGGCAGTTCGGGCTGGACTGTTCCCATAAGGCACAGGGTCAAAACGGATTTGCATATAGCTGTGTTTGAACTGGGGTGGCAAAGTGAGCTAAAGAACGATGATGGATTCAACCCAGTGTCTGAAAAGTTTCAGCTCTCCGTCCGTCATCTCCTTGTGTTTGCTTTGTTCGCCCTAAGTTGGCAGGGTATGCCCAGACGTGGGTCTCTTGCTCACTTTCCCACTGGATTCAGGCTAGCCTGGCTGATGAGGGGTGTTAAAGTGGCAAACGAAGGAACCAATGCAAAGCAAGGGGGATGGATTTAAGCTCCTTTTAAGTTATATTTAATACAATAGATTTCACAATGATACCTAAAAAGGGAAGGTACTCTATTTCCCCATGTTCCACCTTGTACCGCTTTGTGATGCCATTTCTGGACGGTGGTTTTGGATGACTCAATAGGGCACTGTCCATGCATCTGCCCACAGGGTACGTCTTCCTTACTGTTGTTCGTGTTGGTGTCGCTGCTGTACCTGCTTGGTGTTGATGTTGTTGAGGCTGACATTTTGTTCTGATTGCTTATTGTTCTCTTTCCAGCTCGAGGCCTTCAAGAGACCGTCTTTCTCGGAGCTCCTCGATGACCTGGAAGATCTTGCGGAAAGTTTGGACTCTCAACCGGACAACCAGAGTTCGGACTGATTCTACCTCTGAAGCCCACACATCAGAAGTAACCTGTAAATAAACTGTACAGAGAACTTGTAAAAAGCAAACCCACAAAAACAATACCCTGATATTTATTGAACTATATTTTGATGGTGTAATTCCTGGTCAGGAAAAGATATAAGAACTTTTTTGCTATTACATATTTTTTGTAGTAGGCCTTTTTGACATATTTAACTGTATTAAAAATTAAGGATTAATAATAATCCACAGTGAAAATAGTGACTATTGTATAGCGAATTTTAGAAGAAGAATATCCAACATGTCTGTGGTTTCCAGCACAGACTGACGAGTTCATATATCACTGAGAGGCTTGTAGTGGCTCGACATTAGCTCCTTCATCTACAGGCTCCTATCAATGCGCTAGCCCATACCGCCCAGCTGTGGCCACAGAAAAACAACCAGGATTCGGGAGTTCACAACGGATGGAAGGACACCGAATATTCCTGCCTGATGTGAAACTGCCATTTTGAAAACGGAGAAGTCCTTTTAATTTCTGTATAGTGCAAACAAATACACATATGGCTATTGCCTCCTCTAGAAGGACCTAACTTTGAAGCAGTCACTTGGAGGACATTACAGTCTTGATCTTTTCCGTCCTTGAAACAGAACATTTTTGACGGAAAAAAAATGATTTTGGATTTTTTTATATTACTATCTCTTGTAGCGTATGGCCTTTAACTAGCATCTAACATAAACTACAGAATAACTGAGCAACAGACTGTGGTGCAGATATTTGTTTGTGAGGGTGTTTGGAAGATCATGGTTTAGGAAGCTCTTATTTATTGCAATTTTTATACGTCGTGTCATTGTTGGCAAGAAACATGTTCTGTAGTCATAACTCTATCTGAGAAAAAATCCTTGATTGTTGGTTTGCTTAGTTTCTGGTTTGAGTGGAGTGAGCATGTCTGTTAATGCTGTGGGATGCATCTTACAGTTTGGAAGAGACTTGTCTTGGGTCCATTGTTTTTCTAAGCGTGAAGCTTTTGTACTTTTAAGCACTAAATTGTCATTATGTTATTTGTGGTCATTATAATTTGAGAGCCTTTATTTCCGAAGAGAAATGCCATGCTTGGTCTTTTATAGCAGTATCTCGATGATTGGCATGGAGGAGATCAAAATGTTGATTTGAGTTTTAAGTGTGATGTGGGTGTCATTTTTTATTTTAGTTTGGATTCCATGTTGTTTGTTCTGAGGGAAAGGTGTTTTTTTCAGTATTAGTTTACTCTCATTTTGCTTTGTATTCAGAAACTTTGTAAATTGTTCTTATCCCATTTTCTCTTTGTTAGAAGAGAAATCCGTCCATCTAGAGAGAGCCAGTCCCCCACACGAATTTCACTAAATTTGATATTCAAGAGTAATTTAAAAGTGGCTGTATAATTTTGTGCAGATTTGTCAAATGGTGCTAAACTATAGGCAAATCAAAAGATGCCTTTTCTCTGTAAAGATGTACATAAATATAACGCTTTGCAACTCGCCTGGTGCCTTTCCATAAAGCAAATAGCTTAAAAAGTACTGAATGGTGCTACTTAATCCTTTGCATTTTGACTGACACTTATTTTGCTGAGGGATTCTGTTGGCATACATGAATTTAGTACCCATGCGCTTTGCCATAAAGCAATCTATGTGCTTCCTTCCTTCCTGTTTGTTGTAAAATTATTGTCACCCTGGATCAGCAGAATATGCTATACGTTTTGGGATAACCTGCACATGCAACACACCAGAATTTACAGGGAAAAGGACTGTGAGGCTACATTTCACTAAATGATACTCTGGTGATACTTACTTCAGGGGACATTACAGCACTGAACCATCAACGAGAAGCCTAGATAATTTGTCACTGTCGGTGCAGAAGGTTTACTCAGTCAACTTTGAGTTTTATTTAATTCCAAAAATATAACACATGCTTTACATTATCCTTGGCCTGCTGGCCAATCTCACATGATTGTAACATAGGAAAACATATTGATCCAAATGTCAGTGGCATGCATGCTAACACATATAATTTATATTCACTACTGATCCAGTGTTTTCCAGGCCCAAACACGCTTGACTTTTTACCTATCACTTACCCTTGGTCCTCCAATGGACCTTGATTTCTGCATTGAGGGGTGAGAGAAATTAGGGTGTGCAGTCATTCAATCAATTAGCAATGCAACCATTTGGCTACACAATGAGGACAAGGAATCGGTAGCTAAGTTCAAGGGTGTTTATTACAAATTAGTAATCAAATTCAAATAGATCACTCTGAAGACCATACAATAGAGCTACAAAATAATCACAGAGAGACTGAAATCTCCTGAAGAAGTTTAGACGGACCAACATAATGGAAACCAACAGTTCAGTACGTGAAATAACAGTTAGCAACATCAAGATCTAGTGTTCAGAAAACAATCTTATTTATTTAAGAGTTGTTTATAGCTCTGGCCAGACCCTAAGGTATTGGAGCGCTTCATAATTATCATGACGATAACAGACAAACATTAGTTTAGTAAAGAGCAGTGTTGTGTATTGAATCACGTTAAGGACTGGAGGGGAGCATGGTAGGGGGAGCAAAAGACAGGGGGTGTAGGCACTCTCTTGCGTTGGGCAGTTGTTTATGATCTGGACACACACATTCTCTCAACTCTGTTTTGAGAGTCCTAAAAAATGTTAAATATTTTACAAAATATTGTGTTTCACTTAGTACCCATACCAATCCGCATTCCTATCCCTAGTCCATTAAGCCCCTCTCATGTTCCCTGCTTGTCAAATAATGTATTTTAACATTATATGACAACGTGATTGTTGGGAAATCTGAAGCTCACACCCCCATAATCTTACTGACCAAGCTATGCCCCTGAAGAGAGTTCATCGACAAGGAGTCCTACAAAGTTTGAGAAAAGCATCTACATCTGTTGTGAATTAGCATCTGCCACCATCACGAGGTAGTCAGTAGGTTATCACCCGTAAAGTCCATTGATGACAACCACTTGTTCACCTCATCATCATACAATTATTTTTTGAAAGTCTCTCACATTGCCGACTACAACATTGATAGAATATCTCACACTAAACATGGGAACGAAAGTCCTTTCTATACATATATCGGTCATCAGTGGTCCTTTCATTAATTCTCCAGGTTCCCATGTGCTCTCGTCACTGTCCTATTCCCAAGGTACGAATCTAATTCTAATACAGAAATGTGTCTATTCTAAACTAACAATGAATGAACACCTGCAAGAATGTCAAGTTAGCAGAAGCTGAAATATGATTATTTATGAAAGGCACTAGAGCGAATAGCAGGCCTTGAGATGACAACATAAACACTGATAGAATTGTGCACATTTAGGAGCCGATTCCGATCCTGGTAAAAAAACGTCCGTCCGATTCGTATCTGGAGCCCTTTCCGTACGAATCGTACCCGTCCGCCCGAGTCGCGTAGTACGATGCGCATTCCGTGAATCCGTCCGAATCGTCGCGATCCGTACGTATTGCAAGGCTGAAACCGTGAACCGTACGACTCGTACACACACCGTACGACCCGACGATTACGATCCGGACCGGGGAATCAGGGCGCGATTCGAACGGTCCACATCAGGTAAGGGCGATTCGTACGGAAAAGCGCACAATCACATACACACCATACGGCGCGTACCCCCCATGATCGCAGGGGTACGGCGCGCACCACTGCGATCATGGGGGATACGCGCCGTACCCCACGATCGCAGGGTGTACGCACCGCACACCCAGCGAACATGGGATATGATGCGTACACCCCGAGATCGCAGGGTACGGTACGCGCCGTACCCCTGCGATCATGGGGGGTACGCGCCATACCCGGGGGGGGGCCATTCCGTACCTGTTTCGGGGCGAACTCTGCTTTTACGGCTGTTTTCAGCTCTCGTAGGAAAAGGGTCGTACGGTGCGTACCCGACTTGCAGGGTCAGAAAAAGCAGCCGCGATCCATACAGATGTCGCGTACAGCGGGTTCCGAGGGAGAATCGTGCGGAGAATCGAATCGTACGGTCTTTGTACGATTCGTGTGGAGTCCTGCTCCTGGTACGAATCTTACTTCGTCGTACGTACGGGGGACGTTGCAGGGTACGATTCGTACGGGAAAAACGCTCCGTATGGTTTCACAATGAATCACCAAATTTCTCAATGACGACTATGGTTAAGTACATATGTGCATACTTTACATAATTCATTTAGGTCTAGGCACTATAATATTCACAAGTTATGCGCTGCACCAATCCCCCTTCTGATGGCAAATCAAGCC
Source organism: Lissotriton vulgaris (assembly GCF_964263255.1). Taxonomy (NCBI): domain Eukaryota; kingdom Metazoa; phylum Chordata; class Amphibia; order Caudata; family Salamandridae; genus Lissotriton; species Lissotriton vulgaris. Next base: position 194,629,912 of record NC_141693.1, on the reverse strand, counting down.
ATCACATCAATGTCATTATCAGGTGTACAAGTTACAGTTTGGTTGACTTCATCATCTGTCTTCTGGAATCCTCCAGAACCTTTATGTCCTCATAATAGTCCGTCTATCCTCCAATTCCATACCTTCTCTCTTTCTCTTCACTTCCTTTTTCACCTGCCCACATTTATACACTTTGATTATAACAAACAATAACAATGCACAAAGTGTAATTATCACTAAGGGTTTCAAGATGCTTCCAACAAGACCACTCCCTAAGCTACCAAACCTTCTGCTTATAGCAGGAAATCCATTCCCTATTGCTTTCCAAGCACCTGTTGCTGTTAACCCTTTCAAATCTTTCTTCAGGTCAGTGAGGTTACTAATATATTTTTTCAGATCTTTACTCACGTCTGGAATGTAGGTGCAATATTGTTGAACTTTTAACATCTGGCAGACTCCACCCTATTTCGGAAGAAGGACGCCTAAAGCAAGTTGATTCTGTAAAAACATCAATCTGATAGCAACCATTTCTGTGTCAATAACTATTAAGCATTGAAAATGCAATAGGTCTCGCCTTTGATTAAGTTAAAGCCATTTGCTTTGCTAATGGTATTTTATAGCAAAGCAAATGGCTTTAACTAAATGAAAGGCGAGACCGATTGCATTTTTAATGCTTGCATCCTGTAACCTCAACTATCTACCCTGAGTTCTTAGTAACGTACAGGATCTCCCCATGTACAGAATTTCCTCCACCAACACTGCAACAGAGCACTAGGGTGAGGGAGCTGAGTTAAGCAGCCTGGCCAATGAGTTGCAGGAGTACCTGCTGGTCTTTTTCTTTTGATGCGGTGATACGCGTAGTCAAGCGGCAGATAAGCCTATGGTGTTTTACATCTGCAGGATGCTGGACTGCGATATCCTTCTGCTCTGTCAAAACGGACTCTAAATGGTCGTACCGCGCTTTCAGTATAGTAATGCCCAGAATAAATTGCAAAATCCGAGGCATTCGTAAAATAAATACATAAGGTGAAACACATTCACCAGCAGTGCCACAGAAAACGACAGCCCTCTACCTAATTTGTTACTGATTTCAATACCGTGAGGCTGCCAATGTAGATTTTCCTCTGTATCATCGACAAAGAAAAGAGACTAAACCCCGCGTCTACCGTACACCAAAAAAATGTTATTGAGTGATCAGTCTTGTTAAAAGCCTTGTTAAATCGCCAGATTTGCCCACACCTAATATGGCCGCTCTTCATTCCAATGACATTTGGTATGCCTGTTGTGGCAGCTCTAGTTGTAGTGACGCGTTTCTATGACAGCAGCGGAGTACTCCGTTCGTGTCTGGCCTACAGTGTGATCGGTTCCTGTGGCCTGTACCCGTGTGCTGATGCTGGAGCTGAAAACATGCCGAGCAGCATGGAGGACCCCAGAAAACACTTCATTCTAAGCACCGCTCGTAACTACTTGGGTCTCTCGGGAAGCGAAAAGGAGGCTGTGGAGGCGCTAGCCACAAGCGTGGAGATGGACCGCTTTTTGGACGATGGCAACTAAATTCCTGCTGTGTACAGTGGCGGCCCAGGGGTGAGCTGAGCCTCGCATACAAGGTATGAAATGAGTTTAATTAGTCTTGCATTGGTCGGGTGCAGACTAGCTAATCCACTCTGCATCCTGTAACCTCAACTATCTACCCTGAGTTCTCAGTAACGTACAGGATCTCCCCATGTACAGAATTTCCTCCACCAACACTGTAACGGAGCACTAGGGCGAAGGAGCCGAGTTAAGCAGCCCGGCCAACGAGTTGCAGGAGTACCTGCTGTTCTCTTTCTTTCAATGCGGTGATACGTGTAGTCAAGCGACAGATGAGCCTATGGTGTTTTACGTCTGGAGGATGCTGGACTGCGACATCCTTCTGGTCTGTCAAAACAGACTCTAAATGGTCGTACCGTGATTTCAGTATAGTAATGCCCAGAATACATGTTTATTTTTTTGCAAAGTCCGAGGCATTTGTAAAATAAATGCATAAGGTGAAACGCATTAACGAGGCATTTGTAAAATAAATGCATAAGGTGAAACACATTTACGAGGCATTTGTAAAATAAATACATAAGGTGAAACACATTTACCAGCAATGTTTTGCATTTCCAAGTACTTCATAATGAATCGCAGAGTGCGGATTACAGCCATTTACATGGTTCTGAAACTGTCAAATCTGTAGAGAGAGTGGGTATAAGAAATACCTGAGTTGCGGTCCCGAAAATGAAAGCGAACTGCGCATGTAACTGACAAAACAACAAATGTAAAATATAGTGCTTACCGAGTAATTGAAGGAGGTCGTGTCTCTCCGGGAGTAAACAATCCAATCCCTGTGGGCCGGGCTAAAAGGAGACAAGGCAGCAACAAGGAGGGACTAAGAAGCCTCCTTTACAATGACAAGCCAGCGTTTTGCGTGCAAGTTGACGCAAACCAATGAAAGATGGGCAGAGCTTCAACTCAGCCTCTGAGAGCTTTGGAATCTGTATTGATTCCAAGAAGCTCTTGTATGACGAGAGCAGCGCATGTGCGCTGCTTTCGCCAGCCGAGACCTAAAAATACTCCAGCTGTACTGGCAGACAATTTGTCCACAACAATAGAAAGCTTTTCTAATCTTGTGTGAGTCAAGTATCACTCCTACAGATGTTATCAGAGCACCAAAAATGTCTCCTAGTATTTCTTTAGCACTTGAACCTCTCTATGTTTTTTATGTTGTACCTTTGTTGAATCGTCAATTTGTCCCACATGGTAAGTATTTGGGAAAACTACTCCCATATAACATGTACCATATCATCTCTTGGGTATTATGTAAAATGCATGTTTCCCACAAGTGTACTAAACTCCAGGGAACACAGGATCTCCTCCATCTAGGTATGAACCCCAATTTCCATGAACTTCAAATGTTTGGTCACATTCAACTAGTCCCTACGAAATTGATGTCAGTGATGAATTACTTTATGTGAATGCATGTTCTCCCTTTATACTGCCATTCTTGAGCTAATGCAGCCATGTTTCCAATTATTCTGTGTTCACGTTCCTCTTTGGCCTATGGTGGCACTTTTGAATGATTTGAAGCTTTAGTTAGAAAGTTTCTCTATCTATCCTCTACTGCATCATTGAACTTATTTTGTACATCTGCCAAAGAACACGTTAAATTGTGTCTATTGCATCTTAGCGCTTGGACTCCTCCGGGCAGCAATTTGCGCTTTATAAATTCACATTCTATTCTATTCTATTCTATTCTATTCTATTCTATTCTATTCTATTCTATTCTATGTGCATAAGCAGTGCCCAGGTCTGAAGAAATGTCCCATTATCCCAGCATTTTTAGTATCTTGCAATTGATTCAAGTGCTTCAGTACATGAACCTCTAAAAGAACGATAATACGAGTAATAATATTGGAAATTATCTTTCCCATAGAATAAGCTCAGCAACAAAATACAGGTAACGCCATATGTCAAAAGGAGATGATAATAAGTAATCCCCTTGGCAATAGATGCAGGCAACTGCATACACATGTAGCAATCTTTAGCATCCTCGGTATCAACATATTGGTAAAGGAGCGTTGTATATACATTTAGTGAATAATCTCCTTGAGAAGCATCTACATGTAACTCTTTCTCATCACTGGGGGGACATGTGTAGATCTAGACTTTTCCTCATGTGGATGATGGGGTAAGTTAAGGATAATTAGTAAGCCAAATAATACTATTAAAAAGATTAACAGCACTGTTCTTTTAGTTCTCATTTGCCACAGACCAAAGCAAAGTTCAAATGTCTCTTTCAGCAAAATAGGTACAGCGATCTTTGTGAGACTTTCTCAGCCCTACTCCATGTTTGTCTAAGGGACAACCTTACACTCCTTCACCAACTCAGGCCTTGGTATTCTTCTTTGTAGTTTGGCAAAGCTTTAAAGTTCAATCTCTAAATGCACAATCCAAATTGACTAATGAACACTTCCAAAATAAGTTGAGTCCGTCTATTTAGTAGCAATGCAAATTACAATCTCAGTTCAGCCACAAACTTCAATTCAAGGAGGGTCAGGTGGATGCTAATTGTTATAGCAAAAGTTATAAAACGCTCTCTCCCAGTCATTTTTCACCAAGTAAGTCTATTTAGATGAGGAGCATCCATGACGGGGTACCTTTGCCCGCCACATTGTAGGCCCTTCTTCATCACTGTCACTCAGGGAAGCTCCTTCAGCTCTCTCTGGGCTAGCGTGGGGTACATGCACTTCAGTCAAACAGCATTTCCCTCTTTCTTGTATACTGTGCTAAGGATCTCCAGGTCCAACTTGCATTACTATTGCACTAGGCCCTTTGCCACGATCTGAATCTGGCGCACTCAACCCTACTGTATGGGACCCTTCTTGACTTTCTCAACCCCCCAGTCCCCCCCTTAGGCCGAACAAGTGCTGTCTCAGCTGTTTGCAGATCCCAAACAGCCTGACTAACCTGCTCACTCTGTCTCATAGTAACCACCGACACATCAGGAACAGGTGCTGTTATATATCATCAAGGGGACAAGGGACGCTGCGAGTCGCGGTACCATGTACTCAGTTGGGAGAACCATCTTCGCAGCAGTTGTGGTAACCAGCATTACCTGGTATGTCCCAGGCCACCGAGGCTCCAAGCACGACCATAACCCTGTTGCCAAACTGAGGTCATGGCACTGCTACTGTTGAGGTTAAGCTGTAGTCTCTCCGACCAGGTTAGACACAGAATGCAGTATTGGAGTACGAAAATAAACCAAATCAATAATGAGCAGAATTAAGTTTATTGCTAGTGAACATCCATGCCCACTCTCTTCATCTAGAACAACAGAGTACATCATAGTCAAGTGAATTGGGAAGTAGGAGATATGGTAAGAGTGAAGTTGCCTAGATTATATACCTTTCCTTGTCGAGATCTTTTACTTGTTCCATTTTGTTTTTACTACTGACACTTTTATATGGCCTTTTGCTATTTCATTCACTACTTGTTCACTAGATTCCTTCATCTCCCTAATACAATGTATTCTATACTTTTTGCAATATCTATTGCATTCTTTAACCCCTTCGCTGCTCATGACGAGCTCAGCTCGTCATGAGGCACGGTTGAGCTGTGCTCATGACGAGCTGAGCTCGTCATGAACAATGGGAAATGTTCATCTTCAGCACAGGAGGAAAATATCCCTAGCAGCCAAGGTGTTAAATGAGGATTTCCCATTAAAAGTTTCTCTAGAATCTTTGAATTGTTAGTACAACACACCAACTGATCCCTGATGAGAGAATCAGTTAGTGCTCCACATTTGCATGTGTCGGCCAACCCATTTAGATTTGCAATGTAATTACCTACTTTTCCCCTTGCCTTAATATTTTACATAAAATTTGTGCCTCTCAAGTACAACATTCATTTCCCCCCAAACTGTTGTTCCAATTATTTGATACTACACACATATACATTACTGTCCCCCGATTCTTCATCAACATCCTCTACTTCAGGAAGATCTTCAAACACTTTTCTGCTCTCAATCCCTAGGTAATGTAACGAAACGTGCTGTTTTCTCACCCACCGGCTCCATAGTACTATAGATTCACCTGTGTCAGACAAAAAGGGAGGTGGTTGATTCATACTTGCTACAGCCATTCCAGCAATGTCCGAATGGTGCAGTTTGTGAGATGGAATGATATGTCGCTTCTGATGGTCAGGTAAGGGAACCGCTTTCATAAATTCCTTTGTACAGTGCGTGCCAATCAACAATTAAATTACAACCATCTTTAGAGATTGGCTTCACAACTTCAGGGGGAATGTTGATATAGTTATGCCCTGCACAACTAGTCGTCACCAGTGTTGAATTCCAAAAATACACCAAACCTATGAGGAGAAGAATGCCGTTTGTTGCTAGTCAACATCCATGTCCAATCTCTTAATCTAGAACAAATCGTTTGCTCCAACTGTCAGCATTTCAAGATTCCAATGAGTGGTGGTAGATAAGAACAAGGAAAGGTCAATGCAGAATGCATCAATAAAATAAGATAGGAAACATAAATGTACAATAAGATGAAAAATAGACACAGAGGCAAAAGCTAATAATTTATTACATAATATGTGCATAACAAGATATTACAACATGCACCACATCAGCCAGTCCTATGCAGTAATCAAGAATCATATCATCTGTAATATTTACAACAGCATTCACAGACACTGCTGGCTGTCTCATAGCCCTCCCCATGATAATTTCATTGGGGGACAATCCTTCCCTTCTGTCTGGTGTACTGCGCAAACTGATCAATACAAGAGACAAGGCATCAGGGACATTGAAACACGCATTGTAGCCAATCTGGATTTTAATGTGCCATTGACTTCCTTCACAATTTTGACAGCCTTTGGACTGTAACTGCCATGTCGTCTCTGTTCAACCTGTAATGCTGCACATACCATCCTCAGGACCTCATTGTAAAAATCGATTCCTTGGTCTGACTCCAAAGAAGTCTGGAAGCTGAACCACAGTATTAAGTCCCTCAGCAACAACTTAGCTACTGTGAGACCGCTGTCATTTCTCCTAGTCGGGTAAACTTCCATCCACCGTGAAAAGATGAACACGATCACCAGGCCATATCTCAACGCATTACAAATGGGCATCTCAATCTGCATCCTGTTAAATGGACATCCTGCTCTCCCTATGTTATTCATTGTTACTGGGGTTCTTCTTCCTGCATTTGTTGCTGGCACACCACACAACAATCAATCCGAAACTGGGATTAAACCATGTCTGTCGGAAGAAGAGCACCATTGTGTTTTTTCCCACATGTGTGTAACCATGGGAGTGTCTAGCCATACATAGGTGGTAACAAGCTGTCTGCCAGCACAGAACTTCCATCTCCTGAAACCCAAGTGTCAACCTCCTCTCTTTTCATACATCCTGTTCAGACCCAACCCTGCTGTTTTGCCTCAGGTACTTCTTCCTGTTACCTCTTAACCTCCTCCCACATATCAACAGCAGACAACAACAAATTGCAACTTGTGACATCTGAAATTCCATTGACATATTCCCCATTAAATGATCATGAATTTAAGATGCAATATCTTGCGGTCTTGTCCGCATATCTGTTGCCAACCGTCACTTAGTCAGCAGTACCCTGTCCATGGGCAGCACTCTTCACCACTGCAATTTTGGCAGATAGTTGCAAAGCTTTACAAAGGTTTCTTACACTTTCTCTATTGCATATAGATGAACCAGAGGTAGTCCTGAAACCTCGCTGTAATCTTAACTGTCCAAAGTCATGAACGACACCAAAGCCATATAGACTATCAGTGAACATTGTCACTGTCAGCTGGTCTGAAGTATAGCATGCTCTAGTAAGAGCAACCAATTCTGCCACTTGTTCTGAAAAGACTCCTTGGAGGCAGGAGGCTTTGCCCACATCTTGAGCTGTACAAACTTCATAGACAGCTTTTAGATTTCCCTCATGGTCTTGCACGAAGGATCCATCAACATACCGCACATGATTTTATTCAGGTAGTGGCACATCTTGTATGCCTGGTCACGGCTTGGTGCACAGCTCAGTGACATCAAGGCAGTCATGCTCCACTTCATCTTCGATTGTCTCACTTCTAGGAAGAGGCAACAATTTGGCAGTGTAAAGTACAGTACATCTCTTAAGGGATACATTTTCATCTTCCAAGATGACTTGTTCATATCTGGTGAGTCGGCTATTGGTAAGGTGTTTGAGTATTGGTTAACAACACCTCCACTGAATGGGGCATAAATACAGTCAATGTGTGACCCATAACAATGCTCTCACATTGCTTGATACTGAAGCTAGTTGAGGCAACCACTTTTAGGCAACCAGGCAAAGCGGCGGCCACAGGGTTAAGTGTGGAAGAAGAATATGCCACTGGCCTGCAAGTATTGCCAAGCAGTTGAGTAAGCACTGAGAAAGCGCAACCCTCTCGCTCTCTGCAAAATAACGCAAAACATTATTATAATCGGGCATTCCTAGGCCTTGGGGGTGGTAGAGACATTATTGCAGCTCTGAGAAGGCACTCATAAAGTTGTCATCCCATAGAACTGGATCTAACACATCCTTGTGTGTCAGACTAAACTAGAAAAATTATAATCTATGGGAACAAATTAATACAGAAGTACTTTCCACCATGAAAATTTAAATTAGTCACTGGGGATATCTATGATTATACAAATCATTATTTATTCTGATTACTTGACATGCTTAGTAATCTTCACTCCGAGTCTAGGTCCCTGAGGTGTACATATAAAAACACTTCTGAGATACAATTATACATTGATGCATTCAGTGAATAAAGAAATAACATAAAGAACAAAATGGCAAAGGAAAAAATACCTGTGCTGTACAAGTTATGGTTATGACATTTGCATAGCACCTAGAATCTTTTATTCAGTCTTCCAGTTATTATGACATATTATTGCTGTGCTTCTTAATTATCGCACAGTCCATATAGGAGGTAGTCATTAGCAGGAAAAACATACGGAGGACAAATTTGCCCGATTTTATATGTATATCTCATGGACCTGTACACGGAGTGAAGATTACTAAGCATGTCAAGAAACCAGAATCAATAATGATTTATATAATCCTATACATACACTGTGACTCATTTAAATTTTTATGGTGGAAAGTACTTCTGTAATAATTTATTCCCTTATATAATACATTTTTTCCAAGTTTACTCTGTTCTTCGCCCAGGTATTGTAGGAGCATTTGAGCAAACCCCTACATATGAGTATAAACATCCTTGTGTGTCAGGCTCTGGAGAAGCTTGGTTATCAAGGAAAAGTTGGGAATCCACTGTTAACAGTAGCCCACCATTGCCAGGAACATTAGGAACTCTTCTTTGTCGATGTCGGATTCATTTTCAGAATCACAGAAATTCTCTCTTGTGACACTTTCCTCGCTCCTTTCTCAATGTGATGTCCTAGGTGCACAACCTCTTTCGTGCAGAACTGTAATTTGCTTGGGGACACTTTATGTCCATTCTCATCTAAGGGATTCAGCAAAGCAATAGTGTCATATTTGCAGGCCTCTTGCATATTTGACACCACCAGTAGGACATCAATATATTGGACTAGAACTGAATGATGGGCATCACTAAGGGTTCTAGATTCTCTTTGAATAGCTGATTATAGATAGAGGTCCTCTCTGTTCTACCCTTGTGAGATTCGGCACCATGCGAAGACACCGCTGCTGAAACGGAAAGCGCAAAAGGAGCTGTCGAACCTCATCCAATGGTATAAAGATAAGGCTTGGCACAAATCATTGACAGAGAACCACTAAGCCTCACATGGAATCTGGAATAAAATCACAGCTGGATTTTGTATCACAGGACAACATGGAATAACTATGAAGTTTACTTGTCGCAAATCCTGGACAATGCAGTACTTGCCATTGGGTTTCTGCAAACCCATGATGGGTGTATTACCCGGACTCCCCATAATCTCTTTTAGGATGCCTTCCTCAATCATTGAGTCTATCACAGGAGTAATCCCAGAAATAGTTTCAGGGGTCAGAATGTATTGTGGGATTCTCAGGAACGCAATATGGTTTTACAGTAATGCGGACTGGTGCAACACCCTTGATTAGTCAAATGTCTTTACCGAAAAAGTCCTAGTCCTCAGGCAAAATTGTGTCCCTCAGTTCCAGAGGCAAATCATCTTTGTTTAACAGTGGGTACATTTTGATCTCTGTCAAGCAAGTTTGAAGACAATGTCTTCATCATGAGTATGAAACTCAATGCTATTTGGGGTGCAATAAATGGAACAATTTAGCTTATATAAAAGGTCTCATCCACGTACGTTCACAGGACTTGAATCACGCACCACAAATTGGTGATAAGCCTCAAAGGACCCTATTTTGACATGTACCGCTTTTGATACTAGGCTAGTCAATTATTTATTTGCAACTCCTACAAATTGGATTCTTTCTTTCGTGGGGTAGTTTAGGAACCTCTGCTGTTCTTACAGTAGAGCGGGTAATACCAGTGTCAACAAGGAATGAGACTGGAATTCCATTTACCTCGCCATTCACAAATGGACCACTCTGGTCTACCTCTAAGGTTGCACCACCTACGTAATCCTCCTCCCCTCTCAGGTCCTGTCTTTGCGACAGGTCTGATCTAAAATTGTCTGTTTGTCATAGAATATTGGTAGGACATGTCTTGATTCACAAAGGGATTCATGTTTACATTGGGGACCTGATTCACATTGTATTTTGAAACATTTGCAACATTTACATTTTGTTGTGGCATCAAGGCTTTTGGAACCTACATCACTTGGGCTGGGCTACATTGGGATTTTGAACTCTTTGTCTCTGTTCCTGCAGTGTCTGAACCATGTTATTCCCTTCAGACTACACAAATCCCCCATTCTTAACCTGTGTTCTATTAACCATCTTACCAGTTTTACACCAACACATGTGCTTCCAATGCCTCAACTTGCCGCACTTGTGACAAGGGTTACTTTTTTTCAAAGTCAGCATGTCAATACATGTTCTCGGATCAATTGAGACACCACGTCCCCTAACTTGTGGTTGAAACCCTTCCTGCTGGAAACCATTGACAACTTGCACCATAGATAATCCCTCGGGATAACCTCTTAGCACTGAACCATTATTCTCAACAAACAGCAAATTATGGGCTCTCATCTGTCCAGTCATCAACTTCTCTTTTAGTTTCTTGTGTTTCATCTCTAACTCATCACTGGAGTACTTCGCATATCGCAGGATTTCATCAATGGGTTAAGTTTGCCAACAAATCAAATACTGATGAATCATGGAACTAACCTCAGGCTTCAATCCATACACAAAACTGTAGACAAACTGTCCCATATCCTTTGCTGCAACTGTCTACGTTCCACTCAATTGTTTGAAAGCCTGCAACAACCTTTTATAGTAAGCATGAATTGACTCTGGGTTCTTGGGTTGTCCGGTCAATCTTAACCCAATTGATCTCTTTAGGAGAGATTTGTTATTTCAAAAAGGTAATCACCTGATTGTAATTCTGCATTACCAATGGAGATGGTATATGTGACTCAGGATGCCTCATTGGCGCCACTTCGGGCCAATCCACAGAAAACTTACATTCAACCAACTAATCACCTTGTAACATAATTTCAAATAAGGCATTCAATTCTTTCCACAAAGCCTTTGAAACCTTCAAAAATCGAACAACTTGCTTGTACCATTCCACTGCATTCTCTCTCAATTTCGGCAAATCATTTGTGAAGGATGCAAGATCTGACCTGCTCCATGGTATGTGAACACCAGGTACTTCTCATTTATCCAGCTCATGCAACGTTTGCACATATGGGATTAATTCTTTAATTTGCAATTTCAACCAAGGTGGGCACATGTATGCAATGTCTCGATCACTGAAGCTCAACCTGTAACTTTTTCTGTAGGGCCTTAGTTTTCTGTAAATCAATTCCATGTTTCTGAACAAATTCTGAACGCCTGTCATGAGCCAGTCCTGCACAACTAGTAATGTCTTTACACAGGAATAACAGTTCGTTATCCTGGCAAGCATCTATCTGAGATAAATTAGGATTTCCAATTACAAGTTCATCAAATTTGACTTTCAGCTTGGCCACATCCATAACCTTTACTCTCTCAGGGTACTGAGCTGTAGCTCCCCCACTCATTCCGAGGTTTCCACTATTTGTTGGGTATCTATACCTCGAAGCCAATCATAAAATTCTCGGGCACTAAGATCTAATTGTTATGCTGGGGTATTTAGAATTATCTCTCTGCTTTAAGTACCACTACTTGGACCAGTCAGTGAATTTAAAAGGGACATGCCAGAAGTCTGCATTTCCATAGGCACTTCTGCCCTAGAGGCACTGTAATTTACATTTGGGAGTTCATTTGTTCTAGGCATAAAGAATGGTGAGGGTCTCTCAGGAAACCTTCTGGACCAGTCAATCTGGGTCTGAGTTAATATAGCGTCTGTACTTGGAAGACCTGGGGTATTCCCTTGAATCAGAACAATTGGAGTTTGAGGGATCTGTCTCATTATCGAGTTCACAGTTATTGGTGGTAGAATTCGTCCCAGTCAAAACATGTGTAGCATTTCCTACTGATCCAGGCTTACCAAGTGGGACACAGGAACTGCCAATGCATCTGGAGCATTCAAAGTAAGTGGATTTGAAGCTGCTGTCATTGCTGAATTTTCTCCAATTGGATTCAAATGTATATTTACAGGTGCCGAAGGCACATCAAATGCCCCACCAATGGGTGCATTGCTCATTCCACCCATCTGCGCCTCATTATATGGAGGTGGACAATTTAGCACTAATTCAGTGACAAAAACCTTATCTAGAATTAATTAAATGTTCTGTCCTTTTATTCATATATTGCCCCTCTTGTGCAGATCCACTTGTTTGTGATGTCACATTCCAAACCTTTGAATTTGCCATAATTTAGTAAAGCACATTCCGAGGCATTGCTTACTGTCACTATCCTCAAGTTTATTCTCAGTGTCTTCTGTCTCTATTCTTTTTCTTCTCCTGGTGTTTCCTTTTCCCCTCTTCTTCACCTGTTAGTACAGGGTATAATCGAATTCTCTCCATCATGTCAGTTCTTCAAGTTTTCTGCTTTGCATTCTATCTAGCAAGTGTATATGGCCTTCTTAACCCTTCCATTAAATTTATCTTTTTGTCTAATATGAGCTATATGTTCCCAAGCATTAAGTGCTTCATATTGGGTAAGTGTAGGAGGCAGCTTCATTTCATTCAATGTTCTCCTTAAGTTCTCAATAATTTTCACATTAAATGACCCATAACATTGGAATACTAGTGCTCCATCTTTCTCAGTGAGCTTATGCCATTGTGCAAGCCAAAGACATGTAGGGCCCCATGTCTGTTGCCATAATACGACCTGGCGTACCTTCAGGTGGTACTTCTTCTCCCTTTCTAACAAGCACAGTCATATCACTCTTTATTACATTTTGCATGGCTTTAAAGAATTTCATTTTGATCCAATATGCAGTATTCACAAATGACTTTTCATTGAACCTGGTAAATGAGTCTCTCCCAAATTCCTTTTGTGCAGCGAACACAACCAATCCCAGTGTGGCTCTTTATAGTGTATTAAACCAATCCCAGCACGGCCCTCCCCCATCTGACCTATACCACCATGGCACACTGTGATGTCAGTCTCACTTCTGCAGCCGGTCACCCTCCTTTACAATTTCGAGACATGCAAGCAGCGAATGCAAAATACACAAAACAAGTGCAAGCAATTTCAGCAACTAACGCTGTCTACTTCAATAGAAATTAAAGATTGTTCTTGTACCCAAGAGACACCTCAACACAATACTTTCCAAACTATTCTATCATTCACTTCAAGTGAATCCTCAACCAGTGGGATCTCACCTGGATTGATACAGTTATTCCCTCTGCACTGAGATCAACTATACTAACCACAACTCACAACACCACAAAGGTAAACTCCCTATCTTAATAATGCTGTAGACGAAGTCTCACAATGAGCGCCACAACACAACCGACAACTACACTTAGCATCTTCTAATAAACTTGACTTTTTGTCTTATATCCTGGGATCTTAGGCCACAACGGACCTGTTAACCACTTTGATTCTCTGCATTAAACACCACATTCATAGATCAACTTAAATCATCTCTGCATGACACCACACAGTCACTGCAAAACACTGCAATCTAAGCATAGCAATTGCAATGCGTGACCCTATTAATACTCACACTTCGCCTCTCCTTTAAGTCATCTCTAAACCAGGGATATTGAAAAAAGAAAAAAGAAGGACTCGTAGAACCAATATAATCAAATGCTTGGGAGCCTCGAAAGTACAACTGGCTTGTAAGGCAATATCGTTTCTGACTATAGCAGCAAAGGAACTAGAAAAGAGTGACAGACAGTTATAACCAACTGGGGACACAAGGTGATAAATTGCAATTAAGATTTAGAAGTCCATTTATTTACAGTCCCACATACTTCACATTGGCGAAACAATAGGAAATTATCAATGTTTCCACCTTCGATAAAGTGCAAATGAACACTTTTTTTCTCTTGCAGACTATTAGTTTACAGCACCAAGCACTTTATCCTGGAAAAATACAGGATTCGATCTTCAGTACTAGTCTTCTTTTAGATCACCAACCCATTTCTATCCTTTTTAACTTATTTTAATGAGATTCATGTTAATGAATGCATTGATATAATCGCTCTTTTATATTGTGCATATTGGTGGATGTGCTGCCCTTTTATGATTTAAACTAAATCAAATAAAAGTACAATTTCATCACCAGTGATACCCCATCAATCATCTGACCAAACCACTGGACTTTTTGGGATTTGGACTGGGCTTGGGCAATTTCTTGATAGGACACCCTATATCCTTCATGTCAATGGATAAACCATCCGAAGTGCTACCAGATCTGATCCAGCATTTTCCTCGCCCATACACACTGGTCTTTTACTTTTCACTTACCCTTGGTCCTCCGATGTGTTAGAATATAATCGATAGACGTGAACATCGCCGGCGCCATCTTGCCTAACAAGAGCCATCATATGCACGTAAGCGGCACCCATTTTAGATGCCGCGGCCATTTCGTGCGATCCGGTCCCAGGCAATAACCAGCCCCTGCGGATACAGTTTATTGCCCCCGTACAGTAGGAACTCATTCCCCATCAAAGGGGTCGGAATTAATCAATGCCACAACCCTCTTAGATCTGACCGATTCCGCATACTTCAGACCCTGCCGGAATGCCCAGCTGCGCGATAACAATCACATGCTGAGACCGGGGCGGGGCACATTTGCTGTTGGGTATGTGTGGGAACTAGTTGGAAGCGGGGATTCCGGGGATGTAATAAACTACTGTCAGGAATGTGTTACCCTGCAATAAGGAGCTTAAGATTGTGTATAAAAGGCTACGCCACAGTGGTACATTTCGAGCACCTCGAGAAGACATTTCGTTTGTCCGAATTGACATGTTCTCCTCCGGAGAAATAAACCTGTTCATCGCTTTCCAGTTTCCAGCGCCTGCCTCTTTATTTGATTAGTTAATAACCGAGTGGATTAGAGGCGATTAACGCCAAGCAGTGTTTGATGATAACTAGAGAAAATCTGCTTTTCTACAATTGGCATCCCAATGCGGGGCCCATCAGCGACACGTGGGTCCGGTAGAGTGGTCCTAACGACGGAGTGAACGACTGCAACGATCGGGAAAGTGCACCTGCCTGAAAGAGACCCTCGTCTGGCAGCCGATCATCCGAACTTCACCAGTTCCGAACTGACCTCTCTCCAGTGATCTACGGTCCTGACAGGAGTGCCGTGGCAAAAACGGAGAACAGAGGACGATCGTGCGCTGGAAGTGGAAGACGAAGAACGGTCCATACGGTCCTGGGTAAGGTTGAGTAGGACGTTTATACGTCTGATTGGTAGGATGGTTTATCCATCAGATTGATTGATTGATTGTATTGGAATTGTTTGGATTGAAAATACTAGTATTACGCTCTTTGGTTAGAAGAAGGGATGGTTTTTAGAATGTCAGGGACTGGGCGCACTGCCAGTATGGTAGCACTATAGGACTAAGTAGAATGTGGTGCAACTGGGTGAGTGGGCACCCATATAACCACTCAACGGAGAAGCAAGCAAGCTATACTACTCCAAAGTAACAAGAAAAAGCATACCCTATGCACACACTTAAATGTAAAACTTGGAAACAATGTCCATATGCAGTAATCAAATATGATACAGAGAAACAACAATAAATTGCAAATTTTTTTGAAGATCAATAAAGATATGTCAAAAGAAGTCTTGGTCTCCTTGTTTTATTCCAACACAGCATGTGTACAACCAGCCGACACGTGTTTCATCGCGTCTGCGAATCTTCAGGGCTCCAATGGTTGTGTTAAGTCCTTACGGTTGCTATTCCGGTGATACTTCCGACCCGGAAGGGCCCAGGACCATTCAAGGTTAATTGTGAGGTGAAGTACAAATGCTTGCAAGCGAGTGCGCTTGTATTTGGTCGCCCGGGTGAAGGAAATGGGTTTCAGTCACTTTTAGTCTTAGCTTCTGGTATATCGGAATATGAAAAGAAATATTCTGTAGCCTCGTCCGGACTTGGTGTCTCCAAGACGTTGTAGAATCCTTCCTTCCTCTCCCGGGTCCTCATTGTTCGAAGTGCGAGGAAGGAAGGATTCTACAACGTCTTGGAGACACCAAGTCCGGACGAGGCTACAGAATATTTCTTTTCATATTCCGATATACCAGAAGCTAAGACTAAAAGTGACTGAAACCCATTTCCTTCACCCGGGCGACCAAATACAAGCGCACTCGCTTGCAAGCATTTGTACTTCACCTCACAATTAACCTTGAATGGTCCTGGGCCCTTCCTTTCCTTCTTTTGACATATCTTTATTGATCTTCAAAAAATTTGCAATTTATTGTTGTTTCTCTGTATCATATTTGATTACTGCATATGGACATTGTTTCCAAGTTTTACATTTAAGTGTGTGCATAGGGTATGCTTTTTCTCTTTACGCTCTTTGGTTCTTTGGTTCTTTGGTTCTTAGGATATTTGGTTCTTTTTGAGATATTCCCTGCTTGCAAACAACGAAGAATAGGAATATTCTCTCTCTTTGCAGACAGAGAAGGATAGATGGTGCGGACTTTTTTCCACAATTGTTTGAGATCTTCATTTGTTCAATTATACATTATGTCTATCTTCTCCCCACTGATTGGTAATTGGTTCTGCCCGGACCGTTTATTAGAGGTCAGTCATCTGGCTCCACCAGAGGGCACCCCTAATAAGGACATGTATGTAAAATATGGAATAGTCGCTGTAGCTTACAGGAAACTATGGCAGTAATGCACTAAGAAAGATCGAGAAAATCAGTGGCCACTGATGGGATCTTTTGACCTCGATAAAATAGAAGCACTGGAGAACGCTCTACGCAAGAAGAAAACTACGCCAACTATGCTCGACAGTCTCGGCATGTGGCGAAAAGAAACAATTCAGTGAAAGAACTACGGAAATCAGCTCACCTAGCTGGTATAAAGTTAGAGGAGGAAATTAAGGAAAGAGAAAATGCTAGGAAGGAGCGAGAATCAGAGATCTCAGGTCAATACCCTGTCAGAGCGCCCTCGGCTCTTTACCCTGAGTTACCATTGAAACAAAAGATAGACGACGATTTACTCCTAGGTCCACCGATTATCTACATGCCACCTCCTTATGCCCCTACTCATCCTCTAATGCAACACCAAGAATCACAGAACGTAACCGAAGGTAACGCCAGGGCCTCGGTATCCATGGCCTCTGCGCCGACCGAGCCTCTCGTGCCTGATACCTTGTCAAACGACACACCAGTAAGAACCGAAGCAAAAGAGAAAGGCCGGTAAGAATCCCACGATGAGTAAGAGTGAGCGAGCAGGTATTGAGAGAATCGTTAAAACCCTAGTAGACAGGAAGGAAACAGAAGAATATATAACAGATATATGTAACTCCTACGATGACAATCACAAGCGACACTTTGTCGTGGTTTTTTTTATTACACCCTCACGGCTTATGAGAAAAAATACAAGAAAATAGGGTCTGACCGACTCATGACTCTATACAGGAAGATAGATACAGGAGACGAGAATGACTATGATGTGGTGGAACTTTTCTCCTATACCCTAGAAGTCTTCCGCCACCTCATAGAACAAGGAGGGGTAGTCAAAAACACGACATCGGAAATGACGGAGCCCCCGATAGAGAGGCTAGATAACATGATGCCCATAAAAGGAGCTGCCCCCTACTGGGTTCCCCCTAGAGGACAAGGAACTCATGATGATATAAATCACCAGGACGCCAAAGGGAGAGTGGTTTACAATTGGGTGTATCAGCCTTGGGATAGACAGGACATCCTGACGTTCCGTAAATCCTTACCGGACTTGCGAAAGAATCCCACTGCGTTTTACACAGAATTAGGTACCGCTCTAGGATCGACAATTATGACGCTTGGCGACATCGACTTTGTTAGAACTGGGGGTCTCTGGTTGGCGCAAGTTTTCACTTGTGACAAGCAGGGACCCTCACCTCTAAGTCAGGGCAAAGGATGATCCCTTAGAATTACCCTTGCTCACCCTTTAGGTGCGTGGTGTGAGCAGCCAATGCTATTCTGAGTTAAGCATTTGTAATAACACACACAGTAAGTTTACCAATCCCCCCCACAAATGGACACCAGGCTGTATATATGTAAAAATACGTTCTCTTTATGTAAAAATATATGTATTCAGGGAGGACTTATTACAAGACCAATATAACGTTTGTTAGGTAAGCTACAAGATTATAAATAGGCAAGTTCTCTTAGTCGCAGTTCAAATGGTTTCCTTGAGCTAAATTCACATAAAAATGGTTCTCTTAGTCTCTTTGTTGGCTTTACAAACGCCCTTAGTCCCTTGAGGCCACGCGCTTACGCGGGTGAATTGTGCGAGACCCTACTGCGACTCACGCATCTAGCGTGAGTAGCGTACTCGGCGGTCCGTTTTCTTCAGAGAGATACGAGGCATACAGTGAGGCAGTTCAGATGCGGCGCGTACAGTTCCTATGGGGGGATACAGGACGCCCAGGCACTTGCAATCAGGACCGCACAATCACTGGCTGGTAATGCGACGGGCACTCACTTACTGGTAATGCGAGGTGCACAGGCGCTGCTCCCTCTCGTTGAAGTACGGTGAAGATGTCTTGGCACGATTCAGGTGGTCCGGGGAAGCAGAGATGGCCCGCACTCCTTCAGTGCGCGGCGGGGGGAACCTTCGGACTCTTAGCGGCGGCGGCTCTCGTGAGGCAGGAGCGGCCCGGCTCCTCCAGTACGGTCCATACTGGGGGCGCTTCAGGGGGCGGCACGGCCTCTTTCCAAGTCAGAGGGCGAAGCGGGGCGGCCGGGTACACTGGAAACGTATGGCAGCTGCCTGGGGCATAGATCACGCTCGACAAGGAAATTCCAGCGGGAGGGGCGAGCGAGGGCACACAGCGCGCACCAGTGGCAGGCAACAAGGGAGCAGGCGGCCCGGTCTACGGGGAAGAGAGCGACTCTGCACGAGCGGGGCTCTCACAGGACACGGGCGGCCAGGCTCCTGGGTATCACGGCTCTAAGAGGGGCGAAGGGGCTCAAGGTCTCAGGTCCAGTAGGAGAAAGCACATGGCGTAGTTGAGAGCGAGCGAAGGCACCAAGAACCCACTAGTCCTGGGGTTCAGACCAGGGGGCAAGCTCAAACAAGCCCTTGGATAAAGTTTCTAGCACAAATCAGCAAAGTCTTTTCAGCAAGTCTTTTCCTCTCCTTCCTCAGCAAGGCAAGCAGCAGGCCAGTTCTTCCAGCGTCTTCTTTTTCTTCTAGTTGGGCAGAGGTTCTTTGTGGGAAACAGGATTCTAATTTACAAGGAGCAGGGCTCCTACTTTTATACCGGATTTTCTTTGTTCTCACAGGCCAGGGGGGCATCTGCATAACTTCATTCAGTCTCTGAGCACTTTGTTGGGTGTACTCTGGCTTCTGCTTTCAGTGTAAGGGGGAGGCACATCAGACGCTCCACAGGAGGTGGAGCCAGCATTGTGTGGACAGGGGCAGCCAGGAGTGCCTTGTTGACAGTGCTTTGCCTTTCCTGGGCCAGGTGTCGGCTGAGTCATCAGTCGCTCCCCAGGGGGGCAGAGCCAGCATTGAGGTGGCAGAGCACAGCCCTATTCAGAGTCCAGGGGCACTCCCACCTCCCACCAAGTTTTAATCCTTGCATTCACCACCTGTCATCCACCAGCCCTGTCACTCACATAACCCAGACGGTCAGATACACATCCTAGCAGAGGCGTGCTGAAATGGTTAGGCAAGCAAATGCTAGCTTTCTAAAAGTAGCATTTGCAAACACAGGATATTAAAAATAACTTTACTAAAATATGTATTTTATTGTTCTGAGTTCAGGCATACTAAACTTGACTTTCTACCATGTTCCCTGAGCCTGCTGGGATTATAGGGTGTAATAATTCCAGCAGCCCATCTTGGCCTAAGAGAACAGGCACCCTTACAATAGTGAAAAACGAAATTGGCTGTAATTCAATATTAGGACATGCCGCACACATCAGGGCTTGTCCTGCCTTACACTTACAATGCACCCTGCCCTAGGGCCTACCATAGGGGTGACTAATATGAATTTAAGGGAAGGTTTAGAGGCTGGCAAGTGTGTGCACTTGCCCAGCCAGCATGACAGTACCAGACTGCACGCAGGTTCTGCAATGGCAGACCCTAGACACATTTTAAAGGGCTGCTTCTGTGGGTGGCGCAACCAGCGCTGCAGGCCCACTAGCAGTATTGGCATTTACAAGCCCTGGCACTCCTGGTGCACTTTACTGGGGACTGACAGTAAATCCAATGAGCCAATCATGGAAATCAATCACATATACACTTTACATTGGGAGAGCATATGCACTTTAGCACTGGTCAGCAGTGGTAAAGTGCCCAGAGTCATTAAGCCAACAAAAACATGTCAGAGAGAATATTGGAGGAAGGCAAAAAGTTCAGGGATGACCCTGCCAAGAGGGCCAAGTCCAACACAACCCCCTTCCAGCCAAAATGCAGGGTAGACCCAGACAGACTAATTTGCATGTAGCCAGGTTCTGAGCTGGGATGGTGCGGTGAGCTAAAAAACAGTGATGGATCAAGCCCTGATCTGTTGACTGGGTACGAGTGTTCTGTTTAATTCAGATGCTCTGTCCATCACTACCCCCTTTTCTGAATCGTTTTGTCCACCATAAGCGTGGAAGGGTGTACTCAGATGTGAGTCCCTTGCTCATTGTGCCATCAGGATTCCAGCAAGCCGGGCCGAAGACGGCTGTAATGCCAGAAACCGGTCCCCGGAAGCTTGTTTCCTTCCCAGTATAAGAATTGGCTTGGTAGTTTGGTCTGCCCTGTTCCCATGATGCACTGGGCCAGGGACAGACTAATTTGCATGTAGCCAGGTTCTGAGCTGGGATGGTGCAGTGAGCTAAAAAACGGTGATGGATCAAGCCCTGATCTTTTGACTGGGTACGAGTGTTCTGCTTAATTCAGATACTCTGTCCAGCACCTCCCCTTTTCTGAATCGTTTTGTCCACCATAAGCATGGAAGGGTATGCTCAGACATGAGTCCCTTGCTCACTGCACCATCAGGATTCAAGCAAGCCGGGCCAAAGACGGCTGTAATGCCAGAAACCGGTCCCCGGAAGCTTGTTTCCTTCCCAGTATAAGAATTGGCTTGGTAGTTCGGTCTGCCCTGTTCCCATGATGCACTGGGCCAGGGACAGACTAATTTGCATGTAGCCAGGTTCTGAGCTGGGATGGTGCGGTGAGCTAAAAAACAGTGATGGATCAAGCCCTGATCTGTTGACTGGGTACGAGTGTTCTGTTTAATTCAGATGCTCTGTCCATCACCGCCCCCTTTTCTGAATCATTGTAGAGATGAGGCAAGCTAATGCCCAGAGTTGCCGAGTGTGATCCCTGGTTAGAGTAGGCACCGAGGCGAGAATTATCGAGTCCGCTGACCCTGGTCCACGACCCTGCCGTGTCGGCAATTGAACCCTGGTCTCGGGCCGTTGTCTGCTTCTGTGTCTGCCGCCTCTAACCAGTGAGCCACACCACTCCCCCTGGTCATTCACTGGGGACGCAGCACGCTGGCTGGCCCCTGACCCACTGGTTCTTCCACTGGGGACTCTTTCCCCCTCTCGCCCCTCTTTCTGGACTTCTGCACCCTCCCAACTGGAGGGGTACTGCCAGACACCAGAACTACTGGAGCTCTGTTTACAGAGGCTCCACTTTCTCTAGCCACTGGGGGATCCCTCCCAGAGGGTAACTCATCCGGACAGCCTAGGCTCCCCACCTGGTGTTCCCTTAAAGAACCATCCAGGCTCTGAGACTGAGGTTGGGCACTACCGGGACAAAACCCATTCGCACTCCTTCTCCTTAAGAACAGGACGTGAGGCCCTACACCCCTCTCACTACTACAGGACCTAGCTGGGCTACTCTGCGCCACTTCCACTACTCTGGGCTGGAAGATACCTGAGCCATTCCTCACAGGATCACACCCCAATGCCTCTCCAGACCCTCTGGAATCCACTACAAGGTCTGCCTCCAATGTGAGCTCCCTGGGGTCAGAGAACTCACTCTCAAACAGGTGTTGGCATAGCTCTGGAAAACTGGGACTTAAACTATGCTCTCCCACAATTGGATTACACAGCCCCCTAGCATGGTTAACCAAACTATCCTTCACCTCTCCATCCAGTGCCTCACACACATACTCCACACCATTCTTCGGAGACTGGCCAGACAGTAGCGGACTGTCTCTGTCACACAACCCACACTCTTCTGGGTGGTCTTTAAACCCCCCCACCAGGACCTCAACCATGGGGGAATCCCTCCCACCACTAGGACCATGAACTCTTACGCCAGCTACCCTATTCCCTTCAGGGACGCTGCGTACTACTGGAGCTACCTTATGCCCTTGATACTCCTGGTGTAAGTTAACCCCCTCCAAGTCAGGTGCCATATCTCTAGGTGCGCGCACTATGCTGTCAGCACTAGATACCTGAATGTTGCTGCCACCAGGTGAGCTGGACTCCACCTTCAACTCAGCAAAGCTAAATCTGTGAGCTACACACATGACTGGATGTTGGGCTGAAGCCCTCCTGGCTTCAAGCTCCAAATCAAGTTCTCTCATCCTCAAGTAGTGAGCTCTTTGGCGTTTTTGCGCCTCCATTGCCAATTTTTGCTTTTCCAATTCCATTTGTCCTGCTAACTTTGCCATCTCCATTGCATGTGCCCTGTCTGCTGCCCTGTCTGCCAGCTCCTCTGGCGACAGACATCTGGTTCCTGCTTTTTCCATCCTTACTGAACCAGGCATGACGTTTTCAAAAACACATGGAGATCTCCCAGCAAAATTATAAAAATGGAAATCTGTGGCTGCGTTATAGATCTGCTCCCACTATGTGGTGATCAATAATTCACTGTATGTTAACTACAAATGCAAATTCGCAAATCCTCAACGCTGCGTCCAATGTTACAATTGGGGGTCTCTGGTTGGCCCAAGTTTTCACTTGTGACAAGCAGGGACCCTCTCCTCTAAGTCAGTGCAAAGGATGACCCCTTAGAATTACCCTTACTCACCCTCTAGGTGCGTGGCGGGAGCAGCCAAGGCTATTCTCCAGGCGTTTCTGAGTTAAGCATTTGTAATAACACACACAGTAAGTTTACCAATCCCCACACAAATGGACACCAGGCTGTATATATGTAAAAATACGTTCTCTTTATGTAAAAATATATGTATTCAGGGAGGACTTATCACAAGACCAATATAACGTTTGTTAGGTAAGCCACAAGATTATAAATAGGCAAGTTCTCTTAGTTGCAGTTCAAATGGTTTCCTTGAGCTCAATTCACTTAAAAATGGTTCTCTTAGTCTCTTTGTTGGCTTTACAAATGCCCTTAGTCCCTTGAGGCCTCTCTGGGGCTCACAGGACGCTTCGTAGAGCTTCCCCGGTGAATTGTGCGAGACCCTACCGCGACTCACGCATCTAGCGTGAGTAGCGTACTCGGCGGTCTGTTTTCTTCGGAGAGATACGAGGCGTACAGTGAGGCAGTTCAGATGCGGCACGTACAGTTCCTATGGGGCGATACAGGACGCCCAGGCACTTGCAATCAGGACCGCACAATCACTGTCTGGCAATGCGACACGCACTCACTTACTGGTAATGCGAGGCGCACAGGCGCTGCTCCCTCTCGTTGAAGTACGGGGAAATAAAATGTGGCGGGCCCCGAGCCCGGTGAAGATGTCTTGGCACGATTCAGGTGGTCCGGGGAAGCAGAGACAGCCCGCACTCCTTCAGTGCGTGGCGGGGGGAACCTTTGAACTCTTAGCGGCGGCGGCTCTCGTGAGGCAGGTGCGGCCCGGCTCCTTCAGTACGGTCCGTACTGGGGGCGCTTCAGGGGGCGGCACGGCCTGTTTCCAAGTCAGAGGGGGAAGCGGGGCGGCCGGGTACGCTGGAAACGTACGGCGCTGCATGGGGCATAGATCACGCTCGACAAGTAAATTCCAGCGGACGAGGGCACACAGCGAGCGAAGGCACCAAGAACCCACTAGTCCTGGGGTTCAGATCAGGGGGCAAGCTCAAACAAGCCCTTGGAGAAAGTTTCTATCACAAATCAGCAAAGTCTTTTCAGCAAGTCTTTTCCTCTCCTTCCTCAGCAAGGCAGGCAGCAGGCCAGTCTTTCCAGCATCTTCTTCTCCTTCTAGTTGGGCAGAGGTTCTTTGTGGGAACAGGATTCTAATTTACAAGGAGCAGGGCTCCTACTTTTATACTGCATTTTCTTTGTTCTCACAGGCCAGGGGGGCCTCTGCATAACTTCATTCAGTCTCTGAGCACTTTGTTGGGTGTACTCTGGCTTCTGCTTTCAGTGTGAGGGGCAGGATCATCAGACGCTCCACAGGAGGTGGAGCCAGCATCGTGTGGACAGAGCAGCCAGGAGTACCTTGTTGACAGTGCTTCGCCTTTCCGGGGCCAGGTGTCGGCTAAGTCATCAGTCGCTCCCCAGGGGGCAGAGCCAGCATTGAGGTGGCAGAGCACAGCCCCATTCAGTCCAGGGGCACTCCCAACTCCCACCAAGTTATAATCCTTGCATTCACCACCTGTCATCCACCAGCCCTGTCACTCACATAACCCAGACAGTCATATACACATCCTAGCAGAGGCGGTCTGAAATGGTTAGGCAAACAAATGCTAGCTTTCTAAAAGTAGCATTTGTAAACACAGGATATTAAAATAAATTTTACTAAAACATGTATTTTATTATTCTGAGTTCAGGCATAGTAAACTTGACTTTCTACCATGTTCCCTGAGCCTGCTGGGATTATAGGGTGTAATAATTCCAGCAGCCCATCTTGGCCTAAGAGAACAGGTAGCCTTACAATAGGGAAAAACGAAATTGGCTGTAATTCACTATTAGGACATGCCACACACATTAGGGGTTGTCCTACCTTACACTTACAATGCACCCTGCCCTAGGACCTACCATAGGGGTGACTAATATGAAGTTAAGGGAAGGTTTAGAGGCTGGCAAGTGGGTGCACTTGCCCAGCCAGCATGACAGTACCAGACTGCACGCAGGTTCTGCAATGGCAGACCCTAGACACATTTTAAAGGGCTGCTTCTGTGTGGTGGCACAACCAGCGCAAGACATGCCCACTGCAACCGGACATCACTTGTTTGTACAGAATTTCGTTAAGGGTCTGTTGCCGGAGGTATCGCAGAAGCTGCAGACCAGCGAAAGCAGTTGGGCGGCCTCTAAACTGGCGGCCATCCTCCAGATGGCCCAGTACTATGAGCACCAGAAGAACGAAAATGATAGGGCCACCGAAAAGAAAGTGAAGGATTTAACCCCTTCAGTGCTCATGACAAGGTCAACTCGTCATGGGTTTTACCTGCCCTGTGCTTATGACGAGTTGACCTTGCCATGAACAATGGGGATCCTGTAAATCCAGCGCAGGAGGGGAAAACCCCCTAGCAGCTAAGGTGTTAAAAGAACGAGTTATGACAGCGCCATTACAAGGGGTGACTATAGGAAAGGAACAGTACAAGGGAGGATATCAGCAAAGTACCCCTAGAACACCACCACCCAGAAATAATGTCGATGCACCCTACGCTGGACGTCGGGACTTAGGAGAGGATCAGTGCGCATTTTGTACAGGGTACGGACACTGGAAGTCCCAATGCCCGATCCTGTTAGGAATGAATAAGGAAAAAGAATAGACAAATGGACCGAGAGGTAGAGGACGTAGGAGAGGGTACGCAAACGACGCCAGTGAAGAGAGGCCAGGTAGGGCAAATGCATTTGACCGTCTCCGACAGAATCAGTACCAACAGTTTGACTACGACAATATGTACGACTTTGCATAGGACTGCCAAGGGCAAGGGAGGGATCCAGTCGAGCCCTTATGTTACCGCAAAGGTCCTGGGCACAAAGTCACCATTTCTGGTAGACACGGGAGCAACACGTAGTGCATTATCTAAGCGACTGATTCCAAGGGCACCCTTGTCTGGCTCACATGTGACATCAATGGGATTTAATGGTACTCCCTCCACCAACCCATTTTCCAAACCTATCCCTTTTGATCTTGGAGATAATATCATTGACACCACATTTCCCCTCTCCTCCAATACCCCAGACCCCATTTTGGGTCTCGATCTGCTGAAACATTTTTGAGCGACCATCTAAGACCTCACCCATACCAACACATGTACCCCATTACTGAAACGGATATGTTCCTACTGGACACTTTGCCATCGCACTTGTGGGCCAAGGCTGACTCAGACGTAGGACGAATGATGATAGACCCAGTACATGTGACAATACGACAGGACGCAACCTTACCAAAAGTACCCCAGTACAAGATATCGCCAGAGGGCGAGAAAGCATTGGTTGAAATAATACAGTCACTAGTAGAAGCAGGAGTGGTAGAGGAGGTAGTGAGCAATGTCTGTAACAGTCCGATCTTACCAATCATTAAGAGACAAGGAGAGGGAAATGGGAAAGCATACCGCTTCATCATCGACCTACGAGAGATCAACAAGATAGTTGTGCCACAGTACCCTGTAGTCTCTGACATCACCACCATCCTGACCCTAATCCCGTGCACTGCCATCACGTTCACCGTAATTGACTTCAAGAATGCCTTCTTCTCAATACCCATTCACCAAGACAGCCGCTATCTCTTTGGATTTACCCTAAGATCCCGCTCGTTAAGAATTTGTCGAGCACCCCAGAGATACACGGAGAGCCCGAGCATCTACAGCCAGGCACTCAAAAGACAGTTAGATGAAGTACAGTTACCAGACGGGGTGGCGTTGATACAGTATGTAGACGATATCCTTTTAGCAGCAGACACCACTCCACTAGCAGTCACAGCCATCATCCAGCTCCTACATTTCCTTGCAGAGAATGGCCACAAAGTTTCCCGAAAGAAATTGCAGTTTTGCAAACCCCAAGTCACGTATCTAGGACACCTCTTATCAAAGGAAGGGAGGAAGCTCACGCCTGACAGAATCCAGACTATTCTAGACACTCCAGTCCCTAAGACCCAGAAGCAAGTCCGCTCTTTGGTAGGCCTCACTTCATTCTGCCGACAGAGGTTGCCGAACTTTAGTCTCATTTTCAAACCCCTACTTTCCCTTCTAGCCAAAGACATTCCATTACCACTCCTTTGGACTCCCGAATGCCAGACAGCGTTCAAAGAATTACGAGACGCCCTTTGTTCAGTACCCGTTCTAGGTACCCCATACTTCTCCAAGCCATTTTCCTTCTACACGCACGAAAGTGAGGGATGTGCCTTATCTGTCCTAACACAATTGATTGGTCCCAAGCAGCTCGCTTGTGCTTATTTCTCAGCCACCCTCGACCCAGTAGCAAGAGCGCTACCGGCGTGCTCACACGCTGTAGTAGCTGCAGCAGTTTCGATACGCCAGAGTGAGGGAATAGCACTCTCCAACTCCCTTACAGTGTTAGTACCCCCTGCAGTTGACTTTGTTCTGAATCAGACCAAAACCCAACATCTGACTAGTGCACGACTGACAGGATATGAGTTGACCCTGCTAGCACCACACATTACTCTGAAGCGATGCACCACTCCAGCTACGTTGTTACCTCTGCCCGAACACGACCCCAGCGTGACTCCCCTACATGACTGTGTGACCCTCACTGATGAACAGACAAGGAGCAGGGTAGATCTCCGAGACGCTGCTTTTCCAGAACCTGACGGGGAACTATGGGTAGATGGCTCGTGCATCAAACTCCTGGATGGCACCACCTGCACTGCCCAAACCATTATAGAAACAACCCGCATTGCCCAACGATCCGCGCAGGCGGCAGAACTGATTGCTCTCACACGAGCATGTATCTTAGCAGCAGGGATGACAGTAAACATATACACAGACAGCCAGTACGCTTTCGGGGTGGTTCACCATTTCGGGCTCCTATGGAGGGAAAGAGGTTTCCTGACTTCACACGGCACACCCATCCTACACGGAGATCTAGTTTCCGCCTTTACTGAAGCAGTCCTCCTCCCTAAGCAGCTAGAGGTAATTTAATGCCAAGCACATAAGAAAGTAACAGACATTATTGGACAGGGAAATGCACTAGCTGACGTTACTGCCCGAGCCACAGCCGAAGACAGAACTTCAACACGAATGTATGTGACTAGGTCACAAGCTGAGAAATGGACAGATGCTAGGGCCACAATAAGAGACATCCAACTGACGAGTACACCACACGAACTGACTGAATGGGCTCGGGTGGGACTGAAAGAGGATGAAGGCTGCTGGAGGTCAAAAGACAAAGACAAATGGCTTCTACCTAACGTTTATCTGATCCCCATATTGACCATGGTACACTTACCCGCACACATAGGATCCGCTCCCATGACCAAATTGATTGCTAGGGTATGGCATAACAGCAAGATAGCAGACTCAGCAAAACGCCTAGTACAACAGTGCATAGTATGCCTGTAGCACAACCCAGGGAAAGGGACAGTAGTACCACGGGGAGGGCTTGGAGTCCCCGACCATCCCTTTGAAATCCCCCAAATGGATTACATTCAACTAGATTGGTGCCATGGTCTGAAATACGTTCTAGTTATTGTATGCGGCTTCAGCAAATGGGTGGAAGCATACCCCACTTGTGACAATACCGCCACTGCCACTGCAAAGGTATTGCTGAAGGAATTCTTCCCCCGATATGGCCTTTGTAGAGTTTTATGGAGCGACAATGGCCCCCATTTCATAGCTGAGGTCATCCAACACATACTGAAGGGGCTGGGAGTAAAACAAAAGTTCCATGCTGTTTTCCACCCCCAGTCAGCGGGCCTGGTAGAAAGGCACAACGCCACACTTAAGTTGAAACTAGCCAAAATAGTCGCCACCACTTGGCTTAAATGGCCCGATGCCCTCCCACTGGATTGCTATCCATGCCCTCCACCCCAACCAGACACCAATTGACTCCGTACGAGGTTGTTTTTGGCAGGCCGATGAATATTTGGGCGGCCCCGAAACCAACAACCATTAACAAAGTCCCGGACATACTCATGTCCGACTATTTGCATAAATTGATGAACAAACTAACTGTTATCCACCAACAGGTGCAGCAAGCCATACCAGACGTATCTAGGGGCCCCGGACACGATATCAAACCCGGGGACTTCATCCTGATACAGAACTTCCAGAGGTCGAAGAGTTTGGAACCCCGGTGGACCGCCCCCTGGCAAGTCTTGATCACCACCCGAACTGCACTTCGAGTGGAAGGGAAGAAAAATTGGCTGCACGCTCACCACTGCAAATGGATAGCACCGACACTAGCAACAAAAGAAGACGTGGACACCCAAGAAGAGCTCCTGACTAAAGATCGACCAGCCCTGAGTTGTTACCCAGAAACAGAGACACTCGAAGTAGCAGAGTTTCCAGACTCCACAGTGCCGTCTAAAGAAGGGTACAACTTACGATGAAAGGAGAGTGCTCCGACGAAGCAGGCCACTAACTACGTGAAAAGTCTCAGGGAGGTAGCTAACACAACAAAGGCTACCAGGAGAAACGCTAAACGAAAGTATGTGGTTCTGCCAGTCAACGAGCCTCTTGAAGGTGATAGAAGCTCCCGGACAACCGAAGAAACGCCTAAACAACACCAAGACTGCCAAAGTTCACAGTATAAAGACAATCACACTCCTAACAGCATCTCTTACCAGTCTCTTGCTAATGGTCACAGTCTGGATCATTGAAGAGAGTGCTCCTGCTTACCGAACACTGATACCGACTGTGCAACCCACCACTGAAAGAGAACACTATCTGGTTTCACTGTCACCACGACTCCAAGAACGGCGCAAAGAGTTCTGGAACAATTCTTTTGTACAGCTGTTGCACGAACACAATCTTGCCGCAAATGCCACCAACTGTTGGATCTGTGGGCTGCTACCACATGCCACTGAACATTCCATTCCTTTCATCTCTTCACCCTTCTCTGTTCATGGGTCCTGCCTCGCCTGGTTAATGCTTTTACAAGAGAGCTACAAAGACAATGCCACATCCGATGGGACAATGAAACAATTCTATAACGAGTTCTGGCTGAACAAAACTAGAAGAACGACTGCTCCCTTTTGTCCTCTCACTTCAAACGCAACTTTCCCAATAAACTTTCCTGCAAAAGAACGAGTGGAAATGCAAATATTGAATAATCCAGCCAGACCAACCTTCTCCTTTCTAAAGAAAAGAACAGCTGCAACCACAACTGTGGCCCTATCTGTGGTGAGCGTCCCAGGTCTTGTCTGCATCAAAGGCCATGAAACTGAAATCGTGGGCCACAGCACTTGCCAGATAACAAGAACACTGAACACTGCCGATCCCCCTTCATTTGTTGCATCATCCAACATGTACTTCATCTGTGGTACAAAGGCCTACACCTGGATCCTCACCAACAACACCGCCGAACTTCAAGCGGTCCGCCTGTTGGCTTTGCAAAATCGTCTTGTTTTAGATGTAGTACTGGCAGACCGTGGAGAAGCATGCCGCATCATCGGTGCCAGCTGTTGCACTTTTGTCCCTGATAACTCGCCTTCTGTCTACAAGGCAATTGAACACCTTCACAGGCTGGCATCAGAGATCCATCAAGAACAAGAGACTTGGACACTTGGAAGCTGGTTTTGGGGCATATTAAAGGATTGGGGTTGGAAACTGTTGATGATCATCTTAGTGCCAGTTTTTGTAATATGTGGCTGCTGTTTGGGGATACAATGCATACCGCCCTTGTGTTCTCTATGTCTGAACTCTTTGTGCCCTAAGACTGTAGATACTCGCATAGAACGAATTAATGCAATATATGACACAGAGATACAAAATATCATGGGGTTCAAAATAGACTAACAAGATGTCTTGGGAATGTTCAAAGGGGCGACTGTTAAAATATAATCGACAGACGTAAACATCGCCGGCGCTATCTTGCCTAACAAGAGCCGTCGTATGCACGTAAGCGACACCCATTTTAGATACCGCGGCCATTTTGTGCGTTGCCGATCACCAGCGCATCACCCTGACCTCGCTATCATCCCCCGCGCTCTGACAACCCTCAAGCACACATGCTAGACTCATAAAGCATCCTCAGCGCGACCCAGCCCCGGAGCCACTTCCCGTGCCAAACACCCATGCTCTTTCATCCCCCACGCACGAACAGGACCATTGTTAATCTCCTCCCCTGCACCTGGCTGTTCGATCCGGTCCCAGGCAATAACCAGCCCCTGCGGATACAGTTTATTGCCCCCGTACAGTAGGAACTCTTTCCCCATCAAAGGGGTCAGAATTAATCAATGCCACAACCCTCTTAGATCTGACCGATTCCGCATACTTCAGACCCTGCCGGAATGCCCAGCTGCGCGATAACAATCACCTGCTGAGAACGGGGTGGGGGACATTTGCTGTTGGGTATGTGTGGGAACTAGTTGGAAGCGGGGATTCCGGGGATGTAATAAACTACTGTCAGGAATGTGTTACCCTGCAATAAAGAGCTTAAGATTGTGTAGAAAAGGCTAGGCCACAGAGGTACAGTTAGAGCACCTTGAGAAGACATTTTGTTTGCCCTAATTGACGTGTTCTCCTCCGGAGAAATAAACCTGTTCATCGCTTTCCAGTTTTCCAGCACCTGAATTTTTAGTTGGCTAGTTAATAACTGAGTGGTTTAGAGGCGATTAACGCCAAGCAGTGTTTGATGATAACTAGAGAAAAACTGCTTTTCTACAGATGGACCTTGCTTACTGCACTGAGGGGTGAGAGAAATGAGGGTGTGCTGTCATTTAATCAATTAGCAATGCAACCATCTAGCTACACAATGAGGACCAGGAATCGATTGCCAAGTTCATGGGTGTTTATTACAAATTAGTAATCAAATTCAAAAAGATCATTCTCAAGACAGTACTATAGAGATACAGGATAATTACAGAAGTTGTTTCAACGGACCAACATAATGCAGACCAACAGTTCAGTAAGTGTAATACAAGTTAGCAACATCAAGATCTGGTGTTCAGACAACAATCTGAAGTTATCTTGTCTAGCCATTAACAATCTAAAGCTGAATGATTCAGCCTCTGGTAAGGGTTTTAGAAATCAAAGAGTTCCATGTAGGGAACAGGACAAAGTGAGCCAGCTATGGGAATCCAGTATTAGCATTTAGAAGCTCAGTCAAGAGTCCTCAATAGGTTGGAGGAAGTGTTGTACACAGCCACACTTTTAGGAGAGAATCAGAAGCATACATGCAACAAATGTGCATACATTACATAATTAATTTAGTTTTAGGCACTATCATATTCTATGAGAATGAGGATGGTTGAAGTAATATTATAAATCGCTATCACTTATTTTCACCATTTTGCATTTTTTATGGATCATAAATCCTTTTAATCCTTTAGGTACATAAACTGTCAATGCCAATCACTCTATTAAGCATACATCAAATAGCGAAATCAAAAGCCATCTATATGTGGTTCATGCCAATTCAAGAAAGTGGCTTAAAATTGTTAGAACTAAATGAGTTTGTTTATTAGCAAGATAAATGCAAAAACAACAGTTGATGGACAGAATGCAGAACAATGACATGCTCAGACGTGAGTCCCATGCTCTCCACACCACTGGAGTCAAGCTATCCTGGCTGAAGACGGCTGATAGCCAGAAACCTGTCCTAGGATGCTTGATTCCGGTCCAGGAAAGACATGGCTTGGCAGTACGGGCTAGACTGTTCCCATGAGGCACTGGGTTAAGGCTGATTTGCATATGGCCATGTCTGAACTGGGCTGGTGTGGAGTGCACAAAAACCATGGATTTAGGCCCAGATCTCTGTACTGGGGTGAATGTATGACATTGTTCTGCATTCTGTCCATCAAATGTTGTTTTCGCATTTGTCACCCTGAGTTGGATGGGTATGCTCAGACGTGAGTCCCATGCTCTCCACACCCCTGGAGTCAAGCTATCCTGGCTGAAGACGGCTGATAGCCAGAAGCCGGTCCTAGGATGCTTGATTCCGGTCCAGGAAAGACATGGCTTGGCAGTTCGGGCTGGACTGTTCCTATGAGGCACAGGGTCAAAGCTGATTTGCATATGGCCATGTCTGAACTGGGCTGGTGTGGAGTGCACAAAAACCATGGATTTAGGTCAGATCTCTGTACTGGGGTGAATGTATTTTGTTCTGCATTCTGTCCATCAAATGTTGTTTTTGCATTTGTCACCCCAAGTGGGATGGGTATGCTCAGACGTGAGTCCCATGCTCTCCACACCACTGGAGTCAAGCTATCCTGGCTGAAGACGGCTGATAGCCAGAAACCGGCCCTAGGATGCTTGATTCCGGTCCCGGAAAGACATGGCTTGGCAGTTCAGGCTGGACTGTTCCCATGAGGCACAGGGTCAAGGCTGATTTGCATATGGCCATGTCTGAACTGGGGTGGTGTGGAGTGCAAATAAATGATGGATTTAGGCCCAGATCTCTGTACTGGGGTGAATGTATGACATTGTTCTGCATTCTGTCCATCAAATGTTGTTTTCGCATTTGTCACCCTGAGTTGGATGGGTATGCTCAGACGTGAGTCCCATGCTCTCCACACCACTGGAGTCAAGCTATCCTGGCTGAAGACGGCTGATAGCCAGAAGCTGGTCCTAGGATGCTTGATTCCGGTCCAGGAAAGACATGGCTTGGCAGTTCGGGCTGGACTGTTCCTATGAGGCACAGGGTCAAGGCTGATTTGCATATGGCCATGTCTGAACTGGGCTGGTGTGGAGTGCAAAAAAACGATGGATTTAGGCCCAGATCTCTGTACTGGAGTGAATGTATGACATTGTTCTGTATTCTGTCCATCAAATGTTGTTTTTGCATTTGTCACCCCGAGTGGGATGGGTATGCTCAGACGTGAGTCCCATGCTCTCCACACCACTGGAGTCAAGCTATCCTGGCTGAAGACGGCTGATAGCCAGAAGCTGGTCCTAGGATGCTTGATTCCGGTCCAGGAAAGACATGGCTTGGCAGTTCAGGCTGGACTGTTCCCATGAGGCACAGGGTCAAGGCTGATTTGCATATGGCCATGTCTGAACTGGGCTGGTGTGGAGTGCAAAAAAACGATGGATTTAGGCCCAGATCTCTGTACTGGAGTGAATGTATGACATTGTTCTGCATTCTGTCCATCAAATGTTGTTTTTGCATTTGTCACCCCGAGTGGGATGGGTATGCTCAGACGTGAATCCCATGCTCTCCACACCACTGGAGTCAAGCTATCCTGGCTGAAGACGGCTGATAGCCAGAAGCTGGTCCTAGGATGCTTGATTCCGGTCCAGGAAAGACATGGCTTGGCAGTTCAGGCTGGACTGTTCCCATGAGGCACAGGGTCAATGCTGATTTGCATATGGCCATGTCTGAACTGGGGTGGTGTGGAGTGCAAAAAAACGATGGATTTAGGCCCAGATCGCTGTACTGGGGTGAATGTATGACATTGTTCAGCATTCTGTCCATCAAATGTTGTTTTTGCGTATTAGCAAGATAAAGCACATGTTGTAAATATATTTTTTTCACACTTCTACAATGAATGCATTCTTAAATTGAAATATAAAGCGCTACATTTTCATGTTATTGTCAAATCGCATACGACATGTTAAGTGCATGTTGGTTTAGTATGTCAGATATTATTCTCCTGTATCTTTTGTGACGTGTCCAGAGTATGAAACGTTTGCGCTGCACCACTACTATACTAAGACATGAAGCATGCGAGATAACCTGTTACAGAAAAATGTATATTAAACCTAAGATAAATTGTTGGATATCAAACAGCACACGTAGAAGTGTATTAAGCCCAAGGATTCTAGGATCAGGATGTGGCAGCTCTACTCTTGCAACACCTAAGGTAGGAGCAAGCTAATGTATAAGAAAAGGCCCCCTCGATTAAAGTTAGCAAACATCATCTACTTAGCTTCATGAATAGCCCATTGCAACTTATGGTACCAGATCCTACTTGGGTGAGAGCTTAGGTGTTCAGAGTGGTTTGGAATCATCTTGAATCATGTTTTGCAGTTTACGTGCCATTTCATCCCATTGGCAGGCTATGGGGTATTTTATAAGTCCTCCAGCTTTTCCCTGTGGAGTGCTACGCTTTCAGCTTCTGACGTCAGCAAAGTTGTATTGAGCCTGCTACTTTCTGTGGCTGGGTCTTTGCGTGTTTATTTCTATAATGGCCCTTTTAGCTAATAGTAGGATGGTCCAAGACCATAACTTCTGCCTTCCAGGTTTTAGAACGTTTCAAAAGACCAAGGATACTGGCCTCAAGCGGTTAAGGTCCACCTGCCCTTTTTAGGTTTTGCCTAGCGGAAGCTGCGCTCTGCGCAGCTTTTCCGCGCAGGCGAAATCCTGTTGAGAACTGTAGGGTGCTTTGGTTCGGCCCTCGTCGTTGATTGGCTGGCTCCGTAAACGGAGCCTTGCCATTGGACGAGGGGCCTGTCCGTCAATGCCGGACCAGACACGGGGGCGTTCCCGACATTCTTTGGCTTTTGCCGACGTCACGGGACGCCGGGAACGCCCCCGTGTCTGGTCCGGCATTGCCGGCACTACTGCATCCTACCACTTTGCCCTCTTGCGCACTAATGAGGATTTATGGCGAGTCCACTAGTCCTTAGTATTGGGAAACCCTTTCCCCATTCGTTCAATAGCAGAAACCGCCGCCGTGGCTTCGACAGCGCGACCAGAGCCAGTGGGCTCGTCAGGAGGGCCGCGCTGCCATTGGGTGGCCCAGGGAGAGTTGCCGCGCAGCCATTGGCTGTTCCCCGGAAGCAAAGGTCCGGCCCGCCGCCTGGTTGTGGGCGGGGCCGGGAGGACGTGTTGTTCCGCTTCCCCCTGCCTGGGGGAAGCCTTTGCGGGAGTTGCCGGTCTCCCGTGCCCAGAGGGAGACCGGGGAAGAGGAGAGGTCGCGTCGCCGCTGCTGGGGGCTCCCGGCGCCCCGGAGGAGAAGTGGATCGGGAGCCTGGCGGCTCCACTCGGGAGGACGACGGCGGAAGGAGAAGGCGGTGCTTCATTATGAGGAGGAGACCCGCCGCCGAGCCGCCGCCCAGCAGAGAGGCCGCCGCCCGGAGGAGCCCGCCCAAGAGAGCCCGGTGAGTCTGAAGGGCTGGGGAGGGCTCCGTGCGGCTGCTGTTGGTGCCGGAGAGCGGCACATGGGCGGGAGTGGAGGTAGGGCGGCCCCAGCTGGCAGTGGGCCGCCCCAACGTTTCAAGGGAGCCTGAGGCTCCAACGCCCATGTTGGTCACGAGAGCCCCGTGGGGCACAGTGTTGGCGGTGCAGAAAGGGCGGCCCCGGCTGGCAGCGGGTCGCCCCAACGCGTGTAGAGCCCCGAGAGGCTCCTTGCCCCTATCGTTGTGTCCGGAGCCATGGAGGCTCTAAGGGGGCAGATTTGTTCTACGGGCCCAGAGAGGCTCGAGGTGCCCTACGTGATTTGAGAGCCCAGAGGGGCTTGGGGGCCATTTCCATGACGTCGAGTCCCCCGGGAGGGACTCCAACGACCCCACAGCTGTGCTAAGAGCCTGCTAGGCTCGAGGGGGGCATTGTCTGCAGAGCCTGGGTGGCTCCAACGTTTGGCCACAGTGGTTGTTCCAGAGCCTGTGTGGCTCCAGCATGGCGCAGTTTGCGCCCAAGGGTCAGTGAGGACCCTGTCGCAGTGTAAGTGTTGTGTATGCCTGTGCCCTGCTTGTGCTGTGCGTGGGTTGTCTGAGAGACTCGTCTGTTCACGTGAGTTGTGGGTGTTTTACTCTTTAAAATATGATGCCTTTTTTATTTTATGTTGGTAGCTACTACTTTATACAGTATATTATTAAGCTATATGCCCGTGTGTGCTTGGGGATCTGCTAATTTGAGGAAAGTCTCTGTGTTGTAGCTGTATTTTGTGGTGAGAAGCTTTCAAATAGTCACTTGTTCACTGTGTATGCTGGACGTCATTGCGGGCTTTGTGGGTGTCCAGTCTTCCAGAACATGAATAAAACTACTGTGGCTTACACGCTTCCTTTTGCCTTGAGCTTTAAGCCGAGCGCGTCGAAATACATTATGTATTCGCTTTCCGTGGCCCTCAAAAGGTATGCTAGTCAAATTTAGACTGTAAGCACCACCCTCGTGCATCTTAATTTGTGTTTACTTGCTGGCTTTTTTTGGGCTTTAAAGGTTTTCTTTTTCAAACTGCTGGTGTTTTACCTGTATTTTTTTCAAACCTTTGTACCAGGCAAATTAAAAAAAAAATTACCCATACCCAAGTCATTCCATAGTGCGCTTCAAAGCGCTATGTGCACTCCAGTCTCATGGAAGTTGGCCCGTGGCACTTTCCGTTGCCCGAGCATTCTGGCAGTTACTTCTATTCTGACTTAATCGGTGTAGAAGTGCGCACACATGCATTTTGTTTTGCAGCAAATGCTACAAAAATCCCCAGCAACGTTCAGTTCTTCTGGGCTTCTGGGATCCTGAGCTGTGTGGCGGTTGTAAAGTAGACTGGGCCTCGCATCCAGGAGGCTGTAGTGATGAGGATAATGATTCCAGGGACTTGATGGTTGGGTAGGAGAGTGGAGAAGAGGAGGGAGGGAGAGAGACAGAGGATTGGAGAATTGAGAAGGAGAGAGCAGCGAGGTGGTAGGTGTTGTAGTCTGTGAGCTGTCGCAGATAATGGCTTGTAGTTGGTGGTTTCAAGCTGTATACAGACATCTCTCACAAAGCTCTTTCAAGGTTAAGTTTATATCAGGGAGGAGACGGAGCAGAGGCTGCTATAGAGAGAGGAGTTGAGTCTGGACTTGTCAGGGCGGACGTGTGTTACAAGACCATTTTTCTGGCATGGGAGATGGTGTGCCAAATGTGTGTCGGTCCGCTGCCCACACTGTGAAATACCCGCAAGCTCTTCTATATACAATGGCAAGTACCTGGAAACTGCGGCACAGATGGACAAAGGCTAGTAGCTCCTCTGTACACATGGCAAAATAACCGCAAACTCCGCTATATAGACTTATGCATACAAGCTAAGTTAGACATACAAACCTCTCCAAGCTCTGCTGCACATAACTGACCAATAACTAGAAGTTCCAGAAATCACTTGCCTCTGTTGCATATGGGGCCAAATTCACGCAACCTTTGCTACATGAATGGGTAAATACCGGGGCCCCCACTATGTACAAACAAAAGTATGCTATAATGCACACGACAAATAACCACAAGCTATACTACAGACCCCAGAAACTGCTGCACTGACGGACAAATACATGCATCTCTACACGTACGGAAATGCTAAACATACAGTCAATACTTGCAAGGTCGCTGTGCACACAGATTTTCTGCCCTTCACCCCCACCCTGTGACTCCTAAGACTTTCCTTTATACGTGATTGTTTTTCCACCAACACAATGGATACATTGAACAACTCCTAGTGTCCTTGATTTAGGGGTGAATGAGCTTTGTCAAGAGAAGGTTAACTGCTTCTGCAGTACATGAATAACAAGCATTGGACATGCAATAGGTCTCGGATTTATTTGAGTAAGAGCTAATGGCATTGTAAATTGCAATGTCTTTTAGCATTGTGTTATGGAGTGTATGCATGTGGTGTGTACTGGAATTATGTGGGTTGGATTGGAATTGTAGCAATCTGCGCTTTGATGAATATGTTTAAAAAGTTTTTTTTTTTTTGGTTCTTGTCTCTGACCCTGCCTCCACAGCGCTCTGAAGCGTAGTAACCGTACTCGTGGTCGCTTTGACTGCATATACAACAACAGTTTGGTTGTGTTTGTTGTAAAATTATATATTTCTGTCAAATGGCTTCAGATTTATTAGCAAAACAAAATTTTTCGGCCAATAAATAGCGATCATAAATATAGACGCACTTTCCCCGGTTTTGTAAAGCAAGTCCAAAATCAAACTCTCGAGCAGTAAAACTGATCAGGCGTTTACTTATTTCATCTACATTAAAAATAATGAGTGACTCGGCCCTTGGGCCTGGAATTTTTCGCATGCCGGTTGCGCCAACCTCTTTTAAGTCGGCGCATTGACCCGCTGAGCTGCCTCGCTAGCCTGCAAGCCAGGAGGTTATTATGGGTCACCAGAGCTGCAATGCTGCATTGTTTTACGCCACATCAGCCTCTTGCGGAGGCTAGCGCAGCGTACGAAGGGGGTGTTGAACGGCTCCTGTCAGGATTGGGAGCTGGGGCTGCGTCATGCGCGCGCAGTTTATTTTTCCGGGTATCTCGCGCTCTCCAGTGACGCCGAGATTGATGGATTGAATACAGACTGCGCAGAATGATAACTAATGCACACCAGAAGGGTCTGGTATCCTCTGTGGATGAGATCTAAAGCCCTGTGACTCGCATTAAATGTAGCATACTTCTGCTCTGTGTGGGGGGGGCTCTGTGTGGGTGTATGTGTGGAGGGCGCTGTGTGGTTGTGTGGGGGGGCGCTGTGTGTGTTTGTGGGGGGGCTCTCTGTGGGTGTTTGTGTGTGGCATTTGCGAGAGATTAAGCTATTGGCATTGTA
The DNA here is from genome assembly GCF_964263255.1 of Lissotriton vulgaris. Classification (NCBI taxonomy): domain Eukaryota; kingdom Metazoa; phylum Chordata; class Amphibia; order Caudata; family Salamandridae; genus Lissotriton; species Lissotriton vulgaris. The sequence continues at coordinate 194,590,303 of NC_141693.1, read as the reverse complement.
AATGACAATGCCATTTATTTATGTTAAAAAAAACATAAATAAAAATAATGTCAAGAGCAATGCCAATAGCTCTAACTTTAACAAAGGCAAGACCATTGCATTGTAAATGCTTGTTCTATCTTCAGTTTCGGTAGTTTCTACTGAGATGACGGCAGCCCCAGATTATATGTCTAAACCGGCCTGGAGAGTGTGAGTGGGATCAGCTGGCTTTGGCTGCCGGGAAATTGCTGTTGACTTTGCCTGGAGTGATGTAGGTTATGTGCAATATGCTGAACTAAATAAATCTGAATTTCGCCCTATGGGACACTTTGCATGGGTGAGCCAAGATCCTGTCCCGTTCTTTATCATGTACAGTTCTGTCTGCTTTAGATTCCCATGTCTCTGTACGTGAACAGTGAAACATGTATGTGTGTCTGCAATGCTCCATTTAATCAACTGATCAATCTTCTCATTCCCATGGAGTGCAATGCTGGAATCAATGCAAGTCTCTGCAGTTCTTCGGACGTCATGCTCAGGGCGTTTCCAAAAGCTGTCACATGATCCTATGTTGTAGAGATCGCCTCTTACCCAGACCAGACTTCAGCTAATGTGTTGATTGTGATCAGAGGGCCCTCCTTAACAATTTACCCAGTGACATGATTCCCGCAACTGTCCAGCGGATTAGCTCCCTGGCAGTGAAGTGGCCATGTCGTTTAGATGTCCCTCACGAAGAGATCGATGGAGTTGCATGGTTACTTAGCTAGTGATTCATAACACTCGCCCCTAACATCCCAAGGCCGCTTATATCAAACAAGAAAGCTTTCGACCAGTATGAACAGGTGGGCTGAGCAAGGCATATGGTTGTTTGGGCGACATCGACGTGTTTTTAACACTGATTCCAGAAATATATTGACCAGCTAGCCAATGAGTGACCCATTGATGTTGGGCAGTCAATTAGTAATACTCAAAGCTAGATTCGCTAAGGGCCGCATGCATCATTGAAAATACCGGTCGCAAAGGGGCAGATTCGCAGAATCTGCCTCTTTGGGACTGGTATTTTTGTATTTGGGAAGCATCATCCCAAATGCAAAAAAATTGCAAATTAAGTAATGGCTAAATTTGCAGTTACTTAAATTGTGATTACATTTAGGGAATTGAAAATTGCGATTCCCTACATGCAATGCATTAACAAAAAAATTATTGCGATTTTGCAATTAAGAAACGCAAACTACCATCAATTTCAAATTGATTGTAATTTGCGAGAACTTTGAAAAATGCACAAAAGTGCATTTTTCAAAGTTCTTTGTTGCACACATACATGCCCTTGGGGCAAGTGTGTGAGCAACATGTGTTGACATTGCAATTTCAGGGGTGCATCAGGGTGTCCTTTTTGCACCCTCAAAATTGCATGCGCAATTTGCGAGTGCCTATTTGGTACTCACAAATTGCTCATGCAATTCCTATTGATTCTGATGGGCCTCTAGGCCCATAGAAATGAATGGGAAGACATTCCTTATTTGTGATTCATAATTTGCAAGTCGCAAATAAGGAATGTGTAGGAATCACAATTTTGTTTATGATTCCAACATGTATAAGCATTTGCGATTCCTAAATTGCAATTTCTTAAAAATTGCAATTTAGGAATCGCAAATGCAAAGTTTGATGCATGTGGCCCTAAGTCCCCCTGCCTCCACCAGTAGCCAGAAATTGGCCAAGGACACTTTCCACCTGGGCGAAGTCCAGAATAGGTCTCCCAGCATCACATCCAGTTCATGAAAGACCCTTTTAGGTGGCATCAAGGGGAGGGGAGGGGGATTCACAAAGTGATAAAGTTAACTAGGAAGCATGATCCTTTTTGCCAGTGCAATCCGGCTCATGATCAACAACAGAAGTGTCCTCCAGAATGCATTCTGGCACCTTTATACAGTCCCTGCTGTAGTCAGATGACCGTCTAGCAGGTCTTGTTGAGAATGATACATCTTAACTACAAGTATCAAAAGGTGTTAGTTTCCCATTTGAATAGGCCGCCTTCCATGCATATTCATTGGTGGTGCTCACAGGAGCATATAGAATAAGTGCATTAAGAGCCAATTAACTCCATGTCTTGAGACTTGCCTAACAGTTTGTGGGGTCTGGGTTATGTCAGAAGTGTGCTCCCATATATCTTTTATGTACAAGTGCATGTTTCAGCGTAAAGTGACCTCTCCCTCAATGGGATGCCCCAGTTGTGTCTTTCCATGCACTGTTTTTCACACTATGGGCTACATAGAAAGCTCAAATAAAATGCGAGATAATGGACACCCATGTCGGATTCCCCTTAAGATCCTTAGAGGAGTCGAACGCAGCTTGCCTTCACTCACTCTCATAGTCAGTTCAGCACATAGTAATCTGATCCCCCATACTGTTTGTTGACAGAAGCTGAGTGAAGCTAAAATTGAAAACATATATTAACATCCCAGGGTGTCAAATGCTTCTCTAGATCAAAGGCTAGGCAGCTGGCTCGTGGCCATGTGCAGGGGGCTTGCTCCAGTATTATGAACAGACTTCTAATGTTCGAAGAGCTACTTTTACTCAGAAGAACCATATTGATCCGATCGGTTTTGCCCACTTGGTTTTACTGTCCACAGGCAGCTGCCAGGGTAGGTCTTCTGTCTGCAGCGGAAAACAGGCCCCGACTAATTTAAATGTAACTGAAACAGGCTAGTGAAATGTTTCATTTCCTTATCCATGGGAACTTAAATTTTATATCACCGTGAATAAAGCAGCAGTTGATATTTTCAACAGGGCAATAGAAGTTTAGAAGAGTCCAACACATTTTGTATGTCTTTTTATGGACCTGTGTCTGGAATCTTAAACAGCCTCCCTTTGAAGTACTTAGTTATTAAATGTGTGATGCACAATACTGTTCTGCATGGCTTTCTGTTTGCTTCCTTATACTGCAAACAGAGAGTAATCCCGAGTCCAAACATACTGAACGGTAGAGGTGCATTCTCTATTCCAGGGAATGTGTTTATGTTGGTTTGTTTTCGGCTCATGGCAACAGTGAATATGTTTTACATAAATTACATTACTTTGTGTGTTAGAAAGGGCAATGCTGCTATAATGGTGTCCCTGTACTTTCATGCAAAGAAAAATCAATAATTGCTGCTGAATGACATTTTGGATTAGATTTGCCAGAATGTGTATAGTTTTGTTTTGAATAAACCCTACGCATGTTGCATACTATATGAGGCATTCTTTGTACAATGTCTGGAAGTTCCTTAATAGCTCTACAATAATGCTACAGAATGGACTGCATCATTTCTTTAACCGCATACTATGTATGTGATTTTCATTTCCATAAATGGCTTTTCTCATTTTGGATGCCATGTCTCATGGTTTGGTCCTCTGTTGCCACACAATGCCAGCGACCTCGGGAAGATACCAGCCCTTGAAGGAAAACCCCATGTTAACGATATGTCCTATGGAAATCAGAAACACTACAAACATTTTCCAGGTAGAATTCTATATGGTTATTTGTGAAACATTTCACGATGAACGTCACTGCTTTAGATGCATCTCGGTCGTTGATAGTTCGAGGCTACAGGCTAGTTTTTCAGATGGTGAATCGATCCCACTCTTTCTAGACACGACTGTCAGCCTCTTTGCAGCAAACCTGTCATGCAGGTCACAGAAGCAGTACAGGCCAAGGCCTCACGCACAGGATCACCCATCAGGCTACACAGTCTAAGGCCCAATCTCCAGGTAGCCAAACTAGTATCCCTTGTATAATGCATTTGTACTAGGCAGGCAGTAATCCCCAAGGTAACACGTACACGATAGGTTCACAGTTGTTCATTAAGGGACATATATTGATTGCACAGCTCGGAATTCAGAGACAGCAGAGCCATCGACGTGCTGCAGAGAGCTCGTTTTCATTGGGTCATGATTTATAAACCCATTCCTGAGGCTGCAGCGGACGCACAGCCTTAGGCTCTGGAGAGTTAAATCACCCATTGTGTTACACACGCGTTACGGGACCTGGCACATGGTAACATATTATCCCTCCTGTAAACAGATATTACAAGCAAGGTCCGCTGACAGCACAGCCATTCATCTGGGAGCAGACCTCTCACAGGTTCAATTGCGGGACAGCAACACTGTCTCTTGATTGATTTTCATCAGGTTACATAGATTTTACATGCACAGATCTATCAGACGAAACTGAACTTGTCATAAAGTGTCAGAAAACCTACAGGCTCAGGTATCTGAGCGAAGCTACCAATCAGGTTTCACGGATTTTACAGGTGCATACCTCTGACAGCAGCGCACATCTCTTACGTTAGAGAGATTTCTCCCAAACTCATACAGCAGAACTATTGCTCAGTTTACATACAGCTTTCAGCCTCACACCTCTGAGAGTAAACCTATCCCACTGACAGCTCATATCTTGCCGATTCAGGCATTTGACTGCACATCTATTCCCTAGTACACTGAAATATTACACGCCCAGGCCTCAGTTTGAAGAACTATACATCAGATTACCAAGACTTTACAGGTTGAGGTTTCATTCTTAAAAGCATCCTTTGCATGGACATATTTTAAAGGCTCAGACATCTGGCAGCAGAGCACTTCAAACAAATGTGTCTCTAAGGTTGTGCAGATTGGTGTATTGCAGCAGAGCTACCTTACACGCTATTAATCCATGAAATAAACTAGTCACCTAAAGGTATATTTTTAAACTGGGTTCTGGCGCATTATTTTGGATGCAAGTATCAAAAAGCAACAAAAGGTGTGACAGACAGTGCAACCATTCCCCAAATGCCCTTCTAAATAAATGTGAATAAAAAACAAATGGCGCCCAATGCATTTAAAGTATCACATATTTAGGGGGCGCATGCTCGGCTTGAGCCCAAAGTGCTCTACGGAATCTGCCCACCAGCGGGTCAAGACCAGCCTGAGCCTGACCTGTCAAGCCTTTTTGGTCACTAAGGGTCGTGTCCATTATTCCTGCAAGGTCCCATTTCTTGTAGAGACCTCTCAGCTGAGCTATCTCTGTGGCTCGCTATCTCTCTTCCCACATCAGTGTGTGGGTCAGACTTCAAGCTCTCCTGTCTTTCCTTGATAGGAAGCCTTGGAGTACTCACACGATTGAAAACCAGTGAACATTATTACTTACATGCACCAAGACAAGCTGCACCACTGTAGAAGAGTAGGGTCTGCAATCCTATGATCACCCCAGATTTTTGCTTTTTGCGTCACCGGTTTACGACTTTCCCTGGCTGTGGGCCTGCTAATCAGACCCACAGCCTCGCTGTTCTCTCTCTAAATTAACAAGCATGTACCTTAGGTGCATTTACCAATTGGTACTGGGCCACCTTATCAGTCGCTGTACAGTATACCTTAGGTATCCAGGGCATAGGTGTACCCAGGGCCTACCAGGGGCTGCAGAATGTATTATGCCACCCCTGGCTGCCCATCGAAATCTGACACAACTGGCTGCACGACAGCTGGGGCAAGGTGGTGTAATCACCCTTTGCTTTAGATATAGTATTCCTATATCTAACCCTAAAATGGACACATGTATTCCTATCAGCCACTCCTATGGCAGGCCTTAACAACCCTGAAGGTAGAGTGCTTGGAATTATGTGAGATGGTGCTCTGGCATGAGCTGAGCGTGTTTGCAGCTTGCGGAACCAAGTCCTAAAAGCTGTTCCATGATAACGCGTACCATATACTCTTAAGTGCCTTATAATCCTCGCGGTTATTTGCCAACTTTGGTATCGCTTTATCAAAACATGTCGAGTAAGGTGTCATACGAATTGGAATACTAACCCCTCGCCAATTCTGGTGACGGGGTTATAATTCCACCCTTCTAGAGGGACACGACATGTATGTAACTGTGAACCCAGGTTAAAGCTTAACACAGCCTCAGCTCCACAAAATGGATGCTGCCACCACAGACACAAGTCTGACCTCCTGCTGCTGGGAGTCCTTCCAGCGAGGAGAGCTTGGACAAAGGGTTTCCTGTCAGGGGCGGTGCTAGCACCATCCCAGACAGGGTTTTGTGTATCCCAGGTGGGCAGGGCTGAGAGGAAGGTGACTGCAAGTGGCACCCCGGTGCTCATTGTGCATATGCCGGCTTAAACCAGTTCCAGGGGCACACCAGCCCCTGAGCTGGGGAAAGTCCGGACAAGGGAGAGGGGTGTAACCACCCCCCCTCCTGGTCCCACCAATGGGCAGGACCTAGTCGCGTGCCAGCCCCTTTTTTTAGAATAAAGGTAGGAGCGGGCTCCCTTCCCAAATTAGATAATTCTGAATCTTGACTACTTTCCACGAAAGGACTCTTGACTTTTTCTGAAGACTCTCCCTTTTGGCTAAGGAGTAGCCACCCTGCACCAGCGGGCACCATCTAAGCGCTTGCGGTTTGCTGCACGTCCATCCTCCGGATCAAGACTGACCAGCTCGACGAGACCCGGATTCCCTGGCATCTCTGACCTCTACCTGCATCATCAGCCCAGCTGAGATTCGTGGGTGTGACGAGACCTGAGGGACCGGCCATCTTCAAAACCTACACGACGCTTATCCAGCATGACCGCCGAGGGATCCTCGAGTGAGTGCTTTGGGGTTTGAGAAGCCCTAACCCTGAGCAGCTCCAGCACCGAAGTCCAGCCCCCCAGCATCCACGAGATCTGCGTGGGGCCCTTCTGCTCTTTGCTGCTCACCGCGTTGTCCGGTCAATTGCCTGCTGGCTAGTGGCCCTCCTGACGACGAACCACGACGAATACATCGCTGGTCTGGTTGCTCCAGACTGGCCCTTGCTCCCCTCCAGAAGAGGAGCACCCCAGACCCTCCTGGCCCACTCCAGATGCCATCTTGACTCCACCGCGTGGGCTTGCCTTTGCCAAGGCTTGTTGCTCCAATCCTGGTTTCAGCAGCGCCGACAGCAGACAGCAGACACCTTCGTGGGACAGCTCGCACCTCCCTCCTGGTCACCGACAACGCCTCCTGGTCCGAGAGACAGCAGAGTTCAGCGTCGCTCACTCACTCACCTGGTCGAGGTGACTTCATCCGGTGCCATCCTGGTGCCCACCTAATCACTGGCTAGTGATTAGGAACTGAGTCTCCTCTGCTTTCAGGTCATCTCCATCATCGATCCAGGCTTGGATCCCTCCGAATATCTTCACTGGTCGCCTGCCGGCAACTTCTTCTTTCAGGCTCCATAGACTTCAACGAGGATTCCCGACGTCTTTTGAACCCTATGCAGCCACAGCCCCTGGGCTAAGTAACCTGAGCATTTCGGTGCTCCAACGTAGGTTCACTATCCAAGTGTCCAGATCCTTTGTCGTTTTCAGTCTAGCTAGTCGGATTCGTCCGATAACAGTAACTTTACAAATACTAGCATCCATAGACTTTGTCTCGCATCCCGCGTGAGAGTGCACACTCTGCACCCGATCTCCCTAGGCCTCCTGCTCCTAACCTTAGGGTTCAGTAGTGTAGTCCTAGCGATCCTGAAGCCTCTGGATCTTGTTACTCACCTGCTAGTATTTCGCATTCCACTTTTAGTGTATATGGTTTTTCGTGCCCCTCGGGCATTTGTGTAAATTGTGCAACTTAAAGTATTTTCGTAAGAGTTTTGTTGTGTGCTTAGCTCCCTGACTCATAAAGAGTTCAGGGTAGACTTGTTATAAATAAATATCCTTTTATTTTCATAACAACTTGTGTGGTGTGCTTTCACTTGGTGTTCATGGGGTATATGTGATGGTATAACAGCTGGCTTAACACGCCCTCTAGAGTTTAGCCTAAAGACTGCTCTTGTCCATGCTACTAGGATAGCTGGTCTATAAGGTTGACTTACAACCAATCATCAATAAGGGTCGTTTGGAATGATACAAAGTGATCACTAGAATAGTGAGCACTATATATCAGGCCAACTTCTCACAACCACCACAAGAGCTCCTCCAGCCAGGCACCTATGCAAGCCGCCACTCATGGTCTCCTAGGTCCAAACAGACTGTACAGCGCCGGCGGCGAGATTTAGTAACATTTGACGCAACACAGCAAGACAACTTGCTTTGTCAAACGGAGTGGGCAAGAATGTGCCATATCTACTAACCTTTGGAGCATTCCTGCTCTCTCACTGATCTGGTGCACTATGTGTTGTCTACTGCAACCCAAACACCCTTGCGTTAGGATGAAAGGATGCCTGCTTTGCAGGCAGGATTGTCTTTGTGTAGGTAGGGATGCCTTTTTGAACAAACAAATCCCTTAGCGTCTGTTTCCTCTTTCTAAGTGTGCTGCCGAATAGCACACTTAGGAAGAGGTACACTCACTTAGAGACGCAACTAGGAGAAATATCTTTATTTCTCCTCGTTGTTTCCTCTTTTTGTTGGGAAGGCATACAATCTTGATGCATTCCCAAGTGAACTACTCTCAGTAAATCGTGGAATGTGCCATAGCTCACAGGTAGATGCATGGGAACATCCACGCTCCACCCATGTAACACCTTCCCGGAGCAGATTGACGTAATGTAGTGACGTGTGCTGCCTTTTTTTACTCTGGCTTTACCAAGCCACGCAGCGCCACGCAAGGTGATTTGTGTGGCTTGGTAAATCTGACGTAAAGATTCCAATCCCCTTGCGCTACTTTGAGTGACACAAGGGCAACACAATCCTTTTGTAAATCTGGCCCCTGGTCACTGTGCTTCTACGCTTGCATACAATCTGAGGCCTTGTCTCACTTCATCTGTGCAATCGTGAACAGTATTAGGCCCTTCCATCTGGTCCTGGTTTAAACACTATACCTCCTTCTTCAAGGATCCCTTAACCCCTTTGATGCTGATGACGGAGCGGTTCCATCATCAGCATGGGTTGGGCTGTGCTGATGACGGAACCGCTCCGTCATCGGCACAGACCTCGGGGGTGGCATGGATCTGTGTTGTAGATGCAGGGGTGGCAGCGGAAGACTTTCCGCTTCCACCTGAGGTTCCGTGACAATCGTAAGTGGTGTTTTTGACTCGTACGAATATGGTCGAGTCTGGTATCTATAAACCGCAAATGACGAGTTTAGTAAGTGTGCGCAGTTTCGCTGTGCTAACGTAAACCGTTCGTTTGTTATGTGGGTTTCTCATCTGTACCCACGGGTTCCATCTTAGATACGGCATCCATTTTGTCTCTTGCCCTCAAGTAGCCAGCGAACGGACGTTGTCCGCTTCGCGACCCTGGGACTCCCAAGATATTTGCGGAAGACACATGCTCTTTGTAAGTGTCTTTATGACGAGGGGGATGCTACTGTAAAGCAGATGGTGCCGCTCGAGGCTCATCTTGCCGCACGGACTTATTGTCTCAGCCGTGCATCTCATTAGGCACGTCCCTTTGATGCCTGTATCTCATGTTTCCCGATACCTCCCCTTTTACACCCTTTCCGATCTCCCCACTGTCTCCGTCTTCCTCTACACCTGTCCTTGTTCCTATTTCGATCTGTTTTACTGCTGATTGGAATTCGCTAATGGTGGGAAGATGGGTTTTTACGGTTGGGAACCGCCAAATGTTTCCGCACTTATGTTCCGGACCTCATGTGTTTCAAAGTGACCAAAAGCGACCCCTCTGGGGGATAATGGTGAGAACCAGGTTGTAAACTTTTGTGTACCATGTTGTCCTATGGGTAAAAACTGTATAAAAGGAGCGATCCACCGAACCAATTTGAAGCAGTCTCCCCAAGTTGCACGTGGTGTACTTGTCGTGACTTCTGTGTTCCCTGCAGCAAATAAACCTTGAATCTTTGACGCCGAAGGAAGTGTCCCGTGTCTCTGTGATTCGTACGCCGGAGCAGGTTACCCACGAAGGTTTCAGGTGTTGTGCCCTGGCACCGCTGGGTCTTAAAGAACCCAGTCCTTCACACCCCCGGGCACCCCCACGCTTCCTGGTGACGTCAGCGCGCTCAGTGCGCGCCGACGTCATCAGGAAGTGCTGGACGCGCCTGAAGCCATTTTTTTCAAGCGTGTCCAGTGAGCAGGTAAGGTTTTTTTCTCCGGTGGGGCCGTTTCTCGGTGCCTTGAGGAATCGGGGGGGGGGGGGGAGGAAACACTGTTTCCTCTCCCCTGATGTCCCAATGCAGGGCATTCATGGTTCAGGATCACGCACAGCGTCGCGATCCTGCACCAGGAATGCCCCCACTAGACACCAGGGATGTTTCTTTTGGAAAATGGAATCGACCCCTTGGGCAAGGGTCGCTTCCAGGGGCATAATTTTAGTCTTCAGACTGTTTGCCCCCCTCCTCCCCCCCTGGGGGCAGATCGCACGTTTTTTCGCCGAATCTGGCCCCAGGGGGGGCAGAAAAGTCCACTAGAAACCAGGGATTATTGTTTTTGTGAGACGGAAGCGACTCCTTGGGCAAGGGTCGTTTCCTGGGGGCAAAAATATTATTTTAGACTTCTCTGCCCCCCCTGGGGGCAGATTTCCCATTTTTGTGACCCAATCTGGACCCGGGGGGGGGGGGGGGGGTAGAAAAGCCCACTAGACGCCAGGGAAGCGACCCCTTGGGCAAGGGTCGCTTCTTGGGGGCTAAATAATTGTTTTAGACTTTCCTGCCCCCCCCCTGGGGGCAGATTGGGCGTTTTTTTACCAAATCTTGACCCAGGGCGGGCATAAAAGCCCACTAGACACCAGGGATTGTTTTTTTCTTGAAAAGGAAGCGACCCCTGGGCAAGGGTTGCTTTCTGGGGGCAGATTGGCCCCTTTTTTGCCGAATTTGGACCCAGGGTGGGGGGTTAGAAAAGCCCACTAGACATTGGGTAAGGGTCTCTTCCTTGGGCCCATAGTTTTTATTGAATATATTCTGCATCATAATTTTGCCTTTCTGCCCTCAGGAGGGAGCCAAAAACCCTACTAGACACCAGGGAAATCTTTTTTTTTTTAAATGGAAGCGACCCCTTGGGCAAGGGTTGCTTCCAGTGGGTCCAAATTTAAAAAATATTTATATTCTGTTCCCCATTGGGACAGACACCCCTTTTGTGACATAACCTGTGACATAGCCTGTTGTAATGTGTATTTTTTGTTTTCTAAAGTGTAATGTTTTCTTTCCTCTTTAGACTGTTGCAGTGTGCGATTTCATTATTGGTGGTTCTGCTGTTTGTATAGTTGCATGTGTTTGGTAAGAGACCTTTTTTGTACAATTTTAATGTAAATGTTTTTTTTGAAAAGTGTGTAGTAATACGAGTATGTTTGGTTTCTGTTTTTTGTGATTGTGAAACATGTTTTGCATTTGTGCTTGATGTGTATTTTGCTCTTTGTAGATTTAGGTTTTTTTTTCTTCTTTCTAGTGGGATATCGTTGACTATTTGCTGTGTGTTTGCAGAGTAGGTCCTTTTGAGTGTGGCTGTATTTTGTAAGTGAATTGTATAGTTATTCATGGAGATTAGAAAGATGACTAATCTTGGTGGCAATGGCGCTTCACAGTTTATAGGCTGCTATCTACAGAGATGAATATATATGTCGTTGGGTGCCTAGGCATGGGTTGTCATCCTAACCCACAAATAATCTACAGATTAAAGTTATTCAGTACAGAACCTATCACACCAACATAAAAGATTCAAACAGGGGCTTAAGTACAGTTTTCAAGAAATTCCACAATTATCGCAAATGGAGACAATTAAGGTTCTTTTAATTTCAAAGGCTTTCCCTCAGTCCAGCCAACACGTGTTTCGTCGCTTGGGCGGAAACCCACGACTTCATCAGGGCTGATGTCAAGTTCTTCTAGAATTATCTGCCTTCTGGCTGGTTATATTTCCGGCCCAGCCTTATGTGGCGTGGGCAATCCTTTCTTGTTGGAGCCTGGTCTGTGTTAACGCGGACGCTTCAGATCGGTAACTTTTAGTTTTTTCCGTATAGCGGCAGTATTGGTGTGATTGCGAATATATATATACACCAAATATTAGTGTCCTTCCTCCAGTATTATTGGTGGAGTGAAGTCGCTTCCCGCTCTAAATATCCTAGAGTTACGGGGCGGCAAATTCCCTTCCGTGTAGCGCGCGGTCTTCCGTATTTTGGAAGTCGGAATTTCTTGAAAACTGTACTTAAGCCCCTGTTTGAATCTTTTATGTTGGTGTGATAGGTTCTGTATTGTATAGTTATTCAGTTCATAGATCTTTGTGATAAAGGCTTACATTTTATACCTACTTTGCACAGTGTTGGTTGTTGAGTTGTTTGTGCAGTCTCCTTTCTTAGTGAGGAAAATTGCTAGCTGCCGGATTACCGCTCAGCAAGTTGTTGGACTGCTTTTTGATTTTCCTCTGCCCATGGTCCTGAGAGTGACTCTGATTCTGAGGCAGAGGTGGGAGGTGAAGATTCTGGTAGTGAGTTTTCTTTCCACATGGCATCGTCTGATGATGAAGATACCCTGTGTGCTGATGAAGCTACTTTTGGTGTGGATGAAGTACCTTGGTTAGAGGAGGACATTGCTGTGCCGATAGTGCGGCAAGAGGCACTTGGGGTGCAGCCTGGGGCTGCTGGACTTCACGTTGGTATAGTGCGGCAAGAGGCATCTGGGCTGCAGCCTGGGGCTTGTAGACTTCCAGTTGGTGTAGTGAGACAAGAGGCAGCTGGGCGGCAGCCTGAGGCTGCAAGACTTGTTGTTGAAAGTTCTGACCTCTGGGTTGCCCAAGGCATGGTGCAGCCCACATTGCCTGAATTTACTGGTGTTCCAGGGTGCAGGGTGAACACTGAAAACTTTTTGCCATTGATTTTTTCAAGTTGTTTATGGATGATGTGTTTTTGGCAGAGATTGAAGAGCAGACTCATTTGTATGCAGAACAGTTTTTGAGGGAAAACAGTGCCAGCCTTCAGCCCCACGCTAGAGCTACCCGATGGACTCCCACAAATTTGGAGGAGATGAAAAAGTTTTTGGGTTTAACTTTTTTGATGGGCTTGCTTAGGAAACCATCAATGGCTTCAAATTGGTCTACTAGTCCCTTGATGGCAATGTCAAGTCTCGTTTACCTGTATTCCTGTTTCCTTCTGTGGGAAAAGTGAAGACAGTTCTGACCCACCTCTGAATCTCTTCTTGACTTCTTCTTGAAGGTCAATAGCAGATGTTATGTCTAAGTAAATAAAGACATAATCACTTATCAGTCCTAAAACTCACCTGAACAAGCATATAATACACAAATAGACTTTTAACATCGAAATACCTCTCTACTCTGAATATATGTCTCTTCAGAGTTGTGGACGCTGTTTATAAAGAATAACTTCTTCCTTAAAGGAAACAAAACCTCATTATTATCATATATGCAATAAATCACGAAAAATACTTTGTATTTGGCTACTATAACTTTGTCCATAGGGTGGTGCTACACACTCACTTATTTTAGATCCACACTAAGTTTACAATTATCTCTGCTCAATTATTTATGCATTTTCTTCGTTGATTTATGTTTAAACAAAAATGTCTGTGAGTCAGTTTTCAATAATGCTCTAATTTCTCCATTGAGCATATAGCAAATAAACCAAAATGTCTGAGTCAGTTTTAAATAATGCTCTAAATTCTCCATTGAGCATATAGCAAAAAAATACTTCTGTTCCTTTGTAAGTCTTTCAAATAATGTATTTTCAAATAATCCGGTTGTCAGAAGTAAACAATTGCAGTCTTTATTGTTTGTAAATAATTGCACTTACTTGCGGCTAGATGCGTGTGCACACGATACCTGATTAACCTTTCTTTCTTCTTGTTTTGCAGGAGGAACCTTGTAATCGGGGACTCGATTGCTGGTGTAACCGGAAGTTCGGGGAAGATCCACGAGAGGGGCCGGAACGAAGGAAGGACAAGACGGACTGTAGAAACAGATCGCAGGAAACCACCGGAGCTCAGGACAGGAACAGAAGGTAAGGAGAAAATCAGACGAGCACAAGCAACCGGCTTTGCTCAGAAGGGGCTTTTATAGGTTAGAATAGGCGGGGACCTCATTAACTCTCACACGCTGCACGTTATTGCCAAAATCAGTTGAAACGTGCAGCGCTTAGTCTCTAGCTTTATCAAGGAAACGCATGAAGCTCATTTACATATTAGAAACGTGTAAGTTGCAACAGCTAGCTATCCCTAATTTACATAAGGGAAAATAACGTGCTATACTTTCTGAAAAGCTTTCCTTTACTCAACCATGATCAAACTAAACAAGCTTTGGTAAAAACAAGATTTTTCCTACAATGCTATAAACAAAAGCATTTCACATTTATAATATTATGATACATCTGCACAATCATTAATGGTGTGACCAGGGACAAGCTTGTTGTTGAGAACAACTCCTAACAGTCGCTCCCCTCAAAGGCGGTCACAGGTCGTGGTTTTCCAGGACTTTTTAAATAAAACAATCTTAACAAATGTGGAGCATGCACAAAAGAAGCAGGTTCCCATGAGTTTTCAGTATTATCATAACCTTTCCAAGCGACAAGATAAAATAATTTACCTTTTATTCTTTTTGCATCTATTATCTTTTTTACCTCATATTCTAAGTGTCCTGCAATGGGAATAGGAGGGGGTGGAATCTCATTTTGAGTGTTTGGGTCATAAGGTTTTAGCAAAGATACATGAAACACAGGATGCACAGAATATTCCTCGTTCAGATCTATTTTTACTGTGACTGGATTGATTACAGCTTTTACAGTATAAGGTCCTATAAATCTAGGCTGCAATTTTCGAGATCCTTCAATATTTAAATTTTTTGTAGAAAGCCAGACTTTATCTCCCACCTTGTAGTTAGGGGCCTCATTTCTATGTTTGTCAGCTTGTTTTTTCATCTGCTCTTTATATTTAGATAAATGTCTTATAGCTTTTTCCTGGACTTTCATTAAAGTCTTTAACCTTTCTGTGACTTTAGGAAGTAATGAGTCCTCCATTGTTACTGGTAATGTTCTAGGATGATATCCTTGTAAAAAATAAAAGGGAGTACAATTAGTTGCAGAATGTACAGAATTATTGTAAGCAAATTCGGCCAAAGGTAATGCTTCTACCCATTCACTAGAATATTCAGTGAGAAGACATCTTAATGTTTGTAATAATGTTTGATTCAAACGCTCTGTTTGACCATCCGTTTCAGGATGAAAAGCTGTTGATAATGCTACTTCTATCTTTAATTTGGTGCAAAGTGTTTTCTAAAATTTAGAATTAAACTGACTTCCTCTGTCTGACACCACTTTACTTGGTAATCCATGTAATCTTACGACCTCTTTAAGAAAAATCTCTGCAAATTCCATTGTTGAAGGTAATTTTGTTAATGGCACAAAATGTGCCATTTTTGATAAATAGTCTACTATTACTAAAACAGTAGTATATTTTTTATTTGCTGGCAAATTTACAATAAAATCTACACTCAACGTATGCCAAGGTGTTTTAGGAGTAGGCATAGGAATCAAACAACCATAGGGTGCTTGATGTGAAGATTTTTGACGAGTGCATGTAGGACAAGATTTTATAAATTGTTTAATGTCTGTAGGCCACCAAAAATGTTTTCTTACATTTTCTATAGTTTTTTCTATACCAGGATGTCCTGCTAAAACGGAACTATGATTCCAAGCTATACTCTGCTGTTGTAATTCTGAAGTTGGTAAATACAAAAGTGTTTCATGATATAATAACCGCACTTTATTGGATTTATCCTTTAACCATTCCAACGGATTAATTTGTAGATATGCCTCATATAAAGTTGTCATGAAATCTTTCTTTTGAATAGGTGCCAGAATCTTTTGAGGATCATTTATGGGCTGACCTTTCTTTTCCTGATCTTGATTTACAGAATAACCATACCTTGATAATACATCGGATTGAATCTGCTGTGTGCCTGGTCTATATGTTATGACAAAATCATAAGCACTAAAAAAATTCAACCAACGCATTTGGCGAGGTATCAGTGCTTTCACTGAAGTAAAAAATTGTAGATTTTTATAGTCACTAAAAATTGTAACTGGAAACTTTGCTCCTAATAGATGATGACGCCAACCAGTGAAGGCTACTTTAATTGCCAATAATTCTCTTTCAGCTACCGTATAATTTTGTTCTGCAGGCAATAACTTTTTTGAATAGTATGCTATAGGGTGTAACTGACCATCCACTGGATCTCGTTGTGACAAGACTCCTCCTAAGGCTATCTGTGAAGCATCTGCTTCCAAATAAAAAGGAAGATCTGGATCAGGGTGTTTCAAAATTGGTGCTGAAGTGAATTGTTTTTGTAACTCTTGAAAAGCCTGTGATGCCTCAGCATCCCACAAAATTTGTTGTCCTTTTTGTAATAATTTAGTAATTGGAGCCACTATATCTGCAAAATGTGAAATAAAGCGCCTATAAAAATTTGCAAATCCTAAAAATTTTTGCACCTCTTTCAAAGATGTCGGCTCTGACCATTCAGTAATAGCACTAACCTTCTTTTTGTCCATTACTATTCCTTGAGGAGTTAAACAATAGCCTAAAAAGTCAACAGTGGTAGCATTAAATGTGCACTTTTCTAATTTTGCAAATAAATGATGTTCTCTTAATTTACTTAAAACTGCTCTAACATGATGAATATGCTCTTCAGGATTTCTTGAATAAATTAAAATATCATCAATATAAACAATTACACAAACATCTAAATATTCATGTAAGACTTCATTTATAAAAAATTGAAATGCAGCTGGTGCATTACAAAGCCCAAAGGGCATCACAGTGTATTCAAAAAGCCCAAATTTTGTTTTAAAAGCTGTCTTCCATTCATCATGTTCCTTTACTCTTACTAAATGATATGCACCACGCAAATCTAATTTGGTGTAAATTGTCGAGTGTCTAAGCTGATCTAGAAGTACCGGTATTAATGGTAAAGGATATTTATTTTTAATGGTTGCTTTATTTAATCCTCTATAATCGATGCATGCTCTCAGGGACCCATCCGGTTTAGGAATAAAAAAAAAGTGGCGAGGATACAGGTGATGTAGAGTGTCTAATAAAACCTGACTGCAACAAGTCATCCAAGTATTGTCTTAAATAGGTAGTTTCTTTTTCTGTTAGAGCATATGTTATGCTAATGTTATGCTAATGTTTTGTTTCTGGGACTTCCCAAATATCTGTTCAGGCGTCTGCAAATCGCCCAGAATTCTGCAGCCCGAGCCATCTTTGGTCTTCCAAGAAAAGCCAGAGCCACTGATCTTCTCTCAACACTACACTGGCTTCCAATTGCTAAAAGGATTCTGTTTAAAACTTTGACCACGACTTTCAAGGCCTTACATGGCATAGGCCCCAAATATATTTCCAAACGATTGTCCTGGTATAACCCCCCCAGATCTCTCAGATCTTCGTCCCTATCAAAAATGAGTGTTCCCATTATTAAGCGTGCAGAGCAGGAGGACGGTCTTTTCGCTACTTAGCTCCTCATGCTTGGAATGACCTCCCAATCCCTTTGAGACAGACCTCTAGCCTTCTGTCCTTCCGAAAAGCCCTTAAGACATGGCTTTTCCCTTAATTTGATGCTGCTTCCTGTGTCTGCACGTCCTCTCAGTGTTATGTTCTACCTTCTTCGGTTTTGGGTTTCCTTCGATAAAGCGCCGGGATACTCCGTGGAGTGGCCGTGCGCTATAGAAGTATAAAAATAACATAACATAACATAACATAACATATACTCTACTACTAGGTAAAGGGGCTACTGGAATTAAATCAATCCTACAATCAAATGAGCGATGGGGTGGTAAAACACTCGCCTTGACTGAATCAAACACATCTTGAAAATCAGAATATTCTATAGGAATTCTTATGTCATTTTGAATTTCTGCCACAGCACAATGTAACATAGACATATAGTTTTGACTTGTTTCTTTATAGCAAGTGGATCGACAGAAAGAAGAATCCAATGTGACAGTGCGAGCCAACCAATCAATCTTTGGGTTATGATGTATTAGCCATGGTACCCCTAAAATTAAACCAAAGCTAGGGGTGTCAATTAAATCAAAAGTAATTTCTTCTGTGTGTCCATTTTGACATACCATAACCAGAGGTTTAGTTCTTTTAGTAATTAAACCAGAAGTTAAATTTGATCCATCTACTGCACAAACAGTTTCTGGATGTGTCTTTTCTATTATGGGTAAGTCAAACCTTTTAGCTAAAGAAATATCCACAAAATTACCTGTGGCTTCACAATCTAGAAGTACTGGTAAAGTATATCTCAATTGGGCGCTAACAATCAATATTACATGAATGATAAAAATGCTTAGGAATACGTGGAACCACAAATGATGTAGAATTAGAGGTCTTAGTATAACCTTTACTCGAACAAGTGACCCCTACCCTTGTCGAGTTTTTTAGTTTTCCGACTCAGACTCTACCGCAGTTGTCAAAGATACCTTTTTAGATTCTTTTGGTTTTGCCAGACATTCTCGAGCAAAATGACTAGACTTACCACAGTATAAACATAGTTTCAGATTTACTTCTATCACCTTTCCGTTCTCCAATTCTATGATCCAGTCTAACCACCAAATCAACGAACTCTGAATAATCATCCGGAAGATCAACAATATGCGCTAAAGCATCTTTTAAATCATCTCTTAAACCCTTATAGAAAAGAGATACACGTTTCTCTTCAGGCCATTGAGTTTCTGACAAAAGACTGTTAAATGAAGTAAAATACGTCAAAAGATCTTTGGATCCCTGTTTTAAATTCAGTAGTTCATTATCACTAGCCTGTATATATGTATGCTTTGCGAATAACCTTGTCATTGTTCTTTTAAATTGACTCCAATGTGAAGCATTGGATCATCTCTATCCACATATGGAATAGACCAGTTAGCTGCAGTTCCTCCCAAGTATGAAAGAACAAAAGCCACTTTTGTAGCATCAGTATGAAACTGTTGTGGTTTGCACACAAAATGCAATTGACATTGATTTATGAACACCTGAAACTTACTACTATCACCATGAAATCTTTCTGGCGCAGCTAAAGGAACCACATTAGGTACATTTACTGTTACTTCAACTGGAGATGTGGTGATTGGACTAAAAGTTTTAGAACGTGCGCCAGTTTCAATAGAACTTTTAAAAATAGGATCCACATGTGCACCCCATAAGTTTTCTCTAGGTTTATATCGAACTAACTCCTGCTTTAAACTATGATTTTCTCTTTTCAAAGCATCTAATTCAACTTGCATTTGTTGCAGGAGCACTGTGACTGATTCCGTTTGATTTAAATCTTCGTTTAAAGCTTTTGCCATTTCTGTAGTGTCTATAATCTCTAAATCTGGATCTGTATTCATTTTTCCTACAGAAGGAATTAGAGGCTTGTGCTTCTGTCAAGTCTCGTTTACCTGTATTCCTGTTTCCTTCTGTGGGAAAAGTGAAGACAGTTCTGACCCACCTCTGAATCTCTTCTTGACTTCTTCTTGAACGTCAATAGCAGATGTTATGTCTAAATAAATAAAGACATAATCACTTATCAGTCCTAAAAACTCACCTGAACAAGCATATAATACACAAATAGACTTTTAACATCGAAATACCTCTCTACTCTTAATATATGTCTTTTCAGAGTTGTGGACACTGTTTATAAAGAATAACTTCTTCCTTAAAGGAAACAAAACTTCATTATTATCATATATGCATTAAATCACGAAAAATACTTTGTATTTGGCTATTATAACTTTGTCCATAGGGTGGTGCTACACACTCACTTATTTTAGTTCCACACTAAGTTTACAATTATCTCTGCTCAATTATTTATGCAGCTGGACGAATCATAGTTCTGTAATTTCATTTTCTTCGTTGATTTATGTTTAAACAAAAATGTCTGTGAGTCAGTTTTCAATAATGCTCTAATTTCTCCATTGAGCATATAGCAAATAAACCAAAATGTCTGTGAGTCAGTTTTCAATAATGTTCTAATTTCTCCATTGAGCATATAGCAAAAAAAATACTTCTGTTCCTTTGTAAGTCTTTCAAATAATGTCTTTTCAAATAATCCGGTTGTCAGATGTAAACAATTGCAGTCTTTATTGTTTGTAAATAATTGCACTTACTTGCGGCTAGATGCGTGTGCACACGATACCTGATTAACCTTTCTTTCTTCTTGTTTTGCAGGAGGAACCTTGTAATCGGGGACTCGATTGCTGGTGTAACCGGAAGTTCGGGGAAGATCCACGAGAGGGGCCAGAACGAAGGAAGGACAAGACGGACTGTAGAAACAGATCGCAGGAAACCACCGGAGCTCAGGACAGGAACAGCAGGTAAGGAGAAAATCAGACGAGCACAAGCAACCGGCTTTGCTCAGAAGGGGCTGCACGTTATTGCCAAAATCAGTTGAAACGTGCAGCGCTTAGTCTCTAGCTTTATCAAGGAAACGTGTGAAGCTCATTTACATATTAGAAACGTGTAAGTTGCAACAGCTAGCTATCCCTAATTTACATAAGGGAAAATAACGTGCTATACTTTCTGAAAAGCTTTCCTTTACTCAACCATGATCAAACTAAACAAGCTTTGGTAAAAACAAGATTTTTCCTACAATGCTATAAACAAAAGCATTTCACATTTATAATATTATGATACATCTGCACAATCATTAATGGTGTGACCAGGGACAAGCTTGTTGTTGAGAACAACTCCTAACAGGCAACAGCTATATTTCCGGCAGTCATGAGTCGTGATAGTTCAACAAAACTTTATTTCGATTTGAAATATCTTAAAAAGTACATCACAATTAAAAACACATTTAATTCAAAATACAATCAGGAAAAATGATTATAGTGACAATCTCTATTGCAATAAAACTGTAAAACATATTAAACCAGAAACAGCATTGCTGAAAGCTTAAAAACTGGTAACTATACAAATTCATCATAGGGCTTTCGATCTTAGCAGCCAAGCCCAGCTTAAATATTTAGCCAGCCCACAAGCTAACGTGGCATTTACATCTGCTCGAAGAATTCTGAGGGAAGTCGAGTGATTCCTGGTCTCGAGCTTTCGACAGACAGGTCTTAACCACTTCAATCTGGGTTTAATATAGGCTGGGCATACAAAGAAGAAGTGTGGAATATTTTCAACAACCCCTGCACAATATGGGCAATCAGCAGACGTTTGGTTGGGAGGTTTCCACTTATTTGTGCGTTCATGGACGGGAAGGGTGCCCATTCTGAACTGAATGAAGAGGGCCCTGTCTCTAGGTTTCTGGATAAAATCCAGGTAAGGCTCAAGACGAGGCACTGTCTTGTGCTGGCGGAACTCGTCAGTCAATCTACCCAGATAAAGATCTCTATGATCTTGGTTATCAATCCATGTCCAGTAAACTCTCTTAATTTCTGTTTTAGACAAAGGAACCCCTGACTCCCATGTATGGTTAAGGCCGGTGGCCAAAAGAAGCCTTTTTATATTTGCTAACCAAGCGATCTTATAAGATCCCTGGAGATTCATTATTTCTTTTAGGCCATCAGCATATCTGGATAGCTCAGGGGTACGCCTAAGGCGAGACCAGTAAAGAAAGGGACGCAAGCTAATTAGATCCTTAATTGAGCGGCGGCCCAGGTCACTCAGAAGGGGTTTACTAGGAGTTCCCCTGGGAAGTGAAACAAGCTCTCTAAAGAACTTATTATCTGCTGTCACAAGGGCATCTACATTATTGAAGCCCCAGAGCTCGGCTCCATATAGTGCGCAACCTACAGCCTTTGCGGCATAAATCTCCAGAGCAGGGGCGATAGGTCTGGAGATTGAGGCTCGGTGCTCTCTCCCAATAACTTCCACAACCCGCTTATGACTTAGGGTCATTTTTTCAATATGCGGCTGCCATTTCAATTTGTCTGAAATTCTAATCCCCAGGTAGTCAAAAACTTTAACACGCTCTAGGGGCACCCCATCGAGTGAGAGCGTGGATTTAACCGACCTGCTCGGATTAAAATAAAGGAGCTTCATTTTGGTGGTGTTAATTACTAGGCCCCTCAAGTTACAAAAAAGACAGAACTGATCTAATAGCTTCTGTAAACCCGCCGGAGTTTTCGATACCAACAGCGTATCGTCCGCAAAAAGTAATGCGGGGACCTTATCACCAGCCAAAACAGGGGCATCAGCATTAATTTCTGATAGGAAAGATACCACCCCATTCACAAATAGCGTGAATAGGGTTGGGGCCAGGATGCATCCCTGGTAGACACCGCTATTCACAGGGATTTTGTCTGTTTTTTGATCCTGGGTACCCCACCTAATACGAGCGTAATTTCCGGCGTGTATACGGGCCAAGAGGTTCAGAATAGGCGGGGGAAACCCCATCTCCCGCAAGGCCATCCAAAGACGCTCTCGGGGAACCAGGTCAAAGGCGTTCCTCAAATCAATAAATGCGATATAAAGACCTCCCTTGCCAATGGTTACAACCATCCAGTGTAGTAATACCAGCCTAAAACCCTGGTCGATTGTACTCGTGCAGGCCCTGAACCCCGCCTGGTATTGCGAAATGATATTGTTTTCCTCCGCCCACGAAAGAATCCTCTCTAGGAGAACCCTACCAACCACCTTCTGACCAGCATCAATAAGACTTATTGGGCGGTAGTTGGCAGGGTCCCCCCTGGACCCTTTCTTGTAAATGGGGATCACCTCAGCCCCTTTCCAAGAACTTGGTACTGGTGATCCCTTGAGGAGGGCATTAATCAGAAATTTTAAATATATAGCCCATTGATCAGCATTGGCTCGAAACAGATCGCCTGGTATTCCATCCGGTCCCGGCGCCTTGGCTGATACAATTTTGTTTATAGCCGCCACCAACTCATTTTTCCCTACGGAGTCAAAAGAGCCTGAAGGGGTCAACATGGATGCCATAGGGTGACCTGAGTGCCCACTTCTCTCTATAGCCTCGTTCCCTGTATACAATCTGCTAAAGTGATCAAACCACTCCCTGTCAGTGATGTGATTGGGGATTTGGTCTGGATCACAAATATTGGATTTTCTTACCAAAGCCCAAAAGAGTTCGCCATTCTTAGACAGGCTCGCTGTTTTCAGGCTAGCCCAATGTGATGCCTCCCATGCCCTTTTCGCCTCTGAGATAGCTTGCCTGTACTGGAGTCTTGCTGAGCGTACCTCAGCGGAATTGCGGGTTTTAATAGCAAGTATTAATATGGACTTTTTCCTCCTGAAGTTCTTATTAAACCACTACTCTACTGGTTTCCTGTTCGTGGGGTACTTTTTAGGGGCCTGGGTCTCCAGAAAAAGAGAACCTATAAGGTCAATTGTTTCAGCATAAATTGTCTCCACTCCAGGGGGTCCCACCCCATTCGTACAGGCTACAGAAAGTTTGAGGGTCTGATTACTTACTATCTCCTCAAGGGCACTAGTTTTCTGTTCATTATAATTGAATTTTTGCCACTTGATAAACCTTCCGCAGTTAGATGGGATAATTGCCTTTGTTAGCATCCGAGGTCTAGTACTAATCAGATGCTCCATATTTTGCAACAATTCTCGCATGCAAAGGGACAAAGGATTATGATCGCTATGAATAGGTGGAATGACAGACATATCGATCATATATTTCCATAAGCTTTTGTCAGCCAAAATATAGTCAATTCTGCTTGGACAGGAAACCCTTTTGTATGTGTTGGCTCCTAAATAGTCAGAGGGCGTACGCCCATTAACTGCTAATAAACCGTGTTCCAGCGTTAAAGCATTTAATTGTATGCCAATCGGCGACCATTTCTTCACTGGCGGGATCAGCAAAAGTGGTATACCCCATCTGGCATCCTCATCATGCATTCCAACAACATCATTGACCGCCAGAGGTTCAAATGTGCAATTTAAGTCACAAGCAATCAAAACTAAGGAGTCAGAGGGGCAGGATGAAAGTATTTCGGACAAAGTGGATATGGTTGGGGATTTTGCCCCCCCTTGCAAGCCTCTGACATAAATGTTAAAAAGTTCCAAGGTGACACTGTCCTTTGAGTCCTTAATAGTTAATCTCAACAGGTCCGGTGATACACATGAATGGTGGGTAATTTTACAGTTAAGTGCGGCCTTGACCCATATTATCAGCCCACCGGAGGGACGGCCGCGCCCGGAGGAGATAGCTGGTACATGGAAACAAGAAAAACCAGGCTTGTACAATGGCTCAAGACTCCATGTTTCCTGGAATATACACAGATCGTAGTCATCAATAAAAGTATTTCAGTCCGGTAGGGATAACTTTTTACACAGACCCGCTATATTCCACAAGAGAATTTTGAGATTCCTAGTGGAGAAGCTACAGGAGATCAACCCACCTTTAGAAGAAATGGGGCCTTGATCATTTTCTATATTGCCCCCCCCGAGTAGCTGCAACCGAGATTGGCAGTTCAAGACCTGGGAGCTGTAGAGGCCTAGGGGGACTAGTGATACTGCTTCTTGGTGGGGCAGTTATGTTTGAGAAAACCCCTACATGTACATGAGGTCAATCGACAGCCTCCAGTCCACTAAACCGGTTTTGACTAAAGGTTTGCCTCGGGGCTGACAAGGACTCGAGCCGACCCCCATTGGTCAATCTCCTCCCATTCCGCTGTATTAATGTCCAGCCATCACCTGCGGTTGAAATATATCCGGAAGGATAAAAATAGGACAAAGGAAGGGATAGAATAGAAGCACCTGGGCTATGCTGATTCCAGCTACAGATATGTTCCACTGCCCTAGGGTCTTTAAAATTGATGAAGACACAACCCCCCCTAATGTCCTTAACCGAGTGACTCACCCAGGAAACCCTTTGCACCATAAGTATTTTACTTGAAATATACATTGGTAAAGGTCTATATTTATTTAGCCAGTCAATCACCTTGTTCCTTAAGGACGCAAAAGATTCTTGCTCGTCCATTCTCAGAACCGGGATCCCTGCTAAAACTACCAGCTAAGGACTTACTTCTGGTGGTAAATCAATATTAATCCCCCCCCCCCCTGCCAACAGGCTCCTTAGGAGCCCCGTCACCCTCTTTCAACCGTGCTGAATTACTTTGGCTTGATGTTACAGCAGTAGCTTTTACTGGTGCCTTCATTAAAGGAGCAGGTGCAGCCTGTTTAGCTGTATTCGAAGCTAGCGGGATTTTTGAATCAGTAACGATTCCCCCTGTCTGAGACTCATTTAAGGGAACTGCGGCCCTAACTGTATTTACCTTTTCCAGGGAGTTAACAATTCCCAGTGATATAGACTCGATCTTACTTAGCTTCTGTTCAATCCTAGATAACCTATCTTCTACTGGTCGAAGAAGGAGGCTATGTAAATCACCTATCTTGGCCAGTAAGGGGTCCTCCATTTCTACCCCACTCTCTGGGCTCTTATCCCCATCCTCAGCCTGGGACGCCACTCACAAGGGTATAGGATCTTCTCTAGGTATATGTACAATTGCCTGAGTAGTCACGGAAGCCTGTCCCTTTTCAGCCATTGATGTTCACTTACGTTTGGGCAACTTCTCCTTCTTTCGATCAGTAGCAACGGCAAGGCCCTGTTTGTGCTTTGGGATAGCCCCTTGGCGTCTTTCACGTAGTTGCCTGGTGTTGTGCTCCCTAACAGGACTGGCCTCACTTAATAACTTGGGAGGTGTTAACGATAACAGATCAGAGGCCATAGACTGATTCCCTGTAAAAGAATGGTCGAGGTCATGAACTGCCAAGCCGGTATTTGGGGATTCTGGGATCCCAGATGCACCAATATTACTAGTTTGGCCAGGATGGTCGGGTGTCCGTACATTAGCAATATGTCCCAAAGATGATCTTCTGGCAAGTGCCAAGTCCTGTGAAACCTGCCTCTCCATCAGTGAGATCCCCTGATCAATAGTAGTATTAACCTTGGTAATAAACTTATCCATGGATCCAATTCGGTTTGCGTTTGCCGCCTTAATCCTTCCATCCTTCTGAGCCATTGTGGTACAAATAAAGCAATGATATGAATAAGACACTTACAGTAAAGACCTCCGATCTGGAGATGTAAGAGGGGAAGCCCGTCCTGTCCTTGAGCGTTCTTGAACGGGCTTAAACGGGCCTGCCCTTTGCCCGGGCTTTGCCTGGGCTCGTCCCGTGCGCTTACCGCGTTGCGCAGGAGGAGACTGTTAATGTAGGGCAGGTGGGCGGGCTGATACCTGGAAGAGGCACCAGCTGTGGTCAAACAGGGAATGCTGGTCCTCTCAGTCCCGGTATCCCGCTGCACAGAGTAAGTCTCCTCTCCTCGTTGGCTCCAGTACACAGCGCTTCACACAGCCCCTCCAGTGGCCAGAGTCAAAGGTTCACAATTCACCTCGCAGGGAGCGGCGCCCACGGAGCGGGGGCCGCGAGGCGTTTTTAAGCTGCGGGCGGGCTGATACCTGGAAGAGGCACCAGCTGTGGTCAAACAGGGAATGCTGGTCCTCGCAGTCCCGGTATCCCGCTGCACAGAGTAAGTCTCCTCTCCTCATTGGCCCCAGTACACAGCACTTCACACAGCCCCTCCAGTGGCCAGAGTCAAAGGTTCACAATTCACCTCGCAGCGAGTCATGATAGGTATTTGCTTCTGCTTTGGATGATGCATTTTGTTGACAATGGTTTTGCTTTGCCACTAGATCTCCCTGATTGTGACTGTCTTTTCAAGATTCGGCCTGTCATTGATCATTTTGTTGATTGATTTCCTTAGATCTTTGCTCCTGGGAAAGAAATTGCAGTGGATGAGTCTTTGGTGTTGTTCAAGGGCCGCTTGGTATTTAGGCAATACATTCCTAGTAAGAGGGCACGCTATGAAATTAAGCTTTATATGCTATGTGACAGTCGGACTGGATATATCTCTAATTTCAGGGTGTACACCGGTAAGGAATCCCGGATAAACCCCCCTGGTTGTCCGTCGACTTTTGGAGTGACTGAGAAAATTATGTGGGAACTTGGTAGAGGATTTTTTAACAAAGGCAATCATTTATATGTAGATAACCTCTACACTGGTGTGCGGTTGTTCAGGGAATTGGCCAAAGTGGACACTGTTGCTTGTGGCACAATCCGCTCTAACCGTAAAGGTTTCCCAAAAGAATTTGTTTGTCAAAAGCTTGCTCGGGGACAGTGCAATGCATTGCGTTGTGAGGAGCTTCTAGCTGTGAAGTTTTCAGACAGGAGAGATGTCTACATGTTGACTTCCATACATGATGAAAGCACTGAACCGGTGACTGTTTGGGGTCAGGTTGCAGAAGCACGCAAACCTGTGTGCATTTTAGACTATAATAGGCGTGGTGGGTGGTGTTGACAGAGTAGATCAGAGGTTGGAACCGTATGCTGCTCTTCGTAAGGCTTACATTTGGTACAAGAAGTTGGCTATCCATCTTTTTCACTTAGCAACCTTTAATGTTTTTGTTGTGTTCCAGCAATCTTGTCCTCAGTCAAAGATGACTTTTGTAAAGTTTCAGGAGTCTGTAATAGGCAGCCTTGTTTAAGTGGAACAGGCAAGTGTTCCTAGAGTTGGAGTGGTGGAGGATGTTGCCAGATTGAAAGATCGCCACTTTCCTGATCAAATTCCTCCTACAACCTCAAAAGACTTTCCCAGTCGGAGATGTAGAGTCTGTTGGCGAAGAGGTTTGCGGAAGGAGTTTCGTATGTACTGCCCCGACTGTCCTTCTAACCCTGGGCTGTGTGTACCTGCTTGTTTTAGAATGTACCACACGCAAATGAATGTTTGGGAGCATCCATGAGTGGTAAAGTGAACTGGCTGGTCTCTATTCTTTAAAACTTACTGTTCAGTTTCAAAATTGGCATTTGTGTAGTGTATTTAGATTTAGTTGTTGTGTTAGTAGATTTGTATCAATTTGCAATTTGTTTTTGTTTTTTATTTGTATTGAAAAAAACCTAAAGTATGATGTTGGTTTGCATGTAGTGTCCATTGTCTGACAGTGTGCATGGTTTGGCGCTTGGCTGGCGGTGTCTGTGGACTGGTTCTTGGCTGGCGGTGTCTGTGGACTGGTGCTTGGCTGGCGGTGTGCATGGTCTGATGCTTGGTTGGCGGTGTGCGTGGCCTTGCGCTTGCCTGGTGGTGTGTTGGGATTGGTGCTTGGCTGGTGGTGTGCCTGGGCTGGAGCTTGGTTGGCGGTGTGTGTGGAGTGGCGCTTGTCTGGTGGTGTGTGTGGACTGGTGATTTGGCTGGTGGTGTGTGGTCTTGTGTTTGGTTGGCGGTGTGCGTGGTCTTGCGCTTGCCTGGTGGTGTGTTTGGATTGGTGCTTGGCTGGTGGTGTGCCTGGACTGGTGCTTGGCTGGTGGTGTGTGTGCAGTGGTGCTGTCCTGGTGGTGTGTGTGGACTGGTGCTTGCCTGGCAGTGTGCGTGGTCTGGTGTTTGGTTGGCGGTGTGCGTGGTCTTGCGCTTGCCTGGTGGTGTGTTGGGATTGGTGCTTGGCTGGTGGTGTGCCTGGGCTGGAGCTTGGCTGGCGGTGTGTGTAGAGTGGCGCTTGCCTGGTGGTGTGTGTGGACTGGTGTTTGGCTGGTGGTATGTGGTCTTGTGTTTGGTTGGCGGTGTGCGTGGTCTTGCACTTGCCTGGTGGTGTGTTTGGATTGGTGCTTGGCTGGTGGTGTACCTGGACTGGTGCTTGGCTGGCGGTGTGTGTGCAGTGGTGCTGTCCTGGCGGTGTATGTGGACTGGTGCTTCACTGGCGGTGTGCATGGTCTGGTGTTTGGTTGGCGGTGTGCGTGGTCTTGCGCTTGCCTGGTGTTGTGTTTGGATTGGTGCTTGGCTGGTGGTGTGCCTGGTTTGGTGCTTGGCTGGCGGTGTCTGTGGACTGGTACTTTCCTGGCGGTGTGTGTGTGGACTAGTGCTTGGCTGGCGGTGTGCGTGGTCTGGTGCTTGACTGGTGGTGTGTGTGGTCTGGTGCTTGGCTGGCGGTGTGCGTGGACTGGTGCTTGGCTGGCAGTGTGTGGGAAGTGACTTAATGCTGGTTACTACACACAGTGCTAGCTGAGCACCACTCCATGTAATCCATGAGTTTGTGTAGTTGCTATGTCAGGAATGTGTGCGTGTGAAAGTGATGGGCCCTTGATTGGCCTTGTCTGCTGGTGGAAGTGTAGTAATGTTATGGGTCCGCTGCTGGCGCTTTGAATGTTTTGTATGTGTCACATGTATGAAAGGTGTATACATGGCCTGTAAAGAGGTTGGTGCTTTGTCGTGGCTTTACAGCTCACGAGCTGTGAGTCAATGGTTCAGTCACTTGTGGGACACCCCCGCGCCGCACGGCCACCAGCTGCTGCGTGTGCTCCTCTGCCCTGCCTAACTGCCTCGCTGCCTGCCTCGCTGCCGCTGACCACGCCCCCTCCGCCGAGCGGCGTGGTCCGTGCTCGCCTGCCGGTGTTGCGCTTACTGTTTGTTTATTTCTGCCTTGGTCTTGTTTTTCTCCCCTTTGTGCCTGCTGTTATTGTAATTTTGTAAATTTGTGCCCGTTTTTGCGTTTTCCTTCCTGTTTGCCCGCCTACCTCGCCGACCTCCGCTCTCCCTCCCCGCTTCCCGCCACCGCCGCTTACCACGCCCCTTTTCCCTTCTGTACCCTCCCCGCTCCCGCCTCCCAGCTGCCCCGCCCACCCGTGCACTTCGCCTTATATGGCGACCGTGCGAACGCGCAGCGGTCACGCGCAGCAGGCGCGCCGATTGTGCGCCAAAGGCGCGCCAAAGGTAAGCCCCTCTACGCCCGTCCGCGCCTGGACCGCGCCCAGTGCCAGGACCCCTGGCCCTCGAAGACCCCGACCGACCCGCCTGACGTACACCGCCGCCACCCTCATCGCACTCAACACCGGTCGACTCCCAGGATGCTACCAAGCCACACCTCGACGCTCCCACGGACCCTTCAGCTGCCACGCCTGCAAGTTCACCTGCATCCGGACCTGCCTCGCACCAGCACCCGCCAAGTCGAACACCAGCAGCACCCACCTCAAGTGCATCCTGCTCAACACCCGCTCCGTCCACAGACACGCCATCGAACTCTGGAACCTCCTCGACACCACAGCCCCTGATGTTGCCTTCCTCACGGAGACCTGGATGAACGCCTCTTCAGCACCCGACATCACCATCGCCATCCCAGAGGGCTACAAGATCACCCGGAGGGATCGCACTGCCAACCAGACGGGAGGAGGCATCGCCATCATCCACAGGAACACCATCCGCATCACGACCAGCCCCGACAACACCCTCACCACCGCCGAACACCTGCATTTCCAGATCCACACCAACCCGAAGACCACCCTCAGAGGCACCCTGATCTACCGACCTCCGGGACCACGCACCCAATTCAGCGAGGACATCGCCGACTTCGTCAGCCCGCATGCCCTCACCTCCGCTGACTACATCCTCCTGGGGGACCTCAACTTCCACCTGGAGAACAACAACGACCGCAACACCAGCACCCTGCTCGTCAACCTCGCCAATCTTGGACTCAAGCAGCTGGTGCCCACCCCCACCCACCTCGCCGGACACACACTCGACTCAGTCTTCTCATCCAGCACAGACATCGCCTTCAGCCACTCCACAGAGCTTCATTGGACGGACCACAGATGCGTCCACTTCACCTTCAAAAGAACGACAACCCACCACCACCAGCAACAGGTTGCCCGCAGAAGCTGGAACAAGATCACAACCGACCAGCTCGCCACCTCCTTGAGCCAGCACCCTCCTGCCAGCTCAGCGAACCCCAGCCAGGCCGCCGACAACCTCACGAAGTGGATCATCAACTGCGCGGACGAACTCGCCCCGTTGAGGACCCCGCCCAGCAGACCCGGCAGCAAGAAATCCCCATGGTTCACCGACGAACTCAAGAGCTTCAAGAAGAACTGCCGAGCCCTCGAGAAAGTCTGGAGAAGGGAACCAACACCGGACAACAGGACCACCTTCAAGCTTGCCACCCGGAAGCACCACCAGCTGATCCGTGCCGCCAAGAAAACTGCATTCAAGGACCGGCTGGACAACAACGTACACAACTGCAAGGAACTCTTCAACATCGTGAAAGAGCTTTCCAACCCCAGCGCAGGAAACAACAACATCACCCCATCACAAGACCTCTGCAACTCCCTCGCCTCATACTTCCACAACAAGATCGCGGACATACACAACAGCTTCAACAACCAACCAACGCACACCACGACCGAACCACCACCCCCCACCACCACCCTCCGCGCCTGGACCCCGATCAGCACCGAAGACACAGTCTGCACGATGAACTCCATCCACTCAGGATCTCCGACCGACCCCTGCCCCCACCACGTCTTCAACAAGGCCGACGCTGTCATTGCACCCCACCTGCGAGACATCATCAACACCTCCTTCAACACCGCCACCTTCCCTGAGAGCTGGAAGCACGCCGAACTCAGCGCTCTACTCAAGAAACCCACAGCGGACCCCACCGAACTCAAGAATTACCGCCCCATCTCGCTCCTCCCGTTTCCAGCCAAAGTCATCGAGAAGACCGTCAACAAGCAGCTGGCCGCCTTCCTCGAGACGAATGGATCCCTCGACCCCTCACAGTCTGGCTTCCGAGTCAACCACAGCACCGAGACCGCCCTCATCGCCGCCACCGATGACATCCGAGCCCTGATGGACAACGGAGAAACAGCGGCCCTCATCCTCCTAGACCTCTCCGCGGCCTTCGACACTGTCTGCCACCGCACACTAGTACAGCGCCTCAGCAACGTCGGAATCCAGGAGAAGGCTCTGGAATGGATCATCTCCTTCCTCGATGGAAGAACACAGAGAGTCCGCCTACCACCGTACAAGTCAGAGGCCACCGAAGTCATCTGCGGCATCCCTCAAGGATCCTCGCTGAGCCCCACCCTCTTCAACGTCTACATGAGCCCCCTCGCGGCCATCGCACGCCAACACAACCTCAACATAATCTCCTACACCGACGACACCCAGTTGATCCTCTCCCTGACCAACGACCCCGCCGCCAATCTGCACGAAGGGATGAAAGAGGTAGCCGAGTGGATGACGACCAGCCGCCTGAAACTGAACTCAGACAAGACGGAGGTCCTCATCCTAGGCTCCTCGCCCTCCGCCTGGGACGACTCCTGGTGGCCTCCCGCCCTGGGCACCGCACCCAAACCAACAGACCACGCACGCAACCTGGGCTTCATCCTGGACTCCTCCCTCTCCATGACCAGGCAAGTCAACGCCATCTCCTCGGCGTGCTTCAACATCCTACGCATGCTACGGAAGATCTTCTGGTGGATCCCCACCGAGACCAGGAAGACCGTCACCCAGGCCCTCGTCACCAGTCGACTGGACTACGGCAACGCCCTCTACGCCGGCACCACCGCCAAGCTTCAGAAGAGACTCCAGCGGATCCAGAACGCCTCAGCCAGACTCATCTTCGACATCCCACGAAACTGCCACATCTCCGGACATCTGAGAGACCTGCACTGGCTCCCCGTCAACAAAAGAATCACCTTCCGCCTCCTCACCCACGCACACAAAGCCCTACACGACCAAGGCCCGAGCTACCTCAACAACCGAATCAACTTCTACGCTCCCAAACGCCACCTCCGATCAGCCAACCACGCCCTCGCCGCCATCCCCCGCATCGGAAGAGCGACAACAGGAGGAAGGTCCTTCTCCTACCTGGCCGCCAAGACCTGGAACTTCCTTCCGACCGACCTGCGCCTGACCCAAGGCCACCTCTCCTTCAGGAAGAAGCTGAAGACCTGGCTGTTCGAGCAGTAACGGCACCCCCTCTCCCCCCAGCGCCTTGAGACCCTACGGGTAAGTAGTGCGCTCTATAAATGTCTTTGATTTGATTTGATTTGATTTGATTTCTTGTCCTTTCCATTATTAACAGTGTATTTCATTTTTTGTGAAATCACTCGCTAATACAATGGTATATACTGAACCATCACTCACCCTCGTGCCAAATCCAACCAGTATGTGTGTGTGTTTGAAAACTTGATGTCTGTGTAGTTTTTTTTTTTTTTTTGAAGCAGGATGCACCTTGTCATTTTTTTTGTAAATGTTGTGATGTGTTGCTTTTGTGCCTGGTGGTGTGAATGGTCTGAGTGTCAGGTATGAAAGGTGTGTGAATGGCCTGTAAAGCGGTTGGTGCTTTGAAGTGGCTTTACAGCTCATGAGCTGCGAGTCATTGGTTCAGTTTTTTTGTCCATGTAATTGACAGTGCATTTCATTTTTGTGAAATCTCTTGTTAATAAAATGATATATACTGAACCATCACTCGCCCTCGTGCCGAATCCAACCAGTATGTGTGTGTGTTTGAGAAATAGATGGCTGTGCAGGGATCTTGTTTTTTTTGTCTCTCTGCCAAGGTGTACATTCCGCCTTCGAATAGCCTGCCAATTGTAGATATTGTTTAAAACCCATGGGACTACATGGTGATGTCTCTCTGGTGAAATCTAACAATTAATTTTACCCACAATATCCTGCAAAACTCACAATGTCCTTCATATTTTCCTTGCAATATTGCGCCCAAATTGTCACGCTGCACAAGTCAACAAACAATTTTGTCAAAACTAATTGGTTTAGATAGGGGGGTCACATGGGTTTTTCACTCCTTCCTCGGTTGCCATCTAGGGATACCTAGTAAACCCACACATTTTTGGAAAGTAGACACCCGGGGGCTTTCAAGGGGGTATGGCTTGCGTGGATCCTCCAGCGTTCCTTTTCTCAGAATCCCTAGCAAACTTTAAATGTAGCTGAAATAATTTGTTTTTTCAAACATTTTTGTGTGTAAAATTGTGGCATCACTGGGCTCACACAAATTTACACCCACCCAGCGTGCCGCCAGGTCTCCCGAAAAAAATTGTACCTCACTTGCCTGGGTCTGCCTAGTGCCTGCGACAGGAAACAGCGCAAAACGCAATGTGGTCGCACCTCAATTTCGCAGTGAAAACTAGCCCTTTTTTGGCAAAGTGCCTACCTTTCGTTTTTTAACCCTAGCTCTGTCGGCACCAAGGGAAACCTAGCAAACCTATACATTTTTTAAAACTAGACTCCGAGGGAAATTCGGGATGGGGTGAGTCGACTGTCTCCCACCAGGTTCTGTTACCCAGAATCCCTTGCAAAGCTTAAAAAATGACAAAAAAACACATTCTTCCTCACATTTCTGTGGTGGAAAGTTCTGGAATCTGCGTGGATCAACAAATTTCCACCCACCCAGAGTTTCCCCAGGTCTCCCGAAAAAAATGGTAACTCACTTACCTGGGTCTGCCAAGTGCCTGCGACAGGAAACAGCGCAAAATGCAACGTGGTTGCACCTCAATTTCGCAGTGAAAACTGGCTCTTTTTTGGCAAAGTGCCTACTTTTCGTTTTTGAACCCTAGCTCTGGCGGCAGCCAGAATCCCTTGCAAAGCTAAATAATTATCCAGAAAAAATGAATTTTCCTCACATTTCTGTGGTGGAAAGTTCTGGAATCTACGTGGATCAACAAATTTCTACCCACCCAGCGTTCCCCCGGGTCTCCTGAAAAAAATGGTACCTCACTTGCGTGGGTAGGCATAGTGACTGCAACAGGAAAAGGTCCAAATCATACGGTAGAGACTTAAAAATAACCTATAGCAAAACTACCTTATTTTTGGGGGGGCACCTGAATTTTTGGCCCGGGGCTCGGCAGCAAACTTGGGAAACTACCAAACCCAAACAGTTCTGAAAACCAGAAGCCCGGGGGAGTCCAGGGAGGTATGGCATGCGTGGGTCCCCCACAAGGCCGACCAACACAAGTGAGGTACCATTTTTATGGGGAGACTTGGGGTAATTCAGATTTGTAAATCAACTGTTATTACCTATTGAGTTTTCATGCATTTCTCCCTTCCCAATGAAAGACATTGTGTAAAAAAATAATCATTTTGAAAAATGACCAATAATTCTCATGCTAGTATGAGTATTCCCAATTTTGAAAATGTGCAAATATATACTGTTTCTAAACTCTATAATTTGTACCCAATTCAGAAATACATAGGTGTCTTTCATACCGATTTTTCCATGTATACATTTTCCAAGATTAAGTGCTCTATACCCGGTAAATGCCATTGCAAGTTGCTGCTCAGTTTTTGGCTCTGGGTTCGTCTGGTTCTTGGTGAAACTACAAGTCCTATATATCCCCACAACCAGGAAGGTCAAACGAATGTCACGGCATATTGCTTTCAAAGAGCTGTCAAAATTACAAGAAGTTACAGGTGAAAACGTTGAGACAGGATCACTGAAATAATATTGAATGCCAAAATATCGAGTTGCAATAATATCGTTGACAAAATATCGACTGTCAAAATATCGAGTTTCTATGTACTAACAGGTAAGTACAAAAATATCGAGTTTTAAATATCGTTTACAAAAATATAGTTGTAAAAAATATCGACTTTAATAAAAACAATGTTAAATTACATTAATATTAATAATTAATTACTAAAATATATTTAAAAATACTTAAATTAATTTATAATAATTAAATAATTAATGAAAGTCAAAACAATTTTTTAAAAATCATATTTCTTAAAACATATATATAGAGTAACAAAATATAATTAAATAATAGCCAATATTATTAACGTACAATAACAAAAGTGTAATAATTACGATTCCCACTGCAAAGAATGCAAGCATAGGGTAAGCGTTGGATAGTGTAGGGGTTAAAATTACTATTCCCACTCCAGTGGGTGCAACAGTAGGGAAAGCGTTGGATCGCATAGGGGTAAAAATTACTATTCCCACTCCAAAAAGTGCAACAGTAGGGAAAGCGTTGGATAGCGTAAGGGTATAAATTACTATTCCCACTCCAAAGAGTGCAACAGTAGGGAAAGCGTTGGATAGCGTAGGGGTTAAAATTACTATTCCCACTCCAGTGGGTGCAACAGTAGGGAAAGCGTTGGATAGCGTAGGGGTTAAAATTACTATTCCCACTCCAGTGGGTGCAACAGTAGGGAAAGCGTTGGATAGCGTAGGGGTTAAAATTACTATTCCCACTCCAGTGGGTGCAACAGTAGGGAAAGCGTTGGATAGCGTAGGGGTTAAAATTACTATTCCCACTCCAGTGGGTGCAACAGTAGGGAAAGCGTTGGATAGCGTAGGGGTTAAAATTACTATTCTCACTCCAGTGGGTGCAACAGTAGGGAAAGCGTTGGATAGCGTAGGGGTTAAAATTACTATTCTCACTCCAGTGTGTGCAACAGTAGGGAAAGCATTGGATAGAGTAGGGGTAAAAATGACTATTCCCACTCCAGAGAATACAACATTAGGGAAAGTAAATATTTCATATATTATTCAAAATTCTAACAATGAATATCTATTAATAATTAATAAAAAATAAATAAAAATTTTATCTAATAGAATAAATAATATTTTAAAATTACTATTTAACAATAATTATTGTAATTAATCACCTATTAATACAAATTAATTATACATTAACAAATATTTTTTCATACTTAAAAACTATTTCACTATTATTTCCAAATAAATAACGTTCAATTATTTTTATTATTTAATTACTTATTAAAAAATTACTTTGCACCCTATGCACCTATAAACCAACAACCCACTACAGAAAATAAATTAGTAAAATTTACATAATTACCAATTAATCAATTAATATAAATAAATTAATAATTATAATTAAATCAATAAACTAATATCAATTAATTAACAATTAATTACTAATTAATATCAATAAATAAATTTACATATTCATGTAATTATAATTAATTTACTTCCCACCCTATTCCCCTATAAACCCACAACCCGCTACAGAAATTAAATTAGTAAAATTTACATAATTACCAATTAATCAATTAATATAAATAAATTAATAATTATAATTAATTCAATAAACTAATATCATTTAATTAACAATTAATTACTAATTAATATCAATAAATAAATTTACATATTTAATTAATTATAATTATATTACTTCCCACCCTATTCCCCTATAAACCCACAACCCGCTACAGAATTAGATTACGCAATATTCTTTAAAAAAAATTCATTTAATAACATTATTTATAACATAAATACACACTTTTCACACATA
This sequence comes from Lissotriton vulgaris, assembly GCF_964263255.1. Taxonomy (NCBI): domain Eukaryota; kingdom Metazoa; phylum Chordata; class Amphibia; order Caudata; family Salamandridae; genus Lissotriton; species Lissotriton vulgaris. The sequence goes on along the minus strand of NC_141693.1, from coordinate 194,553,412 downwards.
TTATAACATAAAAATACACTATAAAATATTATATATTATTAAATAATCGTTATTTTTAACTATCTATATTATATATTTCAATATGTTATCTATCTATATTTTTTACAGTCGATATTACTTCACTTACCTTAAAAACGATATTTTTGTTGTCGATATTCTGTCCTGCCGATATTTTGTCCAGTCTATATTAAATACTCGATATTTTGTCCAAACGATATTTTGGACTCGATATTATGTCTGTGCACCGTTGAGACAAAGGGCTGTTTTTTTCAACTAATTTTCAAATATTCCAATATTTAAATGTTAGTTTCTATAAAGAAACCTTCATAAATCTAGACAAATTACCCCTTTCTGAATTCAGAATTGTGTCTACTTTTCGAAAATGTATAGCTTTCCAGGATCCATTATTGCTTTCAAACTCATTTCTACCATTAACTGGAAGGAGGATTAAAGCTCTAAAAATAGCAAAAATAGGCTATGTCCCAGAAAAATGATAAAACTGTGTGAAAATGTTGGTTCTCTGACAAAAGACTGTCATTCCCTAAAAGCTGAGAAAATTGTGATTTCAGCCCCACAAATGAATGAATGAATGACTACTCATTTGTATAGCGCATGGTTACCCTGAGGCATCCCAGCGCTGCAGTGGTCCAATTCATCCCCGGTAAGATTAGGGAAATAGGAAGGTTTTTAGCATATTCCTAAACCTAAGATGGTTCTCCTCCATCCGAATTGGGTCGGGCAGGTTGTTCCAAAGTTTAGCTGACTGAACAGAAAAACGTCTGCCACCCATGCAGCTTCTCCTTATTCGTGGGACTGCCAGAAAGTTCTTGCTGCTGGATCTAAGAGTCCTATTCGTTTGGTATGGGCAAAACAAAGGTTAAATAAGATCAGGTCCTGTCTAAGTTAAGGCTTTGTGGACAATGGTCATAGCCTTGAATTCGACCCTTTGTTGTACCGGCAGCCAATGAAGTTGCCGGAGCGCTGATTTGGCAGAAGTTCTACGTGATGTCTGTAGAAGCATCCGGGCTGCACAGTTCTGTACAGTCTGTAGAACCCTGAGTGTCCCTAGTGGGGCCCCTAAATATACTGCGTTTGAGTAGTCCAGGCACGATAAAATCAGGGTCTGGACTAGTATCCGTCTTGCTTCAAACGGAAGCATTGCAATGATTTTTCTAAGTGATCTCATCAGGGCGTAACAGGTAGCTGCTGCCTTCTGGGCTTGCACCAAAAAATTAAGTGCTGGGTCCAACCATACCTTTAGACTTTTAATTTTCTCTTTTGGGGGGGCGGATGACCCAAAGTGGTAGGCCACCAGCCGTCCACCGCGGAGGGAGCATCATGCCCAAGCATCATGATCTCCGTCTTTGTTCTGTTAAGTTTCAGGAAAGAGTCATCCATCCACTCACGGACTTTGCTAAGGCAAGAGGAAAGATTGTCATAGGTCGACATCTGCCCAGAAAGAGTGATGATAAGCTGCGTATCATCAGCATACGTCACTAGTTGCACTCCCCATGGTAGCACCACCTCAGCCAGAGGCCTCATATAAATATTAAATAAGGTCGGGCTGAGGGATGAACCCTGGGGAACGCCACAGTGAAGATGTATAGGAGGGGAGGAGATGTCATCCTCAAATACTGAGAAAGTCCGCTCGGAAAGGAAGGATTGCAGCCATTTCAGTGCGGTCCCAGTGACACCCACATCATTCATCCTTTGAATCAGAATAGAATGATTAACGGTGTCAAAGGCTGCACTGAGGTCTAATAACAATATGGCTGCACAGCTACCTCCATCCACAATCTTTCTTGCTTCCTCGATTACTGCCACAAGAGCCGTTTCAGTGCCTTGTTTGCACCTGAATCCGGTCTGGGTTGGATGTAATAAGTTGTTATTTTCTAAATGGCTGGATATCAGAGAATTTACATATTTTTCTGTAAGTTTACTGATCGTAGGCAGCAGGGAGATAGGGTGATAGTTGGCCCAGTCATCAGGGTTGAGATTGGGCTTCTTCAATAACGCCTTTACTCTTGCCTGTTTCCAATGGAGAGGGACTACCCCAGCTGAAAGAGAGGTATTAATCACCTCCCGGATCACCGGAGCCACAGTATCTGAGACCAGATTGAGAACGGTGGGAGGTGCTACATCAGCAGGTGAGCCTGATTTCAGGTTACTCAGAAGTGATTGAACCTTAAGGCAGTCAAGAGGGGGAAATGTCTCAGGAAGGGTCAGATCTGAACTAGGAAGCGAGGATAATGCCAACGGGGAACCCCGGATTGTAGAGTAGACATCTGCTATTTTTGATACAAAGAAGTTTGCTAGTTCCCTACAGCGTGTGTGAGCAAGACGAGGGTCAGCAGTGGGGGTAGGAGGAGTGACTAAGGACTTAAATATTTTAAAGATTTCCCTGGAGGAGCTGGAGGCAGAGGTAATTTTTTCTTGATAATAATTGGACTGGGTAGTTTTTATAGCCTTTTTGTAATTACGTAATGCAGTCCTATAGATATCTTTACTGGCTTCAAGATAGTCTTTCCTCCAGAGCCTCTCTTTCTGCTTGCAAAGCTGTTTAAGGGTTCTAAGCTCTGGAGTATACCAGGCTTTTTTGTTCGCCCCAGTACGATGGGAGAGTTCAACCTTAGGTAGAACCAAGTCCAGTGATTCCTCTAGCCAATGTTTATAACGATCGTTTGCTTCTGAGGGATCATTACTAGATTCAGGTAGAGTTTCTACAAGATTGAGTGTCCATTTCTCAATTGCTAATTTAGACCATGCTCGCCTAGTTTTTTTTTAAAAACAAGCCTGGCCTGTCTGCTCCTGGCGAGTAAGGGAAAAGGACAGGAGGGAATGGCCAGACCAAGGAATTAAGGTGGATGTTATGAACTCGAGCGTGCTTGGGTTAGTGTAGCAATGATCCAGCGTATGTCCTGCTTTGTGTGTAGGACCTTTGATAATTTGTTTAAGTTGGACCGTGTTTAGCGCAGTCAACAGACTCTGACAAATTGGAGTGTCGGATTTATCTAGCTGGATATTGAAGTCTCCCAATACCGTGAAATTGGGAGCGTTACAGGACAAATTAATAACCGAACTTAACAGCTCTTCACAAAACTGTCCGGTCGCCCCCGGAGGCTTATATACCAAAAGCCCCGAAAGCGAGCATGTTGGGGAAAGAGTAACTGAGAACATCATACACTCCGCCCCAGGGATATTGACCTTCTCTACTCTACAGCCTATGGATTTTTTAAGCACTATGGCGATCCCTCCTCCTCGTCCGTCCGTCCGATCTTGCCTCGAAATTGCATAGTTCGAGGGGAGGGCCCGGACAGGATCGGGTCGGAGCCGTCATTAGTCCATGTTTCTGTGAGGAAAAGAACCTCAATGTCCAGTTCCTCCAGTAGCAAGGATATCTCTAGGGCGTGTTTAGGTAGGGAACGACAATTGAGCAAAGCTAGTGAGAAAGGGTGTTCCTCAGGGGCTATTATATCTGGGGTAAAATGAAATTGACAACCCGTACAGGACTTATGATCCTTTTGAGTATCTAACAGGGTACAGTTCATTCCGACCTTACCTCTTAGTTGCAGGAGTTGATTCCTGTCATATGAAATCAGAGGTATATTAGCAGGCAAAGGAGCAGGGCGGGAAGGTGGCTCGACAGCTGGTGCGGTGAGCTAACTTCCCTCACCTAAGATGGCGTCTCTCTGTGTCTTTACCACACCAGAACTTCAATCGTTCTGGGCGGGGACCAGGGTTCAAGCCCTGCGAGTGGCAGGAAAGTTCCTTAGTTAATAAAAACAGATTATTCACACAGTAAAAACAACTAAGGAATGGTGAGTATTTCAACAAAATTTTGGAGCACCTAACCCTCGGCTTTCCGCCTCAGGGGACAAGAATAAAATGCACTGATCTGTGCTGCCGCGCGAGCGAGGTTTAAATACCCCGTCTGGGAAGGCGGCCCGACAGCTGGTGCGGTGAGCTAACTTCCCTCACCTAAGATGGCGTCTCTCTGTGTCTTTACCGCACTAGAGCCTCAATCTTTCTGGGCGGGGACCAGGGTTCAAGCCCTGCAAGTGCCAGGAAAGTTCCTTAGTTAATAAAAACAGATTATTCACACAGTAAAAACAACTAAGGAATGGTGAGTATTTCAACAAAATTTTGGAGCACCTAACCCGCGGCTTTCCGCCTCAGGGGACAAGAATAAAACGCACTGATCTGTGCTGCCGCGCGAGCGAGGTTTAAATACCCCGTCCGGGAAGGCGGCCCAACAGCTGGTGCGGTGAGCTAACTTCCCTCACCTAAGATGGCGTCTCTCCGTGTCTTTACCGCACCAGAACCTCAATCGTTCTAGGCGGGGACCAGGGTTCAAGCCCTGCGAGTGCCAGGAAAGTTCCTTAGTTAATAAAAACAGATTATTCACACAGTAAAAACCACTAAGGAATGGTGAGTATTTCAACAAAATTTTGGAGCACCTAACCCCCGGCTTTCCGCCTCAGGGGACAAGAATAAAACGCACAAACCCTTTTTTGATAACATTTGCAGGGAAAAACCCAGAGGCTTTCATTTGCAGCCCGTTTTTCCCATTTTTCGGAAAAAAACAAAATATTTACTGTATTTTGCTTAATTTCTGGGACCCCTCCAAGGGAATCCACAAACCCTGGGCACCTTTAGAATCCACATGATGTTGCAAGAAAAAGAACGCAAATTTGGCGTGGATACCTTACGTGGTCAAAAAGTTACAGGGGCCTACGCGTGCACTACCCTAAATCGCCAAAAAAAGGCTTAGCACAGGAGGGGAAAAGGCCTAGCAGCGAAGGGGTTAAGCAGTGTAAATCTCTGGACCTAGCATCCTCTGATATATTCTACTAATGCTCCCACTCCATGCCCTATACCGCAGTTCACCTCTGGGTACAATGGATGTATATTTGCATGCACAAAATAGGCTTCACAGCATCAAAGGGTTTCTCTCTGTCACGAAACAGTATTTCAATAGTGGGAATGATTTTCAAAAGGGCACTCACACACAAAAGAATAAATTAAAGCAAATGAAAAAAGATGCTTAGGAGAAATATCAACCATGGTCCTTTTGTCTCTTTTTTTCGGGTAAGTATCATGAAAATCATGCATTTAACTCAGAAGTGCTTTAGCTTGATAGGGAAATTCTGCAGTCAGATATATAGCAACTAGCTCGACGTGAGGGGGCAGATTGACTAAAATTTGACACAGCTTAATGAAGCAAGACAACTTTCAGCACTGCGTCAAATGGATAGAGCAGGAATGGCCATGTCTACTAACATATGGTGCATTCCTGCTATCTATGCAGGTGCAGGTTAGCGCCAACACAGGCACCCTTTCACCTTGGTGCAAGGATGCCTGTTTTACAGACAGGATTGTTTTTGTGCAGGAAGGGACACTTGTCTGCACAAAAACAATGCTCTGAGGCATTTTATTTCTCTTTCAGACATAGAAAGAGATAAAAACGAGGTTACATAAACATATGTCACCTCGTTACGCCTCACCTAGGAAGGTGTAGCATTTTGAGGCATTCCCAGTTTTGTTAGTGTAAATAATTCTGGGAATATGCTAATTCCATAGATGGATTCAATTCAATTCAATTCAATAAATTTATATAGCGCGCTACATACCCAGAGGGTCTCAAGGCGCTTGGAGAGGGGTGGGGGATTACTTGTCGAATATCCAGGTTTTAAGTTGCTTCCTGAATGCTAGGTGGTTCTGAGTGAGGCGAAGGTGAATGGGAAGTGAGTTCCAGGTTTTAGCCGCCAGGTAGGAGAAGGATCTTCCTCCCATGGTGGTTTTGTTGATGCGAGGTACAGCAGCAAGGGCTTGGTTGGAGGAGCGTAGCTGGCGGGAGGGGGTGTAGAAGGAAAGTCGTGTGTTGAGGCAATCGGGTCCAAGTTCGTAAAGCGCTTTGTGTGCGTGGGTTAGAAGGTGGAATGTCATCCTCTTATTGACGGGGAGCCAGTGGAGGTTTTTCAGGTGACCCGAAATGTGGTTGTTACGCGGGATGTCTAGTATGAGTCTGGCTGATGCGTTCTGGATGCGTTGGAGTTTTTTCTGAAGTTTTGCGGTGGTACCGGCGTATAGGGTGTTTCCGTAGTCCAGGCGGCTTGTAACCAGTGCCTGGGTGACCGTTTTTCTAGTTTCGGTGGGGATCCAGCAAAATGTTTTTTTGAGCATGCGAAGAATGTTGAAGCAAGAAGATGAAATGGCGTTGACTTGTCTGGTCATCGAGAGTGAGGAGTCCAGAATGACGCCCAGGTTCCGTGCGTGGTCTGTCGGGATGGGTGCTTTTCCAAGGGACTCTGGCCACCAAGAGTCGTCCCAGGCAGAGGGGGAGGTGCCTAAGATAAGGACTTCTGTTTTGTCGGAATTCAGTTTCAGACGGCTGTGCTTCATCCACTCGGCTACTTCTTTCATTCCTTCATGTAGGTTGGTTTTGGCGGTGTTCGGGTCTTTGGTGAGTGAGAGGATAAGTTGAGTGTCATCAGCGTAGGAGATGATGTTGAGGTTGTGTTGGCGTGCGATGGCCGCGAGGGGGCTCATGTATACGTTGAAGAGGGTGGGACTGAGTGAGGATCCTTGTGGCACGCCACAAATGACTTCAGTGGCCTCTGACTTGAATGGTGGGAGGCGGACTCTCTGGGTTCTTCCGGCAAGGAACGAGGTGATCCATTCCAGTGCTTTTCCCTGGATTCCGATGTTTCTGAGGCGTTGTAGTAGGGTGCTATGACAGACTGTGTCGAAGGCAGCGGAGAGGTCGAGGAGGATGAGGGCGACTGTGTCTCCATTGTCCAGTAGAGTTCGAATGTCGTCTGTTGCTGCGATGAGTGCGGTCTCAGTGCTGTGTTTGGCTCGGAAGCCGGACTGTGAGGAGTCGAGGGACTTGTTGGTTTCGAGGAAGGCGGCGAGTTGGTTGTTGACAGCTTTCTCGATGACTTTGGCCGGGAATGGAAGGAGCGAGATGGGGCGGTAGTTTTTGAGTTTGGTGGGGTCAGCTGTGGGTTTTTTCAGAAGGGCGCTGAGTTCGGCGTGTTTCCAGCTTTCCGGGAAGGTGGCGGAGTTGAGGGAGCAGTTGATGACGTCTCGGAGGTGTGCTATGATGGAATCTGCTTTGTTGAAGATGTGGTGAGGGCATGGGTCTGTGGGGGATCCTGAGCGGATGGAGTTCATCAGGCGGATGGTGTCCTCAGTGGAGATTGGGTTCCATTCATTAAGGATTTTCAAGGGGGGTGAAGGTACGGTAGAAGGTTGGGTGGGTTGGTCTCCGGGTTGGTTGGAACACCCACGCTCCACCCGTGGAAGGCCTTCATTACTCCAGATTTACTATGCTAGGCAGAGCCACACTAGCTGGCTCTGCGTTGGATAGTAGATCTCACTTCCAGGCTTGCATGACACAACAGCAACGCAAGCCCCTCCTAAATCTGGTCCCTCAAGATGAGCTATACCAATATGATGGTCCATGTTGACCGACGCGCTTGACTTTACTGCCATCTAGTGGAGCAAATTGTGTAAACTGTTTTAAATGGAAGATGCCCAGATGGACGCTAAATTGTGAAAAACGTTTTGAATGGAAAATGGAAATACATCCGACGAGCTGAACACAAGACGATATCGCCTAGGATTCGGATGATATTAGAGGGTCGCTTCAGGATTGTTTGGGCGCTGAGCTAGTTCAGGAGCGTAGTTCCGGAAGTGCAGCAGGTGCAGTGGCACTGGGGCCCGGGGGTCTGAGCAGCACCATAATAAAGACTTTACTTCAGTACCTAACCAAGGGCCTGCGGGCAGGTGTAGTGACGTCACTACTCTAGTGGTCACTCAGTGCTCTCTCGGCCACAAGGTGGTTTGGTTCCAGGGGGTGCAGGGGCCGCGGCGCACTCCGTCCAGCCCTGATGATCACCGGGACTTCGAGTTCGTCTCCTGCTAGACCCATCTCGCTCTCTCAAGTCCTTGGGCCTGCGGCAGGCCTCGTTGTGTCCGATTGCGGGGTCTGCCCATACGACGGTTTCTCGTCTGTGGTTTCCCAGCAGCGCTTGTCTGGGCTCCCGCGCAGGCCACCCCCGTGAGTGGGGTGCAGGACCTAGTCCCTGGGCTAGGCTACAGTCTCGCTCACCGCCGTTCTCTTGTTGGGCTGCGATGCAATCCAGGGGGCGCCCGGCGAAGTTACTGCGAATCCTAGGACATCAGGTGCAATGCCCACTGGGCCTTGGGAGCGCTATTTTAATGGGACTTGAACTTGGAACAATAAAAACGTTATTACTGGAATCGGGAAATCTACGTGGCTAAGGTTGAAAGACGAGCTAGCTCGTTGCTATCTTTGGTCGACGGCCAATGAAAAGTTTCTTTCAACAGCTTAGAAAATAACCGCAAATGAGAGCTTGGAGGCAATCCAAAATGTCAAGCTCGAGTTAGAGTGAGACATAGGAACGTTAATGGGGCTGCCACACATGATGACCCTTCAGTTAACATCACAAATACGTCATCTTTCTATTAGATTAGAGTGAAGGGTGCTGAAAGGAAGTTGGCGGCCAAGAGAGCCAGGGAGGGAACGGAAGGGGGTGTCAAACCGATATAAGGAGGACGGGTGGGCTATTTCTGTTACTCGAAGAATACTTTCAACAAGTACTAGGCTCTCAGAGCTCGAAAAGAACAGGGACCGACCCATCTCCGAGACTTTCAGCAGCCATGAGAGGGGTTGTGCAGTCCACAGGGTTCTTTGTCCTGTGCGCTATGACGATGTGCAGCGCCGAAGACACCTGCCCAGGTGAGCAAACCACACACATGCACCTGCCAGCAAACCTTTCTGCAAATCTTAACAAACGAGTCTTGCATCTTTTCCTTGAAGCAGCATTGTTGTTCCCAACCGTGGTTAATTTGTGAAACAATACATGCTGGGGATCTCGGCAGGAGGCAGCTTGCACCAGCCCCTTGCTCCTTTTAGCGCCACAGATAACATACCTAGAACCAACCATGAAACCCTGCAAATGGGGAGGGGGGGATGGCTTAATGGCCAGAGCTGCTGACTTTGGAGCTGGGGAACCAGATTCGAGTCTCGATGTAGACCGAACATCCTGTGATTCTAGGTGAATAACGTATTCTCCCAGTGCCTACAAAAAAATAATGTGTCCTTAAAATGGTGCTCATGAAAAGCACTCCAATAACTTTGGATCGAGTTCGCGCTGTAAGCACCGGTGTTGACGATTAAGTGCCGGTGCTGAGCACCTGAAAACACTGGCTCAAATTAAGCACTGGAATTTGATTGGTGCTAAAACTGTACAAAACCCCAACACAAAATGTTCCTTCGATCAAAATTAAGCAGTGTGACTGTAAGTAAAATTTTATTGTTTAGTTAATTAAAACAACTAAAATTCTCCTCACTGTTTATAGCAAGATTTTACATCATTAAGCAGTGTGTCTTTACGAGAGTTCCTAGAGATGTTCCTGTGGATTTATGATTGTTCATCTTTCTATTGCATACGTTCATTCATTCTACATCCTCATTACTTCATCCACTGTTGCATACATTCATTCAACACTTCTCTCATTTATTTGAATTCATGGACCATGGCTACATCTCCAGATGCTACATATGGGGTTGCGAGGAAAGCCTCAGCGCCTCGGTCCGAAACATCTAAACCATCACAGGCAGTGGGGGTTGCACAGGTAAGAACGGTGGGGTGGCGGGCGGGGCGGGCGGGGTTGCGGGCAAGTGGGGGTGGTGGAAACTTGAACAATTTCTGCACATGGTTTTGTGTCTGAGAGGCAGATGCTGCCGCCACGTATCTTGTAACTTCGCACTATATGGTGCCTGTTGCGCTTGTTGCACATGCTGTATATGTTCAGGCCCGGTTCTAGAGGGAGGGCCCGGTGGGCCTGGCCCTCCCAAGATAGCCCCATGGTCCACCCAAGGCCCATTTACAATTAGATTCACAGCTTGTGTTCTTTTTCTTAATGACTCACCCGGGCCTGCAGCCTCCCTTTATCAGCTGCATTGGTTAGCTTTCATAACTAACGCCAGTGCCATGGGCTGCTTGAAGTGCCTGGGACAGGCGTGACGTCAGTTGGAATGATGGCTATTATCATCCATGTGTGAACAACTGGGGTATCTGTGACGCTCCCACCAAATAGGAAGAGACAGAGCCAAGCTCCCATCACATGGCACTAAAGAGAGGCCATACAGCAGAAACATTGTGAAAGGATGTTTCCATCCCAAGAAAAGTAATTGAAAATGTGAGTACGGTCGTACAAATATCTCGAGTCTCCTAATATAATTTAAAGGAATTTAAGGCACAAACAGCACACTGTGGTACCTGGGGGCTTATTCCCTCCCCAAAAATTCTCTGATTTGATTACATGAGAAGATAGGGGTGCATTGAAAGGAGAGACTGATGGGTGGGGGAGTTGGGAGAGAGGTGGGAGGAAGGTGAGGCAGAGAGAGGGAACATTGTGCGCATGAGAGATAGTATCGTCATTGGCATCCTTTCCCACCCCTCCAACATAACATGCATGCCAATAAATAAGCACACAACACAATTTTTTGTTTGGGTACAGTTGCTGCAGGTTTATTACATACACGGTTATGTAATAGGTGTGTTATCATACGGGCATCCAAGGGCAGGCAGCCAACTGGGCGACATGCCCGCCTGATGAGCCAGGCAGCACTGGGGCGAATCCCACCTGTGCTGCCCTTACTGGTGATCCTCTTCCCAGGTCACGTGACACTTGGTACCTTCTTACTCATGCCCCTTTCAGGGCAGAGCATAGCATAGCAAACACCCCGGTTGTTCAGGCCCACAACCGCCCAAAGGACAAGTGGGGCGCCGACACGGGTTTTCCAGGAACCTCCTACGTGGCTCCTAGGATTTGGCTCTGGCACCCACCATGGTGCAGCGCAGAGGTACCCTTCTGTACCCCTTTGCTTCCAGATCAGCATGTCAGGCGTGCAAAAGAGGCGCCAAAATTGTGGGGGAGGGATATATACTCTCTCCAAGTCCTGGCGCCCAGAAAGTGATGCCCTTCGCATGCCCTATCCAGGCTGGGGGGACTCCACCCAGAGACCCTGCCCCTGAAGGGGGCGGGGGTGTGGGGTGCTCAGGCGACAGTAGAGTGCGGACCTCTGATGAATGATGTATTATTATGCAATGGAAGTTACAGCTAAAATCTGGCACTGAACCACAAATAGCGAATAATATTCCGAAAAGATGTTCAAATGCAGAGTAAATATTTGACCTGCGGGGCAGTACATTGTGTTTTTCAATCAATCAATCAATCAATCATCAATCACTCAACTCGGATTTTTAGAGCATGCCTAATCATCTGAGAGGGTACACAGGTGTTGGGTTCTTGCTGGGCTCAGTCGCGAAAATCCATGTCTTGAGTCCCTTTCTGAATTCCTGCAGGGAGGATGATGTTCAGAGGTGGAGGGGGAGGTTGTTCCAGGACTAGGTGGCTAAGTAGGAGAAGGATTGTTCTCCACTGCAGCTTCAGCGAAGAGTGTGGGCGAGAGAGGTGGAACACAGGTGTCTTGAGGTTTGGTGGAAGTTCAGGCGGTGGTTGATGTATGCTGGTCCTAAGTCATGGAGGGCTTGTAGGCGTGTGTAAGCATCTTGAAGTGGCATCTTTTCTGCAAAGCAGGCCAGTGGAGGTTTCTGAGGTGGGGGTGGTGTAGGCCCATTTGAAGAGGCTGAGGTGAGTCTAGCAGCTGAATACTAAATGGTCTGGAGTCTCTTCAGGAGTTGAGTGGTAATTCCTACATAGATTGTGTTTCCATAGTCCAGCTGGCTATTAAATAGAGCTTGAGTGACGGTTTTCCTGGTGTTGATGGGGATCCACCTGGAGATTTTTCGGAGTAGGCGGAAGGTGTGCTTCCATGCAGTGAACGGGTGGTTGTGGGTGTCATCTGTCTCTTCAAAGAAGTTGTGGAGGTCGGTGGGTTGGGGTTCGAAGTTATTGTGGATGGTGCATATTTTGTTTAAGTGGTCCACCAGGGAGTTGCAGAGTTCCTGGGAAGAAGAAATAGTGTTCTTGGTGGCTGATGGGCATGCACACTCTCTGACAATTCTAAAGAATTCCTTGCTGTGGCTGGAGCTTGATTCAATGTGGTCTGCCTAGGTACTTCTTTTTGTGTCTTTTCAGCGTTGGTGGTATTTGTTGAGGGCTGATTTGAAGGTGGCTCAATTTGTGGGATTTCTACTGAAGCTCCACATTCTTTCTAGCCTTTTGCAGTTGAGCTTCATTGTTCTGAGTTGTAGTGTATAGCAAATGGCTTGTTTGGTGGATCTGCTGGCCCTGGCTGGCTTGATGGGCATGACTCTATTGACCCAGTTGCCGATCCATTCAGAGAAATTCTGGACGGTCTGTTTAAGGTTGTTAATGCAGTCGGGCTGTGTGGTGGTGAGGGCATCCGTCTATTGGGTCTCGACTACCTTGTTTCAGTTGTGGTGAGTAGAACTGGGGGACCTGGGGTAGTGAATAGGAGTTCTGCAATGGGGAAGTAGATGAGGGTGTCATCAGTCCAGGTGAGTACGGTGACATGACTGTACTTGACTCTGTCCCTGACCGTGAAGATCAGGTTGAGTGTCTGTACTGCACTGTGTGTGGAGTCATTTACTAGTTGGGTGAGGCCGATGTTGCTCAGGATTTCCAGGAGGTTGGTGGATTTGGTGGAGTTTGTGTCTTTGAGGTCATTGAGCTGGAAGTTGAGGTCACAGAGGAAGATGTAGTGCTTTGAGTGCTTGGAGTCAGTGTCTAGTGGAGTGATGTATTCAGGGATATAATTGCAGAAACCAGGTGTGGTCCTGCAGATGAGGGTGCCTCTGATTGTAGTTTTGCCGTCAGTCTGGAGTTGGAAGTTGAGGTGCTCCAAGACCGGTGTGGTGCTGTCTTCAGGGGTGGTGCAACATATGGTTTCTTTGTGCATGATGGTGATGCCTCCTCCGGGTTTGTTGAGGCGGTCCCAGTGAAGCATCTTGTACCGGTTGGGGATGGGGGTGGCGATATCGGGGATGGAAGAGGGGTTGAGCCAGGTCTCGGTGATGAAAGCAACATCGGGGGTGAGGTTGGTGATGATGTCAGATTTCGGTGGCCTGTTTTCAGAGTGATCGGAAGTTGAGCAGGAGGCAGTGGAGTGATTCAGGGGTGGTCGTGGTCAGTGTGGTGGGTGTGGCATGGGTTTCTGTGAGGGCAGGAGGTCCTAAGTTGCCTGCAAAATTGCAGCAGTGGCAGGAAGAATGTCCTAGTGTTGATCGAGTAGATGCGAAAAAGCAGTTGTTGAAAACAACTAAATGTTAGGCTCTGTACTGAGCTAATGCAGCTCTTAGGCCCTCAGTGTTTTTCGTGTTATACAATAGTATTGCTCTAGCAAGCCCTAAATCAAGAATGATGTGCATTCCTGTTATTTGTTTCCCATAAGAGGTTTATAGGAAGTTTAAGTATTTTAATCGGTAGTTTGTGGCCTCCTGACCATATTCAGAGAAGGAACACATAGCTGGAAACCACAAAGGGGAACTAGTGACATCATAAACCACAAAGCCAAAGGCCGAGTGGTTTGTAATCATCACCAGAGTACGGAGCTAAGTTTGAAAAGGCTGTTTTCTTCAAAGCCCAGACAACAATGGGCATTGTTCGGAATTAGAATATTTTGTTTACCTTTCTTGAAAAACTTTTTAATAAAACAATGGGCAATGGTGAGGCTCAGTAGATCGAAGCATTTCTGTGGCTGCAGCTTATAACACATAATTATGGGTTTACTGCATTTGCCATATCATTTGCAAACCTTTCAGATTCTACCAAAAACTTTGCTTCCATCTCAAATGGATAAAAATAATATTGACAACGTGTGTGCCAAGTAATTTTCATTTTTGCCTAATAAGTTAGATACCCTGGCCATATATTTTGATCCTCCATGCCGCATAATCCTACTAGCCCTGACAATTCATATTTCACAGGCAACCGTAAAATATGTTCCAAATTCCACAATTTGTGCAAAATGGGTTTTTGCACTACTGCATTTTGTGCAATAAATGCCCCAAATATCTAAATAGATATGTACTTCTATACATATATATATATATATACACACAAATGTATACACACACATATATATATATTTATACACACATACACACACACATATATATGAATGATGGGGCTCATATATATATATATATATATATATATATATATATATATATATATATATATATATATATATATATATATATATATATATATATATATATATATATATATATATATATATATATATATATATATATATTTTATTTATTTTATTTTTGGAGTTTTCTATAGCGCTGGCCAGACCCAAGGGTATCCGAGCACTTTACATTCAGTCAGGAAGAAACAGGTGCGAAAAATAGTGCAGCATACTGTAAACAGGGTACATACAAGGTCAGCGAATTAGCTCAGTGGTCTTCCACCTGGGGGGCGGTATTGAGGTAGAGTTGTTGAGGTAGTCCGAGTTCCAGGTTGCGCTATTGAGGTAGAGTTCGGGAATGCGCGGTTGAGGTAGAGGATTTTTAGTCGTCTCTTGAATTCGGGAAAGGAAGGGGTGGTTCTGATGTCCACTGGGATGCAGTTCCAGATTTTTGGTGCGTTGCCGGCAAAGGAGCGGCTGGCGGTTTTTTGTTTCCGGGTTTTCAAGGGGATGAGTAGTAGGGAGTTTGAACTTCTGAAATTTCTGGATTGACCCGCTTTCTTGAGCTTGGAGGCTAGATATTCCGGTTTTCCTGTGTGTAGGGCTTTGTGTGTGAGACAAGCCGTTCTGAAGTTTGCGCGCATGTCCACTGGAAGCCATTTAAGATCTTTGAGTGCAGGGGATATGTGGTCAAATTTCCTTGCACCTGAGACCATTCTGGCTGCTGCATTGAGGGTGGTTTTCAGTGGCGCTAGGTGGGATATGGCTGTGCCGGATAGTGCTGCGATCCCATAGTCCAGTCTGGATAGGACCAATGCTTGGGTGGCTTGTTGGAGATCTTTTTGTGGGATGTGTGGTTTGATTTTATTGAGGAGCTTCAGATTAAGGAAGGCGCTTTTCGCGGAGTTCTTGATGTGGTTTGACATAGTTAGTTTGTGATCCAGGGTGATTCCAAGTGATTTTACTGTGTTGGTCAGGGTGAGATTTCCTTTGAGAGCGTCAATAGCTTTTACCCATTCAGTCAATTTGGGGTTGTCATCTTTGTTGGAGATGAGGAGGATCTCGGTTTTTCCTTGGTTTAATTTGAGGTGATTCGTCCCTAGCCATTCTTGGATTTCATTTAGAGTGTTGTTGAGCCTTAGAATGTCGTTATAGGAAGTGGCTTCTATGTAGATCTGAGTGTTATCCGCGTATAGGTGGAAAGGGATATTAGCTTTCTTCAGTATAATGGTGAGGGGAACCATGTATGTGTTGAACAGTTGAGGGGACAGGACGGATCCTTGGGGGACCCCTCTGGTCACGGGGAGAGGGTCTGATGTGAAGGATTTTATTTTTACTCTTTGGAAGCGTTTCTGAAATAAGGAGACAAACCATTTCAGGACCATGTCCTCCGCGCCTACTCGTTCTTTGAGGGCCTTGATGAGGAGCTTGTGGTCAACCGTGTCAAACGTCGCTGACAGGTCAAGAAGGATGAGTAGGCAGCATTGATCCGAGCCAAGGGAGTTGCGGATGTCATCTACTATGTTCAGGATTGCGGTTTCGGTGCAGTAGCCTTTTCTGAAGCCTGATTGGTTTTGATCAAGCAGGTTGATGCTGTCGAGCTGGTTGTTGAGTTGGCGTAGTACGCATTTTTCTAGGATTTTGGCTAGGAAGGGTAGACTTGAGACTGGTCTGAAATTGTTAAGGTCGTTGGAATCCAGACCTGTTTTCTTCAGGAGGGGAGTGACCTGGCCAACTTTAAGGCAGTCCGGGATGATGCCAGATTTTAGGGAGCTGTTGATGATTTTACACCAGAGTGGGGCAAGGGTGAGTTTGAGGTCTTTGGCCATTTGGGCGGGAATGGGATCAAGGTTATGGGAGGAGGGTTTGGAGGATGAGATTAGATTGAGGATCTCGGCTTCTTGGACGAGGTCAAAAGAGGACCAGGCAGTAGAGGTTGTGTCTCCAGCGGTGGTGAATGTTGTAGTTAGGTTGATGTTGATGGTCGGGGAGGGCTGATGTCTAGGGATAGTTCGATCTTGGCTATTTTTTCATTGAAGGAGACGAAGTTGTCACATAGCGTTTTGGAGGGATATATATATATATATATATATATATATATATTCACAGAAAAAACCATAGGTTATAGTGGATATATAGTTAGGAATTTGCATTTACAAAACCTTGAAAATTCAATGAAAAAACTATTAGTTTTAGGCCATATATAGTTAGGGATTTGCATTTACAAAACCTTATTTTACTCGCATAAAACCATTGAAATTCCATATATAGTTATAAGCGCTAACTATATATCGCGCACCCGCAGTCCACTGCTGATGATGTCACATATTACATCATTCATGACATGGTTAGTGACATCACTGATGACATCACTGATGACATCTCAAATGACATCACTGATGACATCTCAAATGACATCACTGATGACATCACTGATGACAACATCCAGTGACTGTATGTTTCTGTAAAGTTAAAATATCTCTTACATATTGAAGAATGAGTGGATATATAAGTGTCTGGATGAAGGATTTAGTAGGTGCATGACTGACTGTATGAGTGAGTGATTAAATGTGTCTCACTGAGTGCATGGGTTAGTGACTAAACTGTCTTAATTTGTGCATCATTATGTCTGTTGTTCTGTAAACTGTTGCATGTGTTGATAAGTAGCTATATGAAAACTATATGGGTTATTGATTGGTTGCCCAAGTATTTGTATGGGATACTGAGTGTGTGTGTGGGTGGCTGGGAGGTGTGTGACTCTGTGCATAGATGTGTGAGCAGTTGATTCACTAGATGTATGGTTTCAAAAGTGCATGTGGAAACAGCTGTATGGGCGGTTGACTGTGTGCATGAGTGTATTGGTGAGTGAATGGATATCTCAGTGCTACATGTCAAAGTAAGTACATATGTAAAACACAGTACATGTGAGAGTTGACATATATAAATAACTGTGCATAAGAGCCAGTGAATGTGTGAGTGGCTGTATGGATCATTGTGAACTTGTATCAGGGATTGTATAATAGAGTAAATATGTGTTAGTATATGTTTGAATAAGTAAAGTTTGTATAACTGTATAGTTGAGGAAATGGAGGTGTGATTGATTCTTTGCATGACTGACTAGGTGTGTGAGTAACTCCATGGATGAGTGACAGTCTGTGAGTGTCTGTTTACACTGATTGTATCTAAGGTTATATTAGAGTCTGAAGAGGTTCATCGTATTATCACATGAATGATATCATCAGTGATGTTATCAGTCATGTCAAATGAGATGTTTTCAGTGATGCCATCAGTGATGTCATTTGAGATGTCATCAGTGATGTCATCAGTGATGTCACTAACCATGTCATGAATGATGTAATATGTGACATCATCAGCAGTGGATTGCGGGTGCGCGATATATAGTTAGCGCTTATAACTATATATGGAATTTCAATGGTTTTATGCGAGTAAAATAAGGTTTTGTAAATGCAAATCCCTAACTATATATGGCCTAAAACTAATGGTTTTTTCATTGAATTTTCAAGGTTTTGTAAATGCAAATTCCTAACTATATATCCACTATAACCTATGGTTTTTTCTGTGAATTTCATTCGTTTTTTAATAGCAAATATGAAAAGCTTTAAAATGTCAAGTACGTGATAGATAAAAACATTTTCGTATTTATGCACGCTGATGTGCTTTGAACGCTGCACCCCCCCCCCTCCCCTCTTTTGTCTTAGTAGTACTCTCTCTTTGCAGATACTGAAGGGTAGTTAACGCAGGCCTTTACCCCCGTTGTAATCCGTCGTGCCTGCTTGTCTCTCCATTTGATTGATTGTTGTCCAAGCATTTACTGTTTTAGAATTGGTTCTCTTTGGATCATTCTCTATTTACAAACAAGCACAAAGTCGCAATACTCTGTTTAGTCTTTGCAGATAGTGAAAAATCGTGTAAAAAAATAAAAGTAATCGAGCAAAATCAGTAGGCCACTAATTGGATCTCTTTTTGACCTCGCTAAAATAGAAATATTAGGAACAACCCTTCATGAGAAATACAAAAATAGTGAGATGAACTGAGCTCCACACCATGAGGGCTGCAAGACAGCTCGGCTCCATCACCCATCCCGCACAAAATAACGACAAACCCTATGCAAATATTAAAAAATATAGACAACACACCAGCAAAGAAACAGGGTAAAACATTTTATTAAAAAACTATTTACATAACGTTGGTTTATAAGATGATGTCAGTAGTGGACCGATGTGTGAATAGGTCGAAAGCAGCACAAGGCTCCAAGATCCGGATGGCAACCTCCTGGATGTTGGGTGCCATAGTTCAGAGTTCTGAGTTTGAGCCTTTTTCAATGCCTGTGCTTTGTTGAATCAAAATGGCGGCTTGACACAAAGCTGACTCAAGCGTTGCTACTGATGCTATGCAGACCAAAACTGGTTTTCAGTTTGTACATTTTTCTAGATTTTTCAATCCAAGTTTGGTTGACTTTGTAGAACGATGGCTTCAAATTTTCAACATACGGTGTGGTGGCGCTGACTGGGAGGGGGCGCTTCGCTCCTGCCCCCTCCCCAAGTAAGATTTTCATACGTGAAAGTACGTTAATGGTTTTGGTCCCTGAGTTGCTTCGATGTCACTGCCATTCTCAAATGGCATAAGTTCTGGATGTTGGGTGCCATAGTTAAAAGTTCTGAGCAGTGCTTGTAACACTGTCTGAAGCTTATTTCCACCTACTGCAGCTTCACTATTCTCAAAGTAAGTGAGTGTCGTTTGTGGACCTGACTGCATTAGAAAACAATGTGATATGTTACCTTCCTAAACAGCTTGACGGAGGCCCCTGAGGGGCGGTGTGATGGCCATGGACTCGGAGAAGACGCTTGGCTCCGACACCCTCCCCAAGTCTTATAGCACTGGTGTAGCCTGAGATCGCCCCCGACATAGGCGGCCGGCTCCCGGGGTCCGGCAGAACTTTTTGCCTTTTGATGACTCTTCAATTCTGAACCTTGTCCCACAAACCGTTTGACCTGAAGACACGCTGTAGTGGGGCGCCCCTTTACCGTTTCAGTTGCCATTCCGCCCGCTTTTGCTACACTGTGCCTCTTCCGCCATTCAGCTGTTTACCGCCCGCTCTTGCGACTACAGCGTCTCGCTCATCATGTAGTTGAGTTGCTCCCGCTCTTGCGGTGCAGCGATAGGCGGCTGCCACAGGACTCTCAAAATGGCGGCCGGCTCTTCGGTTTTGGGCCTGGTCCACTAAAATGGCCCTGGGACACCTTTGAACTCGGACGCTTCCCTGATAGGGCTTGGGTCCCATTCTCGAAAAGCGTCCCCTCAGCCGTGAAGATTCTACAAAAGTCTTGGGGGCCTCCGACTCCCGCAGACTTCTGGTGGGGAGCGGCTGCCATGATTGCTCGTGGAATGGCCACGACGGAGCTACGAGATGGTAGTGGTCTCATGCTGACGCCAGCTTTAGTCTGAAACATCCAGAAACACTGTAGACTACCAATTCGATCAGTTCCGGTAGCGCCCCAACATGACCCGGAAGAGAAGAACTTGCCCTCCCCTCTTTGACTGATGGTTCTTGTTGCCTGTCCCCTCTGTTGTCATTTAACAGAACTTTTTGGACTGCTGAAAGGGGTTGTGTTCCGAACGCTGGTTGGTGGAGACATTTTGACTATATTCTTGACCTACGTTGTCGCGTAATGCGTTATATGACACGCCGCGTTAGCGCACCCGGAAGTGATCCGAGGCGCGGCGCGCAGCGCGTAACGTAAGCATAACAGGTCATGTGACTTGTTAATAAAACTTTTCATTGGTTCATTTTACTTTTGTTAATTTAATGATGAAAAGCTTGATCATATGACCTAAAAATTACGCTTTTTATTGTTTTCGAACAATATTTTTTTTTCAAACATATGTTATAATATTCCAGGCTAATGTACTTTTCCGGAAAATTTACAACTGTCTTGCAAGTAAAATATATTCCTTTTTCGAGAAAAAGGGCGTTTCTTCCTTCCATGACGGAGCCGTTGAGTAAAAGAGATTCGGCCTGCTGTCTTAGTCGCCGATACGCCTGATTATCAGATTCTTATCGATCACTTTATGTTGCAGACATGAAAAACACAACTGCCCTTGACCATTTATCTTTACTGCGTTCCTACATATTATACCTTTTATCCGTCATGTAATTGGACTGCTTTATTTCACTTGCCTTTTACTGATTCGAAAACAGTGACTAAAAGTAAAAACTTTACCAATGTAAATACTACTACCGTGTTTTGTTTTAAAAACCTTTATTGTGAAAATGTCAGTATACAAATACGGGCCTATAACCACGTGGGCCGGCCACGGAGCAAACTGAAATCGTATATGATGAGGAGACATTTACACTGTAGAAGAACGTAACGAGCGGGCCATTAGGTTGCAAGAACAAAGGTGTCTAACAGTTGCGGAATCGGTGGACGTACATTTTGTAATTAAAATACGACAGGGCCACTTACAATAACATTTTCTAGATATACATTTGCGGGCAAGGAGTTACGAGTCCCATTTATACCGGCGCCATTTTGGGCGAGGCCGGGCAGGTCCAAGATATAGTCAAAATGTCTCCACCAACCATCGGCCAGACCAGAACCCCTTTCGGCCCTTTATGCTACAAGATGGTGTCTTCCATTCAGAAAATATTGTTGGCAGCATTTTGAAAGGAAACAGAAACAGCCGTTCTCCTATTGAGTTTCACATTGTTACATTTAGGAAGAATGTTGAAGAGTAGTATGTGGAAAATCTGAAGCCATTTTTCTACAAACTCTCAATCAGACTTGGATGGAAAAAAAAAACCTGAAGAATGTACAAACTGAAAACCAATTTTTGTCTGTATAGCATCAACAGTAACGCTTGAGTCAGCTTTGTGTCAAGCCGCCATTTTCATTCAATCAATAGCGTCCCCCTGCACACATTCAGGGACCTGGTCGTGTCTTCAGATGAAACGGATTGTAGGAAAAGAAGCAGAAAGGAAAAGGAAAAAAGTTCCGCCGGACCTCGGGAGCCGGCCGCCTATGTCATGTGCGACCTTTGGCCACACCAGGGCAATAGTGAAGCTGCAGCAGGTGCAAATAAGCTTCAGACAGTCTTACAAGCACTGCTCAGAACTCTCAACTGAGGCACTCAACATCCAGGACTTGCCATTCGGATCTTGGCGCCTTGTGCTGGTTCCGACCTATTCACACATCGGTCCACTACTGACATCACCTCATAAGCCAACGGGGCACCCCACGCCGACTTTCGGCGCAGCATTGTAGGATGGCCACACCAGTGCGGCAACTTGCTGGACACAACATCGGGGCCATCCAGATCTCGGCGCGTTCGACTCACTGTACCGCAAGAGTGACCGCAACTCAGCTGGACACGCCATCTTTCGGCGCAGCATTGTAGGATGGCCACACCAGTGCGGCAATTTGCTGGACACCACCTCGGTGCCATCCGGATCTCGGCGCGTTCGAGTCACTGTACCGCAACAGTGACCGCAACTCAGCTGGACACGCCGTCTTTCGGCGCAGCATTGTAGGATGGCCACACCAGTGCGGCAATTTGCTGGACACCACCTCGGTGCCATCCGGATCTCGGCGCGTTTGAGTCACTGTACCGCAACAGTGACCGCAACTCAGCTGGACACGCCGTCTTTCGGCGCAGCATTGTAGGATGGCCACACCAGTGCGGCAATTTGCTGGACACCACCTCGGTGCCATCCGGATCTCGGCGCGTTGTGCTGCCTTCGGCCTATTCGCACATCGGTCCGCTACTGACGCCGCCTCACGTGCCAACGGATTTTCTACGCTTTTTGTAGCCCTATGCCGCATAACAGGTCATGTGACTTGTTTATAAAACTTTTCATTGGTTCATTTTACTTTTGGTTTCCTAAAGATGGAAGTCTTGGTCATATGACCTAAAAATAACACTTTTCATTGGTTTAGAACATTTTTTTTTCCCAAACGATGAAAGCCCCACCTTGTTTCTGGATCATTCAGACTGAAGCTGGCGTCAGCATGAGAGCACCACCATCTCGTGGCTCCGTCGTGGTCATTCCGCGAGCAATCATGGCAGCCGCTCCCCACCGGAAGCCTGCGGGAGTCGGGGGCCCCAAGACTTTTGTAGAATCTTCACGGCTGAGGGGACGCTTTTCGAGAATGGAGCCCAAGCCCTAGCAGGCAAGCGTCCGAGTTCCAAGGTGTCCCAGGGCCATTTCAGTGGACCAGGCCCAAAACCGAGGAGCCGTCCGCCATTTTAAGAGCCATGTGGCAGCCGCCTATCGCTGCACTGCAAGAGTGGGAGCAACTCAACAACATGGTGAGCGAGACGCTGTAGCCGCAAGAGCGGGCGCAACTCAGCTAGATGGCCGCCACCTGGGGAGGCCCGTTCACGCCGCCTCCCCCACGCCCCCCCCCCCGGGCCGCCGCACGCCAATTTTCGGAGCAGCATTGTAGGATACCAAAACCAGTGCGGCAGTTTACTGGACATCACCTGGGTGCCTGTCGTACATGTTGTGTCAGCCATGGGACACTGGACACAGTCCCATCAACATCTCAACGCGTTCTGCTGCCTTGGGACTATTCGCACAACAGACCGCTACTGACGAGGCCTCCCCCCGCACCACCCGGGACGCCCCACGCTGTTTTTCTGTGCTGCATTGTAGGATCCCAAAACCAGTGCGGCACCCAGGCGACATCACCTGGGTGCCGTCCAGAACTCTGCACGTTGTGCTGCCTTGGGACTATTCGCACAAAAGACAGCTTCTAACCATTGTTGCTTTTTGAGTTGAAAAATGTTTAAATGTTTTTAGTTTTTGTTCCGTTCATTATAGTTAAAAGTTAATAAAGTTTTATAATCTTACTTTGTTGGAGTGTTATCTATTTTTTTAAAAACGGGTGAATAGGGCCTTGAATCGGGTTATTGTCATGTGTGGGCTTTGGAAGTGTGCTGCTGCAGGATCGGACATTTCAAACTCAAATGCACGTTCTTTTTCTTACCTTTCCGAAGCATGGAGCGCAATAGCAGGCAGAGAAAGGGTGATGCACGTGTTGAACACTACCTGACCTGGCAAGTTGCTGGCAGTGCCCCCCCGCCCGCTCCTGAAAGAGGGCACACACACACCGCCGCCCCGAGTACTTCACAAATCTTTAAAAGACCATGCGCTTGTTCATGAGGCTTAAATGGTTTATCACCTCTTCTAGAACCCCTGCATCGACCCTCTGACGTTTCCTGGAAAAATTACCATGTAACACAATACCAAGCCCTGTCAGCTGAAACCCCCAAGGAATCGTGGGGCATATTATCAAGGGGGTTTATCTCCGCTTTTTTGGCTTTAAAAGCCATGAAAGCGGAGATAAAATTATCTCCCTATTACCAAGCTGTCGCTAACACCAGTTAGTGACAGCTAAAAGGAGATAGCGACCATCTTGGGCCCCGCTTTGCATGTCAGTGATACTTATCACTAATAACATGCAAAGTGGCGTGCCAAGATGTTAGCGACTGGAAACAGTCCCTAACATCGCTTTCTCCTATTACCAACTTTTGGAGATATTTGCGCTAAGCGCGAATATCTCCAAAATCTAACACCTGCCCTGAGCAGTTCTTAGCCATGTTATCCAATGGGAGGTGGATAACATGGCTAAGAGCATTTGCTCGATAATACATGAATATCGCTGACTTTTCTGCGATAATAGCAAGGTTTATCTGCGATAAAAATCGCCGATGTGCGGCGATAATTTTTGTCTCTAAACAAGTTAGAGACAAAAATTATCGCTAGTTGTTCGTAATATGCCCCCGGGTTTTTGCTTGCAGAAATCGGGAGGCGGGAGACTAGCACTGAAATCAGTAGTCACACGCCTGAATCGGGAGGGTTGGCATGTCTGAATTCTCTACAGCTGGGGCCATAAACTACATCCGCAGGGGTAGGTGATAGCCTGGGACCAGCCTGGCATCTAAAATGGCTGCCGTGCACGACAAAATTGTGGCATTGGAAAAAAGGCAAGATGGCGCAGCCGCTGGAAGAGATGTATCAACATATATCAGCCTCCTCAGCCACCCTCAGGAAACAGGGGATTAGGATACGTCTCCCGCACCCCCTTATACCTAGTAATTTAATTAACGAAGCACAAAATGGCGAATTCCAGTATCGCTACCAGTTTGCGGCCCAGTTCGCGGCCCGTGAAGCGCTTCTACCGTGAAAAATCATTTTTTTTTCTTTTCCCCACGGGACCCTTTAATAACCCCAACAACATTCCTAGGGGGTCAAGAGGGGGATACCTTGCCCCCTTTCATTAAATTCCCCCTTCGTTTTTCACCTCTTCTTCTCTCTCGATCCTACCGAGAGACAAGATGGCGGCCGCTCCGGACTGTCACGCAGCAAAAAAAAAAAAAGCTCACGCACAGCCGCTGGAAGAGATGTATCAACATATATCAGCCTCCTCAGCCACCCTCAGGAAACATAGGGGATTAGGATACGTCTCCCGCACCCCCTTATACCTAGTAATTTATTTAACGAAGCACAAAATGGCGAATTCCCGTTTCGCTACCAGTTTGCGGCCCAGTTCGCGGCCCGTGAAGCGCTTCTACCGTGAAAAATCATTTTTTTTTTCTTTTCCCCACGGGACCCTACATTCCTAGGGGGTCAAGAGGGGGATACCTTGCCCCCTTTCATTAAATTCCCCCTTCGTTTTTCACCTCTTCTTCTCTCTCGATCCTACCGAGAGACAAGATGGCGGCCGCTCCGGACTGTTTAGAATGTTGACAGACACCGGAGAGCCAATCAGCTTTCTGCGCGCAAAGTTCCGAAACGCGAAAAGTAAGCGGACCGGATCGCTGCCCGGAGCGCTGTTACAGATATATATCTTGATTTAAACGTTAATTTCTCAAAATCCACTGAAGCACATATATTGAGACCTAGCAAAGGCACATCGGGCTAACAGTCCCTACAATTTTGCCAAGTTTCGTGCAAATCCATTCAGCCGTTCGAGCTAAAAGTGAGTCCAACCGCCCTATGGAAAACTCAATGTAAAAAACGCGTTTTGGGACCCCCCTTTTTTCTCAGCCCCCCCTTGTTGAAACCCCACCAAATTTTCAGGGGCTGCTCAGAAACGAAATGTGCCATTTTCCTGAAAATTTCAGCCGATTTCGTCCACAAACGCCAAAGTTATTAGACATAGAATTTTCAAAAATCCCATAGGGAAAAAATCCTAACTATATATACCTACTGGCGATAGCCAGTAGGTAATATATATATATTTATATATATATATATATATATATATATATATATATATATATATATTATGCTGGAAGGGAGCCAGGATCTACCCCAGATAAACCACCGTCCAATACCGACACTGCTATATGCAGATGATTCAGTCATCCTGGCCCGCACACTAAACCAACTTCAAAAACAAATCAATAAATATAGCAGCTTTATGGACTCACTTGGCTTGAAAATTAACATAAAAAAGACTTTTACCATGCACATTGGCCCCAGGGTCAAAACCCTAAACCAATATTGGTGGATAACATAAAATTGGAAAAAACCTCTGTCTACCCATATCTGGGAATCCTTGTGGATGATGCTTTGAACTGGCGACATGCTACGGCCAGTAGAAACCTCCTTTTCCGACGTGCAACATCGGCCCTGACTTCTTTTTCGAGAAAACTGGGGAAACCTGCCCCACCTGAACTCCTGAAAGTCTACTATGCTAAATGCCACAGTGTGGCTACCTACAGCGCAGGCGTGTGGGGGCACGGCCATGTAGATCACCTACAGGTAACAGAAAACGTTTTCATCAAATACGTGCTGGCTCTACCGCAAAGCGCCCCGAACTTTGCTTCTCATAGTGAGCTTGGCATGGAATACATTATAGACACTATCCGTACCCAACCAATCTTACTGTGGCAACGTATATGGTCCAAACCTAAGTGCCACTTAACACGATCCTTGATCACGGACTGTTTAGCTCTAACTAATTGGCATAAGATCCCATGGCTGGTCTATGTACGGAACTTTTTTAATGACCTTGGCTATAAGTCTTATTTTGACGACCCTCCTAGCATCGAAGACATCTCCAGAAAACAGCTAAAGACGATGTGCTTGATCCACCTGAGAGAGCTGCGTAATCAGACAGAGATCACAAAAACTTCGAACAGTCAAATTTGTGCAATACAACCTGTCAAAGGTATGCAACCTTATTTGTCCTACTTTCTGTCTAATCAGGAGAAATATCTATTAACAAGATTTCGTTTCAACACCTTTTTTCGTTTAGTTTCTTTTCCTGAAATTCAAAACTGGTCCCGCACGCTCACGAACTGTCCATGTGATGGAATATCTTTACAAACAACGATCCACATTATTTTCTTTTGCAAATACTACAAATCTCCACGAAAATCGTGGATTCTTCCACTGCTTCGATCTAGTGGTCACAGACAGTGTTATTCTGCATTCCTCTTTCTGCGGTGTTTGGACTCGCCACATGTAGCAAAATCTATAGTGACTTTCCTAAAAGCTACTATTACAATACGCCAAAAACTTATAATCTGAACAGAAATATTTAAAGCATAAGATTTGCACGCACTTTTAACTTTTTCTTTTTTAAATTTATGTTTATGATGAACTGTTTTGTTTTGTTTTTAAATTTTGTACTTTTTATGATTATACAAGTGGTAATCGAATAAAAGCTACTGAATGAATGAATATATAATATGAACCTCATGCTTCATATATATGTGTGTGTACACACACACACATATATGAAGGTTGTGACTATATATATATATATATATATATATATGTATGAAACAACCACCGTCTCCTTCACGCAATCGTTCTCTCCACAACCACGCCTTGCGGACACGGACTAGAGATTTTGGATGCTGTTATTCTTTATTCAAGTAACAAATAGGGTTTTGGCTGAAGCACAGTAAGGCTGCGCCAATAGAATAATAAACAAAAAGGTTGCCAATACTGTGCAGTAATTCAATTTTTTACCAGGGTAATGAGCTGCCTGTCGCTCCTTCCCACAGACCACTCTTTCAGTCGAGGTTTTTACCAAAGATAAATAAATTTATTTTATTTATGTTTTTGTTTTCCTTTTTCTTTTTAAATGAGGAAGTATTTAGTTGGTACAACACAAAATATATAATTTGACTTCAATCTAATACATTTATTGTATACAGTCTAGGAGGATAAAAGAAGGACTGGTGAGCTAAGGGTTTGAAAAAAAGAGGAAGGCAAGAATGCCAATAATTGGAAAGAGAAGGTTGTACATTTAACACATAACACTCTCGGACAACAAATTGACGACAGACAACAAGAGATTTATTGAAATTTGAAGGGACAATGGGACGTTTCCTCTATCAAAGAATGATTTTATATTAGAGGCCCTATAAGGATCCTGTTTATGTTTAACAGGTGGGCCTACTCCACTAAATGGAAGGATGCACGAGTACCGTTTTTATTAATCAAATAGACCATCCATCATTATTATATTCACAAAACATATTTTGAAAACCGATTGGTCTATGGAGACAAAAGAATCTGAAAAAAGGTCGACGCGTTTCGAATCCCTGGGGGTTGGGGGAATCTCTTCAGGACCAAACAACAAAATCTGGAAGACATTAATTAAATAACGTACTGTCAGTTTTTTATGTGAGCGACTCTCAACTTACATACGGCTCTGCATGTGCTCAGTTCATACCTGGACTTCCTTGTAGTGTTTTCACATCCGGAAAGCTAAAAAATTAAGATATGATAGAATTGTCTAACGGTGCTAAATTCAAATGAGGCTTCTGTTGACGGGGTCAGTTAATAATGTCACTTACTTGCGAAGTCGAGCGAGTTTATCCTACTGAGTCATCTTGATTTTGAGACTCTGTGTCCCTAATATATTCCTTTCTTTAGAGATGTTTTACTCTCTAGAAGGAATGATAAAAATTGTGAGTTCTTTTGGGGCTTGTATCTGCAACTTTTTAAACAAAGATTGTATGCATGGTTGCGTCGGTGGACATAGTTGGTTTTCAATTTACGTAGCTTGGCCTCCCTATTGCCTCCCCTTCTGCTTGCAGTAATGGCATCCACCACATAGTATGTCAGTTCCTTGTTGTTGCTCTGATGGTGTGTTTTAAAATGGCGTGCCACCGGGTAGGTGTTGTCCTGTGATGTAATTGCCCTGAGATGTTGTAGTATTCTTCTATGAACGGGGAGCTTAGTGCTCCCCACATATCTTAATTTACATGGGCAGTCCAGGATGTATACAGCGTATTCTGTTTTACACGTTAATACTTTAGTGATCTGATGTTCACGATCGCTAAAGCCATCCTTGTATACCCGTTTGTTAATACCGTGGATACAGGCTTTACAGATTTTGCATCTGAAAAATCCCTGATTATTTTTATACCATGATGTGGTATCCAATATCTCAGGGCATGTGACAACCACTCACTCTTTCATGTTGGGAGCTTTACTGAATGTGATGGATGCTTTCTTGGGGAGGTCCTGGCCAATATTGGGGTCTTTACTTACTATAGGCCAATTTCTGTCAATGATTTTACAAAGCTCCCTATGCTGGTTACAGTACTCCATAATTATCCGAAATGGCTCAATTTTTATCACCTCATTGCTGCTTGTCATATTCAGCTGGATTTGTGTCTCAGCCGAGACATCATTGCGACCAAGCAGCTTCAATTTATCCATGGCCATGGATTTCTGTATTGTCTGTTTGATTGTATTGATGTGGTAACCACGTTCCAAAAATCTATTTGTACTGGCTTCCTGAGCTTTTACTAACTCCCCATACTCACTACATAATCTTCTTAGTCTTAGCATCTCCCCATACGGGATGCTCCGTATTAGGTGAGCTGGGTGAGTGCTGCTCGCATGCAGTATGGTGTTGCCTGCCGTGTTTTTTCGGAATATTCTACTTTCCAACTTGTTGTTGTGGACATATACTTCAATGTCTAAAATGGGAACCCGTTCCTGGCTTATCGTGACTGTGAAGTTGATATTAAACACATTCTTATTGATGCCTTCGATAAATATCTCAGCTTCTTCACGTTCACCCCTCTATACAACAAACAAGTCATCAATAAAGCGGTACCACGCACTACCATTTTCCTTCATCTCCTTTTCAAAGTTGGTTCTGCGGACCAGTTCCACCCAGGCTCCCATGTGTAAACATGCGAAGCTAGGGGAGAAACTGGCCCCCATTGCCACTCCCTGTCGTTGTCTATATAAGAGGTTATTAAACATAAATACATTATGTTCCAGGCAATATGTCAAAATCTTGATCAACATGGCATTATGCTCTTTGAAAACATCAGTCCTTCTTTCCAAATAATACCTGACAGCATTAATTCCATCCTGGTGGTGGATACTCGTGTAAAGGGCACTAATATCAACGTGAACAAGCCGTGAGGTGAAACGCGTTGTTTGTTTTTGCTGCCAATTAAATTTTCAAGCACAGCAAACTCCTGGTGTGTCGTTTACGTATTTTCCTGATGGGAGAATGTTTGGAGAAAGATATTGGGCTTCCGGAACCCTAGAAACGACCCACTCGTGAGCGGGTACTGGCTTTCACCGGGAATCTGTGTTTGATATATATATATATATATATATATATATCACAAAGAAAAGGCTCCTGCCGGGATACTGGGACCCTGGAGGGGTGGCGTACACTCCGGCGGAGCGGGCCGGTAAATTCAATCCAAACTTTTCCCAAACAAAGTTAGTACGCTCTCAGGAAAATGAGTCCTATAACACGGTTTAGTTGAAACACAGGTTTAATCCACACAACGCGTTTCGCCTTGCAGCTTGTTCACTTGAACAAGCTGCAAGGCGAAACGCGTTGTGTGGATTAAACCTGTGTTTTAACTGAACCGTGTTATTGGA
Organism: Lissotriton vulgaris; assembly: GCF_964263255.1. Taxonomy (NCBI): domain Eukaryota; kingdom Metazoa; phylum Chordata; class Amphibia; order Caudata; family Salamandridae; genus Lissotriton; species Lissotriton vulgaris. Next base: position 194,523,344 of record NC_141693.1, on the reverse strand, counting down.
CTCATTTTCCTGAGAGCGTACTAACTTTGTTTGCGTAAAGTATATATATATATATATATACAACACGAACAAATGGCGTGCTTCTGCCGCTTGCACTGCGGGCGCTCGACAGGATCGCCGATCCTTCAAATAAGATAGAAAACTGGTATGGTCCTATATGTAGAAACCAGAGTCGAGGCCCAAATTGTGTTTTCAGTGCTCAAGGTTTAATTGGCAAAAAAAGTAAACAGCCCCAACGCGTTTCGAGGTAAGCCTACCTCTTGGTCACGGGTGGAGTAACATTATTTCACCATACTTTTAAAGTAAACACCCAGATGCATTCCGTCATGCATCACGTGCCCATAGACAATGAAGAGATACTGCAATCGGGCTACAATGTATCATTGAGTTTGTTTACACAGTCAATTCAGTTGTTAACTTAAAATACATATAGGCTTTGTGGCTACATATACAGGCATCTAATTAACATCGTGTGTCACATTTATCTCATGAAAAAATAAATGTCAGAAAATTATATAAATGCATGTTCTGCATAAGTTGTTACAAAGAAAATCTCCGCCCAAGTGGGCTTTTAACCACCACAAAAAAATGTTCATAATGCCGAGTCCTAATTCTGCCCAAGTGGGCGTGCCGTCCTCTCCTGAAAAAAACCAAACAAACCAAATTCAGCCTGTGTACTCTCTTCATGTACTGTGCAAATAACTGTAACAAGTGCTATTAAAAATCAACTTTCTTTAAAAGATTCTACATTGCTCAAAGGACGCAACAGAGATCACTTGATTCCTTAAAATTACTCATACAGGTGTACTGCTAGTTCTTCTCCAAGGTTGTGCCCAATCGGTTGAATGGTGTTATATTTGATTATATATTTGGACTCAAGTTTCCGTAACTCTAGCCATCTATTTCCACCTCTCTCTTTGTTTTCCACACAGTCTAGCACTGTAAATGTCAGCAGATTGGGGTTCTGATTGTGTACTGCCGCAAAGTGCCTTGCTACTGGGTATTGGTGGTTCAAGTTTTTTATTGCTCTTAGATGTTCTAGTACTCTGAGTTTAGCCTGCTTCGTGGTGCACCCAATGTAAAATTTGTCGCATGGACAGTGTAATGCATAGATAGCATGGTCCGTCGTGCAGCTAAGATGTTTTGTGATCTTGTGTGCCTCCTGATTTTTAGAAATCACTAATGATTTGCAATTTTTGCTGGTCTTGCAAGCTTTGCAATGTTTACACGGAAAAAATCCATGTATTGCATTACTTTTGGGACTTTCTCTGATTAATGTCGTGCTCAGTGTGTCCCTTAGTGATTTTGCCTTCATGTAAGTCACTGACGGTGTTTCATGTATGGCCTCACACAAATCTTTATCCAGTTTAAGGATATCCCAAAATTTCTGTAAACTCCGTCTCACTTCCCAGGACTGACTGTCATACCGGGTTATGAATCGGATTTTACCATCTGCAGGACGTTCTTTAGGGATCAGAAGTTCTTTTCTTTCCTTCTGATCTACCTCTCTTTCTGCATGCTTGATGGTTTCATTTGAATATCCCCTTTCACGAAATCTTGCTATCATGAGTGCTTTTTCCTTTTCATAGTTCAGCCCTGTGCTGCAATTACGCTTCGCCCTGGTTAGCTCTCCCAAAGGGATGCTTCTTATCAATGTGACAGGGTGACAACTTTCAGCGTGTAGGAGACTATTCCCAGCTGTTTTTTTGCGGAATAAGGAGCTTGTTAAAACTCCATCCCTCACCTCAAGATTGACATCCAGGAATTCCAGTTGAGTTTTACTCATGCAACTGGTAAATTTTAAATTTAGATCATTATTATTGATGATCTTTTCAAATTCCTGAGCTTGTTCGTGTGTGCCCTTCCAGACACAAAAGATGTCATCAATAAAACGGAGCCAGAGGACGGCGTGGGTACTGAAGTGGGAGATGTTGCTCACCACTTGCTCCTCCCACCAGCCCATGAAAAGGCCAGCAAAGCTGGGAGCAAAGCAAGTACCCATCGCCGTCCCCCGTGTCTGTCTGTACATTTTTTTATCAAATATGAAAAAATTATTTTCAAGACATATCTGCATCATTTGCAGTATCATGTTAGTGTGGCCCCAGTGGGAGATAGATCGTTCCTTCAGAAAGTGTCTACATGCCTCTAGCCCCAAATTTTGGGGAATGCTTGTGTACAAACTGACGACATCAAAACTGATCATCCAGTAATCAGAATTCCATGTAAAGTTGTTAATTTTTCTGAGGAAGTCAGATGTGTCCTTGATATAAGATGGTAAAGACTGGACTAGTGGTTGTAAAAAGTGGTCGATGTACCTTGAAGTTTTTTCTAGTAAGCTACCCACTGAGGAGACAATCGGCCTCCCCGGTGGTTTCACCAAATCTTTATGTAACTTGGGCAATAGGTACAGTGCTGGCACCATGGGGTATTTACACAACAGGTATTTGTACTCCTCATCTTCAATGATACCACTGACTTTCCATTCAACAAGTTTATCGAAAAACATCTGCTTCATGCTATTATATTCTTGTCTCGTGGTCACAACATAATTTTCATGGTCATTAAGTTGCCTATACCCTTCCTCCAAATACATCTCCACAGGCCACAGTACAACATTACCACCTTTGTCACTGTTCCTGATAATTATATCAGTCCAGCTTTCCATCTCTTTCAATGCTAGGAATTGGTTATTGGTTAGATTGAGTTTGAGTTTGGGTCTTCTTTTCTCAATTTTACGCATTTCATCAAGTACCCCTTGTTCAAAACTATCAATATACATGTTAGCAATATTAGGTACAAATATCGACTTAGGTCTGAACCCGCTAGCACTACACAAATCAGTTCTTTCAGATTCCATCAAATTCAGCAGAGGATCTACATTCACATTTTCACAACCTGCTAATTCCTGAAAGGCTTGTAGTGTTTCTGCGTCATTAGGGGTTAACATGCTAGGTTTATCAACAGTATTGTCCTTTTTTAGTCTAATTTTGCTGGCAAACCATTTTTTTAATTTAAGTTTACGAGTAAACTTGAATAGGTCAATACGTGAGTTAGTAAAATTAAATCTTGCGGTGGGACAAAATGACAAACCACGTGAAAGTACTTGCATTTGGGCAGCCGTTAATGTACGTTTAGAAAGATTTACCACTGTTTTCTTCATCACTTCTTCGCAATCTTTCCTCTGGTGCGCGTTCCCACTGGACTGGCCACCTCGTGTGAGCTTTCTCCTCTGATGGCCCTGTTTCCTCCTCTGCCGCCTCTTCCACGATTCCTTGGGGGCGTGCCCATCTGGCGACCTTGTGCCATTAGAGCCACTTCCTTTAAAATTCGGTCTTTTGGTTGGACCGACTCATGCTGCTCAGAGGTGTCGCTTTCCTCGGATTCACTTTCTTGTATTTCCGGGGTTCTTTCACCTTGTAATCCTGCCGTTTGATCAGCTCCCTCTGGGCTCTTGGTAGCTCGTTTAGATTTCCCTTTCGCCTTGGCAGAGTCTCTTAGGGCATCGAATTTCTTGGCAAAGGTTAGAATCTGACCCTTTTTATAGTCCACCTCATCACGAATAAATTTTCTTTGCTTTTTTTCTTTGATTTCTTGTTCGATCTTTTCTAAACGTTTATTTATTTTGGCCATCTCCGTCGCAAAATCAGTTTCTGTGCATATTTCTTTCAACTTGCACGTTATGCTCTCGATTTCTTCATTCAATCTGCCACATTCCTTTTCAGCATCTTTTATCAGCATTTTCAGCATATTTGTCGAGCAATTATGATTGTTTTCCATCCAATCATTTATTAAAACAGGGTCCGGTTTCTGAAAAGTGGGTACAATAAAGATACGTAGTCCACGGGGAATGCGGTTACATTCTACGTACTTTGTGAGAGCTGCCGCATCCCACCACTTTGAAAGTTCACGTTTCAGTGCTTTCCCCAACGCATCCCAGAGTTTCTTACTTTCGTCCGCTGTTGACATGGTTGGTGCACTTTCCTTAACAGTATTTTCTTTGCTGGTCCCAGCGTGGGAAAACAATTTCTCTGCCGCGTCTTTTCTCCTGCTGTTCCTCAGCTCTGCCATTCTAACCTATACAGCGTGCCCCCCGGCGTGTCGCTGTGAGCACTGGAAACGATCCGTCTTGCCTGTTGCAGAGCCCTGGTCTGTTATCACGGCTGCTGCGTCTGCCTGAACTGTAGTTGACTTTCCGGTGGACTCGTGGAGTTAGGAAAATTGCAATCTATTCCTCCGACTCACTTAGCCAATGTCCATCAGCTGCGGTGATAATGCCGTCTTACCGCATTGATTTCAAGCCGTTCCAGTATTCCGGCGAGTTGGTTTCAGGCGGGCAGAAGCGTTTAAATTTAAACACAACACGAACAAATGGCGTGCTTCTGCCGCTTGCACGGCGGGCGCTCGACAGGATCGCCGATCCTTCAAATAAGATAGAAAACTGGTATGGTCCTATATGTAGAAACCAGAGTCGAGGCCCAAATTGTGTTTTCAGTGCTCAAGGTTTAATTGGCAAAAAAAGTAAACAGCCCCAACGCGTTTCGAGGTAAGCCTACCTCTTGGTCACGGGTGGAGTAACATTATTTCACCATACTTTTAAAGTAAACACCCAGATGCATTCCGTCATGCATCACGTGCCCATAGACAATGAAGAGATACTGCAATCGGGCTACAATGTATCATTGAGTTTGTTTACACAGTCAATTCAGTTGTTAACTTAAAATACATATAGGCTTTGTGGCTACATATACAGGCATCTAATTAACATCGTGTGTCACATTTATCTCATGAAAAAATAAATGTCAGAAAATTATATAAATGCATGTTCTGCATAAGTTGTTACAAAGAAAATCTCCGCCCAAGTGGGCTTTTAACCACCACAAAAAAATGTTCATAATGCCGTGACACACGATGTTAATTAGATGCCTGTATATGTAGCCACAAAGCCTATATGTATTTTAAGTTAACAACTGAATTGACTGTGTAAACAAACTCAATGATACATTGTAGCCCGATTGCAGTATCTCTTCATTGTCTATGGGCACGTGATGCATGACGGAATGCATCTGGGTGTTTACTTTAAAAGTATGGTGAAATAATGTTACTCCACCCGTGACCAAGAGGTAGGCTTACCTCGAAACGCGTTGGGGCTGTTTACTTTTTTTGCCAATTAAATCTTGAGCACTGAAAACACAATTTGGGCCTCGACTTTGGTTTCTACATATAGGACCATACCAGTTTTCTATCTTATATATATATATATATATATATATATATATATATATATATACACATATATATATATATATATCCCGTCCTAACGTTGTCCGGTTATGAATTGCTGCCGGCAAGTAGTATATTGTTTTGTAGGATTTCGTTTTGATAGGATTTCTTATCTGTGACAGGCCTGTGAAACGCTCCGATTCACAGTGCACTGCTGACTTACTTAAGTAGTGTGTGAACTCGAGTTTCCCTACTTTATTTTTCTTTGCAATATTATATAGCGCGATCTCGACAGCATGGTATGAGCACAATTTACATTACAGAAGAACACATTCATTTGTGGTAGGCACGGGGAGACAAAGCGATTTGCATGGAATCATAGGATGCTGAGCTAATGCCGAGATTCGAACGTAGCTCCCCAGCTCCAAAGTTCGCAATTCTAGAACTTGTGGCGGGAGGTGTGTCTAAAAGTGTATGTTGGTGCTGGCCATCAATGAGAGAGACCTGTGCATTTTTCAAATCGGTGGTGAAAAAATATGAGTATGTTGCTGGAGATGTGGGCCGCCGTGCCATCAATGTACTTACCAGGGTAGGGTAAACACCCATTATTTCGCAACTTTCTTTTCGCATACCATAACTCCACATACTTTCATTACGAAAGCACCATGACTCCACAATGCCATTATAACTCATGGCATTGCCTTTTATATGCTTTTACCACCCATACATTTACAACGAAATTCGTTGTAAATGCATGAATGGTAAAAGCATGTTTTTTTAATGTTTGGATAAGTTAAGTATGGGTATAGGGGTATATGTTTGGGGTACTGAGGTATATGTTCTGGGGTGTTTGGGTATTTTAAGGGTTCAGATATAGTTTTGGGGTACAGGGGTAGTTTTAGGGTTTAGGGATAGGTATGGGTTTTGGGGTACAGGGGTATTTTTAGGGTTCAGGGGTAGGTTTGTGTTTTGGGGTACAAGGGTATTTTAAGGGTTCAGGGCTAGGTTTAGGTTTTGGGATACACGGGTATTTTTAGGGTTCAGGGCTAGGTTTGGGTTTTGGGGTACAGGGGTATTTTTCGGGTTCAGGGGTAGGTTTGTGTTTTGGGGTACAGGGGTATTTTAAGGGTTCAGGGCTAGGTTTAGGTTTTGGGGTACAGGGGTATTTTATGGTTCAGGGGTAGGTTTGGGTTTTGGGGTACAGGGGTATTTTTAGAGTTCAGGGGTAGGTTTGTGTTTTGGGGTACAGGGGTATTTTAAAGGTTCAGGGCTAGGTTTAGGTTTTGGGGTACAGGGGTATTTTAGGGTTCAGGGGTAGGTTTGGGTTTTGGGGTACAGGGGTATTTTTAGGGTTCAGGGCTAGGTTTGGGTTTTGGGGTACAGGGGTATGTTAGGGTTCAGGGGCAGGTTTGGGTTTTTGGGTACAGGGTTATTTTTATGGTTCAGGGCTAGGTTTGAGTTTTGGGGTACAGGGGTATTTTTAGGGTTCAGGGGTAGGTTTGTGTTTTGGGGTACAGGGGTATTTTAAGGGTTCAGGGCTAGGTTTAGGTTTTGGGGTACAGGGGTATTTTAAGGGTTCAGGGCTAGGTTTAGGTTTTGGGGTACAGGGGTATTTTAGGGTTCAGGGGTAGGTTTGGGTTTTGGGGTACAGGGGTATTTTTAGGGTTCAGGGCTAGGTTTGGGTTTTGGGGTACAGGGGTATTTTTAGGGTTCAGGGGCAGTGGCGTCACTAGGGGGGTGCGGGGGGTGCGGACCGCACCGGGTGACACCCTCACATGGGGGTGACACCATCTGGTTGCGCCCCCCGCCCCCCCAGCAGGCCTCTGTACATGGCACCCCCTGCACCGCACCCGAAGGCCTCGGAGAGACTCGATCCGCTTTAAAAACAAAAGCGAACCGAGATATTCTCTCACCTATTCGAATTAAAATGTTCTCATTAGATAAAGTTTGAAAAGTGTAGTAATGAGGGGCCCCCGCCATTTATATGGAAAAAGACACAGTGCTAAAGGCTAATGAGGGGGGGGGGGGGGTATTAACCGCTTGGAAATTAGCTTTTACTTTAGCTGTTACATATCGTAACATTCTCACGTCTACAAACTCGCTGGTGCCTTGTACACAGATTTCTTTTTGCATCTTGAAAAGCTTTAAAAAAACAACCACATGAAAGCGGCAGAGAGTGTAAAAGGGGGGGGCGGGGTCCTGCCCCCTTCCTTCCTCCCCCCCCCCCCGGTTTAATGTGCGAGAGAGAGGGAGCTAGAGGGGGTAAGAAGACAGAGAGAGAGACAAGTTATAGTGAGAAAGACAGAGAGAGAGGGAGCTAGAGGGAGTAAGACAGAGAGAGGGAGACAGAGGTAGCTAGAGGAAGTAAGACAGAGAGAGAGAGAGAGAGGGAGCTAGACAGAGAGAGGGAGCTAGAGGGAGTATGATAGAGAGAGAGGGAGCTAGAGGGAGTAAGACAGAGAGAGGGAGACAGAGGGAGCTAGAGGGAGTAAGACAGAGAGAGAGAGGGAGCTAGACAGAGACAGAGGGAGCTAGAGGGAGTAAGACAGAGAGAGAGGGAGCTCGAGGGAGCTAGACAGAGAGAGGGAGCTAGAGGGAGTAAGAGAGAGAGAGAGGGAGAGGGAGCTAGAGGGAGTAAGACTGAGAGAGAGGGAGACAGAGGGAGCTAGAGGGAGCAAGAGAGAGGGAGCTGGAGGGAGCTAGACAGAGAGAGGGAGCTAGAGGGAGTAAGACAGAGAGAGGGGGAGCTAGAGAGAATAAGACAGCGAGAGAGGGAGCTAGAGAGAGAGAGGGAGCTAGAGGGAGTAAGATAGAGAGAGAGAGGGAGCTACAGGGAGCTAGAGCAAGCAAGACAGAGAGAGAGGGAGCTAGAGGGAGTAAGAGAGAGAGAGGGAGCTAGAGGGAGCAAGACAGAGAGAGGGAGCTAGAGGGACCAAACCGGAGAGAGAGGGAGCTAGAGAGAGTAAGACAGAGAGAGAGGGAGCTAGGCGGAGCCAGTGGCGTCACTAGGGGGGTGCGGGGGGTGCGGACCGCACCGGGTGACACCCTCACATGGGGGTGACACCATCTGGTTGCGCCCCCCGCCCCCCCAGCAGGCCTCTGTACATGGCACCCCCTGCACCGCACCCGAAGGCCTCGGAGAGACTCGATCCGCTTTAAAAACAAAAGCGAACCGAGATATTTTGTCACCTATTCGAATTAAAATGTTCTCATTAGATAAAGTTTGAAAAGTGTAGTAATGAGGGGCCCCCGCCATTTATATGGAAAAAGACACAGTGCTAAAGGCTAATGAGGGGGGGGGGAGGGGGGGGGCATTAACCGCTTGGAAATTAGCTTTTACTGTAGCTGTTACATATCGTAACATTCTCACGTCTACAAACTCGCTGGTGCCTTGTACACAGATTTCTTTTTGCATCTTGAAAAGCTTTAAAAAAACAACCACATGAAAGCGGCAGAGAGTGTAAAAGGGGGGGGGGGGCGGGGGTCCTGCCCCCTTCCTTCCTCCCCCCCCCGGGTTTAATGTGCGAGAGAGAGGGAGCTAGAGGGGGTAAGAAGACAGAGAGAGAGAGACGAGTTAGAGTGAGAAAGACAGAGAGAGAGGGAGCTAGAGGGAGTAAGACAGAGAGAGGGAGACAGAGGTAGCTAGAGGAAGTAAGACAGAGAGAGAGAGAGGGAGCTAGACAGAGAGAGGGAGCTAGAGGGAGTATGATAGAGAGAGAGGGAGCTAGAGGGAGTAAGACAGAGAGAGAGGGAGACAGAGGGAGCTAGAGGGAGTAAGACAGAGAGAGAGAGGGAGCTAGACAGAGACAGAGGGAGCTAGAGGGAGTAAGACAGAGAGAGAGGGAGCTCGAGGGAGCTAGACAGAGAGAGGGAGCTAGAGGGAGTAAGAGAGAGAGAGAGGGAGCTAGAGGGAGTAAGACTGAGAGAGAGGGAGACAGAGGGAGCTAGAGGGAGCTAGACAGAGAGAGGGAGCTAGAGGGAGTAAGACAGAGAGAGAGGGAGCTAGAGAGAATAAGACAGCGAGAGAGGGAGCTAGACAGAGAGAGGGAGCTAGAGGGAGTAAGATAGAGAGAGAGAGGGAGCTACAGGGAGCTAGAGCAAGCAAGACAGAGAGAGAGGGAGCTAGAGGGAGTAAGAGAGAGAGAGGGAGCTAGAGGGAGCAAGACAGAGAGAGGGAGCTAGAGGGACCAAACCGGAGAGAGAGGGAGCTAGAGAGAGTAAGACAGAGAGAGAGGGAGCTAGGCGGAGCAAGACAGATAGAGAGGGATCTAGAGGGAGCAAGACAGAGAGGGAGCTAGAGGGAGTAAGACAGAGAGGGAGCTAGAGGGAGTAAGAGAGAGGGAGCTAGAGGGAATAAGACAGAGAGAGAGGGAGCTATAGGGAGCAAGACAGAGAGAGGGGGGGCTAGAGGGGGTAAGAGAGAGAGAGAGGGAGCTAGAGGGAGTAAGAAAGAGGGGGCTAGAGGGAGTAAGACAGAGAGAGAGGAAGCTAGAGGGAGTAAGGCAGAGAGAGGGAGCTAGAGGGAGCAAGACAGAGAGAGAGGGAGCTAGAGGGAGTAAGAGAGAGAGAGGGAGCTAGAGGGAGTAAGAGAGAGAGCGGGAGCTAGAGGGAGTAAGAGAGAGAGTGGGAGCTAGAGAGAGTAAGACAGAGAGAGGGAGCTAGAGGTAGTAAGACAGAGAGAGAGGGAGCAAGAGGGAGTAAGACAGAGAGAGAGGGAGCTAGAAGGAGTAAGAGAGGGAGAGAGGGAGCTAGAGGGAGCAAGACAGAGAGAGGGAGCTAGAGGGAGTAAGACAGAGAGAGAGGGAGATAGAGGGCATAAGGCAGAGAGGGAGGGAGCTAGAGGGAGTAAGACAGAGAGAGAGGGAGACAGAGGGAGCTAGAGGGAGTAAGACAGAGAGAGGGAGCTAGACAGAGAGAGGGAGCTAGAGGGAGTAAGACAGTACCTAGCACCGTACATTTCCGACAGAGGTAGTCCATGCGGTAAGTCGTGAGGGGGTGACACCATGAGTTACCCGCACCGGGTGACACCAACCCCAGTGACGCCACTGTTCAGGGGTAGGTTTGGGTTTTGAGGTACAGGGGTATTTATAGGGGTTAGGGCTAGGTTTGGGTTTTGGGGTACAGGGGTATTTTTAGGGTTTAGGGATAGGTTTGGGTTTTGGGGTACAGGGTATATTTATAGGGTTAAGATGGGTTATTTTATTCAAACAGAAAAGGGGAATGAGGCTACTAGGGCCGCACCGATAGCCAAGGTCCTAGTGTTTTTGTAATATGGGTGCAAGTGGTCTGGGATACAGTCCCCTAGATCCCAACATAAAACAAAAAAACATTTGTCTTATACATCAAAATTCCACAAGTTGACCATGCACACCACTAACAATTTAATGAACACAATATTAGTGCTTAGTTTCCATTTGTTTTGTAACAAAAAAGATATCCAATAGTTCTCCCAAGAAAGTTCCAAGTCAATTTTCTTCTTTATTCTTTCTTTTATTATTCAAAATTTGCAAATTGCAAATTGCAATATCATATATATGTGTGTATTCCTGCACTTCTAGCAGAAAAGACAAGCCACTCCGGTTTTGTGGTTTGAAATAACACAGGTTTATTCAGCAGGAAAAGGATCCATTTCGATCTCAACCGAGATCTTGGTCTTTGCCAATAATAACACTTTGTTATCATGGACCCTGGTGTGCGAGTGTTTATTTCCTGTGGTTTACGTGCCTGAAGGATTTTCTAACATAATTGGACCGGGTCCCGACACCCGGAACTCGCACCAACCCCGTTTGGGGTGGAGCTGGCAGGCCGGGGAACTTTGTTTATATATATATATATATATATTACCTACTGGCGGTCGCCAGTAGGTAGTTATAGTTAGGATTTTTTTCAATGCAAAATCTAAAAAAATTCTATTGTGAATAACTTTGGCGTCGGTTGACAAATCTGCCTGAAAATTTCCTCAAGTTTGCCTCGCGGAGCTCCGGTCCTTCCCTGAAAGATTGGGGGGAATTCGTCAAGCGGGGGCCGAGATAAAAGCGTGTTTTCCCCATGTTAATTTCCATAGGGCGGTCAAACTCACTTTTAGCCCGAACGGCTGAATGGATTTCCACCAAACTTGGCAAAATTGTAGGGACTGGTAGCCCGATGTGCCTTTGCTATGTATCAAGATATGTGCTCCAGTGGATTTTGAGTAATTTAGGTTCAAAAAAATATATATATCTATGGCAGCGCCCCGGTACGATTGGCTCTCGGGTGTCTGTAAACATTCCAAACAGTCCGTAGCGGCCGCCATCTTGTGTCTCGGTAGGATCGAGACACAAGAGGTGGCAAAAACAAAGGGGGAATTGACCATAAGGGGGCAGAGTAGACCCCCCCCCCCCCCCCTGACCCCTAGGTTTGATGTGGGGGCCATAAAAGGGCCCCGCGGGGCACAAAAAAAATATTGTTTTTCGATTTTCGCGTGGGAGCGCCCGGTGCGCGGACCGGGGAGCGTACCAAGGGGAAAAAGAATGACAGTTAAAAAAAAAAGTAGCTGTTTTAAAGAAATGTTCTTTTTGTTGTTGTTTTTTTTTTTTTTTTTTAAGTACCTACATGTAGGTACCAATGCAGAGACTTAAATTTTGTGTACACCGTCTCCTCTGTAGATATCTTGCATGTTGTTATAGAAGTTACTGTGGTATATGGAATCCATAACATAGTCTGTCAGGAAAGCAGAAAACAGATCCTTTAAGCACTCCCTGAGAAGTCCTAGGGGATCATGGGTAGTCTATCCTGCTCCCTTATGATGAAAAAGAGATGTAAAATACACATAGAAGATAATATAGTGGGAGAAAGGTAGTAACTATGAGTAAACTTACTATGTAACACAAAAAAGTTGCACAGTATACTATAAGTCTCATTTCATAATATGATAATTTTGGTAATACTTCATGAATTACATATAAAAATGAATATTGTCTCAAACAATTTAAAATTATTAAATATAAATTTATTCTTCTGATTCTTTTTCATAATTTAATAAAACTTGTAGCATAATATTGTTCGGTATTTCCTCATAATTATAAGTACATGATTCCATTTGTTCCAAACATTCCATTAACTGTTGGTCCAAAGAGTCATCCATGAAATCAACTTTATCTTTTTGCTCTTCTGGATTTTCCACCTTTACTTCGATAGAAGTAACATTTGCTTGTTTTTCTCCTTCCATTTTCTTTCTGAAAATTGCATAAAAATTAACTATATTAGTAGAGTTAGGGTACTGTTGGGTTTAAGTTTAGACAGGTACTTCTGAGTTTTTAACAGTGAAGTAATTTTTGGGCAGTGTATGGTTTCAGGCAGGAAGTAGAACTATTAAAAAGTGCATGTGATGAATTCTAAGTAAATTCATAATTATACCAGAGAAGCCTAACTCAATCCATAATTATAACAGAGAAGCCTATCTCAATCTATAACTATTAGACAGGGATAGTATATAACTATCAGAAAACGTTTTCCCAAATTAACTTAAAGTGCACAACATAGTTCCCCTTCCAAATTAATAACTTACCTTTTTCAAAGTAGTTGAAGTTTTCTGTCAAAATTCAATCAAATTGTACCTCAGGTAGTATTAGTCAAAATGGCTGTGTTTCCCTGTCATTTTTCTTATATATTCATGTACTTAACCAATCAAATGTCAGCACATAAAAGTACAAAATGTAAGTAATATTTTAATTGGTTGTAAATTCCAACACTTTCATATGTGTTTTTTGTCATGTAATTTACCTCAGGATATTTAGACAGGGCTACAGCCCAAATGACTCAATGGAATACCATCAAATGTGGGATAATGGTAGGGACTGGTATGTAGTAGGGTCTATGCTATATTTGGTGAAAGTCTGTCCAGTGGTTTTTATGTAATTTCGTTTCCCACATTTTTTTTGGGAGCGCTCACCGGTGCGTGCCCCGGTACGCGTACCGGGAGCGCTACGGGAGTCCACCATTTTGTGTTTCGGTTGAATTGAGACACAAGATGGAGGACAAACAACATTGGGAATGGGTAAAAAGGGGCACAGTAGACACCCCCTGACCCTCTAGGTTTTCTGAGGGGAGTTTAGGAGGGGCATATATGCCCCAAAAAAAATATGTAAAATTTCCTTTACTCTCTCTGTTCTTTCTCTCTGTCACTCCCCATATCTTACCCTTATTCACTTTTATCCACCCTCTTTCACTTCTCTTTACTTACACTCACTGCTCTTTTCTTTCCCTCCGTTACCCCTGTTCCTTTTCTCTGGTTCCGTCACTACCCGTCATTCCCCATCTTTTACTTTCCTTCCTTTTACTTTCATCACCCATTCACATTCTCCCAGAACCTCTGTGTAAGAAATGGGGGTTACCCAAATCTCCAAAGGGGTAGCATGGCATCAAGCGGGCAGGCCAAACTTCGAGGACATGTGAAGCATTCACGCAGTATCCACAGACGACACACCAGGCACACTACAAAAGAGACGCAACTCCACCTTTGGTTGGAAAAGAAGAAGTTTAGTGATATCTCCAACCTGTAAGGTAAAAAGGAAAAATACACTGGTAATCACAACAAGGCGCCAATTGGCACCCAAGCCAAGTACTTCAGTGGGGGGATTATTTACATGGGACAAAAAGGGTTGAGTCCAAAGTCCATAGCTGAAATAAAAATGGTTGGTTAAATGAACATTAGACCTGGGGCCAATCTGGCGGGGCCAACTCAGGCTCTCATCCTCGGGGGTAGGCTGTAATGGCAAAATCCAACATTATGCATGAATACACCTCAGGCGTTATAACGCCAAACCCCACCCCTGTAAGGGAATAACAACAGGTTATCACAGTATACAACTTACAGGAACACCTGGAATAAATCAGTTCAGCTCATAAATCTGGGGCATAGACAGGGGCCTGAGATAACTCGTCAGGCCAGCTTAGTGGCACCCTTGCAGTAAAAGAGAACACCCAGATTTACTCCACCCTCCACCTGCGGATATAAAACAACAGGTTTTCCAACTAAAACCATCTTCAAACTAGTTAAAGAACTCCAAAACCCTAGGGCGCCCCCACCTAAAATTTCTTCCAACGAACAATGTGAGCAGCTTGCAACATATTTCGTTGAAAAGGTCCAAAAAATCTACGCGACCTTTCCACAGATCTCTCCCCCCTCTGGATTACCTAAGACCCCAGCCTCTAAGTTCACTCCACTTTCCAAAATTCCTGCCATCGCTGCTGCTGACTTGACCATCCTGTGTAAGAAAGTGAAGTCCGGCTCCCCAGCTGACCCCATGAGCCCCTCTCATTTCCTGGACTCAATTGATTTTTTTCTATCCCCTATGCTGAACATCCTTAATCTTTCTTTTACCTCTGGATCTGTACCCATAGCTTGGAAGCAAGCGTGGGTATCACCAATAATTAAAAAACCCACCCTCGACCCTTCTAAACCGGAAAACTTCCGGCCAATATCCCTCCTCCCCTGGATTTCCAAGATAGCAGAGGCCCATGTCAATGGTATCCTCTCGAAACATGTGGATTATCACGGAATTTTAGACCCTTCCCAAAACGGCTTTCGCGCAGGCCATAGCACTGAGTCTGCCCTACTGGCCACCACTGAACATCTCCGGACGATTTTAGACTCCGGTCAAAGTGCTGCGCTGATTCTCCTAGATCTCAGCGCAGCCTTTGACACGGTATCCCATGATATCCTTCTGAAACGTCTGGAGATGGCCGGTGTGACTGGCCTCGCTCTTGCTTGGTTTCAATCCTTTCTCAAGGATAGATCCTTCAAGGTCTCGGCCCCTCCATTTCTCTCCAAAGCCCATCCCATAGCTCAAGGTGTCCCCCAGGGTTCAGCGTTGAGCCCATCCCTCTTTAATCTCTACGTCCAGCCACTTACTGACGTGGCTAAAGAGTGGGGGCTCACGCTGGTCTCATACGCCGATGACACCCAGCTGGTTGTCACCCTCTCGGAAAGCCCGTCCATCGCGGCATCCAAGTTTAAAGAGGGTATGGCAGCAGTGGCACAATGGATGACGGACAATTACCTCCAACTTAACGCCGGGAAAACCGAGGTACTCCTCCTTGGCCGAAACACCAGCCTATGGAACGAGCACTGGTGGCCGTCATCTCTGGGCGCCACTCCACTCCCTAAAAATTGTGTTAAAAATCTGGGAGTCTGGATGGATGCCAACCTCAGCTTCCAGTCCCACACTAAAAAGGTGGCAGCCACCTGCATAGGTCTCCTAAGGAACCTCAGACCTATACTTGGGCTCTTCGACTCTAAAGCTCGCCAGCTAATTATCCAGGCTACTATCCTATCACGCCTGGATTACGCTAACGTCCTCCTTCTGGGAGCAAACAAAGCGGAAACAGCAAGGTTCCAACGTATCCAGAATGCGGCGGCCAGAACGTTGGTGGGCCTACCACGTAGATGCTCGGCTAGAGCCACCATCCGTAAGCTCCACTGGCTGCCCGTGGAACACCGAGTCAAATTTAAGGCTCTTACCACAATCTTTAAGATCGTTAAACAAGGAAATCCCCCTCTGTTACGGAATCTGGCCCGACCGTATGTCCCAGGTCGTGCACTCCGTTCTTCCAATCAACTCCTTCTGACCGTCCCCAGGATTAGGCTTTGCCGAACTGGAGGCCGCTCCTTTAGCGTCCTTGGTCCCAAACTATGGAACGATCTCCCCCTCAGCATTCGTTCCTTAGATTGCCTCTCAGCCTTCCGTAAAGCTATCAAGACCTACCTCTTCCCTGCTCCCTAAGCCCCCTCCCCCCTCCCATTCTTCCTTTTCTGTTTTCTGGTGTGTACTTGTCTCATAGCGCCGGGACGCCCCATTGCTGGGGTAGCTGCTGCGCCTCACCAAACCTAGAAAATAGAAAATAGAAATAACTCGTCAGGCCAGCTTAGTGGCACCCTTGCAGTAAAAGAGAACACCCAGATTTACTCCACCCTCCACCTGCGGATATAAAACAACAGGTAGGAAGGCACCTGGCATTCAATAATAACTGAGGTATACACCTTAGGCATCAAGGGTAACCTGGGAACATGGCTCTTCAGCCCCCAACCAGCAACATAAACTTTAGGCAGTGCGTTGGCAGCAACTCTTCCCGGGTCACCTTAGAGGAGACAATATCCCCAGGGCATAGAACCTAAGGCCTACAAACCTCAACATAGGGTAGACCCTCCTCAGGGCATAAACGTATAGATTGAATGTTAAGCCTATCCTCTAGGGACCGGAGCACCTGTACATGAGCTTCACGACCTGTCTGGGACCCTATGCACCACAGGTATCAGGCAACCACTAGGCATCACTGTCAATTCACTCTTCAGATGACTGCCCACTCCAGGGTCCACCTATACGGCCCGAACTGGAAGCACCTACAACCTTGTGCCCTATCACAATGTGTCTTAAATGTACAAGTCATGGGTGGGGGCGAGCACCGACCCTGTGCCCCGCTGCCCTCTCCACCCTCTTCATAGGCCCCACTCACCGGCTTCTCCTGTTTTCTGACTCCGGGCTCCATCCATACTGCTGGCCCCTTTGTCAAGGGGGGACGATCCGGAGGCTCCACGCGGCCTTCTCCCAGGCCCCTCTTATCTGGTGGGGACCCGGGCTGCAAGGCGGAGGGGGCAGGCACCGACAATGTGCCTCGAGGCCCCCTGGCGTAGCGCACACAAAAGGAACTTTTCTCCCCTCTGGGGGATTCACCCGGGTCCTCTTCCTCACCGGGGGCCAGGGCGACTCAATCGGGGCTCCCTCCTCCTGACGGGAGCCTCGCAGCTGCTCTGCTCCGGGCGCCTCAGGTCGAGAGGCGGGGCTGGCACCGACAGTGTGCCCCGGCCCCGCCTACCTCACGGGCCCCTCACGTGGGGGCACAGACCGGCGGGGTGGCCTACCGCTCCGGTTGCTCCTCTCGGGGCTCCCTCCCTGGCACGGGGGCCCCGCAACGAAGCTTCACCCAGGTCCCCCTCCTGCCTCACGGGGACCCGGGGCTCCGACTCGGCTTCTTCCTGCCTTCCCGGCCGCCCGGGCCGGCAGCCAATCTCTATGCGGCGTTGGCGTGGGCGGGCCGATGACGCGGCCGGGCGCCCCCGTCACGTGACGCGAGTGCCGTGGCCTCAGGGCCTAGCGCGGCTCCTTCCTCACTTCGGCGGCCCTCTCCTGGTACCGGGGGCCGCCGCAACAATACCCCCAGCAGTGGGGGGGTCCCCACGACAGCGCCGGGCCGCGGCGGTGATTTCCGGCGGCAATAAGGGGTAGGCTCCCTTTCAATTACTTAATTATATGGCGGACAGCGCGCCTCCACAGACGGCGCTATTCACAGGCTGTCAGTCTCCTCAGGAAAACAGTGGAAACAGCGCTATTTACAGCGCACCACTCCTCCCTCGGCCCATACCACTTCCAGGGCCATCAGCACTCCGGGGGCCACAGTAGCCCCAGCGCTTCTCTCCCCACAGCGCTTGATAGGCAGCCCAGGGGCAGTCTAAGAGACACAGTTCCTCGAGGGCACACTCCTCCCTGGGCAGCTCCTCCCCGTCCAGCGCTTCCACAGGGGCCACAACTTCCCTGGGGGCATCAACCTCCCCAGAATAGCGCTTGCCGGGCAGTACCTCACAAGGGACAACAGTTCCTCCAGGCAGCTCCTCACGACCCAGTACTTCCACAGGGTCACAGCTTCAGCAGAGGGAGTGGACAATCCTATTTCTCACCTCCTGGGCGCTTCTTCATCGCAGCGCTGGCGTAACTCCCGGTTCCCACAGTGTCAGGGACCTGGGTAGGGGCCCTCCCTTGTCAGGGGCCCATGGGGACAGCAGAGGGGGGGTTTATAGGGGTGCAGGGCCCAGCTCACAGGCCCATGTGGCGGTAGCACCTCACAGCAGGTCCCCGCTCTTCTTTGTCCCCGCGCTGACTGACTCTCTGGTGACACTTCTCCCTATTTATACCCTCCTCCCAGGCAGTGCCAGGACCTTCTAGAATGTTGGCAAATCTGGCCTAAACTGGTTCTAGGGGAGGGGGTGAGCACCCTGGGTGCCAGGCTTTCCCTCCAAAAGCTAGGGGTAGCTGGGTAATATTATCTAGACCGCTGACCTAACGCAGTCAGGTGGCACTACCCTCGAGGCACATTGTCGGTGCCTGCCCCCTCCGCCTTGCAGCCCGGGTCCCCACCAGATAAGAGGGGCCTGGGAGAAGCATCCATTTTAAGAGCACAGTACATTTTAGTCAGGTACATTTTTAAAATGGGGGATATTTTCTGTACACCATTTAACAACATGTAATTTTACATTTTCAACAAGGTGTCTCACACCACTCATGGCCTATACAGGTTTAATCCCATGGGGGAGACATCCTAGGTAAGGGGGTCAAAAGCGAAAAATTTTGGGGGAAAAAGGCTAAGTCCAACACTCTGCTTTAGTCTTCTTCCTCTTTCTTCTCTTCTTTTGCTCCCTTATTCATTTTCTTTTTCTCAGTTACTTCCACTTATACCTTTTCTCTGTTTGACTATCTATTACACAGTCCCTCTGTGTTCTTCCTTCTAGCTTTCTTTCTCTTTACACCACTATCTCTGTCCCCTTTGCTCATGCTCACTCCTTCATTATTTTTTTTCTTTTTGTTGTACGCTCCCGGGATGCGCCCCGGTACGCGCCCCGGTACGTGCCCCAGTACGCGCCCCGGGGCGCGCACCGGAAGCGCTCCAGTGTGAGACATAAAAAAAATTAATATACTTTAAAAAAAGGTATTATATTAATATACATATATATATATTCACTGAAAAAACCATAGGTTTCACACCAGTTATAGTTAGGAATTAGCATTTAAAAAACCTATGAAATTAACAGAAAAAACCATAGGTTTCACACCAGTTATAGTTAGGAATTAGCATTTAAAAAACCTATGAAATTCACTGAAAAAACCATAGGTTTCACACCAGTTATAGTTAGGAATTATCATTTAAAAAACCTATTAAATTCACTGGAAAAACCATAGGTTTCACACCAGTTATAGTTAGGGATTAGCATTTAAAAAACCTATTAAATTCACTGGAAAAACCATAGGTTTCACACCAGTTTTAGTTAGCTGGAAATTTTACTGACATAAAACCATTGAAATTCCAGTTAGTTGGACTCACTATAACTTGCGCGCCTGAAATTCACTGCTGATGACGTCACATATTACATCACTCATGACATGGTCAGTGACATCACTCATGACATCACTGATGACACCATCCTTGTGACAGAGTGACAGACCTCCTTTCACTGTAAAGTAACCCTTGAAACACATATTCAAAAATAGTAACTAACATTTTCAAAAAAGTGGAGATACCCATACCAGTTACAACAACCAATTCAGTAATACCACCATCTAATACACATCCACTTATTCACCAACAGTTCTATATAGTCACTTATACATATATTCACTCATCATATGTAGTGATAGACCTATACATCCTGTTACACACCGACAGCCATCCAAAAGTTACTCACACACATATTCACACATGCAAATAAACTATTGAACATCCATTTATTTGCATATACAGCTATACAGACACTACCACTTTACTTCTAAGGAAACTTACACATACGTACTCTCTTAAACAATCACTTATAGAAACACATACTTATTTAAACAGGAACTCTTACAATCTCTCACTCTCACATATACTCACTTATATATATCAATACTCACATATACTAGATTAAAACATATGTCGTTACTGATAAAGACAATCGTGAGACCGTCGTTTACTCACTAACACACATATACACACTCATCCATCCATACAGTCCTGTACATATGCTGTCTTCAAAACACATACAAACAGTGAGTCAGTCACCAACCCAAACAGCCACTTATACACAAAGTGAAACACTGATACATACATTTCAATATTTAAAAGTTACTCGCTAATATATGTATTCACTAAGATACACTTAATAAGCCAGTTAACCAATCAATTTTTTTAAAAAAAAACATCCATTAAGACACTTATTTAAACATTTATTCTTCCATCGACCTTTACATATACATATATAAAACATATTTATTTTTCAGAAAGACACACATTCACTAGATGGTGTCATCAGTGATGTCATGAGTGATGTCACTGACCATGTCATGAGTGATGTAATATGTGACGTCATCAGCAGTGCATTGCAGGCGTGCAAGTTATAGTGAGTCCAACTAACTATAACGTGGAATTTCAATGGTTTTATGCCAGTAAAATTTCCAGCTAACTAAAACTGGTGTGAAACCTATGGTTTTTCCAGTGAATTTAATAGGTTTTTTAAATGCTAATCCCTAACTATAACTGGTGTGAAACCTATGGTTTTTTCAGTGAATTTAATAGGTTTTTAAATGCTAATTCCTAACTATAACTGGTGTGAAACCTATGTTTTTTTCCAGTGAATATATATATTGACGAAAACTCCACAAAACCTCCGGCAAGCAGCTCAGCAACGCCAGCGAGAAAGGAGACGGACCACAGGCTCAGATGCGATAATTTACTTAGCACAGACAGAAACAGCTACGCGTTTCAGGCTACATGAGCCCTTGTTCACGCTGCAAGTCAATAAAGTTTTTGTTGCTTTTTTATGTATGCATATAGGTGCTCGCCCATAATAATGACATCATACATCACATGATCATAGAAATTGATAACATACTATTTGTGATCTCATTTTTTTGTAAAACATACATATTATTAGAAGTTATTGCGTAATTATTTCTGCCTAAATGCAGTAAATATACCCAATGTATATTCAGGTCCACAACAATGTATTAACACTGATGATCAATTTCATTATGTCTGTATAAATTCATAAAATGGGAACCTAATAACTTAAAATTTCTCCTAACATCCTTGATTATTCTATGCATAGATAATTAATATGCAGTATTCTATATGATCATAATGAAGTGCAACATTTAGCAAAGCAGCAATCAGTTTAAAGTGCAGAAAGTTGTGCAAATTTTAGTGCAAAGAAGACATATCTAAATATAAAGTGCAAATAACTGTTTGATTCAAGAAGCGTATCAATATTCATAACTATAATCCATTTCTGAGCCCTGGAAGGGATTTGCTAAAATCATATAAATAACCTTCTAAAATTCATCAAGACAGTAATAATAGTGCTTAAAAGAGGGGAAGGAAGATGATAAAAATAGGAATAAATATATACAAATATATGCAAGGAAAACATTTCATATAACAAGAAAAGAGAGAAGAGAGTTTCATTTCATACTATATACACATTAATTAATATCCAAGATATCATTGTAATACAGTATAAATGTATAAATATAGAAATAATTTCATTCAATACTAGTACATCTAAGAAAATCAGACTGGTGGAATGTGTTGTATTGCCCTACGCATTTTAGCATTAATCTGTCATAAACCCTCAATATTAGGGAACCTATTTATTGAGAGTTTATGTGGTGGTAAAATGTAGGGCAAGTAAGAGACCGAGAATATGAATGACAGCGAGGTATTATATTTTCATAAATTACGGTGTTATAGAAAGCTGTGCATTTCCTCAATGTTATTCAATCCATTTGGCCACTTGCTATCAAATTCTAAAATCATTTTGGTCTCAAGTTGTCTTAGTAAGCGCTCACGGTTGCCCCCTCTCTTAAGTTTAGGAATGGCCCCCACCACATAATATCTAAGACAGTCCACATCCTTGTTATGAACGTCTTTAAAGTGGCGGGCCACCGGGTATGCTGGATCGCTGTGAAGTATGGCCCTTAAATGTTGCAATATTCTCATGTGCACCTGTAGCTTTGTACTTCCTACATAATTCAAGCCACAGGGGCATGTGAGAACATGTACCGCAAACTCTGTCTTGCAATTAAAGTTGCCTCTAATGGGTACCTCACTTGAACGAAATGGAGTTGAATAGTTAGTCTTATTGAGACCAAATTTACATGCACGAAAACTGGTACATTTCCTGAAACCTTTGTTAGCTTGTAGCCAGGACAATTTTTTTTTCATTTCTGGTGCTGCCTTGTCCAAGGCAGACCCCATGTTTCTGGCTCGTCTAAAAGTAATAACTGGATTATCAGGAAGTTTCCCATTGTGTACTGTGTCAGATAAAACGATTGGCCAATTCTTATTAATGATAGCTCTTAATTTTCTTTTTGCACTGCTAAAAGTTGTTATGAGACGTGGACATACATTAGCAGTGTCAGATTTGGGTATCACACCAGATATTACATCAGAAGTTTCTGTTTCCGCATTTATCACATCAGTCTTTTTAAACAAGCTGTCTCTAGATCTTAATTTGGCTTTTTGATTTGCTTTCTGCAGAATTGTGTCTGTATATCCAGGTGCCTTAAATCGTTTAACCATTTCATTAAGGCATAAATCAAAGTCATGGGATGAACTACAGATTCTTTTCAGTCTCAAAATCTCACCGTATGGGATGCTGGATATGAGATGTTTAGGATGCATGCTGGTAGCATGCAAAGTAGCATTCCCAGTGGTGGATTTTCTATGTAGGGTTGACTTGATGATTTAATTTTCTACATATATTTCTACATCCAAGAATTCTATTCTACTGTTATTTATATGGGATGTGAAATGTAGGTTGAGGGAGTTTTGATTAAGGTCTTTTACAAACTTGAGAGCTTGTTGTTTCTCTCCTCTCCATAGAATAAAAATGTCATCTATGTAACGGAGGTAACAGCAGATATGATTGTCTACCCAATGTTTGTGTTCGATGGCTAGGACCTGTTCCTCCCACCAGCCAACGTGTAAACACACGTAGCTGGTTGGAGAAACACGATCCCATTGCTACTCATCTTAATTGTTTAAACAAGTCATTACCAAATGCAAAGAAGTTGTTATTCAGGCACCAGTCAATTAGATGAATAATCATTTTGTTATGTTCATAGTATTCAATACTCCTGCTAGATAAATAATGTTTGAGAGCTTCTAGCATTTGGGAGTGATTGATACTAGTGTAGAGTGATTCTACATCTAACGTTATTAGCAACATGTTGGAACTCCATATTAAATTTTGGATTTTACTTAAAAAATCACTTGTGTCACGTACATAGCTAGGCAATGTTTTAACAAAATCCTGAAGAAAATAATCTATGTATTCTCCCACGTGTTCTCCCATGCTATTAATGGCAGAAATGATGGGTCTGCCTGGGATTGGATGTATTAGCTTATGTACTTTAGGAATTAGGTACAGAGAAGGTAAAACAGGAAATTCGATGTTCATGAATTTATATTCTTCCAAGGAAATTAAACCTTCCCTGCGCCATTGTCCCAACATTTTTTGAAAATTTTCTTTAGCTTTAACGTATTCTTTTTGGTTAGGTTTTTCATAACAACTGTCGTCACCCAATTGTATATTGGCCTCCAATAAATAATCTTTTTTTGGCCAAATGACCAAGTTCCCACCTTTGTCAGAGTTCTTGACTACAATTTCATTATTTTCTGCAAGTTTTTTCATCAATTTACCATATTCTCTTGTCATTTGTACATTATTCTTTCTCTTTTTCTTGTTAGTTGATTGATACAACCTCTTGATGTCATTTGTTACGCACTCATGAAATACATCGATGCAATCTTTAGGCATCATAGGTGTAAAATTTGATTTTGTTTTGAAGGGACTCAATCCAGCTCCTTTTTGAAATATGTCAATTTTATTCAATCAGGCTTGTGTAGCTTGGTCAATATCAGAATCAGATGGTTCTGTGGCGTCTTTCAAATCATGCATTGTTAATAAAATTTCCACATCGGAAGATTGAAAAGTTGCTTGACGCGATTTCCCACACTTATCTCTCTCTGATTCCGTTATGACTTTGGCATCTTTCAAGGCAAAATATTTCTTTAATTTTAATTTTCGAATGAGGCAAAAATTGTCCACTCGTGTCATAGCATAATTGAAGCTTTGAACAGGGCAGTAGTTTAGTCCAAGCAACAATAGTTGTTCTTCTGCTTTGCTGAGAGTTACTGTGGATAAGTTAATTATGGTTTTATCCTCTATTGCTCCAATTGCTTTTTATCTTCTTTTTTTGCTGATTTTTGTTTGCATCTGGGTCTCCTTTCTTTTCGTTTTTTGTTTCTTTTTTTTTAGTTTGTTGCCTTGTCAACATTGGTCGTGACATTTGGAGTCTCTCTTCTACTAAAAAATCAAGCTCTTCCACTAAGTCTAATCTGGTTGTTGTGTGTTGGTTAGAAAGCACCGATTCACAACTTGATCCACTTATAAGGGAAGGATACTAACAATCTCAGGGCGCTCCTCACTATATATCGGGGATAATATGTATTCTGTACTATATCTAAATGTGGTGCATCTAGAGGAGGGGCGTGTACCCAACACCCCAAATTTTCTGTTACAAACAGAAATGAACAGTTTAATATACCTCTGAGCACTCAACTATATACTTAAATCTAGTGTACCGAAAAGCTGTTCATGTGCTCCAAATTACTCAGCAGTCCACAAAATACAATGGTTGCAAATCAAATTTGACAAAGTGAATGTCTCTTGGTCGTCTTCAAAGGTTTATTCAAAGTTCCATGTAAATTCCAAAATTCCAGTAATAAATCTTCAATACATCAATTCCAGTGAGGATAATACCGTTGCCAACACGTGTATCGTCGTGTGTAAATATCACACATAGACTTTCTCAGGGCTGAAAAAATAGTAATCCTCTCCTGTAAGTTCGACCTCCTCTCTATGTTAACTTGGCAAATGTCTAAATGGAACATGAATATAATTGTATCTTCATGTATGGTGTACCTCTCTCTAAATCAAAAACGTCCCACGACATCCATATGTCTCATTATATGGGGGCACCACGTATCATATCAATATTTCAATGTCCCCATTCCGTTCCGTTCCGACTACTCAACTTCACTATTTCGAAATGTAGTCGATATAATGTCAGAAAACCGTGAGGTTACTTGAATTCAGTAGTATCCAACCTCGTAATGTTCCTCCCGTGTAACAGCGGCAAGTGTCCTCGCTGTCCGTCGGTGGCATTATATCGACTACATTTCGAAATAGTGAAGTTGAGTAGTCGGAACGGAACTGAATGGGGACATTGAAATATTGATATGATACGTGGTGCCCCCATATAATGAGACATATGGATGTCGTGGGAGGTTTTTGATTTAGAGAGAGGTACACCATACATGAAGATACAATTATATTCATGTTCCATTTAGACATTTGCCAAGTTAACATAGAGAGGAGGTCGAACTTACAGGAGAGGATTACTATTTTTTCAGCCCTGAGGAAGTCTATGTGTGATATTTACACACGACGATACACGTGTTGGCAACGGTATTATCCTCACTGGAATTGATGTATTGAAGATTTATTACTGGAATTTTGGAATTTACATGGAACTTTGAATAAACCTTTGAAGACGACCAAGAGACATTCACTTTGTCAAATTTGCAACCATTGTATTTTGTGGACTGCTGAGTAATTTGGAGCACATGAACAGCTTTTCGGTACACTAGATTTAAGTATATAGTTGAGTGCTCAGAGGTACATTAAACACTTATAAGGGAAACTGAGTCAATGCTGGTCATATCCTCATCACGTTTTACTTGTGGACGCATCTCCTGGTGGTGCATTACTTTTGCTTTTTTTTGTTGCTATATTCTTGTCTTTTTGTCGTATTGTATTTGCGTGCAAAAGTAAATATTTGACCGTTATTGGGATCTTCTTCGTCTCGTGCAAATTTATGCGCCTTTCTGAATTTTATCTTTTCCTCATGTTTCTGTAGTCTGTCATTCATAGCATCAAACATTATTTTTATTTCGTCACTGGTTCCTCTTTTATCAATTTCACTTGTTAGATTCTCAATTTCTTCCAGGATTTTATCCCGATCAATAGCCGCATATTTAATCAGGATATGCACCAACTTCATTGAGGCTGATAAGTTGCTTTCACCCCACTCTTTTAGCATAGCAGGGTTTGGCTTGTCAAAGCTAGGAGCCAGGAGATTCCGTAAACCACGAGGTACTCTACCTACTTCGGCGTATTTTCTTAAAGATCTATGCTCCCACCATTTGGTGATTTCTATTTTTTGTTCTTTTCCAGATTTTTGAATACGGTCTTGATATTTGTTGTGCCTGCATTATTTGTATTTTCACTCTGCATTTTACTTTTTTAGCAATACTCAACGTCCTACTAAACAGCTCCTCTGCTGCATCTTCGTGCATTTTTACAGCTTCGACTGACATTCTGCTGTGCAATTGTACTTAAAAAACCGGCGTTGATCGTGCCGGCTGTGAAATTATTTCCTGTCCCTTACCTTCCCAACCTGAAAGTATGCCTCTTAATCACTCACCGCACATTGGGAACCATCCAACCGTAGGTCCTCCGACCCAATCAGTCTCACGATTCCTTTGTCGGCTTCAGTGATGTCTCGACAAATCAGGGGGCAGCCGCTTTTGTTCTTCGCCACGGAAACACAGGAAAGGAGGTTTGATGGCGTCTGCCAACTTCTCGGCGAGGGGGTCCATATAGCGAAGCAAACCAACTTCCGCTGCAATATTGACGAAAACTCCACAAAACCTCCGGCAAGCAGCTCAGCAACGCCAGCGAGAAAGGAGACGGACCACAGGCTCAGGTGCGATAATTTATTTAGCACAGAGAGAAACAGCTACGCGTTTCAGGCTACATGAGCCCTTGTTCACGCTGCAAGTCAATAAAGTTTTTGTTGCTTTTTTATGTATGCATATAGGTGCTCGCCCATAATAGTGACATCATACATCACATGATCATAGAAAGTGATACCATACTATTTGTGATCTCATTTTCTTGTAAAACATACATATTAATAGAAGTTATTGTGTAATTATTTCTGCCTAAATGCAGTAAATATACCCAATGTATATTCAGGTCCACAACAATGTAATATTAATGGATAAATCCAATGTTAACACTGATGATCAATTTCATTATATATACAGGGCGTCACCTTCTAGCAGTTTTATGCGCCAAACGCGTTTCGGGCTTCCATAGCCCTTGCTCACTGGCTCTGGGGGAAAAACAGCTGATGAAATTTCCACCGCACTACTTAAGGCAGGACTTAGAAACCACCACTGCGAGTGCGGTGGAAATTTCATCAGCTGTTTTTCCCCCAGAGAAAAGCCAGTGAGCAAGGGCTATGGAAGTCCGGACTCGCGTTTTGCGCATAAAACTGCTGGAAGGTGATGCCCTGTGCCCTGCATCCCTCCTGAATCAGGGGTTAATAAACACGCTGTGAGAGGCACCTCAAGCTTTGAGCATCTTTTGTTTGGATACATAGCGGCCTGCTACGGTCGCTAGGTGCCCCGCTGCCGACATTGCAGCTCCTCCACCGATGATGACAAGTGCGGAAAAGGAACAACGCGGACCATTCATCAGTGAGTCAATAGATGTGGGGTCCCAGCTTCACCTCTATACAGTGACCCAATGTGGTGATTGAGATTGTTTGGGGGCATCATGACAGTGAAAGAACTACTATTAGTGTGGTGGAAATTTTATATATATATATATATATATATATATATATATATATATATATATATATATATATATATATATATATATAAACTCTTCGGTTTTCGCAATCCCTTTCCCATATGGCAAACAAAGAGCACGGACGACGAAAGTGCAAATCCTTCAATTTTATTCCTTTTGCAGTTTACTCCATCGTACCACTAGATGGGGCAGCCATTACGCGTTTCATCCCAAACGTGGGGGACTTGATCACATGACGCCAACCACCTATCATAGTCACCTAAATATTGACAGCACTTTTTTTCAGGTATTTTTTCATTTTACCTCCTAAAGTAACAATATCTTCCATTGAATTCCCTACTACTGTGTACCAACCTATATAAAAACATGCTTTAACAATCTTAAAAACATGATTTTTAAACACAATGAAAGCATAATGAACCAAGGGGCCGTGGTCGTCCAAGCATAAATGCCATGATACTTTTCTGTTTTACACAGATTGTTGGATGTCCTGTGTTGGGTCCACAATCAATCCACCTGTACAAAAATAGATACATATACTTTATAATCTTACATAAATAAGTAAATATAAATAAGTTACAGATCAATGTGATAACCATATAAATATGATAAAATCACTGTAGAAAATCTAAATAAATAATGTTTTTACATTACTGGTTGTGGAAGAATATTGGTTACATCCTGCTTTCACACTATCAATTATTATGGAGTAAAGGTTCAGGGGGAATCCTTTCAATGCATATTGGTGTACATGACTAATACATCTACTGATTTAAAAAACATTCAACAAAGTGCAAATGTGCAAATTACAACTTTCTAAGGGGTTAAAAGGAGAGAAATTACTGTAAGGGGGTATTTGCGGCAGCAAATCATGCTGGTAACCAATAACCTATATGTGTCTAAATGTACCTCTAATGTCTGAAGTTGTTGTCCAACTATGGATGGAAAGAGGGGACTATGTTATCTTGGTTTGGCCCACCTGGAAGTAGCTAGTTTGTATATTAAATCCAGCTACTTCTGATATACAACTTATAGCTATTTAGCTTTCTATGATGCCACTTTTCAGGTTTGTGAAGGGATTCAAACTACCATCTACCTGTTTACAAGCTTGCATGGAGTTCCTCTGAGCTATTGAGGCCATTGGGATGTTTGCTGTCGAGGCTCAAGATGTAGTGCATTTCCAGTAACCTAAGGCTCCTAACTCTGTCACCAACACGTTTATTTCTTGGCACAGAGTCAATCAAAAAGTATTTTAAATCCTTAGGATCGCCCTCATGGTGTTTTTGGAACTGCTGGCCACTGGATACGTCAGATCATGATTCTTTATTGCGCGTAGGTGCTGGAGTACCCTTTGGTGCCCTGGTAGGGTCGTACTGCCAACATAGCGTAGACCACAAGGGCACTCCAACACGTACACCACATGGTCAGTTTTACAATCTAGTGCTTTGGTGATGACTTTGTTGGGCCCCTCAAACGGCATAGAAATTTCTGTGGTGTTTTCTCCGTGCTGGCAGGCTTTACATGTCCTGCACTTGTAGAATCCCTTTCTCTGTGTGAGCCAAGTACCCATAGGTGGAGGACCAGCTGGGTCATTTTCTACTAGGGCATCTTTCATTGATGCCCCCCTTCTGTAAGTTATCATAGGATTTTGGGGACCGTTGCACCTATGATGGGATCTTGTTTGATCAAATGCCAATTTTGTTTGATTATTTTCCTGACATTTCCATGTTCTTTATTATAGTCTAAGATAAATCTGAACGTGTCATTGGCGTCATCACATTTGTCTCGGGCAATGCAGTTGCCTAATAGTTGTTTTCTATCTACAGAATTGCATTTCTGCACAGCCTTCTTCAAACACTGATTGCTGTATCCACGTTCTTTGAACCTGGAAATGCATTCGTCCTGTGCTGTCTGAAGTGTTGCTTCATTGCTACAGATTCGCTTTATGCGCAGGAGATCACCATAGAGAATGCACTGCACTAGGTGAATGGGATGGGCACTGCTTGCGTGCAGGATAGCATTACCTGCCGTGGGTTTCCGGTGCAACTTGGTTTCAAGTTTCCCGTTTTCAATGTAAACCTCTCCGTCCAAGAACGTGACCATTGAACGACTGAAAGTAGCTGTCAAATTTAGGTTCAAATCGTTCTGGTTAAGTACCTCACTAAACCTCATTGCATCCACCTCACTCCCGTCCCACACCAAAAACAGGTCATCAATGTACCTCCACCAACGTTTAATGTGTGTGTCAAGTATATCAGAGTGTTTGTCCATGAGGACCCGATCCTCCCACCAGCCCATGTGTAAACACGCGTAGCTGGGGGAGAAGCTAGCACCCATGGCCACACCCCTCCGTTGTTGGTACATTTTATCTTGAAACAAGAAAAGGTTATTTTCTAAACATAGCTTGACCATGCTAAGCAACATTTTGTTGTGTTCTTCATATTGGGACCGCTTTCTTGCTAAATAGTATTTCAAGGCCTGCAATCCATCATCATGTTTCATCGATGTATAGAGGGCAGTTACATCTAGAGTAATTAATAAATATTTATCACTCCATACAAAATCTTTTATCTCATTTAAAAAGTCTCCAGTGTCTTTGATGTATGATACCAAATTTACAACAAATTCTTGCAGAAAAAAGTACTTTTGGGTAGAAAGTACAATATTGGAATGGACGGATTTGGATTCCATTAATACTTAAATTCATCAGTAGTCAATATACCCTGCTCACGCCAAGCCATAAGTTTTGTTTTGAAGGCTGTATGTACATTGTTCCATACTACTCTGTTGCTTTTGCCATAACAAAGTTCGTCGTTGAGCTGTTTTAGTCCTTCTTTCACGTAATCCTCCTTTTGCCACAACACAACGTTGCCTCCCTTGTCGGCGTTTTGCACAACTATATCCTTGTGGTTTTTAATTTTTGTTGGAAGTTGGTGATACTGGAGTGACTTTTTATCCTTTTTGTGTTTATTTTGCAGGGTCGCCTTGATAGTTGCTTTGTTTAAGTTTTTTAGGTCTAAAATAACTTGCTCCTGAAACATGTCAATGTTGTCTTTCAACATTAGCGGATAGAATTTTGATGGTGGTTTGAATGGCGTTGTAATTTGCGACCTTGGTTCATTGACTACCAAGGTACTTCTGGCAGTGGGCTGGCTAGGTTCATTTATCATGTCAAATATGATGTCCACCATGTCTTGTGTGCACGGTATTTGTGTGCTGTTGCTGTTAATCATTTCCTGCACTGTTGTCTGTGACATAGCTCCTGCGTTTTTATTAGGCATTTTTCCTGCTTGAGTTGGAAATTCCGCAATTTAAGTTTCCGGACACTTTTGTAGATGTTAACTTGAGACTTAGTGTAGTTGAACAAGCTCTCAGGGCAAAAGGAAAGTCCTAAGGCAAGTAATTGTGTTTCCGCAGCATTTAGAGTCGTGTTAGACAGGTTGAGAACAGTTTTTTCACTGCTTGCCTTCATGTCATGGAGTGTTATTTTCTCCAATACTTCTTTTGTTGTTTCTGGGCTAGCGGTTTCTTGTTTGAGACGTCTTCTTTGGCTTGCCTTTCTTCTCTACCCCTTCGTTTGTTCCTCCTCTTTTTGCGTTCATTTGCGGCATCCGTGGTCGTTGTGTCTGGAGGCTCTCCCAACATAAAAAATCAACCTCCTCTGTTAGGGAGCGTTGTCTTCCTCTAGTTGGTTTCTCCTTGTTGCGGGTATCGGCCTCAGAGCCACTATATATATATTGCGATCTGAGGATTCCACGGGAAAGGAATTCAGGCTAGCCCACAGCAGTTGCAGCAAGAAAGTTTATTCAGTGCCAGGGGCGGTGGGTGACATTTCAAAGTGGTGGAGCGCAAAGTGATTTGCATACAGCACCGAAGCGAGCGAGCGCAGCGATCGATCCCGAACCCCAAACAGGGGGTTTGGGGGGTTCCCCCCCCCCCAAGAAAATTTTGAAAAAAAGAAGAAAAATCGTGCATTTTCAAGCAAATTTGAGAAAGCAGGAAGGTTAATAAAGCAATTGTGAAAGTGCAGTTATTACATTAATAGATGGCATAACATAGGTAGCTGCTTATTCAGTATAACCACAGAGCTTCATACATTCCGTCCTATTACGCTCAGGTGCTGAATTCAGACTATAAGACTTTCATGAAAATCTCAGCTCTAAGAGTAGAAGAAGTTGCACAGCAGTTGGGAAACAGCCTTCACAAAGCATTAGGAAAATGAGAGGCAATTACTTGAAAGCAAACTGAAAGCAATGCATCAAATAGTAACTTAAAGCAATGCATCCAGCAAAACAGTGCATGCAGTCAACCATACAAAAGTAAACTAAAGCAAGTGTGAACCTGTGAACCTTCACTTTGAAAGCAGGGTGCTAGTCAA
The DNA here is from genome assembly GCF_964263255.1 of Lissotriton vulgaris. Lineage (NCBI taxonomy): Eukaryota > Metazoa > Chordata > Amphibia > Caudata > Salamandridae > Lissotriton > Lissotriton vulgaris. The sequence goes on along the minus strand of NC_141693.1, from coordinate 194,491,236 downwards.
CAGGCCAGTCACATACATTTAAACTGAAGAAGAGTACACCTCAGCATGCAGGCACCAACATAAAAGAACCAAGCAAGTCAAACAGTTTAATGAAAGAAAAATGAAAGCAATACATCCAGCAAACTAGACAGTGACTCAAAAAGTAAACTGAAGCAAGTCACACTGAAAGGATTGCGCAGTCATAAGTCAGACATTCACATAAAAGCAACTTACCAAGACACCCAATCAATTACATGGGAAAAACTTGAGCCAATGCACCCAGAAAACCAGACCAGCACACCAAAGCATCCCATCCCTGATTGGATGGCAGCTGTGCTCTTAGGGTCACCCGTCAGTTTTTTGGCAGGGTTGAGCACACCCCAGTTTTATGCCCTCTGCGTCTGAAGGGGAGACAGGCAAAAGGGGTCATAATGGGACATCTGGCACAGCCACTTTGTAACCCAGCTCAAGACTGAGTTACAGACTGATCTTAAATCTTGAAACAACCACAAGGGTCTCCATCTAGTTGGTTCTTGAGCCAAAAGAGTCCTCAGCTCACTGGGAGTCTTTACATTGCGCCTGAGATGGCATGACAATGTCCCTTAATCCGGAGCAACTGTGGGGACTAGTCTAGGTCTGGATCTGACTTGGTACGAGCAGGATACAAAAAGTAACGGGTAGGTGGTAACCCACTTCAAGTGAAGGAGCTGTAAGGAACCTAAGCGCACTGGTGTTGATACCACTAACAGGGCAGCTCTGGCATTCTCAGGGTGGGTGTCCGCTGTGTGATGAAACCAGCATGTGAAGCAGTTACCTCAAACAAACTAAAACCAATTCACTCATCAAGACAAGGAGTTACATGAAATCAAATAGAAAACCACCATCAAGCCAGGTAGTCACCTAAAGGCAAATTGAAGTGACTGCACACTATGGGAAGTGCACTTCACCAGCCAGCCTATTACACTAAAGGAAAATAAAAGCAATGCTCCCAGTAAACAAGACAGCATGAATTGAAAATGTTTCCCCGCAGGACCAACAGTCACAAAAAGTAAAGAAACAGAACGAAGTCAGAGGCACTCCAGGAATCCAGGTAGTCACACAAAATTATAACTGATTGAGCAAACTGTGTTCTGAAAACTATTGCAAATAAGACAATTATATCAGAACAAACTAGTCACAGGGAAACAAACGCATGCACCCATCAAGCCATGCATCACAAGTGAGCAAACGGAATCGAATTAAACAAGCAATACTTGGTGTCACTCAAAAGCAAGTATAAAGTGCACTTCAGCAAGTAGGTCAGCCAAATTAACAGGAAACATTCGAAGATACACCCCAAAAAGTCATAGAATCAGTTGCAAAAAAAACAAATGCACTCCAGCAACATAGGAAATCGAATGAACACCACTGTACATAACAGAACTGTACATAACGCACACATTACACAGAGACTAGCAATCATAGGTGTGTAAAACAGTGTATAGGACATGTTATATAAGACAAACGACAACAAGGGGTGAATTCACATGTCATCCATATTGATAGGCAGTATAGTTAAAGAGTACTTGGTCAGGAGAAGCACACACTCTGAATTTAAAATATAACACAATGGATTGATGCTCTCTTTAATAACAAGAACTAATTTGTACCCAAGTGAACCCTTTTCCCAACATTGGAATAATGACAGTCTGGGGGAAAAATCCATACACACTAATCTATACTTTGAAGTCTGCACGCAGTTCTTTGATGATGACAGTTAATAGTTCACTGTTAACTACAACTAACAAAAGGAAGTCTCTGACAAAAGCAGTAACCCACTGACCTGTTTACATTACATTCACTGTTATATGCATCGTACATGTTCTTCGCAGCAAGCATATTAACCCTCTGCTCTGCACTACCTTACCATGAATTAAAACTTCGACGAGTCAAAACGTCTATTAGACAAAACTCCGATCTCGCCTGGAAGAACATTAATTACTGGAATTTTTTTGACATTTTAATTGCTATCTGGACATTGCTAAAGCGCGGCAGCAGGTGCATTTACGCACAATGTAAACAAGCAAACACCAAACAGGCGCCCCCGTTCTTAAATCAGCACCCGGTGCGGTGGGACAAGTCCCAGAATGCAACCTCCCAGTACCTGAAAGCCACGACTGACTGAAAATATCACGAATGACATGGGCCACCTGTCATCTATGGTGAAGATCTACACATACCCACTATTCTCGCCTTGCATCCTTCCCACTTCCCCAGTTAATTGCTCTCCCTTCTTTTCCCTCTGCCTTGCGCCTCCTCCTCCTCGTTTCACTGACTCAGGCCTCGTGTTCATTGTTCTACTCCCATTCACCAGCACCAGAGGCGCCGTTTTAACCGCTCCTCGAGGCTTGTCTCCCTCACAGCCTCCCTTCCCTCGCATGCTCCTTTCTACAGCTCCCCACCCTGTCCCTCGTTAAGGATTTCCCGCATTGCCTAGGTCTGAGGCTCACTTCTCCCTCCATTAAATGTCTACAGCCGCCTCCTCTCTCCAGCCCTGCCTTTGAGGCTCCCCTCTACTTCACTGAAGCCCACGCCTCTCAATATGAAATATGCCTCTCCGCTCATGTCTAACCCTCCTCTGCCGTTGCTCTTTTCCAGACCTCGCTCCACTCTTTGTGAATACAGCATCATATTGTTATATCTGAGCCCCCCCCTCCCTAATTCCTATGAGACATGTCTTACCCCCACCCACAAACATTCATTATCTCGCCCCTCGTGCCCTTATTCTTAACCCTTTCCGAAAACCCCTTTTTCTTTTTGGGAATCGCTGGCCCCATCTCTCTCTTTCTCCGGTATTCACCACCTCCATCACTTCCCGTCTCCTCAGCATCTCAGCTGTGCCTGCCACTTATTTCTGCCTGTCTCTTTTTATGAGGCTATCCTTTCCCTCTCGTCTCATTTTCTTTCCCTCTTTGAGGCTTCCATTTCCTATAATAGAAGTGTATTTTCGCCCTCCTGGACCCCTACTCTAGCACTCCCTTTCTAAAGATTACTTCTCCCATTCTTGACTGCCCAGCATGGTCTTTATTAAAGGTCTTATTTCCCTTCCCTCTGCTCGCCTTCCTTTCCACGACTCCCCTTTCTGAAGCTAACCGCTCACTCTATCCCTTACCCCCCTCTCCGAATTCCACCTTTTCACCCTACTCGATCTGTGACCATCTGCCCCCTCCCCTCCCACCAATGGCCTCTACGTCCTTCCCCACTCTGGATCTTGGGCTGACATGTCCCTTCGTTAAAGTAGCCATCTCCTTTCCCTCCCCCATCTCCTGATTTCTTAGGATCTGCATTTACCCTACTAACTACCGATCTCCCTTTAAGAAGTCCACTACTTCATCTGTCTTCGTGACTGACTGCTTCATCTGCGTTCTCCTACATTGCCCTGTCCCTTTTCTCCACACACCCCAAAATTCCCAGCTCCTTTTTCTTTTCTCGTTTTCCTCTTCTTACATTTATTAGGTTTTATTATGGCGAGGTCTCGATTTTCCTTCCTATTGCTCTACTGGCAGCCTTCCTCAACTCTTTGTGAAGCCAAGCCCTCCATGTCACCCCTTCTTACTTTCAGGGTTACCTCTGCCTTTTCCCCCTAAAGCATAATGAACACATGCTCTCCCTATAACCATAACTGATGCCCGTCTCCCTTTGCCATTGACATAAGGTCTCCTTTCCATGGACCACTCTATCCATCTCATCACTAAAACCACTGCCCTCTCCGTTAAGGCCCATGTCTCCATCTCGCCACGAATGCTCCTCAGAGGCGTGATAAAAACGGTGCCCACTCCCCTCCCTGAACGCGATGAGGAACCCCCGAGTCTCCCATGTCTCCAAATATATTCAGTGGCCTTGCTTTTTCCTAGCCTGTTTCTGTGACCTGGTGTTGGTGATTTTAGGCCTCTGCGCACTTTTTCACTGTGGTACAGTGTAAAGTTTGTGAGCTCTGTGTGTGTGTGGTGAGAGTGACCTGCCCTCCCATAGGAATGAATGGGGAATATGTATGCCTGTGGTAGTTCCTGTTGTGTGGGGAGTGCAGGGTCGAGTTTGGTATGTGCGAACTCGTGAGATTGAATGCTGTGCAATGATATATGCTTGACATGATTGTGTCTAGTGTAGAAGTGCCACTTCTAGAAGTTGGCATATTTGTGTAATTTGTGCCTGGCGTGTGATTGGCTGGAGCCTGGCTCCCGGAGTGAGCCTGGGCCTGCTTGTGGATTGACTGTCTGGTTTGAGGGTCCTGAATGGGGCTGGGTTTTCCCCACACAATGCTGGCTCCACCCCCTGGGGTGCGTCTGATGTCCCTAGCCTGGCCAGTGAAAGGAATTCCCTATAACCAGTTCTAGCTGGTTCTCACATTGCCTGCACCCTGCTAGACAAAGGATTTCTCTGTATAAAAAGGGGCTGTGTCCCCTTCCAAAATGTTCTTGTTTGCCAACTTGAATCCTGCCAAGGGCGTGCTGCTGCTTGGGCCCAGGGGAAGGTTTGCCTCCCTGGGCCCTGCCCAGCCCCTGGATTCCTGATGGATTGCTGGAGGACTCTGCCTTGGTCCTGGGACCCTTTTTGCCTTTCCTTGCGGCCCCCCAGGACCTGTTGTACCCTAAAAGCGCCTGGGAGCACTTTATCTGTCCTTCTAGCGCTTGGGAGCGCTTTATGGTGCTTTTTGCTTTATTTCGAGCGTTTCTCCGCCACGCATTTTACGTGAGTAATAGCAGGTGCCCACCCTGCGTGTTGTGCGACTTTATTCTTTAATTTACGGCACCGGTGCCCACCCGGCATTGCCCCGATAATTGCTGCTTCGAGGGTGCCCACCCCTCGTTATTGTCCCCGTGGGATCACCGCCGCTGCCCGGGGCCGCAAAGAGCAAAACCGGAAGTCAGGCGGGCCCCGCCGGGACGGAGGCGGGGCCTGCCATGAGGCGGAAGTGGTGCCACGAGAGTGAGGAGGTCGGGAGCCCACTCCGCCTCCTCGCGCCCAAGGAGAGAAGAAGCGACGTGCTCCTGCGGCCCGGGGCTCCCATAGTTGTGGAGAGCCCCGGGGTCGCCAACCAGGAAGTTCCGCGCCGAAGGAGAAGATACCGCCAACTGCGGGAATCTCCCGAGTGCCTCCGCGAGACAGGAGGAGTGCTGCAGTGGCTGGCGGAGCTCTTGTGCAGAAAGGAGAGCCCCGCGTGCAGCCAGAGTCTGCCCGAATGGCGAGGAGTCCCCCGAGAAGCCCGGTGAATGGTGAAGGGCTGGGGGGGACTCCGTGAGGCCCAGGGGTGGCTGTACCAGTGCAGGCACAGAGTCAGAGCGGCCCGTGTGCTCAGGGGGCCGCTCCAACGGCGGGCCATTTTGTGTTTAGAGCCACGGAGGCTCTTGGGGGCAGTGGGCATTGTCAAGCCAGAGAGGCTCCGGGGCCATTTCCGTGATCCTGAGCCCCCAGAGAGGGGGGCTCCAATGACGCCGCATGTCTCTTCAGAGCCTGAGAGGCTCAAGGGGCATTTGTAATTCGAGCCCTGAGCGGCTCCATGGCCCCACAGTTGTTTAGAGCCACGAGGGCTCTAGGGGGTATTTAGCAGTTTCAGAGCCCACGAGTCTCCCTGCCCACATTGTTGTTATTTGGAGCCCAGTGAGGCTCTTGAGGGGCAGGAGTGTTTTGGCCAGAGCCTGCGAGGCTCCAGCGTTGGCCCATCCTGATGATTTAGCTGCCCAGCACTTTGTGGGCAGCTGCCACGTTTAGGCCTCTGACACTGGGACACAGGGCGAACCAGCCCCAACAAGGCTAGTTGGCCTAGGGACTGCCACAGGTAGTGGCTAATGTGAGTTTTTGCGCAATGTGATGTGGTGCTAGGAAATGTAATACATTTAATATGATTACGCACCTTGATCTTACACCTCTGAATGTTTTTGGGCATCATGTGTTTTTGAGCTATTGAGTTATGTTCTGGCACTTCTGAATGTTTTTATGCATCATGTGTCTTCCTTGATTTTACACCTCCGAATGTGTTGGTTTATGCATCATGCGTTTTTCCTTCCCTGCACCTCTGAATGTGATTTTGATGCATCATGTGCCTTGTTCTGACACCGCTGAATGTATGTTTTATGCATCATGTGTCTTCCTTCCCTACACCTCTGAATGTTGTGATGCATCATGTGTAATGTGTTCTTACTTATACCCCAAATTGTATTGTGATACTTAGGTGGTTGTTATTTTTAGTACAGGTGGTCCTAGTGAGGTCCTGGTTCACTGTGTGACATTCTCCTATGGTGGTTAGGGTTGCGTAGGTGGTACTTACCTGTTACCAGTGGTTACTAGTTGTGTGCTATATTTGCTAATTTGTACTATAGTGATTTTATATCCTTTATTCTATGTTCTAGAAGTGCTATTTCTACTAAGTGCTGATTCTGACAGTGGCCCATGTGGCCCTGTCCTGTAAATAATCCCTTGTGAATATTGCCCGTGCCAGTTGGCACAATGTACATGTGTGATTTCTATCTGATGTGTTTTGACAATACAGAAGTTATTTTTATATAACCTTGTGTGGAGTTCCTTTTGTGGTGTGCCTAGGATGTTGTTGCTGTTGTGTGCGTGCGCAAATGCTTTACACATTGCCTCCGGGATAAGCCTGTCTGCTCGTGCCAATCTACCAAGGTGGTGAGCAGGGGTTATCTTGGCGTGTGACTCCCTTGCCCTGACTAGAATGGTAGTTTCTGCCTAGCTTTGGCGTCAGCCTTAGCCAACCAGAAATAGCCAGTTCTAACAAGGGCCAATTGATTTCTCATTTTGCTTTTGTAATTTGGTTAAACTTGAATGTGCAATAATGTATTTTACAGCTATTATGTCGCTATGTTGGGAATATGCAATTTGAATCTCTGGCACATGAAATGGGGAGAGTTATTCAACTCGTATTTATATTTATTTTTATCCCTATGTGCAAGTCTCGCGTATACAACAGTGTCTATTTTGAGCATCTTGAATTAAAACATGCAATTTGTGATGCGCAAGCAATACGGTGTATTGAGTCTACAACTCTTTTACAATTCAAGCACTTGTTAAACAGAGCAGTAAGGGAACAGCAGTGGCTGGATCCCCTTCTCTTTGGCAGGTATTTGCACAATAGTATTTTGCACTTGTTCCAAAATGAATTGATTCAGTCATATTTTCCCCATAGCACTTTTTAATTTTAACTAAAATATATTGCACTGTTTTTACCATAGGCTGTATTAGCCTCTATTACCCTGCCTTGTAAAGTTCCCTTTCTATTATGATTGTTTCGTTGTTGGGTCAACCAATGGTTTGCGATTTTATACCAGCACTTGCACTTTAAAAGCAGACTGCTCCCTACCTGGCGTCATGTGATCAAGGCCTCTGGGCAGGCCGAAACGTCATGCTGGCAGGGCGCTCTTTTTAAATAAAGACATTACTGCTCACCTGCACATGGTGGTTGACTCCTTGTTCCTGATTCTCGTGTGGCCTCTAGGAGAGGGGGTGCGGATTTTGGAGTGAGCAGCATGCATATATATATATATATATATACACACTAAGACGTGCCAATCCTGCGTCTATGAAGGAAAGCGCTCACGAGGTAATCCGGTGTACAAAGTGCTTTATTCTGCAGACCCCCTCCCCCTGACAGACACGTTTCTCCTTGCAGCTTTGTCAATGTCAGGTTTACTGTGCAACAATTCGACATTTCAAACCATGACCCTTTACGTGAAAAAAAAATAAAAATAATAAATAAATAAATATATATATATATATTCACTGAATAAACCATAGGTTTCAGGGAATTTATAGTTGGTTGGACATTTCACTCGTACCAAACCAGAGAAAGTCTGCCATTATAGTTAGTTTAGCTAACTATAACTCGCGCCCTCGCAATGCACTGCTGATGATATCACAAATTGCATGGTCAGTGACATCACTGATGTCATCTCAAATGAGATGAGCCACAGGATGTGTTTGCACACATGTCACATCAGACCCCGCCCCCTCACCACTGTTCAAACGAGACCCGTGGCGAGTTTTAAGTTGGGGGATTAAGCCCCCTTAAATCCTAAGGGTCTGTGGGGTCCAATTAGTCCACCAGGTACCTCCAGTAAGCGCCACAGAGCTGTGATGCAGAGAGGTGTTAAAGGGGGCATGGCCTCAGACCCCCTCTCTGCAACGCAGCTCTGTGGCGCATACTGGAGGTACCTGTATTCATGCGGAATTAATTCCCCAACTTACAACGTACCACAGGGCGTGTTTGCAGAGTGATGCACTGAGGGGGCAGGGCCTTCGGCGTGATGCCGGTTTTTATTTTTTATTTTATTTGGGGGAGCCCCAATGCCCCCACGGTCCCGCTGGTTCCCCGCCTCCTGCGGGAGCCAGCATTGCTTTTCCACACGTGGATCTGCTGTCATGCAGCTACCCTTGTGGAAAAGCAATCTGCTTTGGATTTTGCCAAACTGCTCTCGCTTCCAAAATCCAAAGTAGAGTTTGCTAAGGCTCGGCCCCCGCCCTTAGTTTTGAAAGCCCTGGGGAAGTGGTGGTCCCCAGGGCTGGGGGTCCAAAACGGACCCCCGAATTACAATGAATATGTGGGACGTGGTGGTCCCTGGGCATGTGGGGGGGGGTCTTTCCCACCCACACATGTTTTAAAATATTTAAAAAAAGAGCCCCAAGGAGGTGGCGGACCCCGGGGCAGTGGGGGGACCGGGTGCCCCAGGGCATATATAAAAAAAGCCCAGGGGGTGGCGGTCCCCAGGACGGGTGGCCTGGGGGGCCCCTCACAGATTAAAAAACAAGCCTCAGCGAGGTGGAGGTCATCGGTGCTGCGGAAGGGCCATGTGCCCTCCCGCACATAATTTACACAGCCCCAGGGAGGTGGCGGTTCTCGGGGCCCCCGCGGCCCCATGTGCCTAATTAATTGGCAGTGCCCACAGGACCTGGCCCACCCGGCGACTTTTTGAAAACAAAGCGCGTGAGCCCACGTTTAAAAAAAAATAATAATTTCATCGGGATTCGCGACACCATTGCGATTTCCGCCGAAATTATTTTTCAAAAATTGCTTTTTTTGGCCCCAGGGGGTCCCTGTGGAACCCCATAAGAGTCTTAGGGGTCAGGGTGTTTCTACCTTGCCCCCTTGTATTGTTTTTGTTACACATTAGGATAATGCCTGTCCTTGTTAGTTTAAGTTTAAACTATCATACCCAGAATGCACTACTAGCGAACTGGTTGTGTACACTCAGAGACTCCATCACGTGATTTCTTGGGCCTTTAAAGGGAAGCTTAACCCCAAGCACAGGTGCTTGATAACCTTTACCAGTTGGACCACGCCTCCCAGCATTTGTTCCTGTTCCAGAACGGTTTCTTGGACTTCGTTACGCTTGTTGGTTCCTTTCCTTCCTGTGCTTTTAGTGCCTTCGGACGGACTTCGCCCTTGATGTTTAAGGACCACGTTAATTATATTTTGTTTTTGGGTGAAATCTGCTAACGCACGTTTTTGTGCTGCCACAGATTTTTGGTCATTTGTTCTTTTGTTACGAGTGTTAGCGGTGTTTATCTTCCGCCTGACTCGTTTTATTTCTTTAGTGCTGCGTGCGCACTAATACTTCATTTATTCACGCCGATTAGGCGTTGCTGCCATTGTTTCAGTGCTTGTTTCTTTCTGGATTTTTATTTTATTTTTTATTTTTTTATTTTTTGAAAAACTTTATTGTGCAAAACAATGTCTTTACAAATATGGGCCTACAACCACAGGGGCCGGCCGCTAGTGTATGCAAATCAATTACTTGACTTAACGAAGCAGTGACTGATCCCCAGGGGTCCAGCAGAGTTACAGTATACATTTTCGGCAACTCAGGAGATAGGCAGGATATAAATATTTTAATTTTTTTAGAAAGGAAAGAAAGAGAAAAACAAGGAAACAAAACTCAAGGCCAGAAACATTCTAGACGATGTCGAGCTCCGATGGGGGGACCTGCCGTACCAGATAGAGAATCAGGAGGACAATAGAGATGACCAGGGGGGGGAGGCAGTGGGGAAGTCAGAACAATCAGCAAAAGGAGTACAGTATTCTAGGAACTTCAGGGTCAGGGGGACAGAGAAATGTCCGGAGTGTTTTCAAAGGGGGGCGTACAGATGTTGCCTCGGTAGGTGTTCCACTGGCCCCAAATTTTACTCCACGCCCTAGGCTTGCCCCTAGCCAAATATACCGTCTTCTCTCTAAACATGCAGCAGTCGATATTTTCCGTCCATACTGACACGGTGGGAGGCCGTTGGGAACCCCAAAGCTGCGCAATATCCCTCTTTGCAATCATGTTCCCAAGTGCCGCCCACCAGGCCTGGGCAACGTTGTAATCATTCGGCTCCCACACATTCAACAAACATCTACGAGCCTCAGGCAGCAGAGCGACCCCAGTGACACACTCCATTACCGCATGCACATGGTGCCAATACGCCGCGACCTCACGGCACTCCCAAAGGATATGAAGGAAGGTGGCACTCATTCCACATCCGCGCTTACACAACCCATCCGAGGAAAAACCCATAGCAACCAAACGAGGACCCATTACATACACACGGTGAAGAATTTTGAGCTGGACGAGACGGAGACGGGCAGGAATGGCGACCTCTTTCGGGGAGGACAGTACGGACTGCCAGTCCTCGTCATCCAACTCCAACCCGTCTCCGGTCCTGGCCTCCCTAAGACGCACAAGGAGATCCGCCCAATTGTTGATTAATTTCTTATAAATCAAGGAAATCGTACTATCGGGCAGATGACTATCAAGTATACGGTCCTCGAGTGGGGAAGGTTCAGGGACAGTGGTACCGGCCTTGAAGACCGTCAGCAAAGCGTGGCGAACCTGTGCATATCTGAAGAACTCCCTCTCACTCAACTCATACTCACTCTGAAGCACCGCAAAGGATTTGACCGCACCTTTCACCCAGAGATCACCCACTCTGCTAATGCCAATCATATCCCAGTTCTCAAAACCTTTCGTTGTCCAGAGGCATCCCAATCTTTACGAAGCAAACAATGGGGTCGCTCGTGTCAATCGATCATTCCATCCCATGGCCACATTTGCATCTTTCCACACACGCACTGCAATCTTAGTGGGTCCCGGTAGGTTCCTCTCCGCCGTCCGAGAGTAGAGCGCTCTGTTGAAGTTGCCACCAGGCAACTGATATTTATCCATCTTGAAAGCCGGATTTGGAACGGGTACATACGTAGCATGGTTGATGGCGGACAACTGGGAGGCCCAATAATACCTCTTGATGTCCGGGAGCGCGATGCCCCCGTCATACCAGGGGAGAGTTAGTTTTGTGAGAGCGATGCGTGCGCGACCGTCACAAACAAGCCTCCTCTGTAAACCCTCCACCTCCCAAAAGTAGGCCGCCGGAATAATATCAAAAAAGTTCTGAAGTGCGTTGGGAAATCGGGGCAGGGACATCATTTTAAAGAGTGCCGCTCGACCAAGTGGTGACAACGGCAATCTACGCCACCGAGCCAAGTCCAACTTCAATCGTCGGAGAGAAGGAGATTATGCTTGTAGCGGACAGCCGGGTCCAACGATACGTAGACCCCCAAGTACTTGAAACCAGATTGTGAAATTTGAATGGGAAACCTATTCGGCAAGGGGGGGAGGCCGCCGGACATGACATACACACACGATTTAGACCAATTAATGATCAAACCGGAGTTTTTACCGAAAGAAGTGAGGACGTCAAATAGGACGTTAAGGGATTTACGAGGGGAGGTGAGGTACAAGAGAATATCGTCGGCGTACAACGAAACTTGGTCTTCAAAATCGGGGGCCCACTGAATGCCCTTTATCGACGGTTCCCATCGGAGCCAGGCTGCAAGCGGTTCTAGAGCAAGAGCAAAGAGCAGGGAGAACAGCGGACACCCCTGCCTAGTACCCCTACCGAGAGCAAAGGACTGGGACACCCTACCATTGACAACAACCTGAGCCAGCGGATCCGTATTTAAGAGTCTCACCCAACTGATAAATCCCGCACCGAAACTGAACTTCGTCAGAGTGGCCCAAAGATATAGCCATTCTATCGTATCAAAGGCCATCGTGGCGTCCAAGGAAGCCAAGAAGGCCGGCTCGGACAGAAACTCCGCCCTAGCGAGAACGCCATGTAAGCGCCGCAAATTGAGAGCAGTGTTCCGGTGCGGAATGAAACCAGATTGATCCGGATGAATCAGGTCACAAATGACTGTGAGTAGACGATTAGCAAGGACCTTGGCGAGAATCTTCGGCTCAGCATTCAGTAGGGAAATAGGCCTGTATGAGGCACAACGATCACAAGGCTTGCCCTCCTTAGGAATCACAACTATAGTAGCCAGACGCTGGTCACAAGGGAGGGAGCCAAGATCACGCGACTCCATAAACATATCACGAAGATATGGTGCGACTTTATCTGGGCGCAATTTGTACAATACAATAGGCAAGCCATTTGGGACCATAGCTTTGCCAGAACGGAGGGAACGGATCACGGTCGCAATTTCGTCGACCGACAACGATGCCTCCATGCACTCTCGATCCTCTTCAGACAGACAGGGCAGCGTGATGTCCCTTAGCAATAAATGAGAGTCGTCCTCATCTCTATCGGACACCGGGGAGTAGATCACACGAAAATAGTCAGCAAAACACTCCACAATCTCGCCAGGGTCAGTCACATTCACACCGTCAGAATTCTGAATCACAGGGACCACACGATTCGCTCTCTCCCTCTTATCAAGCCAGGCAATCAATTTACCCGCCTTATCCCCAACATCATACAGTCTACCTTGCTGTTCCCTGTACATTGTCTTGGCAGCATCCGTAACAAGGGATTTATAGTCAAACTGTTTCAAGCTAAGGGCGTGGAGTCTACCCTGGGTGACACCTAAGTCTAGATCAGCCTCCAACTCCAGTATTTCGGCCTCCAGACTCACGACCTCCCCATTCTTAGCTTTCTTGGTCTCAGCTATTAAAGATAGGGCCTGTCCATGAATAACAGTTTTGAAGGCTTCCCACAGGGACACTGAGGACAAAACAGACCCCTCGTTCTCCAGGAAGTAGTGGTCGAGCGACTTTATGAGGCTATTACGGGTCTTGGGGTTGCGCAGATGCCAAGGATTGATAGGGGCGATCCGCCCTGCTGCATGCAACCCCGTATCGAAAATAATCCACATAGGAGAGTGATCGGAAATGCCCCGGGCCAAGTGTCTAACCTCCCCAACGTAGGAGGACTGGACAGCGGGCATGAGGAAGTAGTCAAGCCTGGAGAGACTCCCATGAGCCCCGGAGTCAAAGGTGTATTGACATTGCGTCGGATGCATTAACCTCCAGCAATCCACCAGACCAAAGGTGTCCAAGAACTCACCAAGCCATAATTGGGAAGCGGGAAGATCCCTGGGGGGGTGGCGGTCCAAATCGCGGGATAGCACAGAATTAAAATCCCCACCCATAAGGAGAAAACTATCAGGGAGCTCCAGCATCATCCGACCAACATCCGAGAAAGTGGAGGTCTGGAAGCCTGGGGGAACATATCTCGTGACTAAAGAGAGAGTCTTACCCTCCCACCTACCGGTTAGGGTGGCGTAACGCCCTCTGTCGTCAAGGATGACATTATCAACCTCTAGAGGGAGGGAAGACCGGACCAGAATACCAACCCCTTTGGAACCAGTGGTGAACCTGGAGTGTGCAACCAATCGGTAACCCCACCTATTCATAGCAAGACACACATTGCCTACCAGATGCATCTCCTACAGGAGTACCACATCAGGAGACAAACGACGCAAATATTGCAGTACAACACCCCGTTTTATACGATCCCCCAATCCATTGACGTTCCAAGATATCAACCTCAACCCACTACCCCCCATCCCCACAAGTGTTGCATGAGTCTCCCCACAAAGAGCAGGATACCTGAAGCAGAGAAAGAACCAATATGTCACCTCGAGAAAGGAAAAGACAAACACAAACACCCCCTCCCACCACCCAACCAAAACCCGTTACAACTCCCCCCTCCCTGCACCCCTGCAGTAGACTAAAAAGCCATCCCAAAATGCATTGTGCCTGTCGCCCTAACAATTCTATTCTACAAAAAGACCCCGGAGGAGGAAAGAGGCCCGTCCCCACCTGCCACCCAGAAGGCAAAATATACAAAAGAAATAGCACCCAGCTGAGCAATGTCCGATGTTGAGGTCAGTGACCAAAAAGTCACTTCTGTGTAGGCTCACCACCCTCGGCACCGCCAGGGTGCTCCGTCCGATCGCCTCGGCCAGGCAGGGAATCCAACCAGCCACTCACATTGTCCGGTCGATCGAAAAAGAAGGTCCGTTCCTCATATTCCACTCGAAGCCTGGTAGGGAAAAGCATCGCGTACTTTAATCCCAGGTACCGGGGACGTCGCTTAACCCCCTGAAAGCCCATCCTTTGTCTCTGGACAAGTTGAGTGAAGTCCGGGAAAAAAATTGACAGAGAAGTTTTCAAATTTCACGGGCCGTGCACTCTCGATGCCTGCAAGATTGCATCACGGTCTCTGAAATGAAAAAGTTTTGCGATGATAGGCCTCGGAGGTGCGCCCGGCTTGGGCTTACCGCCCGGAACACGATGTGCACGCTCCACAGCGAAAAACTTGCTCAGTCCAGAAGGGGCAAGATGGGTGAGGATTAGATCTTCAACCAGGAGGTCAACCGAGTGAGTCTCGGGATTTTCTGGAACACCTATGACGCGAATGTTGTTGCGTCTTGCCCTGTTCTCGAAATCCCCCAGCCGATGGGACATCAGGTCATTGGCCGATTTCAAATTGCCAAGTTCGGTTTGGAGTTCCGACACATCGGCCGTGAGGCTGGAAGTCTTCAAATCCAATGACTTCACTTTCTCGTTAGTCTTGGACAGGTCGGCCCTGATTAGAGTGACATCAATGGCGACTGTGTCAATTTTACGAGCCAGAGCCTCATATTGCTGGCCGATGGTCTCCTTCATGCCGGTGATGGCGCCCATAATGTCCTGCAGGGAGAAGTCAACAGGAGCAGAAGGGTCTTCTCTGGTGTCCTCCGGGATACGGCTGGAGAGCCCGGGGGATCCTTTGGCTTGAGTGTACCGGTCCATAACGTTTGTCTGGACCGGTTCCCCACGAAGAGGCGTCTTGGCCTTCCGCTTCTCGGCTTCACCCCTGCCCGCCATGCTGGAAGATACGCCCCGGAGGGGCCTGCGAGCCCTGGTGAAAATGGCCGCCGGCAGGCCGGGCACCAACAGACCACAAAAAATTGGCTCTTACGGCCAAGAGAAAGTTGCGACTTGACCCAAAAGGCTATAATGAGGAAGCAGCGCTGACACTAAATGGAGGCTGGATTGGTCCCCAGCCGAGCGAAACGGTCTCTCAATCAGACCATGCCAGGATCCGGAAACGAAACCAAAAGTGGAGGTACGGCCACCGAGGAGGCCCCACTGCCGTTGTTGTTTAACTTCGTCCCGGATCCACAAGTCCCCAAGTCCCCGGCACGGCATCCAGGTGGGCCTCAAAAGTTCAAAGTGCCGTAATTTCGGTTACCCAAGTCCGATTTAAATTCTGGAAAGAGTTATGGACTCAGTCGAGGTTCATCTTCGAGAGTCCATCCAAGAAATCAGGATATCATCAGGATAAATTGCGAGGAGTGGCGAGGGTCCGGGGAGCCCTGTACTCACGCGACCATCTTGGATACGCGCTAAGCTCCTCCTCTTTCTGGATTAACCGCCTCTTTACGGCGGTTGCCTTTCTTTGAACTTGCCGCCTCATTCACAGCAAATATTTTCTTTAAGTGGCATAGCCGCTTGTAGCGATAACTATTCTTTCACCTGGGCGTTTCCACCTGACGGTGATTTGCGCTTTTGTGTTTCTAGAGCAGCTCATTCCTATCCAGTGCTTCCTAAATTTACTTCTGTGGATGGAGTTTCTTCAAATGCTTGTGGACATCGTTTCAGAGGAAATCCAGTAATCCTGAGAGTTATACGTATTCTTCTTCCCAGTGGTTGTGTGAGCCAGAAACTACCACTGTGTTCTGGCTCCTTCGCGCAATAAACAGACCACGCAGTTTCTAAGCGTAAAAGGCCATTTTATTAGACCAGGCTGCGTAATCTTATATAACAATAAATAACATCAAACCCCCAACTCAACATTTCACCTCTCACACTCTTCACCCGTTCTACCTCATCACGAACCACTCCATATCTCATACCGTACCTCAATCATATCCCCAATCACCTGTCATCCTGCCCAATCCTTGTGACCTTCAAGTCATGCCTCTCACTGCCATTCAAACTCCCCCCCCCAAGGGATGGGTGTGCCCGCTCTTGACCCCCCTCTCCCTTCCAAGTACCGCCTAGCGCAGCTCTGGCCTAAACTTGCACGCCACAAAGCTGACCCAAATAACACCCCAAACTGCAGGGCGGGTGGGTGGCCTTTGCTTTCAACCCTCCCGATGGTGCCAGGCAACAGGAAGAGGAAGTTCCCTTCCTCCCCTGTGCCTTATATCCCCCCACCTAACTCCTCCCCTTCCCCTGCCTGCCCTATCCCTGCGCGAAAGACCCCGGGGGAAGACTAGTTTGCGACTGTGCTTCGCCCAGGGCCCGGCATCGCGCAATAAACAGACCACGCAGTGTCTAAGCGTAAAAGGCCATATTATTAGACCAGGCTGCGTAATCTTACAGAACAATAAACATCAACAATAAATAACATCAAATCCCTCAACTCAACATTTCACCTCTCACACGCTTCACCCGTTTTACCTCATCACGAACCACTCCATATCTCATACCGTACCTCAACCATATCCCCAATCACCTGTCATCCTGCCCGATCCTTGTGACCTTCCAGTCATGTCTTTCGCTGCCATTTGAACTCCCCCCCCCCCAAGGGATGGGTGTGCCCGCTCTTGACCCCCCTCTCCCTTCCAAGTACCGCCAGCCAGGGAACCCCATGTAGGGCGGTTCCCTGCCCCACCCCCACCCCTCCACGGGTCTGCTGTCCCCCCAGGCACACCGCACCCATCCGCACTCACTCCCTGCAACACCAGATCGCCTCATTTCAAAACTTGCTCACCAGGTCCCTCATCTCCATCATATAATACGTGTTCCCCAGGCGAGACAGGTGCACTCTGTCGTCCCTGAAAACGAAAGGTTCCTCCAGTCGAATTCCACTGTGCAAGATCACTTTAATGTCTTTGTCACCGCAAAAAAGTCTCATTGCCCTGTAGAGTGTCCTTCGTGCTTTCTCAATTGCCCCGTGCTTCATTGCCCCTACATACTTTTCTAGGCACAAACTCCATCCAGGCAATGCAAGTCCCTGCAAGCCTTTACTTCAATACCTCCAGGTCCCTCTGCATCAGCTGCACAAGCACCAAACCTGACAGCTGCACCAGGTCGTTCTCTCCCAGATGAATAGTCAACAGGTCCGGGCATCCTTTCTGCGGCACCATTTTAGCGAGCCAGGGCAGTAATGCCCCGCATCGCATGCCTCCTTTCCCCCACAAGTGTACCTCGTGTAAGTGTCCTTTCAGTCCCAGGTTACGGCCGTACACCTGTTGTTCCGCATATGTAGACGCCCAATGCACGAAGGAGTGCCCCGCAATCCAAGTCACCGTCTTAGTCCCCGGTCCACACACGCAACCTACGAAAGAAAAATATGTTAGAACAGAAACACAAACCCACATCCCAGCCAACCGACTACCTAGGACCGCCTCACTTTCTCACTTACCGCTCACAACAACGCAACTTCCACCGTCCAATCCACCTTATCCTGTCCCAGGACCACCCCAAGCGGGCTGCAGCTGTCACAGCCCCGATACGAAAAGAGTGTGTCCCGAAACCAGACGCATCCAAGCCCAGTTTTCGCAAAGCCATGCGCAACACCGCCAACAACTGGCCTGCCGTCACTCGCGCACCCGATGCATGACAGAAAATCTCACCATGCGGCACACGCGCCGTCCCCAGGAAAGCTCGCCACTCGGCCACCGGACATACCACTCCACCCTCCGCCTCACTCAGCCACACCCATTTACCCCTACCCATCTGATCGGTCTTCGAGCACCCCAACCAAATCCCCAGGCGCCCCCATCCACCCGAATCTCCTCAAACACCCTGCCAGCCGTCCTCCTCGTACCCAACAATTCAGACACACGAAACGCCCCAAAAACATCCACACCATGCACAAACGGAAAATCCCTGCTTCAAAAAGGTCATAGCAACATTCCAGCAACACCCCAACCAGCCTAACCAACAGCTCAAACGTGACTGCCTCACGCAGTCTACCCGCCACCCCTACATTCCCAACCCCAACCCCGGAGCATCCTGCTCACAATCACATATTTGGTCGGATCGAACCCCAGAAACAATAGAAGGAGATTCCTGCTAGTTTTCCAGAAATCATAGCCGCAGTCAACCCCTTATCAATACAACACAGCACAAAACGCTTAACACCCTGTTCCACCTCAGACCGGTCACCCATACTGGATTCCTGACTCCAACCCATGAAAGCACCAAACTCTGACCATGCCAGCCGATACGTCTTCCTCGTGGTCTCAGCAACTGAACGCTCCACCAGGCCAATCATCCTCACTCCCCCAAGGCCCAGATGCCGTCCGGCAGCTCGGTCTTGCACATATCCGCTCCCGGTGCCAGGTGCTGGAACCGCTGCCACTGTGAACGAAACAGAGCATCCGCAATGTCATTATTCGCCCCTGGGACATGCTTTGCCCGAAACACCACATTCAGCCGCAGGCAAGCCAACATGAATCTCCCCAACAATCGCAGCACTCTCAGGTCCCTGGCTCTCTGGCGGTTCACCAGGTCCACCACCGTCATGTTGTCAACGTGGAAGAGCACTGATCTGTTCTGAAATTCACTCCCCCAAACCTCCAGCACCACCAACAAAGGAAAGAATTCCAGGAAAGCAATGCTCCTCCCTTGTTTCATCCAATAAGCAGGCCAACTTTCAGCGCACCACCTCCCGTCCCAGAAAACGCCAAACCCCGCTGACCCAACTGCATCAGAGAAAATTTGACATTGCCAAACTGCCCTGTCTTCATCAAATTCCAGTGACACTCCGTTGAATTCAGTCAAAAAGGTTATCCAGGTTCTCAAATCAGCCCGCACCTCCCTGGAAATCCTGACTCTGTGGTGTGGAAGCACCGCCCCCGACATGGCCATGCCGAGCCGCCTACAGAACGTCCGCCCTGCTCTCACCACTCTACACGCAAAGTTCAGGAAGCCCAAGAGCTTCTGCACCGCTCTCAAAGTATTCGCTTCTCTGCGATGGCCCACCATAGACATGCCAGAATTTCAGCCACCTTAGCCCCGGGAAGGCGCGCCAGCCACTGTACTGAGTCCAGTTCCATCCCCAGAAATGTCAGGCAACAGCTGAGACCAGCCGTTATCTCTGGCGCCAGAGGAACACCGAAAGGGAAGGCCATCTCCTGGAACCGTGACAGGGCCCTGCCGCAATCACCAGAACGCGCCCTCCCCAGGAAGAGGAAATCATCCAAATAGTGGGTGACCTCACGGCACCCACTAATACTCACCATTGCCCATTGCAGAAAAGTAATAAAGAGCTCAAACAAAGCACAAGAGATGACGCACCTCATGGGCAAAACCTTGTCCACGTAGATGGCCCCCCCAAACTGCATTCCCAGGAGCGAAAAATCCACTGGATGTATGGGCAGCAGATGGAAGGCCGACTTGATGTCGCATTTCGCCAATTCAGCCCCCGCCCCGCACACCCTCACCAAACGGATCGCGTCGTCCACAGAAGCATAGAGCACCCTCGAGTCCTCCTCCGCAATAAAGTCGTTCACTGACTGGCCCTCCGGCCACGAGAGATGGTGAATCATCCGAAACTCCCCCTCTTCTTTCTTCGGCACCACCCCCAGCGGGGAAATGATCAGATCCTCCAAAGGCCAATCAGTAAACGGGCCAGCTACCCTTCCTTCCTCAACCTCCTTCAGCAACTTGGCAGATACCACACCAGGCAGATTGTCCGCCCACTGCCGCGCCCTGGGACCTTGGTAGCCCACCCTAAAGCCCTCCGTGAAACCCCCAAAAAGGTGCAACGCCACGTCCTGGTCCGGGTAGCATGAGAGCCACGGGGCCTTTGCCTCCACATTAACCGGTGTAGGTGCCCTTCTGTCCAGGGTGGCCCCGTCTCTTGGCGTTCAGCCACTGCTCTGAGGGGGTGACAAGAGTAAGGCACTGAGTGAGGGCATGCTTCCCGCCGCATTTGGAGCACTCATGTTTAAACTTACAGGGGTATCTCGAGCAGTACCCCCGGTTGTAGCTCCAACAGGCCACCGACGAATTTCCCCCTGGCTTGCTGGGCTGACCAGAGATGAGGGAGTTAGGCACCGCACTACCCCCCGCCCGCTATGGGCGGGACGCGGTGGAAAGGACCAATACACCACCGGCAAACCGCTGGCTGTGTGTGTGGATGCAGTAGAGTGCGTGGCGCCATCCACTGCACCCAGAGTTCCTGGTCTACCTCCCCCCAATTCTTTTCTGGATCCGCACTGACCCTCGCCCTGAATTTTTCATCATAACACAACCAGGCGAAACCCCCAAACTGCATCTGAGCCTTGCGAATGATGTCCATGTATTTAAACAAGGCAATCGCCTGATCCAGATATCTCTCACAATAAATACTGGCATAAATCAAGAATGCCGAAGTCCAGTTTTCCATAGTCACCGGCACCCTGGGGCGCCTCGTCAGCTCCCACTCCTCCTCTTTTGAGCCCTCCTTGGCCTGCACCTCCCTATGTAACAGCTTAAACACATCCACAAATTCATGTTTCCAAATCCGTGTCCTGACCTTTTCTGAGAGATGCGACCCCAAGGGCATCGCTAAACCCATGTATGGGAGTTTCTTCGGCAGCTTGATCCCTTTTCCCCCCCCACCATCCCCTTTTTCCGTCTGCACCCCCGTGATCACCGACTTACCGTCCATCATCTTACCCTCCACAGGTGGACCGCCCACTGGCGTCTCCAGCCCCCGTATGGACCCTTTCCCCACACCCACCGACCTGCAAGTCTTCTTCCTCCCCCCTCGTGTACTGTCGTCCCAAGCCGTCCACCATGACCCCTCACCTGTGACATTAGGGATCCTCTCTCGGGCCGTCCTCTGAGAGCCTCCGCCTGGACCGCCACCGTCTTGTCCTTGCTCTTTGTCGCAGTCGGGGCCAGCAAGACACCAAGTGCTCCGTTGTCCCCCCGCCAGGGCCGTCAGTGTCATCCCGCACCTCCCCCTCCTCAAGCTCCTCACTCTCGCTATCATATTCCAATTCAAGCACCGGTTCCACTTCCACAGGTGCTCTCAAAACATCCTTTACAGTCCGTTTCACCCCTTTCTGCACACCGACTGACACACGAGACACACTCGCACCACGTTGCCAGGTAGGGTCTGGCTGCCCGTCTGTGTCCTCGTCCGGTGCTCCTTCACTTTGGCGCGTCTCCGAGGGTGAAGAGTTTCCTGCTTTTCTCAGGAGCTTTGTTCTTCGTCCGTTGGCGTCACGATGAAGGTTTTCACCAGGGTCTTTTCCGGGCGTCTTTCAATGGTCGGTCCACTTGAACACCGACTCCCTTCAGCGTCCTCCGTTTTGAAGTTCTCGGGATCATGTGACCTAATCACGTGATCCAGGAAATTCACCTGCCTAAAGGGCCAGTACTCTTTGGACACAGTCTGTAAAAACAGAAGAGGAGACGGGGAAAGATACGGGGGGAAACGTTCCACTGAGGAGTCCCCAGAATGCTCGTCATCACACACCCCTACCCCAGTTTGTTCACGATCGGGGAACAATGGAAAACGAGAAAGGAAGTCAGCATTTCCATTGTCTGCACCTCTTCGTGGATAACCTCAAAAGAGTAAGGTTGCAGAGAAAGGAACCACCGGAGTATGCGTGGATTATTTCCCTTGTTGCGACTCTGGGGCGTGATCTGTAAAGAGTAGGAAATGGGCACCCTCTAAATAGTACCTGAGTCTGTACTGTCAACTGCCCAGTTAATGGCCAGGCACTATTTCTCGATTATAGGGTAACTCTGCTCCCTAGGAAATAATTTCCGGCCTATAAAAAGGGTAGGATGTTCAATACCTTCGGGTGAAGTTTGGGACAACACGGATCCTAGACCATGTTCGGATGCATCTGTGTGCAGTAGGAAGGGTTTTGAAAAGTCGGGAGAGCAGAGCAGAGGGGCAGTTGTTATGGCGGCTTTTAAGTCCATAAAAGCCTTCTCGGCACTAGGGGGAGGTTGTTGGAAAGCCTTGTTCTTGACATTCTTCTGGAGTAAGTCTGTCAGAGGCGCCACCAGTTCAGAGTATTGGGGTATAAAGTGCCTGTAATAACCAATGAGCCCCAGGAATGCTCTGAATTCTTTTTTTGTGCATGGAAAGGGGCCTCCACTATAGCCTTCACCTTCTCTGACTGTGGCTCTATCACTCCATTTCCCAAAAGATAACCCAGGCATTTTACGCTTCTGAAACCTGCTCTTGAAATTTTTGCATTGATATGTATCCCTGCGTTTTGTAGGGATGTTAAGACTTGGGTACAATGCTGGAGATGGGTATCCCAGTCAGGGCTAAATATGACTATGTCATCCAGGTATGCTGAGGAATAGTCCTGATGTTTTTGCAATACCTGGTTCATTAGTAACTGGTAAGACCGTAAATTCGTATAAGCCATTGGGTGTGGCGAAGGCGGACTTCTCTTGGTCTTCTGCCATAAGGAGTGCCTGCCAATAACCCTTGGGGAAGTCGAGGGTAGTTATGTACTGTGCCTCCCCTAATTTTTCTATGAGTTTGTCGACCCTGGGGATGGGATATGAGTCACATTTAGAGATAGAGTTCACAGCTCGGAAGTCAATACAAAAGTGTTAGACCTGGCACCTTGGCGTGAGTTTCCCTTCCACTTTTTGCTGATGTGCCTCAGATGTTTTGCTGGTGTTCGATACTCAGGGCGCTGCGCCACAGCCGATCCGTGCCGCAGTGCAAGTGCTCCCAATATAAAGTGTATGTGTAATTGATTTCCATGATTGGATTATTTGGTTTACTGTCAGTCCCCAGTAAAGTGCACAGGGAGTGCCAGGGCTTGTAGATACAAATGCTGCTAGTGGGCCTGCCGTGCTGGTTGCACCACTCACAAACGCGGCCTTGTAAGATACGTCCCGGGTCCGCCATAGCTGACCCCGCGTACAGTCTCGTACTGTCACGCTGACTGCGCAAGTGCCCACACTTGCCAGTCCCGGAACCTTCACTCACCTTCATATCAGTCACCCCTATGGTAGGCTTACGGGCAGGGTGCATTGTAAGCGTAAGGTAGGACAAGCCTAGAGAGTGGCATGTCCTAGTAGTGAATTACCGCCCTTTTTCGTTCTTCACTATTGAAGGGCTACCTGTTCTCTTAGGCCAGATGAGCTGTCGGAGCTATTACACGCTATAGTCCCGGCAGGCTCAGGGAACACAGTAGCAGGTCGAGTTTAGTATGCCTGAACTCAGAATAATAAAATACTTCCTTTAGTAAGGTTTATTTTAATATCCTGTGTTTGCAAATGCTACTTTTAGAAAGTTAGCCTTTGCTCGCCTAACTGTCCAGCCCGCCTCTGCCAGGATGTGTATCTGCTGTCTGGGTTTGTGTGAGTGACAGGGCTGGGAGATTCCCGGGGATAGTCGGGTGCTCCAGGTGGTGAATGGGGTGCTTACACCAGGATGGGTGGGCGGAGTAGTCCTTGACTCTGAATAGGGTTATGCTCCACCACCACAATGCTGGCTCCACCTCCTGCAGAGCGTCTGATGTCTCTGCCCTGCACCCTGAAAGAAGACGGCAGCGTTCTGTCAACAGAGTACTCCAGAACCAGGTTGAACCAGGCTCATGCCCCCTGGCCTGCAAAGACAAAAGAAACGCAGTATAAATATAGGAGCTCCGCTCCTTCAAATCAGATCCAGTTTTGACCACGACGAACCTCTGCCTGACTAGAAGGACCAAGAGAAGCTAAAGGACGGAACCCAGCCTGTATCCTGTTAGACTGGCCTGCAGCGGTGCCTTGCTGAGAACGGAGAGGAAAGGACCAGAGAGGACTTTGTAGACTTGTGCCTGAAACGATCTCCAAGGGCTTGATCGAGAGCTTGCCCCCTGAACGGAACCCCAGGACCATTGGGTTCTATCTGCTTGTGCCCGTCTGCTGTTGGGCCTTAGTTCTTATTCCCTCTCCAGAGTTGTGACTCGGGTGCCTTCGCCCCCACCCAGGTCATGATAGCTCGGAGCCTGGTCGCCCCGCCGTAGAGAGCCCCGCTCATCCCTGAGTCGCTCTCCACTTTAGTGCCAGGCCGCCCGCTCTCCTGTCACCTCGCTGCTAACGGAGGGCGTTGAGTGCCTCTCATCTTCTCCAGCCGGAATCTGCACAGAGATTATTCCATAGCCTCGGACGGTCCGTACGTCGTAACGTACCCGACTGTCTCGCTTTGCCCTCCTGCATACCAAGGCTTGTGCTGCACCTCAAGAAAGGCCTCCCTGTACAGTGGTACCGGAAGCCTGGTGCTGCACCCGTCTGCCCGAGAACGCGACGCCCCTCACAGATCCACGAGTACGACCCGGCGTGCTAAGAAGTAGCGCGTCCCGCAGGTCTGAATGGCGCCTCGCCCCGTGAGCTGCATCGATCCCGGATCGCTGCAACCCTCCACAGTCTAGCTCCCCCACCTCGCTCCTCGAGGGGGACCGAGCCGGAGAGATCCTCTGGAGAACCATCCGCCTCGTCCAGGGTCCGCCCTCACCAGTAGCCGCGCCTGAAACGCCTCAGACTTCCACCAGCAAGGTACACTTGAACTCCGTCCGGAGTTTATATCGGATACAGGGTCCGCAACATTCTTATTTCCCCGTCATCGTACCTTGCTGAACACCGAACATTTCAAGACTAAGCTTGCCTATTGTAATCTGGTGGCCTCAACTCCCTAAACGTTATTTGGTCTTGTGATAATCCTGCTTGAATCTATCTTTTATATAAAGTATACGTATTTTTGATACAACCATATGACTGGTGTCCATTTGTGGTGGGTCAGTGGGTTTACTGTGTGTGATCATGAATGCTTAACTTACTATCGCCCTGAGGATTAGCCTTGTCTGCTCGCGCCACACTACCTAGAGGGTGAGCAGGGGTTATTCGAAGGAGTAGTTCCCTTGCCCTGACGTGGAGCTGAGGGTCCTTGCTTGTCACAAGTGAATACCTGTGCCAACCAGAGACCTCCGGTTCCAACAAAAAGTGGACTGAACCGTCCAGTTTTGGCACTAATACAATAGGGGAGGACCAATTGCTTTTTGATGGTTTTATAACACAGAGTCCTAGCATATTTTCTACTCCTGTTCTATGGCCTGTCTTCTCGCAGCTGGTATCCTGTAAGGTTTTTGTTTTACTGTCTTTCCGGGTTGGGTATTGATAGAATGTTCTGCGAGAGAGGTTCTACCTAGAAAATCAGAGAAGAGATGTAGAAAAGGGGCTAGTGTTTCCTGAAGGGTTTTCCCCTGGTCCTCGGTCAATTCTGGGTTGACAGCTAGCTGCCTGACCGTAGTCATGGTTGGTGGTAGACCCTCTATATTGTGTACACCTTGGGGAAGGGGACCTAGCCACTTTTTAAGATTGATATGATAGAGCTGATTTTTTCTTGGGGTGACTTGTACCTTATATGAGGTTAGTCCAAACTTTTCAGTGATTTTAAAAGGCCCCTGCCAACATGTTTTGGTCTTTCCTATAGCGGAAGGCAGGAGGACTAAAACCCAGTCCCCTACAGAGAGTTGTCACCATTTTTTTCCTTTATTGTACAACAATTGCTGCTTGACTTGTGACTTTTCTATATTAGCCTCAGCAAACTCCCTTAGTTTATATATTTTGGAGTGTAGGCTTCTTGTATAATCAAGAAAGGATTTAGTTTATTCCTCCTTCTCTTGCTCCCACACTTCCTTAGTGATCTCCAGGAGACTCCTTGGCTCCCTCCCATATAGAAGTTGGAACGGGGAACAACCTAAACTGGACTGGACTTGACTTCTCACCACATACATAGCCAAGGGAAGCGGCATATCCCATTCTTTCCCTTCTACTGTTAGGAGTTTTTTATAATGTCAACTTAAGAGTGGCGTTGTATCTCTCACAAAGCCCATCTGACTGGGGATGGTAGACGGAAGTTTTAATTTGGGAGATGTCCAGGCTTTTACATATCTGACCCATTAACTTTGAAACAAAGGGAGTCCCCTGATCTGTAAGTATCTCCTTGGGGTATCCAACCTGGGAAAATAGTTCCAACAGCTTTTCTGAGATGTTTTGGGTTGTTGGGGCTCGTAAGGGAAAGGCTTTCGGATACCTTGTGGCATAATCAACCATGACCAAAGCGTACAGATGTCCCTTCTTGGTGCTGGGAAGAGGCCCAATAAGGTCCATACCAATCCTTTCAAACGATTTACCCGCAACTGAGAGAGGCTGTAAAGGAACGGCCAGTGGTTTATACGGATTTTTCCTTTGGCACACCTTGCATTCTTGACATAACCGGGTGGCATGTGAAAAGATTCCAGGCCAGTAGAAATGTTGTAATAACATCTGAATGGTCTTTTGAGCCCCCCTGTGTCCAGCCAAGAGATGCAAATGAGCAAAGAAAAGGACATGCTCTCGGGAATGCTTGTGAAACTACCAACTGAGGGTTATCTCCCTGCCTTCCCACCCTATACAACAGTTCGTTTTTAACTTGAAAAAAGGATATGTAACATGGGCTGGCTGAGGCGACTGCTGAGCCAGCTCCCAGGCAGACTGTCGGGTCGGGTCATTCTTTTGGGCATACCTAAAGCTT
The DNA here is from genome assembly GCF_964263255.1 of Lissotriton vulgaris. Classification (NCBI taxonomy): domain Eukaryota; kingdom Metazoa; phylum Chordata; class Amphibia; order Caudata; family Salamandridae; genus Lissotriton; species Lissotriton vulgaris. The sequence goes on along the minus strand of NC_141693.1, from coordinate 194,464,422 downwards.
TTATCAATGAGCCATGGGGCCTGTGTTAGAAGGTTTGATGGTGCGGAAGTGGAGGAGAGGGACCTCCGAAGCTTCTCTTTTAGATGGAGTAAAAATGACGGGTTATCCTACCCTATGATCATCTGTTCTGGTAGAGTAGGAACAACCCCAAGCCTGACTTCTATTTATTTATTTATTTTTTTATATTTGTAAAGCGCAGCATATACCCTCAGGCGTCTTGGCGCTAATAAAACCAGTTATTTGTGGTGAGAAACGTGGGGACGGAGGAATCATTGGTCGAACAGCCAAGTTTTTAGGAGCTTACGAAAGTGAAGGAGGGAGGGGCTCTGCCTGATGTTTAGGGGTAGAGTATTCCAGAGCTTCTGGGCTGCCACCAGGAAGCGTCGATCACCCCAGAATACCGTCTTGGTACGAGGAATGACCAGTTGGCCGAGGGTAGCTGAACGTAACATTCTGCTAGGTTTGTATGGTTGCAGCTGCTCTTTCAGAAAGTGAGGTCCTTGGTTATTGAGCGCTTTGAACACGATACAAAGGGACTTGAAATGGATTCTGTTTCGAATGGTGAGCCAGTGGTAATCCTTTATGCTTCTTGATATTGATTCATATTTTGTTTTGCCAGAAAGCAGACGTGCTGCTGCGTTCTGGATAGTTTGTAGTTTGGTTATTACTCTGGATTGAGCGTTGAGGAAGAGGCCGTTGCAGTAATCCAGAGCAGAAAATACTAGGGAGGTGACCAATGTTTTGATGGCTGACTCCGGGAGAAAAGGTCGAATTTTTCTGATCATCTTCAGTTTTAGATGTGCTGTGGAAACTGTTTTATTGGCATGATCCATGAAGTGTAGACCTTCATCAAAAATTATTCCGAGGTTCCTAACTTTGGCGGTTGGGGTGGGGGGGGGGTACCGAAGGCATCTGGCCACCAGCTTGATGGCCAGGCTGGGAGAAGAGGTCCAAATATGACCACCTCAGTTTTATCTGAGTTTAATTTGAGGCAATTAGTGGCCATCCATTCTCCTATGTCGACAAGTCCCTTCTTAAATTTTTCAGCCACTTGATCTCCGTCGCCTTTGATTGCGAATACCAACTGGGTATCATCGGCATAGGAGGTTAGGCTCATCCCGTGTGCTTTGATGGTTTTAGCAAGGTCCGACACATAAATGTTAAAAAGTGTCGGACTAAGGGATGAGCCTTGAGGAACTCCACAGGGAGATGAAAGTTGTGCCAATTGAAATGGTCCTAAGATGACAGCCTGCGTTCTTTTGGCTAGGAAGGAGGCAATTAGGTCTTTAGCAGAGTGGCAGATTCTGAATCCCTCGACACGATCGACCAAGATGGTATGGTCGACCGTGTCGAAGGCTGCTGATAAATCCAACATTACCAGGATGGCTGTTCCCCCCTGATCCCGGATTACCCTGATATCATCGGCGGCCTTAATCAAGGCTGTCTCTGTCCCATGGTATTTCCGGAATCCAAATTGCGTATCATCCAGGAGATGGTGTTTTTCAATGAATTCAGAGATCTGAGTGTTCATGGCTTTTTCGATCACCTTAGCCACAAACGGGAGACTCGCAATGGGCCTGTAGTTTCTTAGCTCATTTTTATCCAGGGAGGGTTTTTTTAACAGGGGTTTTAGTAGGGTGTTTTTTAGGGGGTCTGGATAAGTGCCTGCAAGTAGAGTGGAGTTGCAGACTTGGGTGAGTAATGGGATGATGGAGTCCATTACTGGCTGAAGCACTGAGAGTGGACAAGGGTCCAGGGCCGATCCTGATTTAATAGTGGACACTATGATTTTAATTTGGTCCATTGTGACTGGTTGAAAGCTGGGGAACGTGTTGGCTAGAGGTAGAGTGGAGGGATTAACTGCCCTAGGTAGTGATTTTGCAGAGAATGCCTGATAAATATCGTCAACTTTAGAAAAGAAAAAAGAGGCTAAGGAGTCACATAAAAATTGCGATGGAGGGGGAGTGAGATCCGGGGAATTACCTGACAGTGATTTTGTGATTTGATACAGTCGTCTACTGGAATTTTAGGATTTTTGGATTTGGTCAGTGTAATAGTCTTTTTTCGCCTTTGTGATCATGGCTTTGTAGAGTGCCAGAGATTCCTTATAAGTTGCTTTGCTTGCTGTATGTTAGGTTTTCCTCCATTGTCTCTCCTTATTACGGTTGATTTGCTTTTGTGCCCTTAGTTCTTCGTTATACCAGGGGGAAGTGGGTTTGGATCTATTTTTAGATAATTCTTTGGTGGGGGCTGATTGATTCGTGGCCGAACCCAGCCAGGAATGAAATTGAAGTAGTGCTGAATTGGGTTCAGCAGACAGCACTGGGCGAGTATGATCCAGTTTTGACCAGATTGATATTTTTCCAATCTTTAAAAGGCTTTTGAGGGATGGGAGTAGGTTTGTTATCGCAAGGAGTATTAATGGTGATAGTAGCAAAAATTGCATGATGGTCAGTCCATGGCAGGGGTAATATATATTAGTTATTTGTAGGCCTTCTAAATTGGAGAATATGGGATCCAAAATGTGGCCGGCTAAGTGAGTGGGGGAAGTGACCAGTTGTTTTAACCCGAGTATTTCCAGGTCGGAAGTTAGGGTGACCGTGTCAGTTAGATGGGCTTGGTCCAAGTGAAAATTCAGGTCGCCTAGGACCGTAAATGCACTTTCAGTGGCAACTGATTCCATCATTGTGTTAATGCTGTTAAGAAAGGCTGTTTTTGTACCAGGGGGACGATATATCAATATTCCTTTGAAGTTAAAAATAAGGTGATAACTTGATGGCAAACTGCATGGCTTCACAGGTTGTGGATGGGATAGGAATCGTTCTGACAGGATATGAGTCTCTGGCTATTATGGCCAGCCCACCCCCTCGTTGTCTGAATCTGTCCTGGCGGTATGCTTTGTATCCATCCGGTACTGCTATGGCTAAGTCTGGGTCTGATGATTCATCGGTCCATGTCTCAGTGACAAACAGAACATCCAATTTAAAGTCAGTAATGAGGTCTGAGATCTCTTGCCTATGCTTAACAAGTGAGCGCGCATTGATAAGGGCAGTAGTTGTGACAGCTACTTTTTCGTTCCTTGCAGATATAGTATTTACGGCAGGTAATCGTGAAGGTATTGTATAGTTACAATGGGGGCAGAAGGTAGCAGAGTGGCTATGTAATTCTGAAGGTTTTATTTTTGTACAGCGAGTGTTGGGCGCTGGCCGAAGTGCCAATAAATCATGGCTTGTGTACGTCCTGTCGGTATCTGGCGCCGGTCGGGCAGGGGTTGTGGCCCTGCCTCTGGCACGCCCGCTGCGCCCGCTGCGCCCGCCCGCTGCGCGGACGGGATGGTCCTCTGATTTTATACATGCTGAGGGGCGGGAAGGGCGGGTGGATTGATGCACTAGAGCGCAACCCTTACCTCCCTCAAGATGGCGGGTGAGGTGGGTCAGGTCACGTGACAGCGCCTAGAGACGGCAGCGCTGTTGTCAGGGGAAGCCTTAGATCGTGCCTCAAGCGAAGCAGTTCTCGCTATGAGGTAGGGCAATTTTTAAGTAGAATTGGGGTAAAAACCACACAGTAAAAATGTCCTCTGAGCGGACAATCACAGTTTAAAAATTGTAACAATTCTCGCAAAGAATAGAAGGAGAGTCCCCCGGCTTCCGCCTCAGGGGAGAGCGTTCTCAAAGTACAGGTTTTGCCTAGCGTTTCACAAAGTAAAAGGTTTTGCCTAGCGAGGTGAGATCCGCCCCTTATGTAATCTAAGAGGGCGGGGGATTGATGCACTAGAGCGCAATACTTATCGCAATCTATGGTCACTTGAACACCGACTCCCTTCAGTGTCCTGCATTTTGAAGTTCCAGTGATCCAGGAAGTCCACCTGCTTAAAGGGCCAGTACTCTTCGGACACAGTCTGTAAAAACAGAAGAGGAGACGGGGAAAGCTACGGGGGGATACGTTCCACTGAGGGGTCCCCAGAATGCTCGTCGTCACACATATATATATCATGTGATCAAGGCTGTTTTTGACGGCTGAAACGCGTCATGCCGGTGGAGAGGGAAAAATAAAACCACTTTGAAATTCATCCTTGGTGTCGAGAGATCTGTACCTGAGGAGAAGAACGTGTGGGGAGCCACTCTCGCAGGACTTTGTTTGTATATATATATATATATATATATCAGGTACAGTCCTCTTCACTAAAGTTGTTTTGAAGAGTAGTGGTAATGATTTCAATTCCTGCAAGTTAGAAATTAATGACGTTAATTAAATAATTTATAATAAAATAATGTAGGCCCATTCAGAGCTATATAGGCATCATAGTATGTATGCAAAGACACCATGTAGTTAGGATGAATAGTTAACAATGGCAATATTAACTCTTAAAGAAACATAGGCGTGTACAGAGCTAGATTATAATTGTACATGGTTATTCTTAAAAAAACTGTGAGTAATTTTGTAGCACTGATAATTGATGTAATCTATTCATGTAATGAATTACTTAACAAAAGGCTCATACAGAGCACTATTTTGTTTGCACGTGTACTATCAAAATGTTCTGATATATGATTCCTTAGAATTAAGACTCGATGAGACATAATCATGAAATGTGATAATTAACACTTAAACCCTCAATGTCAGTTAATGTCGAAGGATAATACAGCAATATTTAATTTCAATCTATTTATTCTCAATGGGAATGAAACATCTTCAAATGTGGGTGCATATTATCAAGCACAGCGGTAAAATTATCGCCGCTTTAGCGGCACAAAACTGCAACTAAAGCGGCGATAATGGGCTTGATAATATGCCCTTGGGAATTCCAATAGAAGCCCATGTTGACACCAGAACATAATGCTCACTATGCTTTTTATTTTTGTCCTATTTCTGTGTCAATAAATCTTTGATTACACAGGAAGCTGTAGTCAATCATATATTTAAAATACACAGAAGTGCTGCATGAAAGCTGAATGTTGATGAAGGCGCTAACCGAAACGCGTCCCTTGTACAACCCCTCTGAGCTCTTTATGAAATCAAAGGCACAAGCACATAACAAGATACTTAATTATCAACGATAAGTTCCACAATATACAGTAGCACCCTAGGGGCACGTCAATCCATATACTAAAATAGTGGTATAAGAACCACGTCACGAACAAAGGATAGGCCTAGGGAATCGGGAAACATCACTTACAACGCAACTTTTACAACGACATACCATTACAACGCAACTTTTACATCGCAAAAACATTTACAACGCATGTATTTACAACAAATGTTTTTACAACGCAGGTACCTTTACAACGCATACCATTACAACGTAAGTATTGGTAAGTATATAATTATATTTTAAATGTTATATGTTTGGGGTAAAGGGGTCTTGTTAGGGTTCAGGGTCAGTTTTGGGTTTTTGGGTAAAGGGGTATTTTTGGGGTTCAGGGTCAGTTTTTAGTTTTTGGTTAAAGGGGTATTTTTGGTGTTCAGGGTCAGTTTTTAGTTTTTGGGTAAAGGGGTATTTTTAGGGTTCAGGGTCAGTTTTTAGTTTTTGGGTAAAGGGGTATTTTTGGGGTTCAGGGTCAGTTTTTAGTTTTTGGGTAAAGGGGTATTTTTAGGGTTCAGGGTCAGTTTTTAGTTTTTGGGTAAAGGGGTATTTTTAGTTTTTGGGTAAAGGGGTATTTTTGGGGTTCAGGGTCAGTTTTTAGTTTTTGGGTAAAGGGGTATTTTTGGGGTTCAGGGTCAGTTTTTAGTTTTTGGGTAAAGGGGTATTTTTGGGGTTCAGGGTCAGTTTTTAGTTTTTGGGTAAAGGGGTATTTTTGGGGTTCAGGGTCAGTTTTTAGTTTTTGGGTAAATGGGGTATTTTTGGGGTTCAGGGTCACTTTTTAGTTTTTGGGTAAAGGGGTATTTTTGGGGTTCAGGGTCAGTTTTTAGTTTTCGGGTAAAGGGGTATTTTTGGGGTTCAGGGTCAGTTTTTAGTTTTTGGGTAAAGGGGTATTTTTGGGGTTCAGGGTCAGTTTTTAGTTTTTGGGTAAAGGGGTATTTTTGGGGTTCAGGGTCAGTTTTGGGTTTTGGGGGTACAGGGGTACAGGGTAAAAATAAATTAAAATTAAATTTAAATTAAATTACATTAAATTATATATTTTTTAATTAATTTACGATTATAAAATTAATATATATTTACCAATACTTACGTTGTAATGGTATGCGTTGTAAAGGTACCTGCGTTGTAAAAACATTCGTTGTAAATACATGCGTTGTAAAAGTTTTTGCGTTGTAAAAAATGCGTTGAAAAGCATGCGATGTACTAACATGCGTTGTATCAACATAAATCCAGGGAATCGCTGGGGCTACACTGTACTACCAAAGGATAGGAAGTAGGAGGCCCACGGGAGGCGTGTGCAGTGTCTTTACACACACGCAAGTTACCATAGAGTTAGAATTGGAATGAAAGAATTGGAAACTAGTTCTTTTAGGTCACTTCCGGATGGGCTAGGAGAAAGCTACTTGAAAGTTAGACACTAGGATAGTTAATACCCACAAGAGCACTGGAGTACTCGCGTTACCTCACCCACAGGAAGCAGGTGCATAGGTGTCAGTGTGTCGGGTTTCGTCGCTCAATCCTATGGAGCCTTGGAGAAAGATGCTGCAGGCGACCAGGAGAGAAGTGTCCGGTTGGATCCAAGGGCAGATCGAGGATGAAGAGTACCTGAAAGCAGAGGGGACAGAGTCTGGGTCACTAGCCAGTGACCAGGAAGGATCCAGGAAGGAACCAGGGATGTCACGAAGCAATCAGGAGATGTCGTGAAGCTTGTCTCTGCTGCCACGTGGACCAGGAGGTGTCGATGACTACCAGGAGTCAGGCACGGATTGTCCCACGAAGGCACTTGCTGTCGGCGGTGTCGGCTTCCGGATTGGAGTCAACAAGCCTTGGCTAAGGCTTTCCACGCAGGAATCGAAGATGGCTTCTTAATCAGAGCAGCAAGGTCTGATGGGCTGCTCCTTTTCAGGGGAGCAAGGGCCAGTCTGGAGCAACCAGACCAGCAGTGTAGATTCAACATTTTGTCATCACAGAGGCCACGAGCCAACGGGCAAGTGACTGGACAGATGCGTCAAGCAGGAAAATGCAAAAGGGCCCCATGCAACACTCGAGAAGTGTGGAGGGATGATCTTTGGTGCAGATGATGCTCGGGGCTGGGGCTTCTCAATCCCCAATGTACAACTTCGGGAGTGCCTCAGAGGTTGCACGGAAAGTAATTTGCTGGCTTTCCAAGTTGGCCGGTCCCACGTCTTGCGTCACCTCTACGGGTCTCAGCTTTGCTGTGGCTGTGGATCGGGCTGAAGGAAGTCTGGAAGTCTGGGTCTTGTCAGGCTCTGTGTTCGGGCTCTGGCGGGAGCGACGACAAAGCAAACCATTGATCACTTGATGGTACCTGCTTGTGCAGGGTGGTCACTCCTTGACCACAAGGGAGATTCTTCAGTCTTCTATCTTCAAGTAGAACGTCGAAGGTCCAGAGTTTCGTTTCAAGTTTCAGTCAGGATTAATCTAAAGTCTTGGGACTCAGCTCCTACTTATATACCAAATTTAGGGGCTGGATTACCTGCTAGGTCCCTCCTATGGGTGGGACCCGGGAAGGGGGTGGTTATACCCCTTTCCCTTTGTCCAGTTTCGCGCCAGAGCTGGGGCTGGAGTGCCCCAGCACCGGTCTGAACTGGACTATGCATGGGATACCTTGTGTGCCCCAGGCAGTGTCTCATTTCATTCAGCCCTCCATGCCCCAATACACTACAGCCTGTCTGGGGTGGTGCGAGCACCTCCCAAGACAGGAAACCTATTAGCCAAGCCTCCCTCGCTGGAAGGACTCCCAGCAGCAGGAGGTCAGACTTGTGTCTGTGGCAGAAGCATCCATTTTGTGATGCTGAGGCAATGGTTGAATTTAACCTGGATTAGTAGGAACAACATGTCTTCTCCCTCTAGAAGGGTGGAATGCTACCCCCGTCGCCAGAACTGGTGAGGGGGTAGTATTCCAAAGCGTATGACACCTTACACAACATGTTTTGATAAAGCCAAACCAGAGTTAGCATTTAACCGCGAGGTTCATAATGCACTTAAGAGTATATGGTATAGCTATATCTTAGAACAGCTATAAGGACATGGTTCCTAAAGCTGCAGACAGGCTCAGCTCATGCTAGAGCCTCATGTCACATAAAACCAAGCACTCTGCCTCCAGGATTGTTAAGGCCTGCCATAGGAGTGACTTATATGTGTATATGTGTCTAGATATAAGGCTAGATATAGGAATACTATATCTAAGCAAGGGGTGATTACACGACCTTGCCCCAGCTGAGTGATCAGCCAGTTGTGTCAGTTTGGATGGCCAGCCAGGGGTGGCATAATACATGCTGCAGCCCCTGGTAGGCCTTGGATGCATCTATGCCCTGGGTACCTATAGTACACTGTACAGGGGCTCATAAGGTGACCCAATTCCCAATTGGTAATGTACCTAAAGTACATGGTATTGAATTTAGAGAAAGCACAGTTGGGCTGTGGGTCTGATTAGCAGGCCCACAGCCACACTAAGTCGAAAACCAGTGAAGCAAAAAGCAAAAAGTGGGGTGACCATAGGAAAGCAGACCCTACTCTCCTACACATCTGTTCTGGTAGAGTAGGAACAACCACACGCCTGACTTCTATGGTCTGCGCCTTTGGGAGCTGTATCAAGGGATAAGTCTTAATGTCTCCATGTACACATCTGATAGGCACTGTTTACTTTACCACCCTCATAAACGGAGATGCCAATGACTGAAGAACCACAGACTGTTTACAGCCTGAGTCAAGTAACGCTCTAACGGGAGTCCCTCCTACTTGTACAGTTATGTGAAAGCTAGGTCCCATTTCGGCAGAGTACAGGATGGAACGGGGTATGCACCCTATATCCATAGGTTCTTGGGGTTTCTTTCTGGGACAATCTCTTGCAATATGCCCCCACTCGCCGCATTCAAAACACTGTGGGTTACGGAGTGGAGGATGTTCTAACTTGAATGGTTGGGGTTTCACTCCTTCTGGGGTAGGTTTAACTAGCTTCTCCTGTTTTCCTACAATACCCGTTAGCTTCGAGCTTTTGTCAGTGTCCCAAGGCAAAGCTCTAGGTTGTGCTCTATAGAACGTTGTGGCCATCTCTACTGCTTGTTCAGGGCTAAGGTGTTGATGTTGTTTGAGCCACCTCTGAATAGGATATGGGAGTGCTTCCAGGAATTGCTCCAAGTAAATCATGGCCATTATTTCGTCTTTGGAGTGTGTTTGAGGTTTTAGCCATTTATCAGCGGCAGCGTTTAACTTAAAATACAAGGTTTTTGGGTTGCCTGATGCGGAGCCCCTTTCTCTTCTGAATTTCACCCTATATGCCTCTGCACCATCCACATGTGGTCTAATATTAGCTCTTTAATCTCAGGGTATGGTGTGTTACCGTGTGGGTTGGCCACTTGGTATGCGGCCTGGGCTACTCCAGTAAGAAGCAGTGCTAAGAAAAAAGGCCACTTGACTTCGGGCCAACCTGACGCCCGTGCTGCCCTTTCAAAATTAAAAAGGAACGCATCTGGATCCTCTCCTGTTACATATTTTTGTAGGGACACATTTGGGCCATTTCCTGCATGGATTTGCAACTGTATGGTCAATTCTCGGCGGTCATCAGCTACTTTTAGGAGTTGTTCAGCCTGGTTCGCTAGAGTATCCTTCAGAATGTTCCGGTCTGCCTGAGCAGACGTCATGTGCTTTTCTACCGCCCACTCCAGCTTCCCCTGCCCTCTTATTAGCTGCTGGATCAGGTTTTCCATTTTGAGGCGACCAAGATCCCACTTCTGACACCACCTGTGGCGCGGTGGAGAAGCAGACCAGGACAACTAATTTTCTTCCAAAGGGTTGTCTTTTTTAATGGATGACAAATAAGACTTTGGCAAGTCAGTCTTTGGTGGACACAGTAATCAGAAAACAGAAACGACAGTCCTTGCTGTTTCTTCGTGGGGACTGAACGATGTTTATGTGTTCCAGTGCTTGGCAGGCTTGTTGAACAGGTCCCAGGTGGAAGAGAAGACCGCCAATAGAAGGGAGGGGTATGAAAGAAGGAAAAAAACAAAAAACGTCGGGGGAACGTTTCAGTTCAGACTAACTTCTCTCAGGAAGCCGGGGGAGGTGCAGGGGGGGACTTTCACCACTACCGCCACCAATGTGTCCTTTTCGCGTGCTACTATGCCGAAGAGGCTCCGGGTTCCCCACCTCCCGTAACTACCTCCCCGCTGGATCCCTTCGGTGCACAGCCCCAGACCAAAGCAAACCGCCCCGTACCTTGTTGAGCCACGTCCCTCCGGGGCCGTGGCTCACTGCTGCGCGTTGACAGGTAGGGTCTGGCTGCCCGTCTGTGTCCTCGTCCGGTGCTTCTTCACTTTGGTGCGTTTCCGAGGGCAAAGAGTCTTCCTGCTTTTCTTGAGAGCTTTGTTCTTTGTCCGTTGGCGTCACAATGAAGGTTTTCACCAGCGTCTTCTCCGGGCATCTTTCAACGGTCGGTCCACTTGAACACCGACTCCCTTCCGCGTCCTCCATTTTGAAGTTCTCAGGATTATGTGACCTAGTCACGTGATCCAGGAAGTCCACCTGCTTAAGGGGCCAGTACTCTTCGGACACAGTCTGTAAAAACAGAAGAGGAGACTGGGAAAGATAAGGGGGGATACGTTCCACTGAGGGGTCCCCAGAATGCTCGTCGTCACATATACGTATATATATATAATATATATATATATATATATCTATATATTATTTTTTTCAACAACGTTGCTCCTGCTGGAGCTCATTCGCCTTTCCAGGGGCGGCATGTTACCGGCGGAGCAGCCGGAAATGAATATCCATAAACAAACAGCGTTCATTCGAGCACTCAGTTTGATTAAAACACAAGGAGTCGGGTCTCTTAAGCCAAAATATCGAGGTTTATTAAGTCATAAACCTTGTGACGCATGTAGCACAGTGCAAACACACATAGCGTAGCGTAGTGTAGTGCAGCAGTCATTTTTTGCTTGCTCGCGGTACTCGACGTCAAGTTGGCGACCGCGAGCAAGCAAAATGACATCCTGGGAGACTTTTTCCTCGTTCGCGATCAGCAACATCAAGTTGCCGATGACGAGCGTGGAAAATAAACCTCCCTGCGAGATTCTCAACGTGGAAAGGTAAGGTTTCTCATTGCGTGTGGTCACGTATGCTCACGACCGCTCGCAATGAGAAACTACCAGTCCGCGTTGAGAAAGTTGCCGCTCAAGTAAAAATCTCCTCGAGCGGCAGAAAACTACAGATCGCACTGTGCTTGATGCCGTTTTCAATGATATTCTACCGAACAGTGGTCCCTATATGTGGACAGTAATATACAAGAACAATAATCATACTCCTAATAAGTGATATGTCTTTTGTCCAGCCGGACAAGAATTTTATTTTTCATTAAGTTGGATTTCAAAGCTTTTTTGAGAACAGTTAGATGTCAAGTGGGCACAGCCATGACCCTCAACATACAAGACAAAACAACGAAGCAGGTGGCCAAAAAGGGCAAAGCAAAAAATATATGTCTGTTACTTGTAGTCAGTTTAACAGACTTAAATTGTATAAAACACACCATTGCATTTACTCATTATTACATTAATGTTTTGCTTATGGGGTTGTTGGTCGACGACGTTTCGATGCCTTTTTACATTTGGGGCATCATCATCAGGACAAGAAATGACAACATTGTTGTCTTGAACAAGAATTAATAGCACTATGCCTTTTTGTTACATTTACTACACATAAGGTAATTACATTGGGAAAAAGAAGGAAAAACAAAAGATAAAAAATTGACATGAATAGTAGGCATGTTATTTTAGACCTCATAATGATGCATGAAGTGATTATAAACGGCGAGTGAAAAGATGTTTTTTACTTCATAATTATGCATGAAGTGATCGCAAACGGCGATTGAAGAGGTGATCGTCGCGGCAGTTACGTGATCATAAAGCAGTGAGTGAGTAGATTAAAACATGCCGCGATTATGGGGAGTGCGTTTAAAAAGGGGGAAAACGTTGAGGAATTGAAGTAAGGACGGTACTGGCGTAGTGAACATGCCCGAGTGAAAGGAATGACCGAAGCACGCAAGATAATTAAAAAAGAGGGTTTCAATCGGTTCTTTATCATGCTCGCTGGTCACTAACGTGGCGTGCACACTATTTTCCTCGTGAGGTAGAACGGTAAATTCGAGTGACAATTGAGCCCTCCGTGTAGTGAAATCAAGTGGTCAGATAAAGCGATCGGGTGCAGGTTCACGGGAAGGATTAAAAAAGAAACCTACGTGCGTGGTTTCCATGTGGCCGTGGCCTCACAAGTCCTTACAATAGATAATTATTGCATGAGCCTTCTGTGGAAAGGTTAAAATATTAGGAAGTGGTTCCAAAATGCTGTGTTGGTAAATGGTGGGAAGTGTGGCAAAGGCTGGACTATACTGTTTACCTTGTGGGATGTAATTGTGGAGAAATAATAAAATCTCCAGAGCTTAAGCAGGAAGGTGAGCTCGGTCGCTCAATCCGTTAGACTTCTAGCACAATGGCTGAATCTGGAGGGAGGGGAAGAAAAATAAGGGGGGTTTTATGACGGTGAGTTAGTCTACCAAGTAGAGATGGATTAGATAACCGTGGTGACAACGCTGGGAGAAGGGGCTAACTTACTTGCTGGGTTCGGCAGCACTGTGGCAGGTACGGTGATCTGATGTGCTGTGATTCCTGGTTCCTAGGACAGTCTATCTACCACTTCGGTAGTGGAAAGCGTGAAAGGACTCAACTTAGTAGCTAATGAGAAAGGGAGTGCACGCGGCGGTCATTTTGGACTGGTGAAGTACTCTAGAGTGAATTTGCAAGATCAGAGTGCAAGGGGACGGCGTATGTGACTTTAAAAGAATACATTCCTTACAGTATCAGAAAATTAAAAAATAAATGCATTTTTACAAAGATTACAGCAGGGAGGCCCAGTCTTCAAGACGGTTTAGGCCATTCCGAATACTGTCGGTTTTCAGGATCCAGTGGAGTTCTTCCTTGTTGAGCAATTGTGATGTCTGCTCCCCTGGGGGGCGGTTTGATGATGGTAACCACTGTCCAAAGGAGGTCTTTTTCACTGTGTTCTTTTGCTGAGAAATGTTCTACAAGGGGCGCATTTGCCGTTTTGCACTTGATCCTTCTCCGGTGCTGTCCAATTTGGATTTAACCCTTTGGCTTGTTTGCCCTATATAGAAAAGCATAAAGGGACACAAAATGGCATACACTAGTGTAGTATCGGGTTCCCAAGGCCTACATGCTCCGAAGATAACCCACTTACATTGAAAGAACTGTTGGCACGGAAACTGAAAAGTACAAAGAACAAGTTTATTAAGACCCCATGGGGTGGTGGTACATTCCTACAGCACCCTTCGGTAATGCAAGAAGTATCACCCCGAACATCGGTGTGACCCGTTCTTTTATACAATTTGCAGGTAATAAAAAGATAGGCGGTACAGAGTTACAGAGCGTTATGTACATATATGGTCATTTTTGGAACACAGCCAGCTCATTGGAGGGGTTACAACCCCGCTGGTCAGTTTGGCGGCACATTCCTGAGGGGTGACTGGTCAGTTAGGACTGCACATGTACAGGCTTGACCGTTACTAAAAATAGCCTGTTGCTGGGCAAACTCGAGTGGTCAGTGGTGCGGACAACGGACTAAAGGGCACGCTGGCCACGAGGCCGCTCATGATCTAAGATGGCTGCCGTAACAAACAAGATGGCGTTTCCAAGTATAGTCAAGTTAGGCGGGAAAACGTGTAGCACAGCTAAGCGCTAACCCGGCCATTGTCAAATTACGACAGACGACCCTTTTAGCGTTTAGCTGAAGCTACCTCATAGTGAACATAATCAGGGTATTCATCTTCTATATCAATTAGCATTATTTGGGCTACTTCTTTATGAAGCATCATTTTGTTGTGAGCAAGAGCTCGTCTTGATGGTATGCAAGCCGATAAGCACATGGAACATAAAGCTGGGCCACATTGTATACATAAACATACAAAAAACAATATCCCAACAATGATGCATAGAATCGTTAGCAGTTTCCAACCCCAAGTGGTAAGCATTGACCAGAACCATCCGGAAAGAGTCCAAGTTCCATTGTCCAGGTGTATTTCGGCAGCTATCTTATGCAATTTCGAGATAGCATCATAAACAGGTGGTGAATTATCAGGTACGTATACACAGCAGCTACTTCCGATGATTCTACATGCCCCCCCACGGTCAGCTAGAACCACATCTAAAACCATTCTGTTCTGGAGCGTAACAATCCTAGAAATCTGGAGTTCTTCAGTAATATTTCCTAGTGCAATAACAGTATCATTGGCTACAGCCTCAACAACGCGAGTCAATCGTCGTATTTTCCGACTATTCAAACAGCCCCCACAAAGGAAAACAGTCCAAAATTAAAATCCACATATTGTTGTAAAGCAGTATCAGTCTGATCAATTTCATCCAAAACAACAGTACGTTTAACACGATTCAATACGAAATCATGATAAAGGACATAATCATTATGATACATTGGTGGGGCGATGAATACAGGGGGTAATACAAAGGATACATAACATGTGCCTAACCATCCTAAAGGGAGCTGGTGGTAACCCTTATTGCCACAAATAAAGTACGTGTTTCGAGATGCCACAAATGATATACCGTTCGGACTGTCAAATGTAAGTGTAGTGTTACATTCACTCTTTCCCACCAGGATTGTGCCTTTATTACGAATGCAAAGGTCTGCTTTAGTACTGATAACATTTATAACATGTGTACTGGTCAAATTAATGTTCCTTTGATTGCTGTAAACCCGGGGTGCAGACATATTGTCGGGGCGGTACTCCTCCCATTCAAATCGAGTACCCTCAGCTCTTGGATACCCATCCCGATCATGGTAGCATATTTTATTCAAACGGAAAAGCACCCCCCCTTTCGTTGGCCATCGTAAAGTGAAGAGAAGAGTGTACCAGGCGTTACAGGAACCATTATGCGAAAATGGGAGTGGAATGAGTGGGGTGCCCCCTCTCTTCTGATGCCCAGGCAACATCCCACACACCCAACAATTAGACGTATTTGTCATGTTATGCGTGTGATGCAGAATCTAAATAAAGCTATTGTTCAAATAAGTCTGTCGGTGCCGTTCTTCATGGTAGGGCAAGGTAAAATGAAAATGTTCAGATGGAGCCGGGGTAGTCGGCAGCAAATGTTCACGTGCAGGCACCACAAGTTCAACTACCCAAGCTATCACTGCTATTACCACAATCGTCAAGACGAAAAGGATGGCACCAAGTATTCTTTTGTCTCGTGATGCTGAGGACGCCATAGTTCAAAAAGTTCTGAACGTCCCAAATAGTTCAAAAATTCACAAAGTCACAAATGTACATATGTATATACCTAAAAAAGAAAAATACGGTGCTGAGCTCCGAGGTAGCCGTTGTTTTCTTCTCCGGGGTCAAGACGGGTGTCGCTACTCTTGGCAGAACTGATCCCCCCCCCCCTTGAGATTTCCGGTTTCACAAACCCCAGAGCGGTAACCGACCAGTCTCGAAAACCAAAAAATCTTCTTATTTTGGCCGCAGATTATAGCGCTCTCTTCCAGAAACAGTGTGGTCCGGGAAGGCTCCCTCAACTTCGGCCGATGTCACAGCTGGGCTCTTTTCTTTCTCCAGAATCTCCTTGTAGTCGGTCAGCACAGCAGGATTCACCAGGTCCGGAGAAACACGACGGCAGTGAGTTGAATGCACCCACCGCTTTCTGTTGGTAACTCGTACAGCTGTTCGAGTCGCCAGGAGGACCTGCTCGGGGCCACGCCACCTCGGTTCCAAGCTGTTCGTCCTCTCAAACGATCTGATCATAACAAAGTCTCCAGGACGGAGATTGTGAGCCTCTCCAGTAGAGTTGTCAGGGAGCGCTTCTCGAACCTGTTGATGAATAGAAAGCAAATCATTTGTTAATCGTGCCAAATAATCGTTCATCAATATACAAGGCACATCATGTATCAATCGCGGCTTAGGCACTCCCCAAATATTCATAGGCCTTCCAAACACCACTTCATACGGTGTGTGGCCTGTTCGAGAGTGGGGCACTGATCTGAGAGAGAGTAATGCTAGCGGTAAAGCATCCAGCCACTTTAATGACGTGGACGCCACAATCTTAGCCAATTTTAGTTTCAACGTGGCATTGTACCGCTCAACAAGACCTGCTGACTGAGGGTGGAACACAGCATGAAACCTCTGCTGGATTCCCAACCCCTTCAGCACATACTCCACAATTTTCCCGACAAAATGAGGCCCATTATCGCTCCACAAAAATTTGCAAACTCCAAAGCGAGGAAAGTACTCCTTAAGCAACACCTTAGCTGTTGTCAAAGCTGTATTATCCTTCGTGGGGAAGGCCTCAACCCATTTGCTAAAAGCGCACACCACCACTAGGACATACTTAAGGTTATTGCAGCGTTCAAGCTGGATGTAATCCATTTGGAGTACCTCAAAGGGTGCAGATGGTGGAACAAACCCTCCTTTCGGAGTATGGGTCCCTTTCGCAGGATTGTGCTGTAAACATATCAAACAGGTCTGCACTACTCTCTTGGCAGTATTGGCGATCTCGGGATGCTCCCAAACTCGTGATAACAACCGAGTGATCGCAAGAGCTCCCACGTGCGCTAATCCATGTGTCATCTGAACCATCGTCTGCAAGTAAGCTGCAGGCAATTTCCATTTCTCCATGTCTTTGCTTCTCCAACAACCCTCATCATCTAGCACCCCATCTGCTGCCCATGCCGCAAGTTCTGCTTCAGTCGCTGATTTCTGGATGTCTAGTATCTCTGCTCTAGCATCATACCATCGCTCAGCTTGTGATTTTGTTACGTACATAGGGGAGTCAGTTCGGGACATAGCTGTTTGTCTCGCTATGCTATCTGCAAAGGCATTTCCTTGGCCCACTTTATCAGTGATCTTTTTATGGGCACTGCATTTAATTATCGCTACTTTCTTTGGACAAAGCAACGCAGTTAGGAGATCACGCACTAGTTCTTCATGCATAATGTGTACTCCGTGAGAAGTCAAAAACCCACGTTCTCTCCAGAGTAGCCCGAAGTCATGCGCTACTCCGAAGGCATACCGGCTGTCTGTGTAGATGTTCACACATAGGCCAGCACTCAATTCGCAGGCTCGTGTTAACGCTATCAGCTCTGCTGCCTGAGCCAATTTTTGTGGTATTCGTGCTGTTTCTACCACTGTCTTACGTGTCGTGATCGCATATGCTGCGGAAGTCGTACCATCTGGCAGCCTCAAACAAGATCCATCAACCCACAGTTCCCCATCCACATCTGGAAGTGGCATATCCTGTAAGTCGACACGACCCTTTGTCTGTTCCTCGGTCAGGAAAACACAATCATGATGTTTTTCTTCCTGACCCTCCTCAACCGGATAGGGCAATAAAGTGGCAGGGTTCAGGGTAGCACATCTTTTCAGTGTGATATGTGGCGCCAAAAGTGTAAGCTCATATCCTGTCAAACGTGCACTCGTAAGATACTGGGTTTTCGTCTGATTCAACAGGGCATCAACTGCATGGGGAACTAACACCAACAATTTGTGCAATAACACTATTCCCTCACTCTGTCGTATAGCTACCGCTGTTGCTGCAACTGCTCGGAAACACTCAGGTAATCCTCGTGCTACAGGATCGAGAACCGCCGAGAAGTATGCGCACGGCCTCTGCTTATCCCCGTGTGCTTGCACTAACACTGATAACGCGCACCCATCTTTCTCGTGGACATACAACGTGAAAATCTTTGTATAATCTGGTGTACCTAACACGGGTGCAGAGCAAAGGGCCTGTCTCAATTGTTCGAAAGCATTTTGACATTCCTCTGTCCATTCAAGGGGCATTGGTGTAGTTTTGGACAGCAACGCTAACAAAGGTTTTATAATGTGCGAAAACCCCATAATCCACTGTCTACAAAAGGACGTTAAACCTATGAAGGCACGTACATCTCTCTGCGTGCGGGGGACTGGTGTATCTAGAATCGCCTGAATTCGATCAGATGTTAATGCACGCCCCTCCTTAGACAAAAGATGACCGAGGTAGGTCACCTTGGGTCTACAGTATTGAAGCTTTTTCTTAGAAACCTTGTGATTGTTCTGTGCCAGAAAAGAAAGCAAGGCAAGCGTACTCTCCTCACATTGTGCATAAGAGTCTGCAGCAAGCAAAAGGTCATCTACATACTGGATAAGGACAACCCCAGACTGCAACTCAAAGGAATCAAGCTGTCTTTTCAGAGCCTGGCTGTAGATACTAGGGCTCTCAGTGTAACCTTGAGGAACACGACAAAATCTATACGATTTATTATTTAACGTGAAACCAAACAAATATCTGCTATCAGGGTGGACAGCAATGGAAAAGAACGCATTTTTCAAGTCAATAACACTAAAGGTCGTTGCCGTTGGTGGCACCAGTGTAAGCAAGGTCGTGATGTCAGACACCACCGGGTATTGGGGAATGACAATTTTGTTAATTTCTCTCAAATCAATAATAAACTGATAGACTTTGTCGTCAGTATCCTTCTTAAGGATCGGGAGAATAGGGCTATTGCAAACATTATAGGGGACTTCCTCCACTACCCCTGCAATGATCAAATCTTGAACAATGTGTGTCAAAGCAATTTCACCTTCTTTAGAGATCTTATATTGCGGGACACATGGCAAAGAGGCTCCCTCTTTGACAGTAATCCGGATAGGTGGAATAAGCATCTGTCCCACATCCGTATCCGAGGTCGCCCATAACGTGTGAGGGAGAGAGGCTAATGCTTCAATGTCTTTAATCGTGAAAAATCTGTTCGGATCTGGGTAGTTGTCATTCAAAATAACCCGCACCCCTTCGGGAGCACAGCGTATCGTTGCTCGAAAATATTTAAGCAAATCAATGCCCAGAATATTATCTGGGGTATAAGGTGACAACAAAAATTGGCCAAAACTGAAAAATGTATCAAGACAAAGTGCAAGAGGCTTTGATAATGGGCTAGGAGTGGGTGTGCCGTCAAACCCTACACATGTTATCATATCGCCAGACAGGGGAGCCCTCGGAACCAAGTTTTTAGACAAAGCGCTACGAGTAGCTCCTGTGTCAACTAGAAACTGATCAGTAGAACCCAAGATACCCGCTGATACATATGGACCACTCTGATCTACTGGCACTTCAACTGATTCCGTACCCCATCCTACGCAATCCTATGCATGTACATAATCCTGGTGTTCCACATTCTCACCCTCTGATATCTGATACTGGTTCCGTCTATCAAACGTATTACGTTCATCCTGGCCACGGCCCCTCTCTTCAAACCTGCTACGATCACCTCCACTACCTCTCCCCCCCGAGTAACTACCTCTCGACCTTCCACCTCCTCGACCACGCTGACTACGCTGCTCACGAAGCACTGGACAATCATCGGCCCAATGTCCAAACTCTTTACAATAGGCACATTGATCCTCCGCTATATCCGTACGCCCATACGACGCATTGCCCCCTCCTCGTCTGCCTCTATCGTTCCCTCTATTTTGCGTCCCGCGAACCTGTGCCAACATCACCTTCGTTTTCAACTCCTTCGCTTTCTTATCAACACTTTCTTTAGCCTCCAATTCCTGCCGCTCATAATACTGAGCCATAGTTAACAAAGACGCAGGGGTCGCCGTGGCCCAGGAACTTTCACTCGACTTCAATCTTTTCGCAATCTCCGGTAGGAGATTAGCCACATACTTATCTACAAACAAATGCCTACCCGTATCGTCTGTTAACGATTGGCCACTGTAATCATGCAACGCCTCTTCGAAGCGTGTAAAGAAATCTGAAACCGTTTCATCTGGCTTTTGTTTGCACGAAGCTAACATGGTCCAATCGATCTTTTTAGATGGGACGAGCGTTTTTAATTTAACCAAAATAGCCGCTGGGAGGTCTAAAATCAACTGACACGGCTTACATGCCGGTTCCCTATCTAAATCAGCTGCATTTATTTCTTTCCATGTTCCCCCAAGTATTGTTTCATCATTATTTTTACGAATTAGTCTCCACATGTCAGGTGGAAGAATTAACCCAAAAAACAAATCTATATCAACCAAAGTCATGACACAGGACGAAATAGCCCCTTCAACCCCTTCATAAAATGCTGCCGGGTTTTTACGAAGGTCAGGTAAAGAATTTTTCAACGCCATAACATCCGCTCTATTCCAAGGCGTATACACCCAATTATATATAAAATATCCCTTTGCATCCTTTGACAGTTTATCATCATCTGTACCTTCCCCTTTAGGCGGGACATACAAAGGTGCGGCTTCACGCATAGGCATAACATGCATTGCAGAACTCTTATCTGAACCCCGGAGAGAACACTCCTTAGATTGCCCACTAGACTCCGACCCGGACTCCTTATTCTTTTTCCGCTCGTCCCGCAATCTGGACGTCTCATCCCGCAGCTGCATCAGTTGCTTGAAAAACGTATCAACATCTGAAAGAACAAATAAACCTTTATCTAGATTCTCATGATGAACCGCTCCAGCCTTAGGTTCTAACGTGTCCGAATATTTACGAAATGCGGTAACAACTTCATCAGCCAAAGTGGATAAAAAACACATCAATTCCAGTTCTGTCCATTTACCCCTCTCTGCAATAACTTCAGCCACAGTTACAAAATTTGTGTTCAATTTACGGGCCCAACTACGCAAATCCGCAGATCTTTCTGCAGGTAACCTGACACTCGACTTGCTCCCTTTTCCCAACTTATCCTGTTCGTCATCATCCGAGTCCGCAGTCGGGGCCGTGGGTGGAACGTACGGTGGCGGTGATCGATCTAGTAACGAAAAATCATCAATTTCATTATTAAGGACAGGATAAAGCGGTCGACGAATAGGGAATTGACCAGTCGTTTGCAATTTACGTTCCCGTTCCTCCCTCTCTATCTTCTCCTGTGCCTCCTTTTCCTCAAGCTGTAAAGCCTTATCCCGAGCAGCCTTGCGCTGCTCTTTGTCCGCCAAGTCAACCTCACGCTTCATACGCTCACGCACCGCTTTCTCCCACATTCGTACACAATCAAACATATTTTGTCTAGACCTTCGTTGAAACAAAAATTGCTCCACAAACTGAACCTTTCGCAAATCGAACGACCCATGTAGAGGCCATTGTAACTCGGGATCTGTTCTAGTATACTTATGCCATAATTTACTGTACATTATAGGGGGAAGGCCGAATTTGATGTACATCTCACAATTTGGAGTTCCTTCTGGGGGAGCCGGCTGTGATTCCGCTAACCTAATTGAGGTACCATTTCCAAGACAGCACATCCCTCGGAGTGTGCTGAAAACAGGCATGTTCAAAGAGTATCACGAAAGCGTGATACTATATAACTGGCACTTACAGTACTTCACACAAGTGTGCCGCTCAAAGTAAAAAGAACAAAATTAGAGAAACATCTCTACATGCCTGCCTATGTGAAGTGCACTACACATATAGATTCAAAGTTCACAAATTCACAAATGTTAGCTAACTCAAATCAAAGTCATAAGTCCTAGAACTTCGGCAAGCGTCCGAGGACTACCTTGCCGATCACAAATCATAGAACTTCAGTAAGCGTCCGCAGACTACCTTACCGATCACAAATCTTACCCAAAGTCTCAAAGGTACAGATTCCAACTGCCAAGGTCTTTTAATCGAATCAGCCAAACGGCACTTTATCCAGCAACGCAGACGATCAAGAACTCAGTCGGAGACCGGCGCCACCTGGAAGGTCAGATCAGAAGGAAAGGAAGAAACACCGCGGGTGCCAAGACTCGGGTCACTCGGTGGCAGCGTACGCGTCCATGGCGAGTTTCCAAACCTTCGTCACGACCTCTCCTTCGGGCATCCGAGTCGCCGATGAGTCCCTTCGTGGTCGCCAATTTGTAGTATCGGGTTCCCAAGGCCTACATGCTCCGAAGATAACCCACTTACATTGAAAGAACTGTTGGCACGGAAACTGAAAAGTACAAAGAACAAGTTTATTAAGACCCCATGGGGTGGTGGTACATTCCTACAGCACCCTTCGGTAATGCAAGAAGTATCACCCCGAACATCGGTGTGACCCGTTCTTTTATACAATTTGCAGGTAATAAAAAGATAGGCGGTACAGAGTTACAGAGCGTTATGTATATATATGGTCATTTTTGGAACACAGCCAGCTCATTGGAGGGGTTACAACATATGAAATGAAAAGACAGCACACCATGTGGTTTTGCACTGAATTATATGTGCAAAAAGAACGACGCGTTTCAGCAATACGCCTTTGTCAAGTTTACATTGCATGTTCAACCCACCACAGAAATACGTGAGGAACCGAGAAAACGTAGAAGAAAAACTTCCATTTCATAGAAACACAGAAGAAAGACTTCCGTTCTTCACTATCCTTCATGATTGTTCACTATCCTTCGTGACATACGCATATACATCTGTAATTGCAACAGGAGAAATGAATCGACATTTCCCAATTAATCACCAATGTAGATTATTATACAAAATACCAATAATATGCCTGAGAATTCAGAGAAATAGTAATCATGACACAGCACAGGGGGGGAAACATGACTGCAGCCTGCTGAGCTGCCGCAGTGCTCCGTGATCGAGCTCCTGCCTGCGTTGCTCTGTAGTAGTTTAGTCGGCATGACGTTTTTGAAGTCATGCACTTTTGTTTTGTAAGCGCTACAAACTCTTAATGGGAACTAGCAGAAGGCTTTTTCTTATATTTTTCAGCAGAAATTGCCGTTTAGGTCGTAGCGCTTCTAGGCAGGGTTATCAACTGGCATAGGTGCAAATTCAGGATGGTGAGTGTAAAAATTCAAGACAAAGGGACAAAATTAAGGACAAAAATTCAGGACAAAAGGTCAAAATTCAGGACACATGTTCGGGACAAAAGGTAAGTTTACAGACACGTCAGAGGTGGTCGCGCAATAGTATATAAGTATGTAAATAGACAACCATCTAAGTACAATCAAAATAAGTTTATATTAAGTTGAGACAATCGTGCACTTCACGGTTTTTCAGTATGGCCGCAGCTTGCTACCTTAGCCGATTAAAAATTTGCATCTAGCTCCAGCAGGTACATTAGTCAACAGGCAATGGTGAACCACACCTGAATATAAGTGAGGCCGCTTTTAGTGTTGATTGAAAACTACTGGATATACAAGGAACTTTGCAGTGCCAGCCCCCAGTAACAAAACCACTCCCCCCCACCCTTTCCAGCCTCCCAGGAAAACACCTGATACCCGGTCTGGCCAGTTTTGCCTTGCTACCACCCTTCAATGGTGCCCCTCATCTTCTCTTAGACTGTTTCTCATGTGTATTTAATTTCTCTTATAGCTCTTGCCCCTGCCCCAGAGAGGTAAAAATAAACATGGGGTGAAAAATAAGGAAGGGACTCGGGAACCTAACCCCATAGCTTTGGATTTGGAGGTGAACCTTCCAACTTGCGTAATTAAAGAAAAGTTCTCTTCATATCTAAGTACGGAGGTGAAAACAAAGCGGACAAGGGCTTCGAAGGGGCCAAAAGGCTCAAAAAACCTTAAAGCAGTGCTCAGTTTGGGGTCAAAAATTACCCCATCTTTGCGATCCTACTTTAAAGCGGTCCCCCAGGTATTAGACCTAACAGAGGGTGAGGTCATGTCTGGTCCCCCAATACCTGCCGCAGCCACTATTGCTTCCATCACTACCACTACTTCTACACCAACGCCCATGGCAGTCAACACTGATTCCTCTTTGCCACCTATTCATTCTTTGGATGGTCAGCTGGAAATTTCCAGTGTGGGTGTAGTAGTCACTTCTGTGGTGAGCAAAGAGATGCCTGTAATGGCTGACTTTTTCTGGCCCTTTTAGAGGGAGAATGATGGAGAATGACTCCAGTCTATCAGCCTTATAGTATAGGGATTAGGACTATAAGTAGGACCCCTTCATGAGACACAGTAGGGTATTTTCGTACCCCTTTCCTTAGATTAGGGCTTATAAATTAAAGCTAGGGGATAAATATATAAGTATTAGTCATGATCCATCCTTTTGCTAGAGTGTTACGATATTTTCCATGGAGTTATGCGTGTTTTAGGTCCTGTAGGCCTTAAACGGGACAGACTCCATCTTGCCCTCTGCCTGGTAGCTCGAGAGGCCTTTTAGGTCAAGTGTAATGTTTTAGTTTTAAGCTGTTGTTCGCTTGGAGAGAACCGGCTCAGGCTGGCCCTTATCGAAGGAATGTATTTTTCTCCACTCCGAAGACACAACTTCAGGCCGGCCGGCTGGGAACGTGTCCTTGGTACGGGGAGGTACAAGAATTTGGTGGGCGGCAGGTTACTGGCCGTAACTTTCCATGAAGGAACAGGCTTTGATATTAGCGAAGGTGTTAGACAGTTAGGGAGTTAGTTCGTAGGCGGCAGCTAGCCGTTAGCATCTCTGCTATTAATCATTTCCACGGCGGACAGTCGCCATCTTTGAAGTCCGAGAAAGATTTAAGACCGAGACTCTCTGAGACAGATTGAAGGCGAAATAGTGCGGAGCGCACAGAGACAGAGAGAGAGAGAGATACGGTGGCTAATAACCAGCAAGGTTCCAGTGACTTGGAGGGAAGCAGAAGAGATTGAGCCTAGCGGTGCAGACGTGTACTTGTGACGGCTGGGGTGTGACTTCGAGACGAGCCAAGACACAGAGACGAGAAGGGAACCTAGATGACTGCCGATCCCCGACTTCACATTAACCAGGTGACCTCCGCCCTTTCCTTAAATAAGCGCACATTTTAACCTTTACCTTTCCTTTACAGAAACTACATTGCATAGTATTGTGTTGTATGTTTATTATCAATAAATATCCTAGTTCTTAGTGAACTGACATGTGCCTTGTATTCTTATATAATCATGGTAACTGACACTTCTAGTTGAGCATTGTTTGCATGAACGGATGTGAAATCCCGATCAGGTAAGGAGTGATCAAGCAAATAGGAAGCGAGGGGACTTTTGATGCCAGGAGCAGAAGGTACATATTATAATTGGGAAAACTGTATTAACTTTCATTGTCATAGTTTTATTCCAAGTAGATAAATGAGAAGTTGCTCCCATAGGTGTCCATAGGAAAGTGGTCGTCGTTGATATACGGCGTTAATGAGAGCGCTGCGGGGGATACCAGCGTGGAGGTTTGCCGGATTGTGAACCGTGTGTAAGTGAGAGCGCTGGGGGGGATACCAGCGTGGAGGTTCGCCGGATTGTGAACCGTGTGTAGATGAGAGCATTGGGACTGCAGGCCCGTGTGTAGACACGCCGGATTGTGTGTCATATCTGCCCTAGGGTAGATTAGTCTGGGTCTGAGTGGCCGCGAGACTAGCTGATGTGAATAAGATATGGTAGAAGATCTATGCATGTTTATTGCTTTTTCCCCATCTTTAGGTACGAACTGTACATATATGTATCCATACCCATTGTAAATACGTCCTAAGGAGGGAGGTGATTACGTTCTGGCTGGGTTAGAGGGGCCCCTAGGGGCTGATTCCATCTAAGCGGAAAATCCGGCCATTACAATGCCCCAGCCCCACACTTCTCCAAATCTGCAGTTTCCTGAGGGGACTACGGTACCACCTATAGAGTTAGGTGTCATGATACTCAATGAACCCTCTGTCTCGGATGTAGTCCTCTTAGGTGATATGGGAACACACCCAGGAGTAAAGGCGGGGGAGCAACCGAGTGAACAAAGGGTGTCCCAGCTAGGGGGGGAGCTATTGCCTTCAGTAGTACTGCTCCAGAGGGCCCTAGTGTTAGTATCATCGCTGCCTCCCTTGAATCTATGTTCTCCTCACTCTCATTGGATATAAAAAAAGGGTTTGATGAATCCTCGGCTAACCAGCTTGAGATCAGGAATGATTGTGAATCCCTAGATAATAAGATTGAGGGTCTCATGATAAGAACAGGGAAACTGGAGGAAACAGTCGCTGCATTATTGATTAACTTGGATCAGGCCAAAGAAGACATTGTTAAGCTTAGAAGGGAGAATTCGGCCTTGTCCGACAGGATGGAGACGTTGGAAAACAACGCTAGACGAAGTAACATTGGGATCCCAAACATTCCTGAGGGCTCAGAGGGGTCAGATATTAAACAGTTCATTACCCTGCTTCTTAAGGAGTCATTAAGATTAGATCACCCAACTGAGGAACTGGCTATTGACATTCAGCGGGTTCATCGGGACCCGTTCAGAAGAAATCTCCAAAGGTCTAAACCATGTAAGATACTCGTAAACTTCCATACCTACTCACTCAAGGAGCATATCCTCAATCTGGCTTTAAAACAGAAATCCTTGGGAGGGAAAGGGTTTACATTCAAAATAAGGTCCGACCTATCTAGGGTTACCCTAGAGAAGCAATGGGAGCTAAGGAGGCGGTTGGACGCATTTAGGAAGCTAGGTGCCACTGCTCAATTAATGTTCCCTGCTGCTTTAAAAATTATGTTCAACAACAAGATGTTTGACATCAGATCAGTACAAGCAGCAGACGAGCTATTGCTATACTTGGGCAATAAGGGGTCTTCTGATTAGGTAAGTCTAGGTCTGACCTCGGGCTATCACCATGGATCATGTATCATGTATTGCCTAATATTTTTGAGTTGTGGGTGAGAAATTAATATTGGCAAAAATGAAGTAAAAACGTAATACTTAAATTATCACTAAAAATAAAACAAAAAACAAAAAAGAGGTGGGGGAAAAATGCACAAAGGGCAGGTTAATAGGAAACTGGTACATTTATGTAAAAAGAAAAAAAAATATATAAGAAAACCGAAAAAAAGAGAGAAAGGGGCCCTAAAAAATCTGCATAATTCCCTATACAACCTGTATTTAATTTCAGCAGAACAAACCTATCAGATTTAACACGGGATGCAATTCTGTGGTTAAGTATGAGTAGGTGCACTTTCTTTTGTTCGTACTTTACTGGATAGTATAGGTATTATAAACTGTTTGTGGCAGAGTGACCAGGCGGGAGCCCGGGGGGGGGGGGGGGGGGGAGGGGGGTGGAAAAATCTTAAAAATGTCCTCATTTACCAATCAAGTCTGGTAGTACTTATTTTCAAGCTGTTGGTGGTCATGGATTTATGTTTACAGTTAGGGTGGGCTGCCGAAACTTTTATTTTGTCTGCGGGGTTGCTTGGGAGCTGGCTTAGTCAGTATGCGTTGTTTTAAAATCTTCTCCTGGAATGTTAATGGCCTCCGTACCACACCTAGAGCAGAAGAAATTATGCAGTATCTACGTGACTCGGAGGCGCAGGTCATTATACTCCAGGAGACCCATCTGATCCAGAATGAAATGCTAGCTTTAGTTAAAAAGAGTAAATGGATTGATTTTGCGGTGTCTACCTCACAATCTATGAATATCAGGGTTATATCTGTCATCTTTAAGAAGCAATTAAAAGCAAGGTTAATCTCCCAGTTGGTTGACCCAGGTGGCAGGTGGGTCATTACTTCGGTTATCATCACTGGGGCACAATTTACGATCTTGGGCTATTACGGGCCAAATCAAGATGATCCCTCAACGTTGGAAACTATTTTTACACACCTACTGTACTTTCCTGAACCAATTATTTTTGCTGGGGATTTCAACATAGTATTGCTTCTGTATTTAGACAAGACCCCTAATAGTCGTCCTTTGGCTCTTTCTAAAGCTAGGACGTTCTTGCTTAGCTCCATAAAACAATATGGGTACGTAGATATCTGGAGGGTACGGTCGGGGCTAAAACAGGGAATCTCTTTTCAGAACTTCAAGTACCATCATCAGTCTAGAATAGACTTTGTATTAATTAGTCAGAGATTGGTGGATTCCGTTAAGTGTATTGCCTATCTCCCTTTACACTTGTCTGATCATTCAGCAGTGTTAATGGAGGTGGCGGGGCTCTCCAAGGCTTCCCCTAGAAGTTGGTAATTTGACCGCTCATTGCTCTCTCGTCCAGATGATATATTGTTTCTGAAAACTGAAGCCCAATATTGGGTCAGCAGCTTCTGGAGTTGTTTGGGACTCATTTAAAGCTTTTTTGAGGGGTCTTATTACCTGCAAAGTTTCATACCGCAGGAAACAATACAGGGAGGAAGTCACTTTCATCGAATTAGATATAGCTAAAGCTGGAGCTGATATAGATGCCAACATGGCTGCCCCTGACACTGTTTTAACATCGTTACATAATAACTTATCTTCTTTGAAGGGTGATTTGGGTTCGGTGTTAAACCAGTGAATCCTGCAGAAATAGGAGGCAAGTAAATTGGCTCACTTCGAGTATGGCGAAGGTGCGGGGAAACTTCTGGCCTGGAAAACCAAAACAGATCAGGTCCGTAACAATATTGAGTCTATCACTGTTAATAACATTACTTATTCCTCAGATGAAGACATCAGATGTGATTTTAGAGAATTTTTCCAATCAATATATCATGAGGACAATAACATCGTGCCGGAGCATATTGAGAGGTGGTTGAGTGGAGTTTCTCTTCCGGCACACTCAGGGGAGCAGCGAGCTTTTCTCGATAGCTATTCTGACTTCTTCCTCTGAAATAGTACTATCTGAAGTGGTAAGAAAGGGAAGGCTGTGGGCAATGATGGGCTCCCAGCCGAAATATATAGAGTATTGGAACAAGAAATAGTATCCCCCCTTACCATCCTATTCAACCAAATCTTACAGGATGGCTTTCGTCCACCAGTATCCTGGGATAGCGCATCAATTACCCTAATTTTGAAGCCGGGGAAGCCAGCTTCGTGTTGTGGGTCTTATAGGCCAATTTCCATACTGAATGTAGACTACAAAATCTTTGCTACGGTTCTTGCAAAGCGGCTGGCGTCGGTGGCCCCGGATATCTTATACCACAATCAGAATGGTTTTGTTAAGGGCCGCCAGTTGTATGAGCTGACATATGATCTTATAGGGGCTATTGATATGGCGACTTCCGAGGCCCTCCCATTTGTCTCCCTTACGCTGGACACCACCAAGGCCTTCGACAGAGTAAACTGGTTATACCTGTCGGAGGCCTTGGCTAAGTTTAATATCGGCATGGGCTTTCGTTGTGTTGTTGGCCTTCTGTATCGGAGCCCTACAGCTCGGGTTTTGGTTAATGGAGATTTGTCGGACCCTTTTAACATCACAAGGGGGACGCGGCAGGGCTGTCCACTCTCCCCTCTCCTATTTAATGTATACATCGAGCCTTTTGCTCAACGATTGAGGGAGGATATAAACATCAAACCTTTCTCTTATAGGGGATGAGAGAGAAAAGTGGCCCTGTACGCGGACGATGTCCTCAATTTTTCATCAGAGGCACGTACCGCATTCCCTGCAGTACTAAAAAATGCTCTCGAATTTGGGGAAATCTCTGGGAATGAGATCAATGCCGCAAAAACTGAGATGATTCTTTGGAATGATGACTGTGATATTAGCATTCAGCCTGGTTCTAGTATATGTTACTTAGGCCTCAATATTGTGAAAGATATTAACCAAATTGTCACAATTAACTTTACAGCTATTGCAAAAACGTGTCGCAAACTTATGCGGTCTTGGGCATAACTTCCACTTTCGTTATTAGGAAGAACCAATTTGAATAAAATGATTATTTTACCCAAAATTTCTTTTCTATTTAACACCATCCCTCTCTATTTTGACCCCTTGTTATTATCAAAATTACAGGGCGAAATTACCACCTTTATCTGGGACAAGCATCTTCCAAGGATTGCTTGGAAGAAACTCAGATGACGTAGGGAGAAGGGTGGGCTGGCAGCCCTGGACCTACAGATGCATGCATGGGCATTTCAGCTCTCTCATGCTCGAATGCTGTTGAAGATGCCTAACGACTGTGGGGTTGAGTCTCTGTTTTCAGTGATGCTTAAAGGGGAAGGTGTGGGCCAATCTGGCTTTTTGTTTAAATTTGGTAACCCAAAGTTCTTTAAGAAGATTAAATTGAAGGTCTTGCAGGGGATGGCACAAACATGGGTTAAACTAGCGATGCCGATAAAGCTAGGACATTTTTGTAGCAGGTCTCCTCTTTGAGGTCTTCCTGAGAGCCCTGTGTGGTTGAGGAATAGCTTGGCGGTTCCGAATAAGACAGCATGGTTGGAGGTGTGGGGCGACCTTTTTATGGACGGGATTTGCTCCCTTGGGAATATTTAAAGAATAAAATTGGTCCAAATTTTTCAAAGTTTAAGTACATGCAAATGGCCAGTTGGACCCATTCCTATATCTCCCTGCCTTCCCGTGGAAACAAGTTCCCACTGGGGTGTCACAGCCAGTTAGTATATTTCCTAGTGGACAAACCCCCAGCCAAGGAGGAGATTTCACTTATGGTATAATCTGATCCAAGAAGAAGTGGATGGCGAATTTGGTTACCAGTTTCACTCTGGGGTCCTTCTTTCCTAGGCCACAATGTGCAAGACCTGTGGACTGCATCATGTAAGAACTTGTGGGACATTGTCAAGCCCTCATGGTTATGCAGAAACCATCTCTTTACTCTTCATAGAGCTTACTATTCTCCTCAAAGATTCTCAAAATTCTCACAAGCTAATCCAGTGGCATGTGCCAAGTGTGGACTGGTTGCCGCCTCGGATGCCCATATGTTCTTTGAATGCCCCTGCTTAGCCCCCTTCTGGGAAGGTATAAGTAGCACTATCACATCTTCATTGGGCTTCCCAGTGGTGTTTGAGCTCCCCCAAGTTATAGATGGGGTTCCGAGCCCGGCCAAAAGTCTACTGCTTTACTGCATCTTACTTGCCAGAAGGGAAATCGTAAAAAGTGGAAAGATCCTACACCCCCTTCTCAAATGGATTGGTATGCTTCAGTCCTGCAGGTGTCTAAGCTGGATTTGGATAGGGCTGGAAATCAAAACAAGAGAGCATTCTGGCAACTGCTGGTCTGGGAGCACTAAGTCACCAGGTTTTTTTTTTCCCGGGTCCAATGGTTTTGCATTTGTGGTTAACCCTTTTGCAATGCCTTGGTTTGGCTGGTTGGCCGGTACCAAATGGCAGCAATTCCCACGTCATATTATTCTTAACTGGTTTCTATGGTGTTTCTCCCTGGAGGAAGCAATATTGCTGAGGAAAGTTGGCAACCCACGAAAGAAAATAATTCCCTACCAGTAGATACACTGTGACAGCATGTCTGTTCTTCCACCTACGGCTACACTTGGAACCACAGTGGAAGATGAGGACAAAAAAAAAATCAAATAGTAATCATTGCAACATATGAACAAAAACTCGGTTTCAACACATTTAAGTGAAAGTCACCCAACAGTGAATGCTAATGTCCAAATTTAAAAAGGCACCATTAGACATAGCAGATACACATGCAAACTATGATGAAAAGGGGCCTGCATGCAGGTTGCTCCATCCACATACCGGTCGTGCATGCTAGTGGGGATCACCTAAAACCAGCCTGGAAAATAACCCAGACTTTGAAGAAGATTGTTGTGCAGGGCAAATGCCCTTAAGCATAGCCATACTGGCAATGTGGTTAAAATCACCAGTTATCCCTCATGATCCTAAAAAGTGACCGAAGACATGTGGAATGGTACGCCTCCTAATGCCCTCCATAAGCTCAAATATTTTAAATCAAAGGCAAGTGCCTGAATAAGGAACTATGTGATACTGCAGGTTAAAAAATGCCTCAAAAAGTGACACAAGTGAGATACAAACAAACAAATACATTTGTAATAAAAAAATGGCATTTAAATGCAAAATCGGAAATATGTATACATTATTCAGTGATATTAAAATAAATATGAGTTGCCAACTCCTCGCTGCTGTTCATTCCAAATGGAATTCAAGTGTTTGAATTGATAATATATTTTGATTCTAAGATCCGCAGCAATTTGTCTCTGTCCCCATCTCTAGTATGTTTGAAGATACAGTCAATCCCAAAAGCCTTTAGGTGACTGTTATCGCTGTTGTGTTTGACCCTGAAATGACGGGCTACCGGGTAATTCAAATAATATTTGGTAATTGCACGAAGATGTTGCAAAATTCTCATTTTTAATGGTAATTTCGTGCTCCCAATATGACGCAGCGCACAGGGACATTCCAAGAGATATATGGTGAACTCTGTATTGCAGGTGATGAATTTACGAATACTTCTGACTTTACCATTTTCTGTGGGCTAGCTCTTGCAGATTTTAATATTTTTACAGGCTTTGCAAGATCCACATGGGTAAAAGCCTTCCATTTTCCTGTCAAGCCAACTAGATGGTGGTCTTTGTTCCTAGTAACTATGTACTAGGGAATCCTAGGAGTTAACATGGACGGATCACCTGGCCTTAAGATTCTCCTTCACTCAGCCAGAGAGCAAAAATAAGCCTCATGGAAGGAAGGATGTACGTAGGTCCTGGAGGAAGGTCACGGCGGCGACATTCGGCGTAGCTTTCGCAGCCCCTTCTATAGAGGGTGGGTTGGACAGCATTGAGGCACTGGAGACAGCTGGGAGGCTGCGATCAAGACTGCTCTCGACCGCATTGCCCCCTTAAAAACAGTGAAGATGCAGGAGAAGCGAGCACCGACACCATGGTAATCGGTAGAACTTAAGGAGGAGAAGGGACGATGCAGGGTTCAGGAAAGAAAATGGAGAAGGACCAAAAGCATTGAGGATAAGTTGGTCTATTACACGGCACACAGAGCCTATCTAGGTCACTGCAAAACCACCAGGAGAGAACATCTGAATGTATGGATTAGAGAGGCAAACAATTCCTCACAGGAATTGTTTAAGATACTAAAAGAATTTACCCATCCGACAGTGAGCAGTACAGCGGTCCCACACTTGCAAGTTCTATGCAATAAGGTGGCCACCTATTTCAGAGACAAGATAGATAATATCTACAACTCGCTGGGGATAGAGAGGCTGCAAGGACTTCCAACCTAAAGAGAAGGGACCCTTCCCTACCCAAGCTTGTCTCTTTTTCCAGTATCACTACAGAGCAAGTAAGGGTTGCATTGGCAGCAACCAAATCAGGCTCAGAGTCTGACTGTGCCCCTCCCTTTGTGATGGCAGAACTGTCCTCCGTCCTAGCCCCCTCGCTCACTGTAGTCTATAATATCTCTTCGGGGACGGCCATCTTCCCTGATAAGTGGAAAAATGCATTGATTAGACCACTTTTGAAAAAGACATCAGCTGATCCATTAGAGATGAAAAACTATAGGCCGATCTCTCTTCTGCCATGTGGCACAAAGGTTATGGAGAAGTTGATTAACCAGCAATTGACTGAATATCTGGAGCAGAACCAACTTCAAGATCCTGCTCAATCGGGTTTCTGAGCACGACATAGCACGGAGGCAGCCCTGATGGAAGTCACAGACAGCATTAGAATGTCCCTGGACAAGGGGACACCTACCATGCTGGTGCTTTTATGTCTGTCAGCAGCTCGCATTCTATCCTGCTTGGTATACTACAGGAGATTGGTGTCGAGGGCCAAGCACTGGCATGGCTAGAAAGCTTTCTGGCAAACAGATCTCAAAGGGTTAAACTAGAGCCATTCACATCAGAACCCACCCCTCTTGATAAGGGGGTGCCCCAGGGCTCCATCCTAAGCCCCACTCTGTTCAACATATATGTGGCCCCGTTGTCTGCCATCATAACATCTTGCGGGTTTGAGACGATCTCATATGCCGACGACATACAGGTGATCATTCCATTTGATCCGGATCCATCGGTCACTAGAACCAAGTTTAAGATCTGTATGCTGAACATATCGGCCTGGATGAGAGAACTTTTTCTCCAGCTTAACTCAAACAAGACGGATAGCCTCCTGTTTGGGAAGGCGGAGGAACTTTGGTCACCGGATTGGTGGCCCTCGGAACTGAGGACCATGTAAAAACGTTGTCTAGTTCCTGTTTTGGGATCTTGAAAATGCTAAGGAAAGTCTTTCCTCGACCCCTCTGGATGCAAGAAAGACTCTCATCCAGGCGCTGATTGTGAGCAGGCTGGACTACGGAAATGCGCTTCTGGTGGGCGCCAGGGAAGAACTCTTTTCTAGGCTCCAGATATTGCAGAACACCGCCTCGAGATTGTCGCTGATTAAGCCCAGATGTACCCCGTCCCGCCCCTTGCTACAATCCCTGCATTGGCTGCCCGTGAGGAAGAGAGCAATCTTTAAACTTCTTATCTTGGTGTTCAAGGCAAGGCCTGGGCCAGGTATACCCAAGAAGGAAGGTGAGAGCGTATATCCCGGGGCGGCAGCTGAGATCCAGTAATCAAAATCTCTTAGTTCCTTGTAAAATAAACAAGTCCCGAATGGGAGTTCGCACCTTCTCATATCTTGCCCCCTTCCGTTGGAACCGGTTACCGGAAGGAATGCGTGGTTGTACGTCTTTGGGCCACTTTAAGATGAGCCTAAAAAACTGGCTGTTCTAGGGGCCCAGGCTGAGCGAGTGGTCTGTTCTTGTGCTGCCAGGTGCCGTGAGATCCCCTGGGGATGATTCGTCGTGCCATACAAATGTCAAATAAATAAATAAATAAATCCCTCAGTGACTTAGCTCGTCTATATGTCACCTGTGGTGCGACTCCTATAGAGTTGCTAATGATAGGATCAGTAACCAGAAGACTCCAAAGTTTTTTCAGGAGACGTCTGAATAACACAGATCTTTTATTGTATGTAGTGATGAGTCTTGGTCTATTGCTGTCATTGTAATTTTTTTCTCTATTTTCACAATTTTTTTCATTGACCTTACATCTGAAAAAGACATCGGTTTGCTTATCCCCTTCCAACTTTCTGCTGACCTGACTTAAGATCTTCTGTGAGTAC
Source organism: Lissotriton vulgaris (assembly GCF_964263255.1). NCBI lineage: Eukaryota > Metazoa > Chordata > Amphibia > Caudata > Salamandridae > Lissotriton > Lissotriton vulgaris. The sequence goes on along the minus strand of NC_141693.1, from coordinate 194,429,568 downwards.
CCTTGTTGCATGAATCTGAGTTTGATATTTGCCTGTTCTTTGTTGTAGACCTCGTCTTTGCTACAGTTATGACGAGCTCTCAAAAGTTTGCCGTAAGGAATGCTATGTACTAATGGTACTGGATGGTGACTCGAGGCGTGTAACATACTGTTACCAGCTGTCTTTTCAGGTCGAGCTAAGGGACTCTTGGAATACCTCCAGACTTTAATAAAAATCGTGAGTCTGGCTTCAGTTTTGCCACATATTCTATTGGCCTTTGCGTGTGGCTTTCAATAATTTAATTACAAAGACAACAGTTGATGGACAGAATGCAGAACAATGTCATACATTCACCCCAATACAGAGACCTGGGCCTAAATCCATCGTTTTATTGCTCACCACACCACCCAAGTTCAGACATGGCCATATGCAAATCAGCCTTGACCCTGTGCCTCAACGGCACAGTCCAGCCCGAACTGCCAAGCCATGTCTTCCCTGGACCGGAATCAAGCATCCTAGAACCAGCTTCTGGCTATCAGCCGTCATCAGCCATGGTAGCTTGACTCCAGTGGCTTGGAGAGCACGGGACTCACGTGTGAGCATACCCGTCCCACTCGGGGTGACAAATGCAAAAACAACAGTTGATGGACAGAATGCAGAACAATGTCATACATTCACCCCAGCACAGAGATCTGGGTCTAGATCCATCGTTTTTTTGCTCACCACACCACCCTAATTCAGACATGGCCATATGCAAATCAGCCATGACCCTGTGCCTCATTGGAACAGTCCAAAGTGAACTGCCAAGCCATGTCTTCCCTGGGCCGGAATCAAGCATCCTAGGACGGTTTCTGGCTATCAGTCGTCAGCACGGGACTCACGTCTGAGCATACCCGTCCCACTCGGGGTGACAAATGCAAAAACAACAGTTGATGCATTTAAATGCAATTTTTTCATTACAAATGTATTTGTTTGTTTTTTTGTATCTCACTTGTGTGACTTATTGAGGCATTTTTTAACCTGCAGTATCACATAGTTCCTTAATCAGACACTTGCCTTTGATTTATAATGTTTGAACTTATGGAGGGCATTCGGAGGCTTACCATTCTCCCAGTCTTAGGTCACTATTTAGGACCATGAGGGATAATTGGTGATTTTATCCACATTGCCAATATGGCTATCCATAAGGGCATTTGCCCTGCACAGGGATCTTCTTCCAAGTCTGGGTTATTTTCCAGGCTGGTTTTTGGTGAGCCCCACTAGCATGCACGACCAGTAAGCGGATGGCGCAACCTGCATGCAGTTGTGACCCCCCTTTTCATCATAGTTTACATGTGTATCTGCTATGTCTTATGGTGCCTTTTTTAATTTGGACATTAGAATTCACTGATTCACTGTTGGGTGATTTTCACTTACATGTGTTGAAACAGAGTATGTGTACATATGTTGGAATGATTATTATTTGTATGAATTCTCTGGTATATTATTGGTATTTTGTATATTAATCTACATTGGTGAATATTTGGGAAATGTCGATGAATTTCTCCTGTTGAAATTACAGATGTATAAGCCTATGTCACGAAGGATAGTGAACAACGGAATCTTTCTTCTGTGTTTCTATGAAATGGAAATTTTTTCTTCTATGTTTTCTCGGTTCCTCACGTATTTCTGTGGTGGGTTGAGCACACAATGTAAACTTGACAAAGGCTTATTGCTGAAACGGGTCGTTCTTTTTGCACATAAAATTCAGTGCAAAACCACTTGGTGTGCCATCTTTTCATTTCTTATACATATATATATATATATATACCACGTGACTCCTCCGAATCTCTCGTTTCTCGGCGTCTCAAGCTAGCACACCAGCAAACAGAAGGAAGACGGACCACGGTAATTCAGCATCAGAAAGATTTTATTCGGTACACAGAAAGCAGCTACGCGTTTCTGGCAAACTATGCCCTTGATCACGCTGCAACATGTAATGAAGACATAATGCTTTTTTAAATGCAAAGTTAGAAGGGAACACCCCCTCACAGTGACGTAGTGTGTCATGTGACAATTAAAAAGTGAAGACATACTGCCGCTATTAAGTCTCTGACAAAACATAAGCACTGATAATTATCACCGGATAAATCCAGGATTCTTGCATGTATAATGTGGGAGTTAGATAAACCTACCACATGATAACGTCAAACAATGGAACAAAGTCTAACTGTATAAATACAGAGTTCTCATAGGACGTACTAATGTTACCACATACAATATGATACATGAAGTGCCTGTATAATCATAAAACAGAGGCAGACAATAAAGTGCTGTGTGAGAGTGAAATAAAGTGCAAAAAAGGAGAAAAGGCAGGAAAGGGAGCAAAAAAGTTCAGTGCAATACCATTCATTAATCAAGGGACAGGGAATATCATGACATAAAACAGTTTCACAGGTCCCTGGAAACATTTAAATATGCCTAGTTCATGAACATGATTCATCACTCTGTAATAAATAGTATAAAATAGTATCAAAAGAATGTGATAAAAACCCAATAAATACACCTAAATTCTCATTCAATAATATATACTCATATATACATTATAATATATACATGCATATATATACAAAGAGTAAAAACTATGATCAATATGATAATTTATGTATTCAATTTTAGACTCAGTCAAAGTACAAAAGTAGAAAATCTTTTAGAAAAATAGAGATGTATATAGATAAACATATAAAAATATAAATGTCTATATACAAATATCTATATCAAGGACAAGTACACAAGCAGAATGACCTCATATGAGCTAAAATATGTAAGTTAAACACACATAGGTCAAGGCGTTCACATTTCAATCAACACATATTCCATGGTCATCTCAAACCTCTTGGGTGAAATTTGTAAGTGTGGGACAGATGTAGGGCCCGGCCTCAACCTCGAAATAGGGAACCTAACTAAGAGGGAGAAAAAAGTAATTTACCGGGTCCAAAGATGTTTATGCATAAGGGATTGCTGAATCAGAAAGACGTATCACAGAAAGTGATGCATTTCATCAAGATTATTCAATCCATTCGCCCAACGGGTATCTAGTTCTAAAATCATCTTGGTTTCCAGCCGCCTTAGTAAGGACTCCCTATCCCCACCTCTCTTGAGGGGGGGTATGGCTCCAATCACAAAATATCTTAAACAGGATAAGTCATTATTAAGTTTTCTTTTAAAGTGACGAGCTACAGGGTAAGCCGGGTCACTATGTAGTATGGCGCGTAAATGCTGTAAAATCCTGACGTGTACCTGCAGTTTGGTGCTTCCAACATATCTTAACCCACAGGTACACTTCAGGACATACACGGCAAAGTCAGTCTTGCAATTGAAATTGGCGGTGATCACTTTAGGTTCTACATCAAATGGAGTTGAATAATGTAGAGTGTTAATACCAAACCTACACGCGCGGCAGCTGGAACATTTGAAAAACCCCCTAGAGGGTTTCAACCAGGGAGTTTTAGACTTCAATTCAGGGGCTGCTTTGTCCAAAGCAGAACCCATGCTTTTGGCCCGTCTAAAGGTGATGATAGGGTTGGCCGACAACTTAGTGTTCAGAATGTGGTTACTAAGGACAATGGGCCAATTCTTTTTTAGAATGGCTTTTAGTTTTCTGTCCTCACTGCTAAAAGCAGTGATCATACGCGAACCGTCTTCTTGGATGACAGAGATATTTTCTTGTTCTGATTCTAACTGAGATATTGGGAACAGGCTCTCTCTGGATCTGAGTTTAGATTTTTCAACTGCTTTTTTCAGAATGGTGTCTGAGTAACCCCTATCTTTCAAACACACTAACAACTCTTTTAGGCAATGTTCATAATCAGAGGGGGAACTACAGATTCTTTTGAGCCTGAGAATCTCGCCATACGGTATTCCCATGATGGTATGTTTGGGGTGCTTGCTAGCCGCATGCAGAGTCATGTTACCGGCGGTAGATTTTCTATGAAGTGTGGTGTTAAGTTTAGAGTTTGCCACATAAATCTCTACATCCAAGAACTGCATCCTATGCTGGTCAATATGTGCAGTGAACTTTAAATTCATGGAGTTATTATTCATACTTTCAATAAACAGTAGTGCCTCATCTTTAGAACCTTTCCACACCATGAATATGTCATCTATATACCTCAGATAACAAACAACCTGATTGGTCATCACGGTGGAGTACAATGCGGCGAGGACCTGCTCCTCCCACGAGCGAACGTGCAAGCACGCATAGCTGGGGGAGAAACAGGCCCCCATCGCTACTCCTCTTAGTTGTCTGTAAATGTCTTTGCCAAAGGTGAAGAAATTGTTGTACAAACACCATTTGATGAATCCCAAAATGACTTTGTTATGCTCATAAAAAGCTATAGGTTTTTTAGCCAAATAGTATTGGATAGCATTAAGACCTTGTACATGATCAATACTTGTATATAACGGTTCAACGTCTAACGAGATTAACCACATACTGTCTTCCCATTCGATGTTAGCGATTTTGAGCAAAAAGTCACTGGTGTCCCGAACATAGCTGGAAAGATTTTTGACAATGTCTTGGAGAAAGAAGTCTATATATTGGCCAACCTTTTCGCCCATGCTTTTGATGGCAGAGACAATAGGCCTCCCGGGCACAGGTACTACACCCTTATGCACCTTTGGAATCAAATAAAGTGATGGCATGATGGGGAATTCTGTATACATAAACTTATATTCCTCGGAGGAAATAAGCCCTTTTCTTTTCCATTGAGACAGCATCTGTTGCAACTCACCTTTGGCATTTAGATATTCCTTCTGGGTGGAAATTTTATAGCAAAGGGGGTCATTAAGTTGTCGTTTGGCTTCTAGTATATAATCCTGCTTTGGCCAAATCACTAAATTACCCCCTTTATAGGATTTCTTCACTACTATTTCCAAGTTTTTTGATCAATTTTCCATATTCTCTTTTCATGTGTGTAACCTTCTTTTTCGCTTTGGTGTTAGTCTGTTTGTATAATTTCTTGATGTCATTAACCACACAGTCATGGAAAACGTCAATGGCGTCTTTGGGCATCAAAGGTACATATTTGGATTTGCTTTTGAATGGGCTTAGACCAGCTCCTTTTTGCAAGACGGATATCTTGCTCAAACGTGTTTGTGTAGAAGCGTCCGGGTCTATATATAGTAGTAGTCAAACCAATGTCAAACCAATGTCCGAACTTCCACAGCTGCAGCAGCACCTGCGTAAGTACTCGCCCAAATAGGCGGTGTCTGCAGCTACACCACTGAATCCTGGATCTTGTAGTGAAAGGAACTGGACTCTCCTCCCTTCATCCAGCCGCAATTCACCACAGCGAGCCCAGACGTACACTGCTACCATGAGCATGAACGTAGCCACTCAGTCATGGCCCAGCAAATCCTGGCTCGACTGCTAGCTCACTGCGGAGTGTGGCTGTTCGGCGTTTCCCAAGCACCTTGAGATTTTCCACACATTTGCCACTGACCGCCAAACTCTTTTGGATGGGGGCTTCAAAGAGCTTGTGGTTCGCTCCTAACACCAAAACAACATGTCCTCCCCCTTCTTGAAAGGATGTCAGCCCACACAGGTAAGTGAAGGTTTCTCCTTTTATCGCAGTGCAAAGAAACGATCGGAATGATGCTTTTCAGCCTAATAGCCTTTCTCATATGCCTTTGTTTCGAATGGTGATTCACTGTTCACTTTTTAAAGTGGCTCACTCCGATTGGTAGAGACACTCCCACATGTTTTCAGGGGCGGGTATTCAAACCAATGTCCGAACTTCCTCAGCTGTAGCAACACCTGCGTAAGTACTATCCACAAGAACACTCCAACTTCAGTAAAGAAGAGGCACGTACTCAGGTGAGTTGGTATCTGGCTTATTTAATCTGTCCCAGGTCCCACAGGACCCCAAAGCAAGAGATCTATATATATATATATATATAGAGAGAAAATGCCCGAAAAGACAACCACGCTGGCAGCAGAGGCACCTAATAATCCACTAACAGTTACCATGACAAAACTCGAAAGACTCCACGAACGGGAGATACGAAAATGGTGGGAGGCAACCAGCCTATCCAACTATATTGAGGAGGAAAGAGTACCCCGAGGGCTGAGGGTCCACACAGTCCCTTCATATGAAAACCCGGACCCCCAACTACTTACAGACTGGTTCGAGCACACCGCATCCTACTGCGAAGGGACCTTAAAGATACTTGTAAAATATGCGTGGAGCGACAGAGAAAGAGCGTTGGCGGAAATTGCACTAGTTAATGCTGAATTGGATAATGAAACAGAGCCGGGCATAATAGCAACCATTGGGCAGATGAAAGATCAAATGAAAGCCCGGCTTGTCAAATATGAAACAAAAATTAGACTTCGCAAACAAGAAAAATATGAACGTGACGCGAACGATTACCAAACAGGACGCGTACTAACATATGCGAAGAAATATGACGCTCCTCGCAAAGCCCTACAGAAAGTAACAGGTGGTGGTGCTGGATCGACAAACATAACTGATACAGTCACTTCGGAGTCCGATGTAACTGAGAATGAATCCGAAGGGAATCAATCGGACCCAGATGAACGGAGTGGCAATAGAACATCACAAGCAACCCAACCTGGAAGAAATAAGAGAACCCCTTTTCAGGAGGAATTCGAGGTGATAAAGAAATCCTGGCTCCGGGGCGGAAAGAACAAACCGCCGGATGCAGGAACTTCGGGGGCAGGAAAACAAGGAAAACAAGGAGGACAAGGAGGGCAGGAGGCGGCAGGAAAAGGCAGAGGTGGCACGGAAGCATCTCACTGGTCGAACCGCAACCGCAACAACAAGAAATAGCACCATCCAACTCCAGTGCCCCTGAAGACCAGGCCAATCTGACAGTAGTGAATCTTACAAAAAGAAAACTTACGAATGATGAAGAGCCAGTTCTGAGCCTCGGAATAACATTCTGTCCCAACAATTAGTTGGAGTACACACAGACTAAGATTGATTTGTTCCGCTTCACACGAAAACTAAAACTCCACAAATATTTCAAATTGCGTCCACATCTACCAGACAGAGGAAAAAAAGGATCTAGGATAACTGCAACTGACACCTTAAGCAGTAGAGACCTACACCCGGTAGAAATCCTAGAAGACCTTGAAATGGAGCAAACTCCGAATAATGAACAACTGGATGTGGCGCTAGGAGCAGAATTGCAAGGATTGGTACAGGATAGAGAAGATAGTGGATTTAAACCGGTCTCCATCTTTGTTCCTCAGTCTCCTTGGGATGCGGTGGATGTATTTACAGAAGCGATGAACAACGATCTAATGAAAGATCGAAAAGTGGACCACCATGACTTTGATCATAATATCACGGATCAACAGAAAAATGCGCTGAGAACCCTAATGGCAGATAAGAACATTATGGTGAAACCCTCGGATAAAGGGGGGAATGTGGTTTTAATGAGTAGGGACTATTACAAGGAGGAAGCTCTGAAGCACTCTCGAATGAGAAATTTTAAAATAAATGTACCAGTGAGACCTATCAACAGAGCATTAGGGAATATGACGAACTAATCAAAAAATGGTACGATCTTCAGATGCTTAGCAGAGATGAACACCTATTCCTGCGTACCAACTGCCCCATGACACCAACATTTTACCACCTCCCTAAATTACATAAAAATCGTGACTGTCCTCCGGGCCGTCCAATCATTTCCTCCATTGGGAGCTTAACAGAGAATATGTCCCGATTCGTTGAAAACATCCTGTTTCCTTTGGTGTCCAAACTGGAATCATACATTAGAGACACAAAGGACTTTTTGGTGAAATAAATACAGGACTTGAATGGGAATCGGGGTACTTATTGATTGTATTGGACATTACTAGTTTATATACTAGAATTGAACATCAACATGGCCTAGAAGCAGTCAGACATGCTTTAGAACAGCGTCAATTACGTTTTGCCAGACATAACATAATGATTCTGGAGTTCGTTGAATTTTGCCTGACCCATAATATCTTCTTATTTGAGGATCAACTATATATACAGAGGTCAGGGACGGCGATGGGCACCTGCTTTGCTCCCAGCTACGCAAACTTATTTGTGGGCTGGTGGGAGGAGCAGGTGCCCAGGAGCTGCAAAGTTGAGGAGCAAGAGGGGACAGTAATATGCTGGCATCGATACATCGATGACTTGTTCATCGTATGGAATGGTGAAAGTGACACAGCATATGAATATATAAACATGCTGAATAACAACAGCTTAAACCTTCATTTCTCAGGTTCAGTCAATCCGGTGGCAGCAGATTATCTGGATCTGAGATTATTTATTGAAGAAGTACATCTTCACACCTCCCTATTTAGGAAAGAGACTGCTGGCAATTCAACACTCTTTGCCAGCAGCAGCCACCCTCCCCAACTGATCAATAGTATCCCCTACGGGGAACTACTGAGGCTCCGCAGGAACTGCTCCAGAGATTCCGACTTTGAGGCGGCTGCCTCGGAGTGCGTATCCCGCTTTAAGATTAGGGGGTATCGCGAAAAATTGTTCAAAAAGACACTGGATAAAGTAAAGAAGATCGAGAGAGGGACCCTCCTCGCCTCCAACCCTATATGGGGAAGACGTGGGGAGAAGGAAACCAACAACAAAGGGAAATTCAGGTTGATCACCCCATATTCATCAGGGGCAAAATACCTAAGAATGATGCTCAATAAAAACTGGCACATTCTGTTGACCGATAATGTACTTAAGGAAGACTTACAGACCCATCCACATCTCACCTTTAGCAAAGCAAGATCAGTGGGCGACATGTTAGTGACCAGCCACCTTGAGAAATTGGCCCCTAGAGTTAATAGCCTAAGAGATCAAAAAGGCTTTTACCCGTGCGGTCGCTGCAAAGCGTGCGCAGGTAGTAAACGGGTCCTATCGTACACAATAACAGAAACAGGAAGAAAAATTATTATCAACAAGTTTATCACCTGCAGTACGCAGTATGCCGTCTATTGCTTACATTGTCCGTGTGGCCTTCGCTACATTGGAAGCACTATTAAAGAGCTTAAATTAAGAATACTAGAACATCTCAGAGCGATAGACAAGGCAGACCCGGCGGCTCGCCATTTCGCTGAGGCCCATGGGCGGGACCGCAACAAACTGCATTATTTTGGTATAGATATTGTGCCCCCAAATGCGAGGGGTGGTGACCGCCTAAGACGATTGCGGATTGGAATCGAGATATATTATAGACCTCTCTACGAAACATCCTAAAGGCCTTAACAGTGGGGAAGAGATGGCATTCCATCTAGGTAAATAAGAGATATAGCTCACAGTAATGAACTTAGAACTTGAACACTGTTTGAGCATAATCTTGCAATGTGATATAGAGCTAGCTGGAATTTATCTCTTAATATGCTGCCCTCCTTAATGTACATGATGGTTCTGTATACATAATATTTGATATTCGTCATGTTAACTGCAAGTTTAATCGGATCTGGTGGATCTGATTTGATTCTTATGACTATGAACTTTTGAAACTATGAATTTATGATTGCAATATGATGAAACCTGGAATCTCAGTATTTGAGGATAATATTTCAGTGCTAATGAATTTTGCTGAGTTTACAGTAATCATGCAACCTTGAACGAGTTTATATATATGATTGCCTCATAATGCTGTCATGATTTTGTCTCAGAGGGTGTAAAATTCCCTTTTTTTTATCTCTGAACAAGTGACTTAGGTTGATTAACATCGTAGCTGTTATATATGAGCCCTAGTATCAATTAGAGATATAACTCAGCAGGACTGATCTATTGAGTTGATTTAAATAATGAGTTGTCATGCCAATTTTTCCCGCTGTTATACCCACCGCATTAGTTTGTACAGCTTCTCTTCCCCTTCATAAGTCATTTTTTCATGTATGGAATCAAAATACAATTTATAAATTATGTTGGGTATAATTGACATGTAAGATAAGGGACATTAGCCGATCCAAGGCTTGATTTCTGGTTCATCCCAAGAACATGTATATAATATAGGCATCACTATTTCCTAAGGGGCGACTGCCCATCTGCGGGCTTTATTGTACTCAATCTTATGTATTGATTGTGACATATTACATCTAATGTCGTTCAAAGATGGCGCGCCCTTTGAGCGTTGTGATGTTAGTCCTTTGTCTATGTTCATGTCTCTAATCAGTTACCAGCTTTAAGAACATGTTGACATTGCATTCGGTGTAACACACACTGACGAAGGCAGCACGCCGAAACGCGTCTGTGTGAGCCTCTTCCGCGAAAATAAAATCAGCGTGATTGGCAAATCTACTTTTCCGAGTGCTGTTTGTCTTCTTGTCTAAATCAAGAGGAATTGGAGCGTAATATATATATATATATATATATATATATATATATATATGTGTGTGTGTGTGTGTGTAGCAAGAGATCTATGTGTATATACATCTATATATATATATATATATATATATATATATATATATATATATATATATATATATATATGCACACAAAGGAATGGCGTGCTTAAGCCACTTGAACGGCGGGCTCACGACGGGGTACGCCAACCCCTACTATATAAACACACTCCTGGTCAAAATTCATCCATGAGAAACCAGAGTCGGAGCCCAATTGTAGTACGGTGCTGTCAGTTTATTCAGCAGAGAAAAAACACCCAACGCGTTTCGAGATCAGCCGATCTCTTGCTCACGGGTGGAGCTCACCAGTACCAGCATTCATTTAAAGTGACATACTTTTTTGAAAGTGCAACACGTGATCATCAACATAAAGAAAATAAACAAGTTAAGGCTATGTCTGCCGAGTAGAAACAGTGTTTCATGTAAACATTTGTATCGAATTCCAATACAGAAATTAAATTGGAAACAAACGGAACCACTGTTCATTATATTGTCTGATTTAAACTCTCATTAACTTTTTAAAGTTTTTAAACAATGTTCCTTATTGTAGAAAAGCAATATTTGTATTTGCTGTCCATTGTTAAAGCGCGCCCGTTATAACCCGGCATCAGGTTGCAATACTGTGTTGAATTCACACAAGTACACATGATTATCGGTCCATTAGCTGTGCAGCCCAAGTGGGCAATTGTCGTATAAATCAGTTAACAAATTGAGGTGGCCTCCAATTGGTTAACTGATATATCACAATCCACTATCACACTTACCAATCAATACCAGGCCCATAGAAACATTAGAGCAGCTGAATCATGAGGTGAATGGATCAATTATGTTGTTATAATATTAGCTAAAATAAACAAGACCAGCTTGTCATTTTAAAAGTTTATTTTAAAATTCATAATTGAATAATCTTTATTAACTCTCTTTATTAAAATCAAACATTTAGTTTTATTAATTCAGTTAAAAGCATTAAACATTGGCACAAAGATAACTGTCAATTCAGCATTGCTCAAAATAATGATTAAAGAAAAACATAAATCTTATTCTCTAAGTTAGCTTTCTGACCTGAAAGGGTAACAAATTAATAAACAGTTGAATGCTTACAATCCAAAGGAAATCGGACAGCACTTCGCCCTCAGGAAACAGCCAGCCCCGTTCCCTTTAAGAGGCCAATTTTTATACCCTATTTGCTTGCTAATCTAACTAAATGTAATATTTTTCTAAACGTTCAGCACTGTGATTGGTTGATGACTGTCAGACCACCACAACCACCTCGTCCAGGGAATGAGCGTCACCATGCCATTGTTCATTGACATAGAGTGACATCAACTTCCGAGCGTCTTTTGAAACATTTTAAAAAGTTACATCTCTGACTTCCACCAAAGCTCAGCAAAAATCATCCCTGTCATTTCCTCGGCCTTGAGAAAAGAACATCCAGAGCAGTTCGTGAACAAGTTCCATTGTCAGAGCCACAGTTTTTTTCAAATGTCAGAGCCACAGTCTTTTCAACGAAGAAGGTAAAACAAAACTCTCCATGGAAGGTTTCCAAGATGAGTGCACTTGGCTCCAATTCTGCTCAGTACAGGCCGACCAACTTTTCTTCAGAAACAGAGGCTAGGCCTCAAATCACTCTCGGGCTAATATTTAAACAAACACAAAAAGAGTGATTAATTCAGGTAAAGCAAACCCTTCTGTACCACCCAACCCTTGCTAATTATTAATTAACCCACTAATAAAAGATATTTAGCAAAAGCAAACAAATAAAGCAGCACATACAATATCTACCATTCTTCATGTAATCCAGCTTTATGTTTCTGAAAGAGTAAAAAGATGATTAAATGATACACAGGCAGACAAACACAACATAGGACAAACATGTAAGCACACATAAAAAGCACATGCCATGAATAATCTGCCGCATATTAATAGTGACAAAGACAATAGGACAGACATGACAAACAAAGCAATATTAATCACATGTTACAAAACAGACTTGCAAATGCAACAAGAGCACATGTTATTAGATTCCCGCGTGTTCATGTGTGGTGCAAACTTAATCTAGGTTGAGTTAATTGAACAAATCATGCAACAGCTCATTAATAAATTAGTTCATGTTATAGGGAAATGAATCCATGAGTCAGAATAAAATAATTTCTGGAGCTCGCTTCATCAACTCCCTCATCTTATGATTTTAAAATCACCAAACAAAATCCCAAAATTTAGAAAATTTTATCCACTGAACATGTTTCAGGCTTACTCAGGATTAGTATTTAACTCTAATTTCATCTATATTTCTGCAACTCTCATAATGAGTATTGAGTATCTCAGTCTACTAATTCTATATCCTTTACCCTTTCTTTATTCAGCTAAGTTGGATCCTTTCCACTTTTGAATCCCCAACCCCCCAATGAATTTAGGTAACTAAGTTTTAAATTGCATAACTACATTTTGAATTGCACCAACAAAACAAATATCAATCTGAGTAGTATAAAATAAAACAAAAAAAACAAAAAGTAAATTTTTCGGAAATTTTTGAAAAATTAGTACATAGTATATACCCCCTCTTTTTTTTTTCAAATTCTAAAACATGTTTTCTTCGACCTTGCGTCTTACATAAAAGTGTTTCCAGCTAACACAATTTCTTCGACCTTGTGTCACCCTAACACAATTTCTTCAGCCTTATGCCCAAAAAAATAAACCTCAACTTAAAGAAAACTAAACCTAGCCATTGTCACCATTTTCTTTTTTCAAGTCCACTTGACTGCTACTGCGCTCCTCAACTATTGGAAGGATAGTTATGTAGGCCCATTCTGGAGACTTGTATTTTACATTTGGTCTCAATGGTCTTTTGCTCTTCCTGGTAATCATTTCAATTTTCTCTTCAGCTTGCTCTTTTTTGTCTGAATCACTCTTCTGACTTGACACTTCGAATTTGAACTTTAAATCTTTAGGCCAGACATCACCTTTTCTCAATAGTTTCTTCTTAGACTTGTTTTCTTTATATTCAGCTTTCCAAGCCCTTTTTCTGAATTTTCTTATCTCAGACTCTTCATCACTCCCGTCTGTATCATTTTCTGAGACTTTAAATCTGTACCAAGGAACTTCTTTACTCAGCAGCTTCACTCCATTAGGAACATCATCCTTACAGCTGGTACTTGGTAATTCTTCCTCTTCTTCAGGGATCACCTTTAGCTTCCCAGTTTCAGGATTCTTGTTCCCGCATTCAGAGCTACTCTTCTGCTTTTCAATACTCTCCTGGACTAGATTATCTTCTTCCTCAGAATTTTCTGCTTCTGAATATTTTTCTTTTTCTTGGGATTTTTTTTCTGGAAGATTCTCATAATTTTCTGAATCTAGCATCACAATCTCTAGATCTTCTTCATTCAATGTTTCATTCACATTGACATCATCATCCAGATGTCGACCACCTTGTCGATCTTCAAGATCTGGATTTTCTTCGGAAATTTCTTCTTCAGAGTCTGAATCAGTTGTAGTGTCTTCACTAACTTCATCAGCGTTATCAGGTGCAATTGCACAAAGGGTATTACTGATATGCATCCATCCAGTATCTGTTGTGACTAGTATCACCTGACTTGCTTTCTGCCACCTGGGTACTAGACAGTTTCTCCTCCGATTAACCTTTGTTCTGGCCAAGTCTCTTGGCAATAGATCATGAGCCTGCTCCTTTTCCACATCTGTTCCCAACTGATGCAATACAGAAATTGTATCATTCTTTCTTGTTGGAAAAGCTTCTAACCATTTTGAAAGTAAACAAATGATGACTAGGACATATCTCAGTTTGTTATGTTGGGGCATTTCAAAAAGATCTGTTTGAATATTTGTAAATGAACCACCCTCCCGGCCTATGGTTCCCAAATTCTCAATTGGACCATGGTACATCCGTGCCATGTCAGCAATTATGCAATGGGGCATAACAGGTCTGTCATCTTTGTAAAAGCAAATTTCATCTTCCTCTTGCTGTCTAAAACCTTCTTTGAGCCATGTGTTTTTCTCCTCATCATGTGTCTCATCTTGTAATTGTTTTAATTCTTGCCATGTCTGAATTGCAAAGATTAGTATGTGGATGCTTGAAACATGTTCATCGAATTTTTCCCCATTGATTGCAACCCTCTCCTGAGCACAAAATTTAACAATGGTACCTGCGTGCTCATTGCCTTTTGAGACAAAATTATTTTCCTCTCCATTTGCAGCACATTTTATCACTGTTATTTTGTCAAGAAGCTCAATTCCTTTGTTGAAGTCTGGCATGCCCTGAACAGGAGCTTCACTCAAACTCTTTTTAAATTGCTCAATGGCTTTAAGCTCAATTTCTGTCAGGACAATTTGGTCTTTTATATCTGCTTTTGTCAGTCTCTGCAATTGTTTTGCAAACACTGAGAAAGCACTAATCCATTGGCAACAAGATGCAACCATGCCTAAGAACATTCTTACCTGTTTTTGCATCTTTGGGAGTTCCATTGCCTGAATAATTTTATTTCTCTCAATAGGTACCTGTCTGGGAATTCTCTCTTGGAACCTGAAAGCAAAAATTGTTTGACTCTCTGGGTGCATTGGGACCCAATACCACTCTGCATCACGTGGTATCTGATAACAGATCTCTGCTTGTTTGGGTACAATAGGACAACAAGAGTTTTCAATAACAGGAATAACTCTTTCAATTGTTTCTGGTTTCATTTTGTACTGTGGAACATTAGGAAATGAGTTTCCCTGCTTGTTTGCAATTTTAACTAGATCAGGTCTGTTTTCCTTGTCTCCACTTAATCCTGTATCTATATTATATTTCTGAGCAGGAATAATAATTTCAGAGGTACTAGGCATCTCATCATACCTACCTGTTGTGACACCTTGAGAAGGTGTCCGGGCTGGGACTCCATTAATCTGAACCGGGACTCTTGGTGTTACATTAATCTGTTCTGGGAGTCTGCTTAAATTCCTGTCCTGATCTGTATTTACAACATCATTTTTACACTGATCAATAAATTCTTCTTTGACATGTTTATTATTTACATTAGCTGATTTGGGAATCGAATTTTCATTAAAAATGATTTATTTTGGGGGAGGTGGTATTCTTTCAGAATATGTGTCGTTTAAAACTGCATCTTTAGCATCTTTATTTTTATTATGCTTACTAGTTACTTCATTACTCACCTGTTTATTCATTAATTTGCTCTCACATGTAGCAACAACCTTTTTAAACTTTTTAAATACATTTTTCATTTTCTGATGGCAGAAAAACGTTTTCTTCTTCTTTGAATAATAATTATCCATGTTTTAAAATACTCACCTTTATTAATAATTAATCTCAATCTAAAAAAATTTGTTTACCTTATTAACCTTGCAACACTAGCTAACTAACACACAAAAACCACTAATGGCAATAAGTAATCTAACTAATAAATCAAACAAGGGACAGAACCACTGACAGCCTGCAAAGAGACAGATCCCATTCAAGGCACATGGCAACAATCAAAACCGCTGTGCAAGATAAGCCACAACCAGCAGGAGGCCGCAAAACACTCAGTGAAGCACGAGCAACAGCTTGCCAGCCTCAAAACAAACACAGGTCACTTCCTCAATTCCCAAGCACTCGTCAAGCACCCCTCCCATGGCGCAATCCACTTCAAAACGAAGCTCTGGGCACTAACATTAAAGAATTTTATAACTCAAACACTCGGCAAAAGTAAACAATGGGCATTGAATGTCTGGGCCAATCAGCGCTGCTGCTACAATGTTCAGCCAACCGTAGTGCCCACTTGAGCTTCAACCAATCCGGTCATGAAGCTCCAACCAATCCGATCGCGACCTTTCTATGACGCTGCGGCATCCCCAGCCAACCAGGACACAGCTCTTCTCGTGCAACAAACAAACCAACCTCAACCAAGCCCCCCCAATCAGAAATTAAAACTTTGCAAGTGTAGCGCGATTCCACTATTGCTCCAGAGCCAGCGCCTAGCACTCCTTCTAAGAGAAGAACTACAACAATAACACAAAGCCCTGACCAATCAGGTCGCGGCTCCTCCCGTGACACCACGCGTCACCAGCCAATAGGTGCGCGGCTCCTCCGTGAAACTCGGGACCAAGCAATGCTCAATGAGAGAGCCTCGCCCAATCAGAGCGCGGCTGAGAGAGCCTCGCCCAATCAGAGCGCGGCTCTATTATGACACGACAGCCTTTCCACCAATGGGAGCGCGGCGGCTGACGTAGACAGCCGCTGCAGCTGACAGCTCTCCCGAAGCAGCAGCCCCTCCTTTACAAAATGCTCGGGACACACTTTAGCTTTGATTTAAAATATTAGCGCGCATCCAACAATTAAGTTTAAAAAAACGGGGATGTTTACAAGTGCAATTCAACGAGCCCACAACGCTACGCTTCACTTAATGCAACGCTCGCCAGCATACATCAGCTGTGATGTGACATACAATCAAGCCAGTATTTTTCTAAAAATAGCGCGATCTGCAAGAGAAAGACAGAAATCAGAACGGGAACACTTGTAAAGTAAACAATATTTCGAGCATTAATCGTGTCTCAGCCAATGAGAGCGCTGCTTTGCTCTGACACTCCGGGAAACCTGAACCAATCAGGGCACGACTGAATTATGACGCTCCAGACAGTTCTACCAACCAGAGCGCAGCAGCTAATGACGCACACAGCAGCTGCAGCTCCAGGTTCTCCTCACACGCTCTCAGCCCCTCCTTCACAATTTTCGATCGGGGCACTTTTCAATTATTTAAAATAGCGTGCAATGCTTTAAAATGAATTTAAATAACACGCAACGCCTTACAATACTTCAAAATAGCGCATTCTTTACCCTGAAGGCTCCAAAAACGCTTTCCTATTACTTTTTTAAACGCAATAATAACTACATAAAGGAAACCACTTGTCTGCTTCTCTAAACAAAGAGATAGTTTTACGCATTCATTCAAGTATTCTCAGCGTGGAATAGACAACGCTATTCTCACAGAATAGTCTCAATCGCCAATAGAGCAATTCTTACCCTACCCTTCGATCAGATAATAACCAATCGTGTTATTACAAAACATTCACGCACTTTCAAACAAGAAAACCCTAATCATACACACACGAATTCTTGGCAGGACTTGAACCAACCACAGAAAACGTCAAGCGTTGATAAGAATAGACGACGCTATCTCACCCTTCTCTCAAGCTTGGATAAATCCTACTACTCTCTTCACAGAAAGTTTTTTAAACAGGCTCACCAGGTCCCTCTGCTTAATGCTATAATTTCATAGGCAATCCTCACTATACATTCAACCATGCACATCTAAGGTCCCTAAACTTGTGTTGTACGTCCACAACACGTGATATATTCTATACCACAATTTTGAAACAGACAAATGCACTGTGTAACTCTTCTAGTCACACTACTTTGCCATGGCAAACCAGGAATTTTTCACACTGCTGGAAAAACCCTTAAAGATTACATACTACATATAACAATCTGACAAAATCAAAAACTCAACATTTGTTAAACATTGATCCTATGTATATACCAACATATATGTAACATACATGTCAAAAACAACATATAACCGTCTGAAGCTACCAAAATTGATCCAGCGCTCCAACTAAAATACTTTATAAATGATGTCACAATCCACTATCACACTTACCAATCAATACCAGGCCCATAGAAACATTAGAGCAGCTGAATCATGAGGTGAATGGATCAATTATGTTGTTATAATATTAGCTAAAATAAACAAGACCAGATGTCATTTTAAAAGTTTATTTTAAAATTCACAATTGAATAATCTTTATTAACTCTCTTTATTAAAATCAAACATTTAGTTTTATTAAATCAGTTAAATGCATCAAACATTGGTACAAAGATAACTGTCAATTCCGCATTGCTCAAAATAATGATTAAAGAAAAACATAAATCTTATTCTCTAAGTTAGCTTTCTGACCTGAAAGGGTAACAAATTAATAAACAGTTGAATGCTTACAATCCAAAGGAAATCAGACAGCACTTCGCCTTCAGGAAACAGCCAGCCCCGTTCCCCTCAAGAGGCCAATTTTTATACCCTATTTGCTCGCTATTTTAACTAAATGTAATATTTTTCTAAAAGTTCAGCACTGTGATTGGTTGATGACTGTCAGACCACCACAACCACCTCGTCCAGGGAATGAGCGTCACAATGCCATTGTTCATTGACATAGAGTGACATCAACTTCCGAGCGTCTTTTGAAACATTTTAAAAAGTTACATCTCTGACTTCCACCAAAGCTCAGCAAAAATCATCCCTGTCATTTCCTCGGCCTTGAGAAAAGAACATCCAGAGCAGTTCGTGAACAAGTTCCATTGTCAGAGCCACAGTTGTTTTCAAATGTCAGAGACACAGTCTTTTCAACGAAGAAGGTAAAACAAAACTCTCCATGGAAGGTTTCCAAGATGAGTGCACTTGGCTCCAACTCTGCTCAGTACAGGCCGACCAACTTTTCTTCAGAAACAGAGGCTAGGCCTCAAATCACTCTCGGGCTAATATTTAAACAAACACAAAAAGAGTGATTAATTCAGGTAAAGCAAACCCTTCTGTACCACCCAACCCTTGCTAATTATTAATTAACCCACTAATAAAAGACATTTAGCAAAAGCAAAAAAATAAAGCAGCACATAAAATATCTACCATTCTTCATGTAATCAAGCTTTATGTTTCTGAAAGAGTAAAAAGATGATTAAATGATACACAGACAGACAAACACAACATAGGACAAACATGTAAGCACATATAAAAAGCACAAGCCATGAATAATCTGCCGCATATTAATAGTGACATAGACAATAGGACAGACATGACAAACAAAACAATATTAATCACATGTTACTAAACAGACTTGCAAATGCAACAAGAGCACATGTTATTAGATTCCCGCGTGTTCATGTGTGGTGCAAACTTAATCTAGGTTGAGTTAATTGAACAAATCATGCAACAGCTCATTAATAAATTAGTTCATGTTATAGGGAAATGAATCCACGAGTCAGAATAAAATAATTTCTGAAGCTTGCTTCATCAAAAGCAACTAGAGAGGATTACAATGTATCCAAATGTGCTTATGGTGATAAATTGTGTGATTGGAAAGCAAGGGGGCTGCTTGAGGATGATGCGTTTAACTACCTCCATGTGAAATATCCTAAAACACCTGCATTGTATTTGCTCCCGAAGTTGCACAAAAGTTTTCAGACACCCCCCGGTAGACCTATTGTTTCATCGGTGGGTAGTCTGTATGAAAATACCAGCAGATACATAGACCACTTCTTGCAGCCTTTTGTAACTAGTCTACCCTCGTATGTCAGGGACTCATCAGATTTTTTACGCATTATCAAAGACATTGTGTGGAGTCCCGAGTACTGGCTGGTAAGCTTTGATGTCGCCAGCTTGTACACCAGCATCCCACAGGAACTGGGTGTGGAAGCATGTAAATTCTATTTAAGAAACAGATCGATTTCTTATCTGTCACACACTAACATGCTGCTTGACATGATATGGGAGTGCATGACAAACAACTACTTCATTTTCAACAAATTATTGTTTAAACAAACCCGGGGGGTGGCGATGGGTACTTGCTTTGCCCCCAGCCTAGCCTGTTTGTATCTGGGCTGGTGGGAGGAGCTAGTGGTGAACAAGATCTCCCACTACAGTACCCCCGTAATCCTCTGGAAAAGGTATATTGACGATATTTTCTGTATTTGGAATGGCACCCTCGACCAGATACATGAATTTGAATCTACCCTGAATGAAAACTCTCTTAATCTAAAATTCACCAGTGTAATCAGTAAAGAACAATTGGAGTTCTTGGACATAAAGCTTGAAATTGAGGATGGAAATCTGAAAAGTACTCTATTCCGTAAGTCCACAGCTGGAAATAGCCTGCTTCATGCAGGGAGCAGTCATCCCAATAGCCTTATACGTAGTATTCCAATAGGCGAACTAATTAGGGCTAAAAGAAACTGTAGCTCGGCAGAGAGTTTCTCCAAAGAGAGCCAAATAATGGTACAGCGGTTTTCTGAGAGGGGATACAGTCAAAAGGTAATACAGCAGGCCCTCACTAAGGTCAAGGCCATGGACAGGAATGATCTGTTAGTCCCTAAACAACATGAAATTGACGAAAAGGTACGTTTTATCACTACCTACAGTAGTCAATCCTGGAAAATACACAAATGTTTATCTAAGTATTGGGATACACTAAAGCTCGATAAAGATGTGAAAGAGGCAATTCATGACATTCCCTCGCTGACATTTAGAAAGGCGAAATCACTCAAGGACACATTAAGCAACACACTGATAAAAGAAAATAAGAAAACTAACTCCATCCAAGGTTTTTACCCATGTCGCAGGTGTAAAGCCTGTAAATACAGCAACAATTGTAAATCAATCCAATTGTCCAAAGAAAGATGTGCTCACAAAATTACCAAACATCTCAGCTGTACAACGGAATATGTTATTTATGCCCTTGAATGCCCCTGTAATAAATTTTATATAGGGTGCACAACAAAACAGGCGAAACTCAGAATTTTAGAACATCAGAGAGCAATCAGGGATGAGAACCAGCAATATCCTTTAGCCAGGCATTTTGCTGACACACACAATAAGAATCCGAATCTAATGAAATTCTGTGTCCTGGACAGCGTTGAAAGCAATGAGAGGGGAGGTAACAGGTGGCTAGAGCTAAGGAAACTTGAATCTAAGTACATTATAATGTACAATACTTTGCAACCTACAGGACACAATTTGGGGGAAGAGCTAGCCATTCACCTCCAAACCTGATATATAGTTCAATTGATGTGAAGTATGCTGCTGCTTCTTTGGCAACTGAATTCAATTTTAATTGGTTTTAATCATACACTGATCTATAATGTAAATATGGTCACGTATAGCTATGTCTTTTCTTTCTTTTACAGGAATACGAATTAACTCATCGCCCACATGGGCAATATTGGAGGCCACCTCAATTGGTTAACAGATTTATACGACAATTGCCCACTTGGGCTGCACAGCTAATGGACCGATAATCACGTGTACTTGTGTGAATTCAACACAGTATTGCAACTTGATGCCGGGTTATAACAGGTGCGCTTTAACAATGAACAGCAAATACAAATATTGCTTTTCTACAATAAGGAACATTGTTTAAAAACTTTAAAAAGTTAATGAGAGTTTAAATCAGACAATATAATGAACGGTGGTTCCGTTTGTTTCCAATTTAATTTCTGTATTGGAATTCGATACAAATGTTTACATGAAACACTGTTTCTACTCGGCAGACATAGCCTTAACTTGTTTATTTTCTTTATGTCGATGATCACGTGTTGCACTTTCCAAAAAGTATGTCACTTTAAATGAATGCTGGTACTGGTGAGCTCCACCCGTGAGCAAGAGATCGGCTGATCTCGAAACGCGTTGGGTGTTTTTTCTCTGCTGAATAAACTGACAGCACCGTACTACAATTGGGCTCCGACTCTGGTTTCTCATGGATGAATTTTGACCAGGAGATCCTATATAGGTTTTGTAGGAACTACACAACATAACGTCGAAGCCGCTTTGCAAGGGTCTGGGCTTTTCGGTGAAGGGACTTTTTTCGATATATATATATATATATATATATATATATATATATATATATATATATACATATATATATATATATATATATATGTATGTATGTATGTATGTATGTATGTATGTATGTATGTATGTATGTATATATATATATATATATATATATATCGAAAAAAGTCCCTTCACCGAAAAGCCCAGACCCTTGCAAAGCGGCTTCGACGTTATGTTGTGTAGTTCCTACAAAACCTATATAGGATCTATGCGTTTGGACAACATACACTGCGGGATTGGTGTCCAGACTTATTCCAGATGACCCCACCGGGTATGTTGGCCTGTATACCAGCTAGCTCACAGTGCCACTAGAAACTCCACTTACAAAGCAGAGAATAGTTCTTGGCAACTATCGAACATGACAAACCTGATCCCTCCGTACCGTGGAAACAGTGCAATACTTTTCGCTCAGTCACCCGTGCTCACTTTGTCTCAGAGAGATACACAGAATAAACAATTTGGCCGTTTTTCAATAAGCATTCATTGAACATTCGTCATTCTAGTGTAAAATAGGTGTGCAGAAACAACCGCTAGAAAGAAACAGATATAAATGATTAGAAGCACTAAAAAGGTAAAAGGATGCTAGATTACTACCATCTTCCTATAACCATGAATACAGGCAAGCATATAAAGTACTTGATAATAAAACGCGTACTCCTACAATGCTACCATAACTAGATGTACCTAAGTGTACCTGGCATGTGTGTATGTGATAAGCCAAGAATTCTTCTAGGATAAAGTCTACCCCATTACCTGAACTGAGAGACTGTGGGACCCCGTCTTGGTCTCGAGCTGTACAACCCGCAAGGGATGTTAAACCACTGTGAGCTGGAGTATCTGCATTCAGGAACTTCAGCATCTTGCGTCAGTGTGTCGGCATGGAAGTCCTGATCTCCTCTGACTATCTCAGCAAGATGTGAGGTTTATATACCCAAAGGTATCCCCAGAGGTTCTACCTTACTGTGCCATTGACTGACTTAGGATGATGTCGGGAATGAACCTTGTACTTAGATATTATGCAGGAGATGTTAGTCCTGCTGAGTTTCTAAGAATCCAAGAATCCTCATGCATATTGATGAGGCTATTGTTCAGGGAAACCCCCACGTTCTGTAAGCAGTACCATAACTAGGTAAAGGGTCAGTTCTAGCAGTCTGTTATGTATGTAATGTAGAGAGAAATAAAGGTGAAAGGTTGGGATGTTACTGTGGACCTATATTGGGGTACCTATATGCAATATAACACCCACTCCTCATCCGACTTGTCGAACATAATTAAATTCAACGTACTACCAGGCTATCTAGGTACTGGTACGTAAACAATAGTTCTGCTAAAAAAACTAAAAACTCGAAAAAGTGCAAATACAGAAGAATTGCTACTCAAGCAATATCTCTAATATGTCTTTATATATAGTTCGAACGATTACACGCATCGGAAAGTCATGCAGGTCATGACAAGTGTCAATTGTTTTGGAGTTCCAATTTGAGTTTATTTTTAAAAAGGCAGAATTTTTCCTAGGACACAACGAGCAAATGTTTATGTGTCCTGGCTGGTAGACGCAACAATGCTGTTGCCTGCCTTCACAGATGACGATCCCTGTAACACCTCACATATCACATCAATTGAGCACAGATGTTCTTCTATACTGCCAGCAGCCCACACTGGGCAGCCTGTGCGCCATCCAAGGCCTGGGTGTTAGTGGAGGAGCGGGTATCCATTCCAACAGGAGCAGAGACATCTTGTGGTGGCTCGAAGAATGCCGCCATCAACATAGGAATACGCTGGCGACACTGCAGAACATGGGCCGTTATCGGTTCCAGTAATGAATCAACGTCCGGTTGCGCAACTGATGGAAATCTCAGACGGTGATCTAACATGCATTCTTCTCTGCAGAACAGGCATTGGAGAACAGGAAAGATGACAGGAACAAAGAGGCACTGAGTTCCCATAGGCGAGGTGTGCCCAGATGTTGTACCATGCGATCATGGTATGTTTCACTCCAGGACTGCTTTTTCCATATCCTTGGTGACTGGGATGTCCATTACATAGCAGAATAATTACAATCAGGATACCTGCTATTAGAAACAGGATCAGCGGATGTTCTCCAAAAATGCTTCCAAATACAGAGGGGCATATTCTCAAGAACGTGTGATACCCATCGCAAAAGTTACTTAACGCAACCTCCAACATCGCAGTCTATCGCGGGAAAATGACGCTGTGTTAACCAAGCATACTCAACATGGTGGTACCATGCGATAGTCTCCAAACAACACGTCAAATGTCCACGTTAAAGTCAACGCCACGCCGCAAAATGCAAAACGCAAACACAAAGAATCTTGAGATAAGGCCAACTACGGTACATAAAGCAGCGTAAACCACCGTCAGGCCTGCAAATCCCACGCGTCTGGTGGGAAAATGCACCATAAAAACGACAGAAACAACACATCAGAAACAATCCAAAGCGTGCAGCAACATGGATGCACACTGACTGAGCGCAGAGGCCAACGCGAACCCCACAACCCCCACAGACCACCAGCAAGGAACAACAGGGACGGGGACGGACAAGGAGAAGAGAGAGAGGAAGACGGGGTGCAGTGCACAGCAAAACCAGATCAGCGTCACAGAGGTGACAGAACACTACCATCAACTGGCCCACAACTAGACAATCAGGAATGCATTCGGAGTGCAGAGGAGGCCAATCGAGGAGGTCAAGAGGCGCTGCTGTTACTACCTAAACCAGGCACAACCTGTTGCCAACAGGAAGGCTGCAACGCCGACAAGAAGTGGGAGTCCTGCTCCACAGGAGGAGCTGGAGGAAACCGAGGCCACAGTCATCCGTGTAGAGACGGTGCAAGGAGTACTGAGTATGAACACAGCTCGAGAGGACCTAACACAACAGCAACAGGGTGAGTAACGACAAGGGACTGTTTGGACGGGGGAGATGGGCACAATGGCACACATGCACAACGCGGTGTAGCGCACTGCACACCCACAATTACCCTGGATCATGTTTCTGATCCCTGTGGCACACTGCATCACACACACATAGCAAGAACAGCACACCCACATTGACGACGAAGTGGTACAATGCGCAATGCCGACACTGCAGAACAGAGGACACAACTAACTCCGCACACTCACAGAAACATGCCTACTACATCTGGCAGCTGGAAACTGTGAAATGGAAATGTACGCGCATGACCTCACATCCGTCATGTAGTCCATATGAACACTGTCCTGCAGCAATATTCAGCACCTCCCAAACAGTCACAATGTACATTGTCACAGTCTGCATGTAAACAAGAACAATGCGCCAACATACATGTCAACACACTGTTAACATGCATATCCCCGTCACATTGCAGAGGGCCACACAACACCTCCAGCAGAGCACAAAATACAACATATCTTTGATGCCGGAGAGGACCTCCTCACCTACGACACTGACTCCCTACATCAACCCATGGACATCCCACGCAACCCACCACCAGGACCCTGGCAGCCAAGCGACTTAGAGGCGAGCACAGACCTGCAACAGACCACACAGCAGGAAGCACCCGCAAGCACAGCTGGCGAATGATACTTCACCCACCAACACATGGCACCTCAATGCCAGTTGTCAGCACGTCAAAAGGAGGTGGCCGAGCAGGTGTAGGTGGGGTCCGAACCCATGGAAAGCGAACTAGATCACATACGTTGGTGTCTATTATCCTTCAGGGCCCACCTACAAAGGATACTCACACTGCCATAGAGACATATGCAGATGCACATTCACAGTACAGAATCACGCCCAGGGGCACGCAAATAAAAGTCACACACCCATTTTGGCTCTGCGTATGACAGCCCAGACCACTCCCCTTACAAATTGAGTGGGTGACCACAAAACTACATATCCAAGCTCCAACCCGCTGCCTGCAGAGACATGTCTGCGCCCGCTGTACACGGCACAATGTAATGTAGGGCCCCGGGCCCTCATGCATTCAACAAGACCACGGGGACTCATGCAGATATAATGTTGAACTGGCCACGGGCACGTGCGCCCGGCCCCTTTATTGGCAGGGCCATATGTACAGAGACGCTTGTGCTGGATGTGTGTGGGGTGAGTGTAAGCCAGCCTATGGAGAGTGCCTGGGGCTGGCAACAACTTGAACAGTGGACACCAGTGCAACGGAAACAGAAAACACCTGCATAACAGAGTCAACTACTGAGCAACATGGAGGGAGCCGGAGCAAGTCCTGAGGTCACCCAACATGCAAACAGAAGTGTCCATGAGTTGCAGTGCACTGAGATTGGGGCACTGGAGCTGAGCGTGCTTATGTGAAGAAAAGGTCTGGGAATGTGTCCCTTCAAGATATTCATGATGCAGATGCAGTGGGGTGTGTTAGACCTGCATCATCTTCCTCATCAACGTCCCAGGTCTCCTACACTGCTTGAGGTGACATTGCTGTGCAACCTCTCTACAGCACAAAACTCAATCAGTAAAGGTCCATGGGTTGTGGTGCACTGGATCAGTGGCACATGGAGTGCTGAGCAGGGTATCAGGCAGACAATGGCCTCCACGGCAGATGAGAGCAACTCCGTCAGTCTGTCAGTACCACTATTTCGACTCTGGCAGATGGCGGTTGGAGAAGGTCCTGGCGATGGCGGCGTGTTCCTCCTGCGGTGATGCGACGTCCAGGCCCGTCAGGAATCGATTTGATGTGTGAACCCTGGTGTGCTGCAGTTGAGGCTGGAGGCAGTGAACAGCGCAGGGCCACAAACACATGGCGTTGATGACCCCAGGGCAATCGCCTCAGAGGCCATCCAACATCTCAGAAGTAGGGGTCCCGGACCTGACCAGCACAGAGTTAGTGTTCCTGGATGCACAGTGCGACGGGACAGTGACGTACGGTGCACTGAGGTAGGGCCCCGTGGAATGGGCGGGTCCTCATCGATGTCAAAGATGAATGTTGTGGAGGGTTGTGAGGGACAGTGGAAAGTGTCCTCCAGGGCATGATGCGGAAGTTCTGATTTTATCCGGAAGCAGCAAATGGTGGGGTGGAAAGTGACAGCCTCATTGCCAGAACCAATTTGGTATCAGCTACATGAGGATGAAACTACCCCCTAGTTAATAGCCTCAGACGCCACCAATGTACCACCAGTGAGTGTCCATGAATGTCGGGGAACAGACTTAGTGGCACTGGGGATGAGAGGGGATGCAGTCTGTGATGAGTACACTGATATGAACTCTGCAATTGGTAAAGCAAGACTCTGTGACCTACTGGACCGCAGTGTAGGCCGGAGGCAGCGGTCAGCTGTGTCCCACAGCCACGTATCATTGTCTCGTGATGCACAGAGTAAGTGACACCAGGGCAATTGTCAGTAGTGTTCGATCACCTCCGTAACAATGATCCTTTTTGGCTCCTGACTGCAACGCATCATCCTCTTATACCTCTCCTTGCATGCAATATGTACTCTGCATTAAAAAATCGATGCTCAGTTCCAATTGTGCGAACAACTCGACCGCAGTGTAGGCCGTAGGTGTTTCCAGCAAGGGGCCACACAAATGTGTGGTTGTGATGCTATACATAGACTTGGTGTTACCACATTGAAGGGAGTAAAGTGATGTAAAGTCTGCATTGCCATGTGTACCCGGTCATTGCATGATCAAGACTCAGTTCCAAATGTGTGACCTACTCGAGCTTAGTGTGGCCCAGGAGCAGTAGTCCGCGTGGGCCCACAGACACATCGAATGGTGTATAGTGATTTCAGCTCAGCCATACACATCGTCCTCAACCATAGTGTAATCAAGACTCAGTTCCACATGTGTGACCTACTAATACACTATGTATTCCGGTCGAGTACGTCAACGAGAAAGGAGTACTGCGGGCCTTGCTCGCGGAGGACATGATGGTTGTAGCAGGTTGCCAGGGTCCTGGGCCTCGGGCCTGGAGCTTGCACCGGCACGTGGTGGCCCTCTTTGACATACGCCGGTGTTGGCAGGTGGGCATTGTGGCCTGGGTGCGCAGGTGCGGGTACGACTGGTTCGGGGACCAGCGTCCTGGGGTGCAGCAGGAGCACAGGATCGCAGGCAACTCCACTCACTGCGACGGTGTTAGCCTTTTGGCGGGGTGAGAAGTGCCACCCCATCAGAGATGTTGGGCATTCCGGAAGAGAACCAGACCCAGAGCTGCATGCCTTTTATTCACACCTCTACTCTGGCCTGGTGTACGCTGGGCCAGCCCACTCCGTTCATGCTCGACATGGATATGTGTGTGGTCTGCATACTGCAGTGTGGCCATCACATCCTCGCCACACTTGGCATTGTGTACATTCTCATTCCTGGGTCACTTGCCTCCGCACATGCCTTGTGCCCACCTCTTCCCACATCCTGCTATTGTGTGGCTGAGGTGCCATGCAATTGATGGCTAATGTAGATGGCTGGCCCAGGTTCCCACAGAGTGTAGTGGAGGCTCATCTCCTCCACTACACTCTTTAAGAAAGAAGTAAAAGCTATCCTCATGGCAAAATACACCTGAACTATTATTTCGGACTCTTTAAAGAATTTGTACCGATCTGTACTACTTATTTGACCCCGTTGCTTATCTGTATTACTTGTATTATTGCTTTACATGATTGTACTGTTTGCTCTTCTGACTTACCTGTTTGACTATACTCCCTCATGTACCCCTTCTGTGTAAAGCGCTCTGATATCTGCAAAGATCTTGTCCGCGCTATATAAAACTTTCAAAATAAATAAAATAAATAAGTTATGCTGTCATGTCTGGTGGGTGTGCATGTTGTATGTGAGCTTGTGACGTGCATTTCCTGTCTTGTGAGTTGCATGATTGTGGAGTTGAGGTGTGTGGTGTGTTCATTTGGGATTGGCCAACGAGCTGTGCATTTCTGTGGGTGCCTTTCTGGTAGCACAGTTTGATGATGGACTGTTGGAAGGTGTAGGGCTTATACACACTGCCTGGGGGGGTTGGCGGCAACGTTGGTGGGGATTGCCCGGTGGTCCACTAGTGCATGCACATTGGTGGGATACGTGCGCTTTCTGTTGCGCTTATGGTGTGCAGTGTTGCCAGGGGGCAAAAGTAGGACATGTGTGCAGTCAATTACCCCCCTGACACATGTGGAAAGACAGCTGTGGTGTAGACGCCGTGCTTGGTCTCCAGCTGTTCCTGCGCAGTGTGTGGGAAGTATAGATAGTGGGGTACCAAGTTGATGGTGTCATCCATGACCGTTGTGAGGGACTTGGATTGGGCTGGCTGTGTGACTTCTCTGACTCGTGCGAATGTTGGTTTGGAGGATACCAGTAGCCAACAGGTGCATCACAGCCACATCTTTGTCTGAGGTGGGATGTTGGTTGTCCGCTGTGTTGGTACCATCAGCCTGTGTGCAATGGTGGTCAGGATCTAGTGGATGGTTGATCTTTTGTCCCTGTGGTGGGCTATGACATTCTCAGGTGTTGGGTCTGTGAGGTTGGTGCATTTTTGGAGGATCACTGACTTTGTCTTCGCTGCGTCTGTGTTGGTGGGGGGGAGTTGAGGGACTGGGGGGTGGTCCTGGGGGTGGGGGTGGTGAGTGTTGTGGCCCTCTTGGGTGTCCAGGCTGCATGTTCAGTGGCTCCATGGCATCTGTTGTTCTTCAGCTGTGGCTCTGGCCGTGGCTCCTGTTTGTGGTGCAGGCTGTGCTCCGACTTTACACCAGGTCAGAGCATGTGTTAGTTTCCTGCAGCTAACTCACCTTATTGCATGTTTTGTGATCTTATCACCGATCTGGCTGGTCGTTGAGAATGTTGCGGAGTGCTGTTGTCGCGGCTTTTTACTCGGAACACCTACTCTGCATCTCATTAGCGAAAGTTGCGAGGGTCATCTGTGGTGATGTTTTTTGCGGCTGCTATTGCTGGTAAACTGGTGCTATGGGCTGTTAGCACCAGCTTGTGAATGGGACGATACATTTATCGCAACTTTGGCTGCGATAAAGTGCCCTTAACTCGATGATAGCTCCTTAAGATTATGCCTCAGAGTATATAAAGTTTGGTATAACTCCGAGGACCGTCTGAAAGGTGCTTAACAGACCCAAACCTATGGTCTTAAATAGGTGGACTATACCCGTTGTATCAGACATGTTAAAGATACAATTTACCATTTCTGTGAAATGGAAGGAACAGTTTGTATGTATGAGTGCCTGTATTTCTACAGAGGACCTTGCTATTTGGAGATCAAAAGTCTCCCGGGCAGAGGTTAAGGGCACGGTTTTCTGTAGAAATATGGCTTTCATTCTGCTCACAGTATCAAACCGTATAAAGGAAACATTCAATGACATCCATAGTGGCGCCTCCCTGACTCTGTGTGTCAGTGGAAATAATACGTGCATAGAGCAAGTAACTCTGGAGCTCTTGGTTACTAGATATGCAATGCCCGGAAGCATTCCACAACAACCTTGATAGTTGAGCATCAAGTAACTAACTCCCATTTGAAAGTAGCCTAAAAACTTGGGCAATCCCGGCTGCCAGGGTACCCCTCAACTGACAGGATAGGTTTGCTACTGAGCCATTGCAGGCCCCGTGTATCATGATATCCTGGCATATGAGAGAACCACTTAAAGCTTTCTCACAATTTGTACCGCTTAGAAACACTTCTATATCCCCACTCCTGCATCGAAATCTGTACGGTAATTCCCATGATTCCTTGATGAATTTCCTACCCACTTCTTTATATCTGCCTGCCCGGTGTTGTTCTAGGCATTACTGAAACTGGAAAGTTGTGACCGAAAATGTTATATGGCCATGGATCAACCACTCTGCAGACGGTGATTCTGCCACAGTAAAATATAATCTGTCCTGTTTTTTGTAGAATTGTATTTTTTGCTCCCTTCTGTGCCATTTTCATTTGTTTTTTAGTTAGATTATATGCAGAAAACAGAACGTACTGTTCATAAAACGCCAAGGAAAATAACCTGCACGCAATGATTGCAGCGTCCAGCTCAATAACATAATAGAACATAATTGCCATTGTGTTCGAGGGAGATTTATTACGGGGCAAAAGGGCAAGGAGCTGAGCCCAGGGCTCTGAGAGCCTGCAGGGAATAAGCGAGGGAGTGAGCTAGGGACATAAGGGGCACCTTAATTTGTGCCGGGGTGTCCAGGAACGCTTGCTCTAAAAATAGAGAAAACAGACTTTGAGCTATGGAAACTGAGGATGAAAGTTTAACAGTTTTATTAAGAAGATGCAACAGTTAGAGAGAGAGCCTAAACCTTAAAGACACATTTATAATTTGTTATAATTTTGAGGTAGAATGCATTCAAAATGCATAGTACATGTTATCTAGGAATACTCACATCTGCCTATAAGTGAGAAATCCTGCAATTATAATTTGAACACTTTAAATGTAAAAAGGATAAAACAAGGTTACAGAGAACATTGCAAATGCAACATTTCATATGGCAGAATATAACTTTAAATGTAAAAAGGAAGAACCAGTGTTAAAAGAGAACATAGCAAATATAACAGTTCATATGGCAGAATATAAAATAGAGCAACACATTGAAATAAATGAACAAGAGCTCTCGAGTAGCCCTTGGGAAAAACTCACTGCCTGTCACTTATGTACAGACGAGGAGTAGTTCAAAGATGTCTCTGTGGACTTCCTTTTTATATTCTTTAAGGCGGTGAGAAGTCTACGGTAACATCATCTCACGCCACCCCATGCCACTTCTCCTACCTGCGTCACTTATGGTCTGTCTCTCACTTCTTTCTCCATACATTGTACAGCCCTTCCTGTGACTGTGGCACGTAAGCTAGGTGAAAGGTCACGCCTCTTAGACTGGGCGCCAGTCATAAATTTGCATCGGACAGCAGAAAATGTTGGTATTGTGTAAAGGGATTTTATTTATGTGTATGTACCAATCTGTATGTCCTGTTGCCACATCTATCACTCCAGCTTGACATAGCTGCAGTGGGCAACTTCCCTAATCTCATGCACAGACCCAGGATGTGGTCTATCGTATGTCAAAAGAACAGGGGGGATGTTGAACTTTAACGTTTGTGAACCTGGCGCACAGGTAGGATGGGGGCTCAGTCAGGAGGCCTCACAGAGAGTGGAGCTGAATAAAATCTTGATCAGACATGCCCTCAGCCTGCTAAACAGAAAAATGGTAGTACTCTGGCCAATCTAACCAATGCCTACATTTTGAACGGGAGGGCCTGCACAGGGGTTCATGCTGGCTGAGTGATCAGAAAGTCCCAGGATATTATATGGTGAAATTTGTCCATCTCTAATTTCCCTCCTCTTGTTCATTTTTGAACACCATTCGTACAGCGTATTTAGCTGGCGGCAGGGGGAGTGGCCAGGGTGAGTCACGAAGAAGCGACTCATCAGGCCTTTTGTTCAGGGGGGCTCCTAAGTCTCCATACGGTCCCCCTGATTGTTGACACATTGTCTCTTATGGATGTACCAAGTATCTCCCTAAGGGAAGCAGGGGGCCACTATGCACCTGGCCCCGGTAGTGACTATCAAGAGGAACCCGTAATGTTCGAGAGTCAGGGATGGTGTGCTCTACTATATTTAACATTGCTAATTCTTCTCCGTCCCCTTGTCCCTTGCTTATTCCTGTCCTGAGTCTGCATAGTTCATCCCAATCACCTTAGCGCTGAATCTCTTAATACAGTTGAGTATTATCTGTGCCCCGAAACACAACAGCAACAACACACAAAAGATAGGCATTATAAATTTTAGTACAGCAGACATCCATGAAGGCATCCAGTCCAAGTTGAACCAGCTAGGTAAAACGTCTGCTTCAGCACCTCCCTTGTCATGCATCTGTCTCCCCAAATTGTCCAAGTTCCCAATTGCCTTTGTGAGTGTTTCATTGTCCGCATCATTAGCCATGATGAACGTACAGCAGGACCTCACCACCTTGGCGCATACACCACCATTCATCGCAGTTAACTGATCAAGTACATATTGGTGTTCCAGAACCATAAGTCGCAAAGGTCATAGTTCTTCTTTCACAGCTTTGAATCCATCACAGGTGTTGTTGACGAGCTGCATTAGCTCATATCTGGTCACCTGAAGCCAGCGGGCATTGGCTTTGGTCTGGAACAGGGGGATAACACCCCCGAAGAAGAGTTTAGCATCGTTAAAAAGGCGGAATTCTTGCGGAATCTCATGAAATGGGCCATCTGAGAAATACTTCTTGACTTCCCTTTTTCGGTGATGAAGTAGGGTTACATAACCTGTCATCGAGTGGGTATGGAAGTGGGAAATGTCCGCTGCTTGAACAACCAGATGCAGTTCATGCATCGTCACAATCGTGCAGAGTCCGTTCCAGTGGGGAGGCAGCTGCAGATAGATATGCTATCTGCAGGCCCAATAGATGTCCATGAGGCTGGAGGTGCCATGGTAAGCCTCCATTCCCCTTCCAAACTCCAATGGGTCAGTGACAACCGTAAATGTAACATACCTGTCATCCCACTCTGTGGCGTTCACAAATGCCTCATTTATTACGGCTGACTGGAGCTGTATCTGACCATGTATGCGGCAAAGAAACAGGTGTAGGAGACATTTGGCAGTGGGACTTCTTTGGGAAAGATCAATGTATCTGTGCCTACAGCGTGAGGAATGTGTGAACACACAAAGCAGGACTCATTTGTGACCGTCCTCCCAACCTCCCTCATGTCCCTGTACCACATGTTGTTTACTAATGCTTTGTGTACCCCATTATTCTCTGCTGGCTTACTAGGGCGCTGGGAGTGGAAATCTGGCATAGAGTGCTGGTCAAAAGTGTAAACAACTGTGTTTTGGAGATTACTGACCCAGTCTGAAATATGCGCAGCCTGTTCTTTCTTACATTGTGTACGCGATGTGTATCTGGCACTTTCTCGTGACCCATTTTATATCTGACACTTTGTTTATTTTGGCATGAACTTTTAGGTGTACTTGGCACAGGGGCATTCAGGGTGATATCAAGTACCATGTCCCATTCGGTGGGGTCAGTATGGGGTGTGAAAGATGGCAAGGTAGGCGGTATATGGGTGTCATAGCTACTACTGGTGCTTATCCCAGTTTGCTTGTTACCAGGAAGTGTCTTGGACATGAGGTGTCCTGTGGTGGTGGTAGGTCTAATATTGCTAGTAGCACCTCTCTTTCTCTCTGTACGCACTGCAAACCAGTGGAATTCAGCTATTTAAGCAACAAACATAACTTAGAAAATAATGGCGACTGTACATATCTTTTTCAGTCATAACTTGGTATGAGGGGTGGGTATGTTACTGCGTCTCAGTCCATAGACCACCATATGATCTCCATGCTCATGTTCTTGGATAGTCAGTGGAAATACGATGCCCTCCTCTTGGTCAATATTCAGATCTCGGATGGTGCCGGGTGGATTCTCACATGGCTCCGATGTATCCATTCCTTTTTGGCTACTCAGACAGCTGTGGGTGAAGAGTCCACGATTTGAAAGTGTCTGTTGAATTTGGGATCCCTCTACTTCCGTACTGCTTTCTTTACAAAGATGTGTGTCCCAAGATAGCTAGGCGGAAGTTCATCAGAAATAGGACCCTTGTCCTTTCTCCTCGGTATCTGAATGGAAAGGAACTTTGAAGTACGCATTAGGGCACATAAATAATCAAACATTTCAGCTTTTAAAATCTCAGAAGAAAGGTCAGCATTTAGTTTAGGTCTGGTGGAGAGAACAACCATATTCATTGATTTGTCAGTGACAAGCTGGTGAGGTGTGAGGTGATGATCAGAACTGGGAGTGTTTCTGAGTGTAAACAGAGAAATGGGAAGGCAATAGAGCCATTTCTTTCCAATTGTGGCACTTTTCTTACTTATTTTGGCTTTTGAGCAGGCTGTTGAGGCGCAAACAAATACCATTGCTTTGTGGGTGATAGGCTGAAGTCAACTTATGTTTTACTCCTAACATTATGGCAATTTTGTCAAAAATGGCGTTTGAAAAATGTGTAATACTAAACTTAACAGAGAGTCAGTAGAGGACATCAATATTTAAAGACCCAGTTACATCCTATCCTCCCATCCATCTATAACAAAACATACATGGATGCTACTGTTCTAGTGGCGTGTGGCTATGACTGAGAAAATAGTGATGAAAAGTGTGTTTAGAAATGAATGAGTTGATACACAGGTGGAAATAAAACCCATCAGCCCACCCAAAGGCGGAACATCATCATCTGAGATTTTGTGGGAAAACTGGTATTTACTAGGTGTCTCACTGTCAGTCCTAGTGTAGATCCACCAGTAATGAGAAGCCAAAGAAAGTAGTGTCGTGGTGCTGAAAAATTGCAGTGCTTAGATTAGTGTGAATAAATCATAGGTGTGAGGCTGAAAATTGACTATTATAATGCCAGAAACCAATTTTATTATGGGGTCATTATAATGTCAAGACTAAAAACAGTGTGTAGATAGTATTGAAAAAATATTAACTATCATGTGGTGGAAAAGGTTGACATGTTTCAGCCATGCAAGGTCGAGAAGTGGACCCAAGGCTTTCTTCAGGACCGATTTGATAACACTACTGCAAAAACAATAATATAGTGTGTGTGAATTAAGCAAAAGTTCATCCTACCATCTTACAAAATCCAACGTGTAGGTGAATTATCCTTGGAAATGGATTTCTTTCCCAAAGTTGCTTGGGGAATGACCTCACCTCTCCTGCCACTCGCTCAGTTTATGAGGCCCCGCTCTGTCCGTCGGTACCCCAGGCTTAAGCCTAAGCTGAGGGGAAATATGGCTGCCATTGTCACTGCGAATGGCATCCGGTAATCCCCAGCGACATATGACCTCACGAAGCAGGAAGGTAGCTGCTGCCTTTGCGTCACAATGGACACGTGGTCCAGCTTCAATCCACTGTGAGAAAGGGCACACCACTACAATGAGGTATCGGTAGTTCTGGCACCTGTCAATCATGCCTATATAGTCAATGTGGAGCTCTCTATAAGGACCCTTGGGCCTTGGTATTGTTGAGGCAACTGTTTACATAGCTGAATTAGGTGAATACTGTTGACAAATGAGGCACTGATGAACGAAGAGTTGTATCTGCTCATATGCATTGGGGATGAACCACTCTGTCTGCAAAGTTGTGGACATGATATCACGATTGACATGTGTAGGAAGGTGTAACTGAGTGAGTGCTATTTGCAATAGTGCCTGTGGCATGACAGGCTTTCCTTATAAACATCCTGTTGTAACCCCCTCTTCTTCCACAACTCTTTTTCTTCAGGTGGGGCACTCTCCTGTATCTCTATGAGGTGCAGTTGTGCAATGAGATCATTCACAGGGATAATGGCCCTTCATCACTGAGTTCAACATGCCACTGAAGTATGCAACTTGTTTGTGGCCCATGGGGTACTTCTGGGTGAAGACTGCTGTCATGCCCTGTCCATTACAGTGAGTGAACAAATAGAATTCTTTTGTGTAGTCAGGAGAGCCTAACACTGGTGCATTTTTTATTTCATTTTCCAATTTTGCAAAGGCAGATGTAATTTCTGGTGTCCAGTCAATCTTGTTATGCCTATCTTTAGCCATTCTGACAGCTTCCAGAAGTGGTGCAGTGACAGTAGAATAGTCAAAGACCCTCTGTCTGACGTAGTTCATTAGTCCTAGGAACCTTTGCATGTCTTTGACTGTCTGCGGTTCTGCAGTGTGCCTGATTACCTCCACTCTTCCTGGTGTAACTCTTCTCCCTGATGCCGAAATCATCTGACCTAGGTACTATTCTTCTTCCTGACAGTATTGCAGTTTTTCCTCTCTGTTCTAGTGTTGTAAGCAGAGCAATTGTATCCTGTCGGCACTTCTGCTCTATGGTGCGACAGAGGAGTATGTCATCGACATATTGTAGCCGAGTGCTCTCACATTGAAAATTTGACAAATCATCTTTGACAACTCTGTTGAACACACTGGGGGACTCACAGTAGCCTCGAGGTAATCTTTGGTATGTGAACTGTTTTTTCTGAAGGAGAATGCAAATAAACCTGACTGTCAGCGTGCAATGGGACACTGAAAAGGGCATTCTTCAGGCTTATGATCGAAAAATACTGTATATCTTAAGGAATTTTTGTTTGACAGCCATCATTCTGGTCGGTGGTATATCAGTAATGGAGAAGGTCATTGTGCCGTTCTCATTTAAATATATTCTCATATTTAATTTGACCATGAGATCACGTCCCAAGAGATTTAATGGGGACTGTGTTGAGTACAGTAGACGTTGCTGAATACATTTACCTCCTATTTCTACTAGTACTGGCTCGGTGAATGGGACCCTTGGTATTGCCCCAGAGAAATCTAGTGTGTTTGAGCTATGGAGATGGGGAGTGCTCCCTCCCTGATACAGGAGAATGTAGCACCTGTGTAAATCAAGAAACTATATGTGTTGTTGTTAATCGTGACAAGCACAACTGGATCCGCTCTAATATTTGTGAGACACGACAACATGGGACACACTAGAGTTGTCTGTGGGCTGTCCTAACTTGAATATCCTCCAGCCTGGTACTGCTGGATGGTGCCCTGTGAAAACTAATTGATGGGGGGCTGTACTGTAGTTCCCGGTGGTACAAGGGCTTGTGTCTGGGGCACCATTTGGTACACAGACATTTGTTGCTGAGGTAGATGTGGCTTTATGCATTGTGCTGTTATTCGTGTGTTACCTCCTAGTACATTCAGGGCACTTTGTGGCTAATTTGTGACAGCAGTCATTTGACTCACTGGTGTGGCTACCATAATCGCATCAAGAGCCTTTCTTCTCTTTAGTTTTTGATGTACTAATTTAGCAGCTGCGTTTTCAATTGCTAATTGCCTCTTTTTCTCCTGCTTCTGCTCCTTTTTGCAAAAGTGAATGATGTGATGTTGTATTTCTGGCCGTGGTTTGCATTCCATTGCTACTATTCCATCTAATTTGTCCTGCACTGCAGTGGGCAGTCCCTTTTTAACTGTGTGGTAGAAGATCCTATAGTTACCTCCAGTCACGTCCCATTTCTCTCCTAACTCCTGATGCCATTTTTCCTTCATTCCTGAAATGTACTGTGCTGGGTCTTCATTGCTTTGCATTGTTTGTGACATTAGAGATCTGATATCTGGGACATCGGGAAACTTCCGGTGCAGTTCACTCCATAGGGCAGATCTTATTTTATTGAAAGCATTACCATCTAATTTCGTGTTAGTGGTGGAAAGTCTTGTGTCAATGCGTGTAAACATATCCTCTGCATCCTCTCCAATCAGGGAGGTGAGCAGACTTTTTACATCCCCAATAGCCAATGACACACCTGCTGTGTGCTTTTCAAAGGCTTGTATCCACTTTCCCGCACCCTCTGTGCGGGGTGGGCGTTCCTTCTTCAAAATGTCTTTGTCCATTAGGGACCAAGAGTCAAAGATGGGGGGGTCATTGACATTTTTTAACAGCAGGGGCAACTGGGGTGTTACCCGTGTGGGCTTTGTGTGGTCATACCTACGTGCGTATTTCTGCCAGACCCTTAGGCCTTGGCGCATGTACTCGTAGTCCAAATCGTCGTCTCCTGCCCCCTGCAAGATACACTCTTCAACAGTGGCCATTTCCTCTGGCTCAAAAGACCCTTCTCGGGGCCGGACATTTATTTGAGGTGCACTAGCTTCTGTCCAGCCTGCCAAGTTATCTGATTATGGATTGACATAGTAGTCAGACCCTTCTCCAAGTATTACTATCTCATTTAGCATCAGACCGTTGGTCAATGACAGTCTTGGCCTGTTAAGGGCCATGCGGGGCAGTGCTCTAGATCTGGTGGTGCCTGATACATCATATTCCTGTGGGATGTCCTCAGGTCGCCCATCGTTACCTAACACTGCAGGGCTCTCTATCTCTGTTCTTTCCCGCCTTCTCCACCTGTTTTCTGTTCGTTCAAGCACATTATACAGATCCAAATTGTCTAGGTCTAGCTGTGATGTTACTGGCCTACCGGTGTAACTACTGGAGGCGATGCCTGAGGTACGAGCGTAGGTGGTGGTGTCACCTGGGGGTTGTAGTTAATGACTGTTGACAAGGCCTGGGGTATACTTAAGTTGGCTGTAAGAGAGGCTGCTGTGTTGCTCTGTGGTGCGGCCACTCTTTGGGCTTCCTGATGTAGGTCTATCCATGGCCCTTGCTGTGGCATGATAGTTGGGGTCAAACCACTATGCGACCCTGCTACGCTTACAACACTAGCTAATTCATTTGGTGTTGCTTCTTACTAAATTGTCCCAAGCCGCCCATCAGTTAAGTCATTCTATCCTCTACCCTGCCTACTTGTAATGACAGACGCTGGATGGTTGCTGTATTGCCAGTGGGGCTTCTTGAGTACTGTTCATGTGACATGTCCCCTGTTTCGCTACCCGTTCTTTGGCATAGGTCGTGTTCTGTCCTTCACCTGCCACTATCCCCCTCAGTGACTACCTCAGAGGAATACTGTTCGCTGTCCCTGTTTTCTTCATTGAACTGTAGCAGGTGCTCTCCCTCTTACTTGGGACCAGTGTTAAGGGGGTGCCACCCATTATAGTGTGCCTGTGTATTGTAATGCTGCTGGCTAGGGGATAGGAATGGGCCATCATGTCTATTTCTTGTCTCTGAGGGATCATGACCCTCAGTGAAGGATGTGGGGGCTGGGCTGTTAGGTCTGGGGAGTGGCATGTGGGAGCTGTGCTGTGAACCGCCAGAGGCTCCATTGCTCTCTTGGTCCCCTTCCAGCTGGGGGGTTGCACAGTCAATGTGACCTATCATTCCTGTTGCTGCTCCCTGCATCACTGGGGTTTGGGAGCCTAGGGATAGCTGACCCTGTGTATTCTCTGGTCTACTATCTCGTGAGTCATCTGAGGGGTCTGGGACTGAGATATCCTCATGGCCTATGGCTGCCTGGTCATTTGATAAGGGTTCTAGGTCAGTTTTGATAACCAGTCCTGGATACATGCCATCTGCGTCATAGGCTGGTGGAGGTGCGGTGGGTGTTGGGGCTGGTGTGTCATTGTCCTTAAAGACGCTCCACATAGCCAGGGTGTCTTTACGTTTCTTGAGTTTGCTACCAGAGTATTTTTCCTCCAGGAATGTCCTAGTGGGATCTAGCACTGCTCTATCGAATGTACCTTCTCTGGGCCATGTGTGCAGCATATTTTGTGTGAGTTCATGCAGCTCTTTACAATATTTCATGATACTCTTTTCCTGAGCTGTGAATTTGTTTATTACGTGTTGCAGAGGAGTTGTCATTATTCTTCAGCGTTGTGTGTAGACAGGAGTAAGGGTGTAACTCCACTAGGTGTTATTGTCAGCCTCACCTGCTGCATATTTGTTGTGTCAATTCCCAGGGCTGAGATTAGGGTCAAGATGACTGTACACGTTAGGGGTGAGACCTGAACAGAGGAAGGTGTTGTATCCTCAGAAAGGGTAGTAACACAGCCGTTTTCTAAGTGCACCGTGATCTGTAGTCTTGGGTATTGTGTGGGCTGTCAGCTCATCTCCTAGAGCAGGGGTCTCCAAACCGGTCCTGGAGGGCCGAATCCATGCCAGATTTCTTGGATATCCCCAATGAGATACATGTAGTAATTTAAAAAATCTGGCATGGATCCGGCCCTCCAGGACCGGTTTGGAGACCCCTGTCCTAGAGTTATCTTTGAGGTGGGCAGTTGGTGTCAGCGAATTTGACAATACTATTTTCCTTTTATCTGGCTGTTTTGTAAATATGCTCACAATAATGGGTAGTGCATTGTGGAGGGGTGTCTTTGTATACTTGGTGAGGGTTGCTTCTGCAGCTGCTCATGCAGCCGCTCGGCGTGATGCTCACAAACCAGGGGCAAGTTGGGATCGTGGAGTGCCTGCAGAAATAATGCACGAAGTTCACAGCCTAGTGGGGCGTGAGTATCTCTAGAAACTTCTCGCTTCTCCAGGCAGTTGATGCTTGAAGGAGATGATGTCAGTGAGTGCTGGCGGTGAGAAAAGGGCTCTCGCTACTTACTACACTTCCCACTGACTGTATTGATTCTGTGGAGGGGGATATATATATAATGTTGATGGGGACACCAGTGGCAGTTGCAATGGTTTATCTTGAGTGTCCCCCACAGAGGGGGAGCTTTGTGAATACTGTGGCCCCTCAAGTGTAGTGTGTGTGTTCTGGGAAGCGGGTCTATAGGCTGACACTGGGAGGCAGAGTTGCACAAGATGCAGTGTAGATATTTTTACCTCTGTGTCCCGTGTGATTGGGACTCCCAGTAGGTTCCACGCTTTAGATATCAAGGCACTTGGCGTTTGTCAAATTTTGTTAGGGTCTGTGCGCTAGTATTCTGTACTTCTATTATTTTGTTGTCTAGTATATGTAGAACTATCTCAACTGGTTGCTGCTCAATATAGCTCATCTGTATCTCCTAGTGAAGTATATATATATATAAATATGTTGTCCTTATGTGTCAGTAGTAAAGAGGGTAGGGAAGTCCAGTACCAGCTCTTCCCCTAATGTTTCCTTAATGACTAAATAAAATGCCTCTTTAATCTCTTGTTTATCTGGGCCGTTATAAACACCTTCTGGAGAGAGGTCAGGGAATTGTAGGGCACTAGGGTGTTCGCTCAAGCAAGCAACGAGGACCTTGCTTCGCAAGGGGTTACGGGGCCAAGAGGTGGTCACTACAGTGGGTATCTCTAATCCTGGTGTTACCATAGAC
This sequence comes from Lissotriton vulgaris, assembly GCF_964263255.1. Classification (NCBI taxonomy): domain Eukaryota; kingdom Metazoa; phylum Chordata; class Amphibia; order Caudata; family Salamandridae; genus Lissotriton; species Lissotriton vulgaris. The sequence continues at coordinate 194,387,880 of NC_141693.1, read as the reverse complement.
ACCTGCACATGTATGGTGTGTGCAGCCTTATATGTTCTGTAACCATGTATTCTATTCATTTGTGTGAAAATGCAGTTTTAAAGAAAAACATTTTCTGCATACCTGAGTGACACCCAGTTATTTTAAATGGCACAATTAATTGCTCTAGCTTTTTCCTAACGAGGTCTGCAGTGCTGATCAGGGGGGGGGGGCAAACCTGAATGACAAATATGCACACATGAAAGTAGCAGCATTATAATACTATACCTGTGACAATGGTGGCGCTCAAGATGCTTTAGCTTACAGAATCTCTACAGTTAATCAGTGGCAGATCAATACATATGGAGATACATAAATGCATTTGAAACCTCCCTAGTTATTGAATCTCACTAATAAACCAGTCTACTGCATTTGGCAGTGGCCTTCAATAATGTTCACAAAGTATTTTGCAGCAGCACACTACCTAGAGGGCCCTTACCCTTAAATGGTAGTATTGGTATGGGGATAGTCACAAAAATATTCTTTTACAATCAATATACATGTGCTTATAATCAAACAAAGAATTAACAAAAAACAATCAATGTGCACCTAAATATTATGGTCTCACTAAAGTCAGCCTCTGTACCAGCCAGTGGCTTCCAATACAATGACCATGAAAAAACAATAATCCAAACAGTTCTGCCGCTATACCTAATAAAAACCTCTATATATGCATCACTAGACACTAAGCAAAAACATACAGTCCTAAAATTACCTAATAATTAGCGAGCATTTTGTACATGTGTTTAAAAAAAGAAAGCAATACAAACTGTGCACACAAAAGGAAGAGGAAATACAAAAGGTACTTTTAACTAGCGAAAATACAATATTTACATTAAAAAACACTTAATCAGCCGGGGAACCACTTGAATTGTCTACACAGGAGATTATCTGAGAATCCGTTAGCTACTCGGTTCACAGTAATCAGCCTCTTCCCTATTGACTACTGAAATAGGGGTCTTCTCTGATCTTTATCAGAGAAGCACCAAAATCACTGCTATTTTGTACAGCTTCTCCCTTCGTATCTTATAACTACGATGGGGTACCCTTGAAAAAGCACATAGATAAGCACTTGAAAGATGCCAAACCCACCTTTCCTTCCCTGTCAATCTTTGGATCAGACAGAGGCTCTACCCTGTTTCAGAGAGGCCCGGCAAAAGATAAATGTTGAAAGATGCAAAACCAAATCTTTCCTTGCCTGTCACTCTTTATATCAGACAGAAGTTCTCCCTTAAAAAAAATGAGAGCTGAAAGATGCCAGATGCAGTCTTTCCTTCCTTGTATGTACAAGAGGCACAGTAATAACATGTGTCTATTTCTAGAAAGATAAACACGTAAATCACATGAATTTCCCAATTTCACTCTCTGGCTCAGAATTCCACTTCGCACATAATTTCCCTCAGTTTGAGAATTTTAGCGAGACCAGCTAGACAGTAACAAGCCGAGAACTGAAACGGGACGCAGGTGTGTCACAAATGCCCTTCCTAAACTGTGACCAAAAAAAGACAATCACATCAAGCAGTCAAGTATAAACTTACCTGAGTGTTGCTCTCTCTGTGGCTCTAGCTAGAAAGGAGGACACACATGTTTATCATCCTGCATTTCCTCCTGGTCCCAGCTGCTTCCTGTCTGTTGGTGCTGCTATCCGAGTCCATGGCGCCAAATGTTCGAGAGAGATTTATTACGGGGCAAAATGGCAAGGAGCTGAGCGCAGGGCTCTGAGAGCCTGCAGAGAATGAGCAAGGGAGTGAGCTGGGTACATAAGGGGCACCTTAATTTGTGCCGGGGTGTCCAGGAATGTTTGCTCTAAAAATAGAGAAAACAGACATGTGAGCCATGGAAACTGAGGATGAAAGTTTAACAGTTTTATTAAGAAGATGCATCTTCAAGAAAATTCAATATAAAGGCATACAAATCACAAAGTTCCAAATGCTCTGCTCCACATTCTCAAATAGCCACATGGATCCGATTGCATTTACTGAATGACAGTTTTTAAACAAGTTAGTAAGAGAGCCTAAACGTTAAAGACACATTTATAATTTGTTATAATTTTGAGGTAGAATACATTCAAAATGCATAGTACATTTTATCTAGGAATACTCACATCTGCCTATAAGTGAGAAATCCTGCAATTATAATTTGAAAAATTTAAATGTAAAAAGGATACAACAAGGTTACAGAGTACATAGCAAATATAACATTTCATATGGCAGAATATAAAATAGAGCAACACATTTAAAATAAATGAACAAGAGCTCTTGAGTAGCCCTTGGGAAAAACTCACTGCTTGTCACTTATGTACAGATGAGGAGTAGTTCAAAGATGTCTCTGTAGACCCCCTTTTTATATTCTTTAAGGCGGCGAGAAGTCTATGGTAACGTTATCTCACGTCACCCCATGCCACTTCTCCTACCTGCGTCACTTATGGTCTGCCTCCCACTTCGTTCTCCGTACATTGTACAGCCCTTCCTGTGACTGTGGCACGTAAGCTAGGTGAAAGGTCATGCCTCTTAGACTGGGCGCCTGTTATAAATTTGCATCGGACAGCAGAAAAATCTGTTATTGTGTAAAGGGATTTTATTTATGTACCAATCTGTACGTCCTGTTGCCACATCCATCACTCCAGCTTGACGTAGCTGCGGTGGGCAACTTCCCTAATCTCATGCACAGGCCCAGGATGTGGTCTATTGTATGTCAAAAGAACAGGGGGATATTGAACTTTAACGTTCGGGAACTTGGTGCACGGGTAGGGTGGGGGCTTAGTCAGGAGGCCTCACAAAGAGTGGAGCTGAATAAAATCTTGATCAGACATGCCCTCAGCCTGATAATCAGAAAAATGGTAGTACTTTGGCCAATCTAACCAAGGCCTACATTTTGAAAAGGAGGGCCTTCAAAGGGATTCATGCTGGCTGAGTGATAAGACAGTCCCAGGATATTATATGGTAAAATTTGTCCCTCTCGCAATTGCCCGTGCAGTAGTATGGACAAATCTTTTTCTAGTACGTCAATAGCAGAAGATACAATCTTTCCCAGTGAATAAATCTTGGATGTTAACTTAGTCATAACATTGTCCACTACGGCTAACGCCTTCTCTATAAATTGATCCTATCTATTTCTCGAAGTCTCACTGCTGCTTCTTGTTGGGAGATCTTCCAGATTTCATTATAGGCAGCATATAAGAAACATTTCTGACGTGTCTTTCTGGGACCTAAGAAAAAATCCCATAGGTCCACATCCTCTGTAAGTAAGGATAAGTGTTGTTTCACCTGTGGTAATGTTGAGGTCTTTAGCCAATCAACACTGTATGATGTCACCACCCCCAGATGTTCTCTTTGTACATAGCTTGGGTCTAGCCTATAAATACTGAACCCTTCGGTGATACCCCTGAATCTTCCTTGACACCTGTTTGTGTCTGTGGCCAAACCAACCATCCCTTCCAATTGGGGTATGATTTATTGTATTGTAAACTGTCATCTATTGTAGCCCCTCCTTCTGATGTAAAATTTTCCTCGCTATGTGACGGTGTTGAAATCCGAGGTGTGTTCAAATCCTTGTTCTTGGCTATTGCAAGAAAGGAAGTCTGTTGCACAGTGTCATTTAGAAATATCATCTGCTGAGGAATAAGACATGCTCTAAATAGCACTTCTGTTCCCTGGACTGGGCAATCTCTAGAACCCCAGAGTGATTTTAAGTCTATAGTGTCTTTCCATAAGTCAAAACCCTGTTCAGACAGTTGGGAAATAAATGAAGCAGAGTAAATCTGTTTGGTGTTAGCTAGCATATTTTTCTGTGCGGATGTCGGTGCAACGTTATAGTAATATGAGGTCGGGTCTGAAATGTTAAACCCTGAAAAATATGAAAATGTTTGTGCAAAAGTTTTCAAACTACTTTTCGGTGGTGTAGGGCAATGTTCCCATTGGTGATATGTGAAAACATTCATAGAGGTACTGGATTTGTGTAGAAAATGGAAACCATAATGTTGATAACAATACATGGTGTTAAGATCTGGTGTGTCTTCTAACATTTCATTGCTAGAAAATGTGGCAGATTGTTCTAAATCAGACAACATATTCAATCAATCAGCAGAATTTGTAAAGCGCGCTACTCACCCGTAAGGGTCTCAAGGTGCTGATGGGGGGGGGGGGAGGGCGGGGGAGGTCGCTACTGCTTGAACAGCCAGGTCTTGAGTTGTTTCCTGAAGGAGAGATGGTCCACGGTCAGCCGTAGGTGTGTGGGGAGGGTGTTCCATGTCTTGAAGAAGGATCTTCCTCCGACGGTGGCTTTGCTGATCCGTGGGTTGGTGGCGAGGGCGAGGCTGGCGGATCGGAGCTGGCGGTTAGGTGTGTAGAATGTGAGGTGACTGTTGAGGTACTTCGGGCCCGTGTCGTGGAGAGCCTTGTGAGCGTGGGGTTGTCTACAATTTCAAAATAAAAATCATCGGAAAAAAGTACTGGAGGTAATAATATAATTTAAGGATATTTTAAATAAATGTGGTACTTTTAAAAGGTCAATCCGGACAAATACCTCAAAATTAACCTTGTCCCATACTATACCAGCAGGTATAGGAACTTCTATAATGTTCACTGATGACAAATCTCTTTGTTCACGATGTGATGAGACATGAGGTTTCAGGATAAAGTTAACTTTTGAGGCTGCAGAGCTTTGGGAAAGATAAGTTCTATTAACAAGTAAGCAAAATACAGTTACAAAGCCTACCCAGAAAAGACAGAAAAGTATTCCAGTGATTATGCAAAGTTCTATCCAAGGTGACACCAGGTAAGTCTTATTAAGAAAAATGAAGAAGTCTTTGACTTGTTGTTGACGAGATCTTGGGGCTGGTCTCGTTTCAGGTTCACTTGGATCCAATGAAAAGGTATCAAAGTCGATGAAATAGCCTGATGCAGCTCTGGCTAATTTTGGTAGCTCATCAGGCTTTGTTGAACTTTCAGGTGGCTCTTGTTGAGGCATGTTTCTGTAGACATACGTGTTAGGTCGAAATGAAATTTGCCTTTCATTTTGATTTTCAATTTCTGTTTCAAGAGGAACGAGTTCCAATGAATTGTTGCATATTCCATCATTCTGTATAGGAGACTCTTCAAACGTGCTGAGCCTTTCCGTCTGAACTTCCTGTATGGTAGCAAGAGGAGGGTGTCTGCTACCCAGGAGCCCACTAGGCCTACTTTTCAGTATTGGCCACATAGTGTGGTTTGATCAGATCAATGGAGACAAATCTCTTCTCCTTTTTTCTGGCAAGAGGCGGGAGAAGTACAGTTCTTGTTCCTTCAACGGCAAGGACAGGTACAAGCTTTCTGTATGATGGTCCGAATTCCTTTTGGTCCGTTATCTTTTCTCTGACCAGATACCTGACTTTAGGGACCCAAACAGGTCTTGCCATGACTGACTTGACTTCCCCAGTGGTGGTCCGTTTTAACTGCACATTGCTCTGTAGTGCTCTGGGTTCATTCAGATCCTGTAAAACAGCCAAACGTTTATTGATGTCAAAAGGTTTCTCATCCGCCACAGTGAGTCAGTCAGTCAAAATACTTTATTGCGATAACTTAATATCATACAAAGACAATGGCAAATATATAATACATTGATACAAACAACACATACATTGAGAGCAATTAAAAACAATTAAGATTAACAAGTTAAAAATCATCATACGTCATGTTACAATTTTATATCAGCATGAGTAATACAAAGTGCAAAGTGCTAAAGTGCAAAGTGCTAAAGTGCAAAGAGGACTTAAAAGGGCTTAAAAATACTAAGGAGGTCCCCAGCAAAATATTCAAAACTAGCAACTACTGACCCTGTTACAGTGCTTTCTAAGGTTACTAAACCAAAACAATCACAAACAAACAGACTAACTAGAGTGCTGGTCTATACTACAAAGGGAGGTAGACACATTTTTAAATCTAATGTTCCTGCTTCTAATAGCTCTCACCAGGAAGCTAGCCACGTGAAACATAATCCTGGGAGTTTGTAACAGTTGTAAATAGATAAGAGCAGGTCTAACTAAAATGAATCCAGCTTCCTTGAGTATAGGTACGAGAAATAATCTCCGAGCTTCATTGTAATGGCTACAGAACATTATAAAATGCATGGTACTTTGCTCAGAGAAATGGTCACAGGAACAGGGTGGTGCCTTTTCTGGGGTACTCCATACAGGATAAAAGCCCAAATTAAAATGTATCAGATTAAAACGGAAACGAGTTAAAATAAACCTGTGGTAGGGATGGGTCACCACGTTAAGGTAACTGTCAGGACCATTAGGTATAGCCAACAATAAACTGGCCCTGACACAGAGTTTTTTCAGCTCAGTTTCTTCCCTCTCCAGGGATAGGAGCTCCTTCATTGCAAGTTTGGTGTAAACAATATCTTTAGATGTTATAGAGTCAATAACAGTATAAAGCTCAGGCGTCCCCAACCTCAGAAAACTTTCCTTAATATACATCAACCACCTAATCCTCTACACATTATCTAGGGTCAAACAGTCCCTCATTATGATATGATTTAGGGGAATTTCTGTGTTAAGCCACATCCTCAGCCAAGCAACTAGAGGTGCTATTCTGATCAGGTCTGAGATGTAGCCTTCCCCCAATTCCATATGGACGGTGTAGGACGGGGTTGACTGAGGGACACCCAGAACAGATCTAAAAAATTTGTTTTCCACTGTCTGTATGGGTTCCACTCCCCTATATCCCCACAATGAGCCACCATATGATGCAACTGAAATACATTTTGCCTTATATATTTTACTAACAGCTGCAAATGGCCTACCCCCCAGTTTTTTAGAAAACCCATGGAGGGCTGCAGATGTCCTAGCCAACATGGTTGCTCTGCTATTAACATGAGGACCCCAGCTACCTTTCTCGTCAAAGGTGATCCCCAGGTAGGGAAAGGAGGAGACGCGTGCAAGCTTTTCCTGCCCACAGAGAAAGATTTTATGAAAAGGTCTCCTAGAGGCCCTGCCCATAAGCATAACATGAGATTTTTTCGCGTTTATTTTCAGGTCAAGTGAGCCCATAAAGGATTCAAAGGCATCCAGGAGTCGTTGAAGCCCCACCCCGGTACGTGCAAGAAGAACCGCGTCATCAGCGTAAAGGAGAACTGGTATCCCCTGTTCCCCTGCACATGGGATGTCGCTTGTAACGCCCCTAAGGGCAGGCTCCAAAGCATTCACATATAACGTGAACAACAGTGGTGCCAGTATACATCCCTGTCTGACTCCCTTTTCAGAAGCAAAGACATCTGTACACCTTCCATTCGAGGAAACTCTAATTTTAGCAGTAAGGCCAGAGTGTAGGTCAGCCAATAAATTAACTATGGACCTATCCAGGCCCATGTCAAGTAATTTTAACCAGAGCTTAGTTCTGTTGACCATATCAAACGCAGAGGGAAGGTCCATGAAACCAAGGTACATGGACCCATCCTTGACCCTGGTGTATTTCTCGATCAGCAAGTGGAGATTGAGGCATTGATCCAGGGTACTTCTTTTAGGTCTAAACCCATATTGCACGTTAGTCAAGATATTATTCTCTGTAGCCCATTCGTTCAATTTGACTAATATGACTCTCCCTAGAATCTTGACTGAAGAATCTATCAGTGAAATTGGTCTATAACATGCAGGATCCTGCCTATTTCCTTTTTTAAAAACAGGAATAATTATAGATGTTTTCCATGACTTGGGGATATTATCATGGTTTAAGGCATTAAAGACCCTGCAAAGCAATCTTGACCAGAAGTTAGGGAAGCATTTAAAGGCATCAGCAGGAACACCGTCTGGTCCCGGTGCCTTTTTTTTCAGGGTACAATCTATTGCAGATAATACTTCCTTGACTTCAAAGTGCAGATGGTTCCCTATTGGAATAATATTCACATCCTGTTCCCTAGTTTCAGCGTTATTGTGATCTGAATAGATGTCTCTGAAGTGTTTGATCCAACCCTCGTCAGGGATGTTAGTTTCTAGGGGGGAATTATCCTCCCCAGTGAGTAGGGGTTGGTTGACAATCCTCCAGAATTATCCACTATTTTTTAGTATGGCTGGATCAGTGAGTTGTGTCCAGGCTTCATCTTTAAGCTGTTTTTTCCTTTCTGCAATGGCCTTTTTGTATAGTGCTCTACTATTACTGATGAGATCACGATCTTTCGGTACGGTTTTTAAAGCATTGAGCAATGCAGAATGTGCTTTTGAGCAACTGTGATCAAACCATCTTTTAAAAGGTTTCAACTTGGGTTTGCTAGTCACAGAAAGCCTGCAATTTATCTTACTACATATGCTACTAAATGCAAGGATCACCTCCCCATCATTAGATACACTGGATAAACACACTCCGACCTCCTCCTCAGCCTCAGAAAGAACCTCTTGTACGAAGGGTTCTGGGATTATGCTATCCCATTTCAGTCTACGTCCCTGATCCTTAACTTTGAGCTTTCTTTTTTCATAACAAGGACCATAATTACGCCCTAAAAGCTCAGAGGCTACTAGGTCCAGGGAAACTGGGTTATGATCACTGAAAGCGGAGACCCCAGTTCTATACATTAAAACCTTAAGTAAAAAACATGCAGAAATGAAAATGTAATCAATAATAGAGCCATTGTCTGTTCCCTTAAAAGTAGGGGCCCTAACCCCCCCCTCCCCACAGCTGGATTCGTATAAGTTCCATCTTGCAAGGAAGTTCTCTAAACAACCCCCCTGTTTGTTATGTTCAAGATGGACCAGTGCACAATTAGGAGGGGATTCTGAGTCATTGCAAACACACATAAGTGAACAAGGGTGTATATTAAAATCACCCAAAAAGATGATTTCAAATGCATTAACATCTTCACTATAGACTGACAGAAAGTAATCCAATCTACCTAGACTATATGATGTACAGTCGACAGCGTTGGAATTATAAAAATTTATAAAGAAAATATTGGGAGATTCCACACAAGACAATTCAACAATAAGACATTGCTCAGATCCTGAGTCACATTTCTTAAGGCTACCTTTGATGGCTAGTTTAAAGAGGCTTAACAGTCCTCCCTTCGCTCTTCCTGCTGTGCTAGCCACGGCAGGAATACAAAAATAACTGTAGCCGTCAAGAGAGAAACTATTATTTGTGTCCCAGGTTTCCTGCAAAGCAACGATGTCATACTTGGTTATAAAATTTGTCCATGTTGCATTACCTACTTTAGTCCTAATACCTGCTATGTTCCAAGTAAGCATACTGAGTTCTGGCACAATATTCTCTGTTTGATTAGGATGTTCTGACAAAAGTCAGTCATTATGGTCCAAAAAGGATAGAGGTGCAAATCGATTGGACAATAAGAGGGGTTGAGCAAAAGGATTCTGGTATACTAAGGGAGCGGATTGATTTACAATATTCCGGTGTTGTTCACGGCCCCATCTATTGTTTAGATCAGAGTTAATATCCCATCCAAAGGCTGGTGTCTTAGGGTAGGTGACGTTCTGCTGTTCTCCATAAAAGAACTTCAAAGTTAATGGTACAACAGAACCCTGCCTGCGTTGGGGTGGGAGTAAGTTAATGAGGATGTTTGACAACACACCAGAGTGTGAGAAGCTTACTGCCACACAATCCCCCTTAAATTTTTTGGGGCGGTTTCCTAGCCATGAAACCCTTTTAGCGGTTTTAATCTCTTGAGCCAGCTGTTGACCCCCCCCCTGGAGCTAACCTCATATTAGTTGTAAGCCACTGCAAGGCTTTATTAGACAGAGAGGAAGGGGATTCTTCAGTACCGGCTTCTAAGGGTGGTACATTTGCCAGTACAAAAACAACAGGTGAGGCTTCGACTATAAATTGAAGTGGGTCAGTTGGCTGAGCTTGTGCAGTGGGTATCTCAACCGTTAAAGGACCGTCCCCTCTATTATTATTGGTTCCATTAGTTTTTGGGTCTGGAAACTGAGGTGGCGGATTATGTAATACTTCATCTGTATTCTCCCCCTCCTGATCATCAACTTCTCCAATATTATTGTCCAGGTTTGTTACCAACATCGTAACATTATCAACACCCTCTGTTAGTTTCTTCAACTGCCCTCCCAGCTTTTTGACCTCGGATTGTAATTTATCAATTTTGGTGAGTAATGGTTTAACAATGGATTTGATTTTACTATCTATTAAGTCAGCAATTCTATCAAGCAAATCCTCATCATGGCTGACATTAGACTTAACACTTCCCCCTCCAACTTCCTTCAGGTTAACTTTTGGAGTGTTTACCCTCTTCCTCCTAGTCCCAGATCTTAGTCCTCCCCGTTTCGGCGGGTTTTTGGATTTCACAGTGTCTAACCGGGAAGTTTGTTCAGAGATAGAAATATCTTCATCTGTAGGGTCAACACGATTTTCCTGATCCAAATCACTGTCAGAATTATTTCCATGCTCCACAATAAGAACCTCAGGTCCAGACAACATATTATCATTTAAAGTGCCTGATTCCTGCGTGGTGGGGCAATTAGAACTGGCATCAGGAAGAGTCTGCAGGGGAACTAAGTCATCAGGTGAGGGGGTTAGAGAAGGGGACAAACAGTGTAGGTCAGGTGACTGACTCAGACCCAGGGATTCTCTCCTCTGTAGGTTAATTTTTTTCACTGTTTGCACCATGTAGTTTTCCATTGTGTTAGCTGGTGGTGCAGATCCCTTTTTAGACATACTGTTGAATATAACGAAGAGCAAAGACTCCTCAAACACACAGGGAGTTATGTATCATAAACAATACAGTCTTACTTGGACAGTAGGATGCCTCGTGAGCCTTATGCAGGGTTTCCGGCCCAGCCCCTGCCTCCTCCTGCCGATGAGGGCCGTAGAGGGCCCGCCCTTTGCCCGGGCTTCGCCCCGGGCGTCCCGCGTCGCGGGGATTCCGGTGTCTTTATCCCTGTGTTGGCGCTCTCCTTGGCGCATCTGCCGTCACTGTAGACGCGCCGCCGCGAGGCCTGCCGGGAGTTGAAGTCCCCCGGAGCGGCGGCGCGGAGTCCGGTGTCTTACTGACTCTTGGCGGTGGCGGCAAAGGTAAGGGAAGCTTCTTTCTCCCCTGCGTGACTCTCTTGGCGGTGGCGGCGCTTTAGGCTGTGTCTCCCCCGCTCTGCCGGGGTTCCGGTGTCTTTATCCCCGCGTTGGCGCTCTCCTTGGCGCGTCTGCCGTCACTGTAGACGCGCCGCCGCGAGGCCTGCCGGGAGTTGAAGTCCCCCGGAGCGGCGGCGCGGAGTCCGGTGTCTTACTGACTCTTGGCGGTGGCGGCAAAGGTAAGGGAAGCTTCTTTCTCCCCTGCGTGACTCTCTTGGCGGTGGCGGCGCTTTAGGCTCTGTCTCCCCCGCTCTGCCGGGGTTCCGGTGTCTTTATCCCCGCGTTGGCGCTCTCCTTGGCGCGTCTGCCGTCACTGTAGAAGCGCCGCCGCGAGGCCTGCCGGGAGTTGAAGTCCCCCGGAGCGGCGGCGCGGAGTCCGGTGTCTTACTGACTCTTGGCGGTGGCGGCAAAGGTAAGGGAAGCTTCTTTCTCCCCTGCGTGACTCTCTTGGCGGTGGCTGTGGCGGCGCTTTAGGCTGTGTCTCCCACGCTCTGCCGGGGTTCCGGTGTCTTTATCCCCGCGTTGGCGCTCTCCTTGGCGCGTCTGCCGTCACTGTAGACGCGCCGCCGCGAGGCCTGCTGGGAGTTGAAGTTCCCCCGGAGCGGCGGCGCGGAGTCCGGTGTCTTACTGACTCTTGGCGGTGGCGGCAAAGGTAAGGGAAGCTTCTTTCTCCCCTGCGTGACTCTCTTGGCGGTGGCGGCGCTTTAGGCTGTGTCTCTCATCCGCCACAGTGCCTTCACAATCAAGATCAGGAACCCACATTCTTGTCCCAAATAGGACCTCATAAGGAGTGACACCCCCTAGAGAACTTTTTGGCATGTTATACAAGGCTCGCTGTACCCCATATAAGTGATTGACCCAGCTACCACCCAGCCTAATACTCTAGCTGTTAAAGATTGCTTTAAGTCCCGGTTTTTCCTCCCCACAACTGAATTTCCCTTGGGATAGTACGGAGAGGAGTACCGCAAAGCTACATCCAAACCTCCCATGGCTTCCTTGTAAGCCCTATAGCTAAACGTGGGGCCACAGTCAGAATGTAATGTGCCAACTGCGTATGTCTCTATAAAGACTTGCAAATCTTTGATAACAGTTCGAGTGTCAGCCGAGTCCTGAGGCCATACCCTTCGGAAGCTCTAGCAGGAATCCACTGCAACCATGATGTACTTGTAAGCCCCGTCAGGTTGTAAGGGGCTGCAGTGGTCCAAATAGACACACTGAGTGGTCTGTTTGATATTAGCAATGGTGTCTGCACTGACTGTGTTATGGTGGAGCCCTTCATCTGTTGATAGATGTCACACTTTAAGAGATAATCTTTAGTCTGCTTTGTTAACCCTAGCTACCAATAGCATTGTTTCAGTGAAGAAACTGTCACCGTAACTCCTGCGTGCGCAGAAGCAAGACCCTCATGTGCAGCTAAAATTAAGCCCAATCTGCGATCCATGTTTGCCGTATTACTCTATCCCCCACTCCTGGAATCTGAGCAAATGGAACTTGTAGGAGTACTTTAGTAGAAAACTTTTCGGCAGTGCCTTGTTGTCTTTGCATGAGCCAATGACAGCTACTGTTATCTGTCCGTCTATTCTTGTTTTTGAATGAGTGATTGCAGATATGGAAGCAGTTCATACTGCCCCCTTCGTGGCTTCATCAGCCAATGAATTGCCTTCAATGTGAACGCCATCATGTTGACTCAGCGTGTGTATCACGTGAGCTCTTGGTATCTCGTTTTTCAACTCAGCTACCTGTACCCACAGCATTTTATGCTTAATTGTGCAACCTTTTGAGTCCTTAAACCCATTTTGTCCCCAGGAGTGAAGATATTCATTGTATGATTGGACACAGTAAAAGGAACAAAACGCAATTAGCGTGGGGAATTCTTGATCCGTAATTATCAGTGCCAGTAATAAAGCTTTTAATTCTGCCAGCTGAGCTGTGCAGTCTCCTAGAGACTGTGGGGCATATTAGCAAGAACTTGCGATATTTATCGCAAAACGCGCTTAGCGCGTTTATTTTTATCGCTGCCTATCGCTGGATATTTCAGCGGAGAAAACATGCTATTAGCAACGTTTATCTCCACTGTGATAAAATAGCCAGTGATAGCAGCAAAATGCCTGAATATCGCTGGAAATCCAGCGAAATTCATGCTTTAACGCCATGGTGCACTTAGCCTGAAAATCCACCTCCCATTGAGGATACAAGTAAATCAGGTTTTCAGCAGGTGTTAAATACTAGCGATAATCACACTTAGCGTGACTTTTTTTATTGCTTCGCCTGCGTTGGTAATAGGGGGAAGTAGTGTTAACAACTGTTTTCAGTCGCTTCTAGTTGGGAATTCCTACCTTGCATGTAATTAGCGATAATCATAGCTGGCATGCAAGACGATAGGAAAACCGTCCACTAACACCAGAAAGCTGTCGCTAACACCTGTTAGCGAGAGCTTGCTGATAGGGCGATAATAAAATTGCTGCTTTAGCAGCAAAAAGTGCCGCTAAAGCGGAGATAAAGCCCTTGCTAATATGCCCCTGTTTTTATGTGCAGCTTGGATGGAACTTGCCATACTGCATACAACCTTTTACAATCGCACACACAGCGCTGTAATGTTGTTTACTTCCAAAGGTCGGCTGAGCAGATGCGTCAGTGTAAATTATGCATTCATACTGGTCTAGAGGCATTATTTCATTCCGGAGAGGATATTCTTGTTCATATTGCAGAAATGCTTGTGTTTTTAGACTTGGGTCATATCTGTATTTTAAATGTGATGCAGTGAGAGAATTAGCCCATTGTATCCATCTTGGATGTAAGGCTTTAGCATTAGGAACGCTTGCTTTTGTAGCAGCCTCTAAGGCCGATACCAGAGTCACGACAATTATTCATTTCCCCTGAGCCAATGCTCTTTCTCTCATTACAGCAGTCTGTACGGCTGTCAGAATTTGTTCTGTAGATGCAAAACGCATCTCAGCGTTTGTGTACAAGTGTGATTTGTATACTATGGGTACTGTTTCACCTTCATTGTATGATAAGTAGGTGTACCCAGGTTGACCTCCAACTATACGGATTACTAGGTTGTGAATATTTACCCGTGTCTGTAAATGTTTTGACGCTATCATGTCAGCTTGTCGGGAACAAATTATCTCTGTGTGTTCCATGTGTCCATTGCCAAACTGAAAAATCAGGTCTTTTGAGGTCGTAGAAAGGTTTAAAAACTTTTGCGTAATCCAAAATATATGTTCTGCCAAAATTCAGGAATCCCAGTATGGATTGTACATTTTTCAATGATTTTGAAGGTTGGAGCAGCACATTATTTCCCCCAAAAATTAGCTGCCAGGCTTTTCCCTTCACTTGAAAGCTCATATCCCAAAAAAAGGACATTGAGGTGGGCTATTTTTGATTTTTTTAATGTTAAATTTTTAGCTGTCAGAGGCAAATCCCAAAATAATGGTGCTCACCCTGGTCAAATGTTCCTCCAAGTCATCATCCATCAGATAAATATCCTCTACATAGGACAATGCCTCCTCGTGCAGATTCTGAAGTAACTCAGTTACCCTGGCATAAAATAACCCCGGGCTGTTCCTATACCCCTGGGGGAGTCGACAAAATTGATGTTATTACCCCAGCGCTGAGAATGCTGTCAAATATCAGCTCTCAGGTGCTATATTTTGGCTGAAGAATCCACTTGAGATATCTAGTATTGTTTTGTATTTTTTCCGCACAACGTTACTCATTAATGCGCCACTGTGTGCATTCTGTACTGCAAATGTTTTTGTGCATGAGTTCAGATGTCTGTAGTCTAAAACTAGACTATGTGAATTTTCTGGTTTCTTTTACGGAAAACAAAGGATTTTTCATTGAAGAGGTGCAGGTTTTAATCATACCCTGGTATTCAAGTTGTTTTAGTGGTATCACGTGATGAGCAGACTCTTTATCCCACCCAGCATGGTTGCGATATAGTGCAGAATCAATGGCTACCGCCCACTCCGGCGCCTATGTGAGTTTTTAAGTGTGTGGGAACGAGGTCAGAAAAAGCTGGAAAGATTACCATTTCTCCCTTTGGGCACTCCATAACAATAGCAGGCAGCCAATCTCTTTCAGCTCAAATAATGTCATAGCCAAAAGTTAGGTTCTCCCAAAAGAGCCCTTTAATTTTTCTGGGCTTGTCCCCTTCCATTTGGAGTATTAGTTCATGTAACCTATGTGGGACGCTTACCCTGGTATCAGGTGTTTCCACCATGATGTATTCACTCAGCTCTGCTGTCACTAGAAATTCCATCAGGTTCCGGCGAGCTATTGTTACTTCTGCTGCACTGTCCAGCATTGTCAGAGCCCATTCCCCGTTCAGTAGTTGAGTCCTCAGAATTCTGGGCATGTCTGATCTTAAGACCTGCTACTTTCTTCTATTTGAATTGGTGTTTTTGTTTTGGCTTTTCTTCCTTTTAGGGTGCGTAGTATTAAATGTGTTGTGCATCTCTGGATTTTGTACACTCTTCTTGCCTGTGGTCTGACCGTCCTTCCCTCTTTGAATTTTTTGATTAACCCTGAAAGCAACAAGAGGAACGTGTATCAGTGTCATGATACCTGTCAGTTTTTTTATGTTATCTCTATTCCTAAGGTTATACCACTTTTCAGAGGGCTCCTGCTGAGGGGACTTGCCTCTGTATTGAGATCAATTCTTTTGTTGTTTGTTATTATCCCATTTCTTCTTTGAAGAAGCTGGTATTTGCTTGGGTTGTTCTTTTTCTGGACCTCCCATTAGTTGAGGTTTTACTGATCTAGCTCCTAAACACACTCTACCTAATTCTGCAGAAGCAGTTTCAATAAATTTAGGTCATTCTGTCTCCTTTTGTAAAGGAGTGAAATCTCTCAGGCGAAGAAAAGGGAAGGGATCCCTGATGATCACATCCTATTTGTGACTGTCCCTTCCTTTTCCCCTGTTCCTTAAAACCAAAAAAGAAAAGAACTTATGCAATTCATGTAGTATCCATTTGATAAAATCAAAGACAGATTATAGAGAACATACCAAACATGCGATATACTCATAAAGAATTTGAACAGTTCTAGAAACCCAAAGGAGTTACTTTGAGGAGATATATACTGTGTAGTGTCGCTAGTTTTCTTGTACGTGAATACCTAATTCTTCATCTAAGTTATGCCCTTTTTCAAATCTACATTGTAGATTAAGAATATGCCAGGATTCTCTTTTCCTAAATTGTAGGGTTCTGTTCACATCTCCGTAATTCTGGTGTATCTGCTCTATAATGAAATACTGGTGAAAGGGGATAGGCGCACCCTGCCATCATGTCTCAGTATCATTACCTCTAGTATATGAGTGGCGGCGTGAAGACCGTGTTCCCTGAGAAATGCAAACACACGCTGTGGTCTTCTTCTGGGACTCCGCTTTATCGGCTTCAGGCAAGATGCAGCATCTACAAAGTGCCAAGTGAGCTGGCAGTAGGTGAGACCTTTTCTGGCAGAATCTTGTTAAATTATCTGGGCGAAGGACCTCTTCTGACAAGTGGCAGTCCTTATATACTAAATTTGATCAGAAATTGTAATATCTGACATATAAGAATGTCTGACATAGATTATGTTCATCAAGTTGTGTAGCTTAGACGCTTCCTAGTGAAGATATATACAATAAACGTACGGCAATTCAGAATTCAATATTTTGGCTATATGTCTGTGTTTGTTCTTATCTAACCTTGACATGGTGAAAAGTTGACAATTGTCCATGACAAATGTTGCATCAAGTGTTGTCTCTATGTCATTAATCCAATGACTTGATGCTTTCACAGTTCTAAGAAAGATAAGGCTAGCTGACATATGTGTCTAATGGCAGACATAACATTGATTCCATAAACATCTGTGAATATGGTGACTTCCATTGTCTAAGATTGAGAATATGTCGACCTACATTACCTAAGATGGAGTCAGGGCCTACATAAACTGCAGTCGGACCGTGGGGGCTTTACGTCGACATGCTGTCACAGCATCTTCCTGATTGGCAGGAGTAGAGAACCACTGTAAATCATTCTTCCCACCCCCCCAAGGACCACTATTCAGCTACATCTTTTAGAGAAAGTGGAACTGCTAAATGAATACCAGTGGAGCCTCTGCTGGCTCTGGAGGCTTTCAGTCATAGGCTTGGACTCATCTGACCCAACACAATGCCCTTACCTTGCCTGTATTATGAGGTTGTCTTCATGCATTCATACTTTTCCTACCTGCGTTCACCATGTTAGGTTTAGAGGTTCCAGCAGGAGAAAACAAATAATGGCCACCACATGCAGGGAGAAAACTCTGCTCATCGTGCCCAATACCTTTTTTTGTTTTTCACAAACAAACTTCCAAAGATTGGTGAACAAGAAAAAAACATGGCACCATCTTGTCATTTCTCACCAATGTACTCCCACCTTTTTTGGAAGGATACTCTCTTCAGAAATAAACCACTGTTGAGGTGGAAAACTGAGAATAGGCTGGAGGCCCACCACATGGTGAGGCAGGTGATGCCTCTGCCACCCCAAAGGCCCAATAAATTCAGAGGCCCCTGCTGGGGTTTAAATGACTCACTCACCATGCTCACGAATGCTCAGCAAAATCAGAACTAATATTGCTGAGGTGTCTTGACTCAAGTACGAAAATGCCTCCTACTTGACATCTGCTTATGACAGAATTTCTACTGTTGCCACTAGCTTACTATATTGTGTACTCTCCCATTCTTGTCTATGCCTAACTTTAGCTTTTCATTTTCACAGAGGTGCAGATTATTGGTCTCCATGGTAATGAGAAGCTTGCCATCCTCCGAGGCTGCCCTGGGAGCTCAGGAGCAGCAGGACCTAAAGGAGAACCTGGAGTCCCAGGAGCAAAAGGTAAACTCTTAAATGGGAAGTAACAGGCCCTTGATATTTGGGTGAGTCTGGCCTTTACAAATGGCACTAGTATTCAGCAAACCCATTTGATATCTGCCTCAGCACATGCTTACATCTGCATCACTTGACAGCTGTTCTTGTCATTAAAAAAGCCTCCGTCTGAGTGAAAACCTTTTTGTATGTCAGCACCAAACTGGGAATTCACTGCCTTTCAGCTGCATGCTATGTCTAATAATTCTACTTCCCATAAGGCCACTAAAACCTGTTTGTTTCCATGAACAAGCAAATTTTTAGCTTATTTTTACCTTATCTATTATCTCAGTGCCAAGTCCCTTTTCAAGGTCACTGTGCGCTCTGGATCCACGATGGAGTCCATAAGAAGTCAGACTCTACATCAAAGGATGAGGATGAGGGAATGATTCCTCCAGTAAATGGGGGAATGGAGAGCAGGACTGACAGAGATACTGGCAGGGGCATCAGAAGACCCACCATCAACTATGACAGGAGTCACAATCAGTGTATTTAGGGGGTAGGGTGGTCCTTATTTGATTTTTATCAAAAGCTTGATCAAAACCCTGAGCACAATGGAAAACAGAGGGACAACAAACAGCAGCCCTATGGCCATTGAAATGAAAAGGCAAACTCTTTCCAATCTACTGCCAATAGAGTCATTAGAGACATTTAGCAGAAGTCTGGGAGAAGGGCATTTGACTAGCTGGGCCACATTGAGGAAATTGATCTTAAATGCCAATTTTCATGATACCTCGTGTAAACTACTCCCCACAGTACAAATAGTTCATCATTACAGCTTGTGTGCAGATAAAGATCACAACTTTGTGCATGAATCCCCTAGGCTGTCGTCACAATATTATTTTTTTCTAGTGCTGTTTTTAGGATTTATTTTTTAAATATCTCACATATTATGTTTCAGGAGACAATGGTGCACCAGGAATTCATGGGAAAGTAGGTCCATCAGGAGAGACAGGTAAGGCTAGGATGCAACAAACAAATGGACATTAAGTAAAGTTCTGCTGCCTGGGAATGGAAGGAGGCAAAATTACATTTTTGCTTAGTCCCTCAAAACCCCTTCACAGGATGATAATAGGTATAATTTAATGTCTCTAGAATATAAAGGAGTAAATGCGTTTAGAGTAAATCTTTTTTTCATTCAAATTGTGTAGCCGATACTGTTTTATGGTCTTTGTGTCCTTAGCAGGATAGCCATCCCTTGGTGTACTCAGTTAGTGTACCATTCTTGGGTGCAATCAGTTACTAATATTCCTGGCCATGCTGACAAAGGATTGGCTGAAGTGAATCTGACAATGAATCCAGGAGCACGGGACGACTTTCATGCTATCCATGAGGGGCTCTGCGTAGTGATGTAAGAGAAGAGTTGCCCTGGGTTTACTGAATGACAGGTCTTTAATGGTCCTGATTGTCCTGCTAATTGCGCACACACATACACTATGATAATGGTTCAGCGTGGGCCCAGTACCCAGAACTCCTGGAAGCAGGTGGTGAGTGTAGGGTTTGATGGCCATTCTACTTGGAACCTGCACTGCAGTGACAAAGATAAATACAGTTCTAAATAAAATGGGTACCTCCTGGAAGGTACCATGAAATGGGTTAAATGCAGTATGACTGATGGTAAATAGCTCCGGTGGTACTGGTTATTCTTTTCAGGGTGAGTAATTAATTAAACTGGAAATATGTTAACACGTCTTCTTCTTTTTAACCCCTATTGAGTTAAAATATTGCCTTGAAACACAGCTGCCCTCTAGTGCCTCTGCAGCATTCCTGTAGCTAGAGAGTTGCCAGGATGGCCACAAGGCCAGGTGTGATCTGGTTCACTTCTCTGTCAGGAGCAGATGTGGGCCACTAATAGAAGACCTGTTGTGGAGGTAGTAGGCTTTGGGGTGTGATGCAGCATTTCTTGCTCCTAAGACAGTTTAGGGGTGATGTAATTCCCAAAGGGGAGGATTGTGCGAATAGGCAAGGGGCTTTAAATATAGAATGTGAATTACAAGAAGGAAGGATGCCCCAACAACGATTTAGGCCTATAGGTGCGCTTGAGCTCTTGGCGTGAGAATATCTCACTGTGCATGGTGCATTGCTATAGTGTTTGCTCCAGAGTTTCCTGCCTACCTGCTATGGCAGAAGAGAGCCAGTGTGCTGCTCTCTAATGAATCACATGATCCAGGCAAAGGACTGCTCTACATTGTTGTAGGAGAGACTGTATGGCCCAAATGGTCTAGAACACCAGCCATAAGAGGCTGAAGCTGCACCTTGGCATGGGTCATGGGTGGTGTTCAGTGATGCTCAGCAACATGTCTGAATCACTAACCCACTGTTTGCAGTGAGCTGAGACAATTAGTCATTCCCCCCTTGACTGCCAACCATTAATTCATCATGAAAGGCGTATCTTGTATTCTCTGCCTGCCTCTTCATGGGGTGTGATGTCACCTGCACTCCAGTGTTGTCACATTTCAGATGAGGCTGCTGACGGCTGACTGGAAAGATATTCACCTCTGTGGATGATAAATCTTTTTACCTGACTCACTCCTTGTGCTCCCACCTTACTACAGTCTACTCTATGCAATAATCCATTCAGACTTTCACCGCACAAACATGGATGCTTCTTTGATCACATCAATGCAAGGAGTACATCAGAAGACGTTGCAGGTTACACCCCACCAAGAGTAAGATACTTCTCTGCATCCTCATGTCCCAAGTAGTGTAAATGCTAGCTCAACATTCTTGGTGACGTAGAAATATTCTGGATTAGAATCATATCTCTTATCTGCCCGTGCGCACATAAAACCGAGGGGAAATCATTGTGCAACAATCTTCTGCGCGCAATGCACATCATTATATCCAGGGACCTAGCGGTGTCATGGAATTAAGGGGAAGGCCTCACCATTCACAGGGCCCTCTATCTTGTCTCTACTTCCCTCTCTTTCAGTCTCTCCTTTCTGTCTCTCTTGTTCTTCCCAACCACAGAGCTTTGAGACAACTTTAGAGTGGCATAAGACGCTATACAAAACTCCAGGACACCACTTACACGAGTAATGCTCAATTTACTCATTTGTGTTGGGTCTAAACTAGTTGTGTGCCACAGGCAGGACAGTAAAATAAATCTTACCTTAATCTAAAAAGGGCCTTAGTTTATGGCTTATTGCGCAGGTCTCTATATATATCTCAGGGGAAACCCAATAAACCATACGGCATCTGGGACGTTACAATAAAATAAGTGCAATGATGCCTCTGGTATTTCTTTTAAGGAACCTTCTTGTTGGAGGACAGATACTACAAATTGTCTGTCCAAGAGTGTTAATTTACACACAGAAAGAATCTAATATTCTTTGTTTATCTACTCGCTATCAAAAAACATTATACCAACAAAATTATACACAAACACAAAAAATTGGTTAAGGTTACTTGTTTTAGTCAACCCAATTTTTCTTTACACTAGGATATTTTGATTTTGTTTCAGTTTATATACATAAAAATCCAGACGTCATATGTCTATCCACATAATATACACTGTAAAATAAGACATAAACAATACGCATGAAAAACACACTTTTATACCCTTATTATCCCAGGTTCAAATGAAGCCCAATCTTTTACATAAGGAAATTCATGGCATAATCTTTTTGAGCCTTAATTCCTTTTTCACAATCACCATTTAGTCATAAAGCCTAGGAAGCTAAAATAACTTTATACTTCTTTTTTGAAGAGCTCTCGTAGAATTTATCAAAATCAATTCCACATTTGTATGGTGTTGGACTATGGTAAATGTCGACGCGTTTCAGCCTATCAAAACAATTTGAGGCCTCCTCAGGACTTTAGGCAACAAGTACAGAATTACCTAAAAAAGAATAATACAAAAATAAGTACCTATTTATATACATCTACGACTATAACAATCACTGACCCATTGTGGCAGCATTTGGATCCTTGTTGGAACCTCTCGCACAATATGTGGATATATTTTTGGTTCCACTGGTTAAAGAAATACCTGCGTATATTAGGGATACCATGGACTTGATATCGAAGGTGGAGGGATTACCTTTTGACCCAGAGAAACAACTACTCTCCACCTTCGATATCGAATCCCTTTACACCAACATACCTCAGGATGATGCCCTGAGTGTGTTGGAATTTGTACTAGAGTTGAGGATTCGCCCACATCAAGTACCCACTAAATTCATTGTTCAACTAGACCAGATTTGCTTAAAGAATAACTTTTTCAACTTTAAAGAAAAACTATACCTCCAAATATCGAGGGTGGCAATGAGTTGTAGTTTTTCTCTGGAAATTGCCAATTTGGTGATGGGCCAATTTGAGTTCAAATGGATATATAGCGACACCAACCCTTTTAAACATCAAGTGGAGTGTTGGTGTCCCTATATAGATTACATTTTTATGATCTGGAACGGAGATGGAACAGAACTTACTGAGTTTCACAATTGGTTGAACCACCGAACACAAGAATTTAATTTTACGATGTCGAGTGACCCCAATAAAATCAATTTTTTGGATGTTTATATCGAGCATGAGGACGGGAATTTGTGTGTCAGCTTATACACAAAACCTACAGACCGCAATACTTTACTGCATTTTAGCAGTAATCATCCCCGTACCCTGAAGGAGAATCTGCCGTACGGCCAATTTCTCCGTATTAGGAGGAATTGTAGTAATAAACAACAATACTTCTTCCATGCCAATATCTTAAAAGAGAAATTGATTACACGAGGTTACCCTAAAAGATTGACTAAAGTTGCGCTCAAAAGAGCTTGGTACACCCCAAGAAACACCCTGCTGGTACTTAAAGTTAAGGATAATACCACTACCCCATTGACGTGTGTACTAACTTTTGATCCAAGAGCTAACAAGGTCAAAAAGGTGATTCAAAAAAATTGGAAACTGTTGGGTGACCTAGATATACCCAAACCTTTGTTTGCGTTTAAGAAAGGGCAAAACATTCGAAGTCAGCTAGTGAGAGCCAAGAGTAACACTGGAAAGTTAATGCTGAGAGATACTAGAGATCTTTTAGGTTTGCCTCCAGTGATTGGTCATTTCAAATGCCATGATTGTGCGGCATGTGACTTGACGAAGGACTCAAAAGAAATTAACATCAATGGCAATACACACGTTCAAAGAAAATTCTCAAACTGTAATTCGAAAAATTTGATTTACTGTATTAAGTGTCCATGCGAAAATTTTTACATTGGACAAACTACTCAGGCAGTAAAAAACATAAATCCAGGATCAAATGTCAGACCATAGGGGCTCCTTTGGTCAATCATTATTTCACACACAATCATTCATTTACAGATATGTACTGGTCAGTATTGTGCTGTGTGACTACTCAGAGTAAACGAGAAACAGAGGTTAAACTCAACCAATTGGAAGCAAGACTGATTGAAAAATACCAAACTTCGAAAACAGGGTTAAATGATAAAGATGAGGTTTGGTCATCACTTAGTTGAATAGTGTATACGATCACAAGTATGTATTTAATTTGACCATAATACCATAATATATAGAGATGCCCCATTTCTCTATATATATAAAATTGTCTGATCTGTACCTGTTGATATTGTGACTGTGTGTTTGTAAATAAACTTTTTTTATTGTATATTCTGTAATATATATGAAACTACCTTAGATTGTAAGAGGCACTGGCAACTAATTGGGATATAAGGTCTCTATATTACTCATTTGATACAGATATTAGAATTATTCTGTGTTGCTTGTATATCGTAATTATTTTTTTATTTGTTATAGGACCGCAATATAGACTTTTACAGCACCACATCTTTTGATTAAAGATATTGATGGTTGGAAGCTATGTAGAAACCCCTTTTTTTAGTCGCCATCTTGGATCAGGCATTGCTATAGATCCCAAACAGTGAGTCCGTTTTCTTTCTAGTTTGGAATACTGCCGGAATAGTCTGTTGTTGGTTTCTTTGCACTACGTAGGGAAGGATATAAATAGCGGGGTGATTCTGTTCTTCCGGTAGCGTGAACGAGAGGCGCATTGCTAACGGAGTTGATTACTTCAAACGAAAGGGGCTGGATCTAACTCTGGAGTGACTTGAGATCGATTGAATTATTCACGGCACCCCGTTTCTCTTATGAGATGACTTGACATGTAAGTAATGGGGCCCACTATAGTTCAAGGTGCCATTACCGACCTTGAGTAACGAATAAATGTAGTTATATGTATTAGATTTTAGTTTATACTCCCCTTTATTTATTTTTTATTTTAGAAAATTGGATAGCTGAGTCTGGTCAAGTTTATTACGTAGCACTACCCAAAGTGGTAGGTGCAAGAGATTGTTTTTCCTCGATGTTGAGAGGTAGAGGACGACACTGATATCTGTTGTACTAAGAGGTGTAACACAACTTATTGTTGGTAGGTTTGTTTTGTTTTGTATTGTGGTATTTGACGGTGGATGCACTATTATGTAGTAAACACCGCTCACATTCTGTGGTGTTGGTGGATTATGGGTCTATCACAATAAGGATTTGTGCACTTTAGGTGGTGTTATTTCATTTCTTTAGCTTTTTTCTATAAGCATGTTACCAAGACCTCGAGAATTTTGCTTCTCCGTACACTTTAGAGGCACCTTTGAGCGCTCGTGTCCGTGATTGTTATAGTCGTAGATGTATATATACATAGGTACTTATTTTTGTATTATTATTCTTTTTTAGGTAATTCTGTACTTGTTGTCCAAAGTCCTGAGGAGGCCTGAAATTGTTTTGATAGGCTGAAACGCGTCGACATTTACCATAGTCCGACACCATACAAATGTGGAATTGATTTTGATAAATTCTACGAGAGCTCTTCAAAGTATAAAGTTATTTTAGCTTCCTAGGGTCTATGACTAAATGGTGATTGTGAAAAAGGAATTAAGGCTCAAAAAGATTATGCCATGAATTTCCTTATGTAAAAGATAGGGCTTCATTACAACCCGGGATAATAAGGGGATAAAAGTGTGTTTTTCATGCGTATTGTTTATGTCTTGTTGTACAGTGTATAATATGTGGATAGACATATGACATCTGGATATTTATGTATATAAACTAAATCAAAAAATCATAGTGTAAAGAAAAATTGGGTTGACTAAAACAAGTAACCTTAACCAATTTTTTGTGTTTGTGTATAATTTTGTTGGTATAATGTTTTTTGATAGCGAGTAGATGAACAAAGAATATTAGATTCTTTCTGTGTGTAAATTAACACTCTTGGACAGACAATTTGTAGTATCTGTACCAGAGGCATCATTGTACTTATTTTATTGCGCAGGTCTCAGCATGACCAATGTTTTCACAATGCCCCACTGATTCTAGTAGACATATCTCATTGGAAAAAAAGGAGAGTAGAAAATGTCACAGAGGGGTAGAGCAAAGGCAGCTCCCTTACAATTCTACAATATAATCATATCAACAAACTTCATGTTACACAATGCTGATAACCCCAGCTTTCTGAGCGATTCTTCAATGAGATTGATTTGAAGAAATACAAAAACGACGATGTTGGTAATCGTTAAAGGCCTGGTATGTAATGTTATGCATATTTGTGAAGTGTACCATCACCTGAAAGGGTATTCTGGCACGGAGCAGGTGTGTGTGTGCATAGCCTGGTTTATGGTAGGTTGGTTAATTGAAAAGTCAGGTCTTCAGCTTCTTGTGGAATGCAAGAAGACAGGAGGAGGCTTTGAGTTGGATTGGGAGGTCGCTCCCATCTTTAAGAGCGTTGTAAGAGAATGCTTGTCCTCCTGATCTGGTTCTGTGTATGTATAGGATGTGTTCATGTAGGAGTCCTTTGGAGTGGAGGTGCCTGGGTGATTGGTGGAAGGAGATGTGACTGTTCAGGTAGGTGGGGTTTGAGTAGTGTCTTGAATGTGTGTGTGATGGAGCACTGGTTCCGTCTTACCATTTATCCTGCAATGAACCTTTGATAGTTACCTGAGAGGTAAAGGGGAGTCAACATAATGTTAACAGTTCAATTTACAGTGTAACCTGTTTGGTTAAACATGAAGGACCTGAAATTGATAGGTAAAGTCAAATGAGTTTATTGCAAATTAAGGGCCAAACGAAAGTATATAAATCTCAAAAACATGTTGTAGAGATACAAAATAACCACGGGTATGCCAAAGCGTAGAATGAAATCCAGTCTTAGTTGCATAAAGCATACAACATATTTAGTTGCAGTAATACAGCAGATAAGAAATAGAATTTGAGAGCCAGTATACAAGTTTCGATTACTCCATTCATGAATACATCTAAAGCCACCTAAACTAATTCTAAATTAAAGTTGAAAACTAGAGAAACCTAGTTAAATCAAGAAAAGCAGGAAAAGCAGGAAGGTGTCAGCATATTGGCGACTTCCGTAAATGCTCTCCAAAACAAGCCAAAGTATAACATAAAGCCATACAATGGAAATATGAGCAAAGGGTATCTGCCCAAAGACTATAGTGTGAACATCACAAAACATTTGAGAATCCATGTCATCAACTCCAATAGATTTCCACCTTGTCACAGTAGAAATTGGCAACTTCAATCAGTTTTCCCATCCTACAGTTCGAACATCAGGATGATCTTGGATGCCTCCCTGCTCCTGATACGACATGAATAGGAGTCTTTTCTTAGTGCCTCTCATTCTTGCCGAAAGTTCTACTCTCATACCACGCTATCTAT
The DNA here is from genome assembly GCF_964263255.1 of Lissotriton vulgaris. Taxonomy (NCBI): domain Eukaryota; kingdom Metazoa; phylum Chordata; class Amphibia; order Caudata; family Salamandridae; genus Lissotriton; species Lissotriton vulgaris. Next base: position 194,361,227 of record NC_141693.1, on the reverse strand, counting down.
AATACACAATATGCCTTTCACTGGCTATGAGATTATGAGAACGCACCTGCAAAGGAAAGAGCATTGTAGCACCACCAAAACTTTCACGTTGAAGGTTAAACTTGGAAGACCAAATGCTTAAGGCCTTTGGTTACGATAACTTGATAAAACTGTCAGTGTACATGGTCAATATATGCTATTATATGCACATGTGATTAAAGAATAAATAGAAACATCCATAAATGAATCCATAAGTACATAAAATACAATTTCAATAAAAGCAGTATAGCTCAAAAAGCACAAATGTTTTTCTACAGTGAATACACTTCAGCAGTATGCTTAATACTTCATTCTACATTACTAACATTAAGGCTCACAAAATATATGGTGCTAAGTGCACGTAAATATTACACATCTGTGACGTGTAATGGTGTAGCTAAAATTACATTGCTTCTATCCCCCCTCTGATGGAGAATTTAGCCATCACAATCACAATATAGATCTTATCAGATTGACCAGTTAAAACCTTGTTGTTTTTATCATTTTTCCTCTAGACTCTTCTAGACGTTTCATGTCATCATAGTATCTACACTGACTCTCCTCTAACTCTACATCCGGTCTCTTCCTTTCCACTCCCAACCTTACTTTTATACACTTATATCTCTTATACATCACCCCCAGGAATATAACACAAAGGGCAACTGTTAGAAGTGGGGGTCTCTAGTTGGCAGAGGTAGGTACCTGTGTGCAAATAGGGACCCTGGCTTCTAGTCAGGGTAAGGGGCTACACTTCTAAATTAACCCCTGCTGACCCCCATTGGTAGCTTGGCATGAGCAGACAGGCTTATCTCAGAGGCAGTGTGAAAAGCATTTGTGAAAACATACAGAAACACAGTTGAAACACTACAAATGGACACCACACCAGTTTAGAAAAATAAGTAATCTTTACTAAACTTAACACAAGACCAAACAACAGAAATCCACAATACTGTAATCAAAAATAGACTTTAAAATGGTAGAAATAGCTTAGTTCAATGTAGATGGTAAATGCGTCACTTTATTGTCAAAGTACCTTGGATGCGTCATGCAATACAAACAAAAAGGGTCGCAGGCAAGGTGATACGTCGGTTCCTTGCTTCGGGGAGGTGATGCGTTGGTTCCTTACTGCAGCGCAGGGGAGGTGCTGCGTCGGTTCCTTACCGGAGAGGAGGTGATGCGTTGGTTTCTTACTGTGATCCGGTGCGATGTGACAAGGTGGCGCCTCGATGCGATGCGACGATCTGGTGCGATGCGACAGAATAGCGTCTTGATGTGATGCAACAGCGATGGATGAGATGTGTGCAGCACGACAGCCATGAAGCGAACTCAGTTACTTCTGAGCCTCGAAAGGCCCTGCGACATGCGTATCCGGTGATGCGAAGGCGACCTCTGCGGCAGCGACACGCTTCTCTGGGGATGCAACCCGCTCTGTCGATGATGCGTCGGCAAACAGCTGCGGCACACTTCTTCGGCATGCGACAGCAACTGCTGCGGCAGCGACAAGCTTCTCCTCATTGTGCCGCGCTTCCAGCTCCCAGTGACTTGCAGTCTTCTCAGAGGGCCCAAACAACAGCGGGCACCTCTCTGCAGGCAGAATTCCTCAGCAAGGGAATTCAGGGGAGCTAGTGGTAAAGTCTTGTAACCCTGAGACTTCAGGCAGGAGGCACGCACAGTTCAAGCCCTTGGGGATTCTTCAAGATTGCAAAAGTACACACAAAGTTCCTTTTCTCCTTTCCTTGACAATAAAGTAACCACTGCAGGCCAACCCCCACAGCACAGCACAGGGGCAATCCCCTCCTTCAGCTTCCTTGGTTCTTCTCCTTGGCAAAGGGTCATCTTGATTCCCAGAAGTGATCTAAAGTTCTGGGGTCTGGGTCCCCCTTTTTATACACACAAATCCTTTGTTTCTGAAGGCAGAGAGTGTCTGTACCTAGTCCAAACCATTTCTGGGTGCATTCTGGCAGTGCACAACCTCTTACTTTGTCACTGTGGGCCAGGGTAATCAAAAACACCATAGAAGGTGGAGCCAGCATTGTGGAAGGCAGGCACAACCCTATTCAGGCCCAGGTGCTACTTCTCCCACCACTCCTCATGCAGATAGTTCTATTCAGCCTTGTGCTGACTCACCCTGTCTCCTGGAGCCACCCCAGCCACTGTCACTCACATACCAGACATGGAATACACAACCTAGCAGAGGCAGGCTTGGATGGTTAGGCAAGAAAATACCTACTTTCTGAAAGTTGTATTTTCAAACACAGAATGATAAAACCAACTTCACTAAAAGATGTATTTTATCATTCTGAGTTCAGGCATACTAAACTCAAATTTCTACCTTGTTCGCTGAGTCAGTTAGGATTTTAAGATGTTATAATCAAACTGCCCATTATGGGCTAAGGGAACAGGTAGCCTTGCAATAGTGAAAAACTAAATTGGCTGTAATTCACTATCAGGACATGTGACACATATCAGGTCATGTCCTACCTTTTATATACAATGCACCCGCCCTTGGGCCTACTTTAGGGGTGACTAAAATGTAGAAAAGGGAGGGTTTAGGGTCTGGCAAGTGTGTGCACTTGTCAAGTCGACTTGGCAGCCCCAGCCTGCACACAGGCTCTGCAATGGCAGGCTTGATTCACATTTTACAAGCTGCTTCTGTGGGTGGCGCAACCAGTGCTGCAAGCCACCCGCAGCATTTGATTTACAGGTCCTGGGCACACATGGTGCACTGTACTAGGGTCTGACAAGAAAATCAAATAAGCCAATTATGGAGTCACTAATGCACTACAATAATTTACAATAGGATGCACCTGCACTTTGGCACTGAATAGCAGTAGCAAAGTGCCCAAAGCATCTAGACCAGCAAAACACATAGGAAAACTACAGGAGGCAACAGCAACAAAATGGCATTGAGACCCACGCCAATGGTGCCAGGCCTAATACGTGTCTACTCAAGCTGAAATGTGGGGAGAACTACCCACCCCTTGGGAGTTCTCTTCACTAAGGTGGAAAAATCTGGACAGACCATCAGCATCGGCGTGCTCTGTACCAGGGCGGTGTTCCACCGTGAAGTTCATCCCCTGTAGGGAAATGGACCACCTCAATAGCTTTGGATTCTCACCCCTCATCTGCATCAGCCATCTGAGGGGCCTGTGGTCTGTCTGAACCTGGAAGTGAGTCCCAAACAAGAATGATCTCAACTTCTTCAGTGCCCAGACCACAGCAAATGCGTCAGGCTCAATTGCACTCCACCTCTGTTCTCGTGGAAGTAACATCCTACTGGGAAAGGCTACAGGTTGGTCTAGGCCCTCCTCATTTATCTGTGGATAAACAGCCCCCACACCATGCTCTGAAGCGTCTGTTTGGACAATAAATTCTTTTTAGAAGTTGGGTGCCAGGAGCACGGGCGCCATGCACATGGCAGTCTTCAGGGCATCAAAAGCTTTCTGACATGTGTCAGTCCAGTTCACTTTCTTGGGCTGTTTCCATGAAGTCAGCTCTGTCAAGGGTGCAACAATGCTGCCACACCCCTTGACAAACCTCCTGTAGTACCCAGTGAGTCCTAAAAAGGCTCTCACTTCTGTCTGGGTCTTGGGGGTTCCCAAGCCAGGATTGTCTCAAACTTGGGCTGTAGCGGAGCCATCTGGCCGCTCCCAAACTGGTGTCCCAAGTACACTACAGGACCCTGCCTGATCTGGTACTTTCTCGCCATCAACACTTCCCAGAGGTGGCGCAGATGTTCTTCTCAACTGGGGCTGAACACTGCAATGTCATCCAGGTAGGTGGCACTGAAATCTTCCAGTCCAGTCAACACCTAGTTGACCAACCTCTGAAAGGTGGCAGGGGCATTCTTCATCGCAAAGGGCATAACCCGGAATTGGTAGTGCCCATCTGGTGTGGAGAATGCTGACCTCTCTCTTGCCCCATCAGTTAAGGTGATCTGCCAGTACCCAGACGTTAGATCAAACGTGCTGAGGTACCGGGCAGCCCCTAACCGATCAATGAGCTCATCAGCTCTGAGGATGGGATACTCGTCAGTCCTGGTGACTGAATTTATCCCTCAGTAGTCCACACAGAACCGATGTTCTGGTGTGGCACCTGTTGCGGCAGCCTTTGCGACCAAGACCACTGGGCTGGCCAAAGGACGGTTAGAGGACTCAATCACCCCTAATGCGATCATCTTGGAGCCCTCCTCCTTGATGCAAAGTACAAAGTATTTTATTGTGATGATTATTTAAAATCTTACAACATAGCACATATAAAAGAAACTTTTAAAATATATGTTACAGCATAAAATCGCATAAAATTATCATTGCCCGACCGTTACAGACAATTAAGTTTTGCAGAAGTTACGTCTCCGAGTTTCCTTTTAACCAGCAGTAGGAACTTTACGAAGGATGCGTTTAGAGCAATATCGTTTGAGTCCATACACTTAATCACTGCCTGCCTGCATGACCGTATGCCGCGTGATTTTAGAGGAAACTTGAGCATTGATTTTCTCTCTTGCAGGAGTACAGGGCAGATACACAGAAGATGTTGAATGTCTTCTTCGCCCCTGTTACATAGTCTACATTTCGTTTGGGTTTCTTGAAATTCCCATGGCGGAAGATGACATAGGCCTGGCAGGGATCCAAATCTCGCTTTAATGAGCACCTGCTTATTTTTTCCGTCCACGGGGTTTTCAGATATTGTTGTATCTCCTTCTTTTTATAGCCATTTAGCACCGTCCAGGCATGTTTTCTGTTGGTAAGGGTAGCCTTGTCCTTTAGAATGGATAGGTGGTCTGCAGCTTTATTAATGATTATCTTAAATGAAGACTTGGCTATGTTCATTTCCCATATCGACATAACCCCAAATTCATGAATCGCATCTCTAAGGTAAAGAGCTGCACTAGAGTTAGTGTCCTTCTTTATTTCTCTCCATAGGAACAATGATATCTCATTTTGATGGTCACTTTTATTTGGTTCCAAACTTTAATAAAGTGGCCTTGCCTTGCAACGTGTTGATTTGTTAGACCAAACTCCATCCTTACTTGCGCTGGGGAAGTGTTCACTGGGAGATGGAAAAGCGCTCGGTATACTCTGGTTATAATTTTATTCAAAGTATCACTATCTTTACCCATTAGTGCTTCACTCCCATATGTAATAGTGGGTAAGAGTTTTGCACCAATAATGCTCAGTAGAGGACCATAGGTCAGGCTAGGGAGAGACTTTTGCACAGTTCTAAATGCAGCAATTAATGTGTTTGCTTTCCTTTTAGCGTCAGCTTTTTGAAGATGGTAATTGCCCTTTGCATCGAATAATACCCCTAGGTATTTGTAGACCTCAACTTGTTCGAGCTCGATTTTATCCATGAACCATTTACCTTTTTGTTTTATCTTTGCGTTTTTAGCAACTACCATATTCTTAGTTTTGGTCTCGTTTATAACCATTCCATTCTCTTTTGAGTAGGTATAGGTCCTTTTCATTAAACGCTGAAGGCCCACTTTTGTGTGGCTCATAAGTATGACATCGTCCGCATACATCAAACTTGTGAGCCACCTATTGGCTATTTTCGGCGGATGTGCGTTTCCTTTGTCCAATAATCCTGGTAGGTCAGCAAGAAACAAATTAAAAAGAAGGGGGGCTAAAACACAGTATTCTCATCTGGTAATCCTACCAGGGTATTGTGTCTCTTGATCATTGAGACAGCCAGCATACCCTAATGGTTGGTTTGGGGTGACGACCCACAATCACTCGGTTATACCACATGGTGTTGATATGATGGGAAGGTGCAAGGCAAAAATAATATAGGTGGTGATTAAAAAAGGATAGGGAGCTTAACACAAAACTATTTATTAGACGTAAGCCCCTTCCGGTTTAAAAACAAGAACAGTGCATCACAATAATTGCAGTACACACAAATAGCTGCGAGAGGGCCAACATGTTTCAGCCTATAATGGAAAATGACCAAGGCTTTCTTCAGGGCCTCTGTTCTACATTAATGCTACTGCCTACAAGTGACTAAATGTGTGAAGAATAATATAAAAAACACACAAGTGAACCAACAACAGTAAAGGATATAATATTCCTTCAACTGTCTGTAATCCTCTCTTCGGCACCTGGTGTCTTAGTAACATCTGTTGAAGACAAACAATCAGGTGAGCCCCACTCAGCTACCCAGGTCTGTTAGATTCATTCCTAGTTTACAAATATTTACAAATTAATTACTCACCCAGTGTGTCCGGGGAATGGACCTCACCTCTTCCTGGACCTGGCTCAGGATGTGTGAGACCCCGTCTGCAAGGACAAAATCAACCCCGTGTTCACCATGGGCAGAGAGAGTAGTCTGTGATCTGCTCTGTCCATTCATAATCCCCGGGGCTGCATAGTATACTGCGCGCAGAGTAACCTAGCATATAACAACCAGTCCCAAACTAAAACCCTCGCAACCACACTAACATTAACTGCAGCTTTAAGGGTTCGACATTTTTTAGAATTAAAAAGTGGTACAGCATGATTAACCTCACCATCATATCTAATCTAGAACATTGACAAAGAAAAAGAAGGGGGGGCCCAATATGTAATATCTGCCAAGTCTCCCTTCCTCTGTTGGTTATGCACGATGGGAGAAGCAGAGCCAGGTTATACAAACTAGCCCATTAAAGCTGTGTTTCTACCTGTCTGTCGTTGTCTCGGTCGGTGACTGAGTCAGGGGGAGGCACTGGGCTCTTGTCATCACCTCAATTTCAATGATTCAGTCCTACCTCTAACTCCCAATTAGTGAGTTATCGAGGAGGGACTAAAGGAAAACACTGTTCATGGCAAAATGCCAACTACCAGAAGAAAATTCGGGATGATTCCATGCGTTACAGATCAAAAGACGTCAGGTTTGGACCTCGATATAGGTTGACTGTGAGTCTTAGTTCCGGTATCACTCGCTCGCGTAGTCTCGCGAGGCAGGTACAAAGAACTACCGAATTATGTCACACGCTGGATGCGTGTAGTTTAATGGACGTGCAGCGGCGATTTGAAAAGCCCGTGAACCGTTTGAGTTGTATGGTTACACGGGTCACTTGATGGGCCTTATACATACTCGCCCGAAGGATACACCGAGGAGAGAGGTGGGCACTCTTTGGGACCTGCCCCCGGTGATAGGGCACCATCCTTGTGGGGTATGTTCCGTTTGTCCTTTAACTTCCAAAACTACGAGTATTGATATCGGCACCGATCGGCCCTGGGAATTGAGACAGTTTTCCAACTGTAACAGCACCAACCTGATTTATCTCCTCACATGCCCTTGCAATGAACGCTATGTGGGTATGACCATAAGAAAGGTGCGAGTGAGGATGCAGGAACACAAAAGCACTTTTCGGTGCAAGAAAGACATCTCTAAATTGACCAAACATTTTATACAACATAACCACAGTGAAACAGACTTTAAGTGGAACGTCCTTGAAAAACCGTTCATTCCATCACATGTGAGTGATGTGTCCAAATTTCTGTTCCTAAAAGAGCAGAAATGGGTTTTCAAATTGGGGACAGACAGACATGGACTGAATGACGATATACCCTGGTTTAACCTATCATGAGCGTATTTACTGGGATTTGCATGATCTGCTCCGAAGGGGTTAAGTAACTGCATTCCTTGTTGTCTGTATTAATAATGACTCGATGGATTTATTTACATCCGACTCTGCTGCCATGAAATCAGGAGGTTATATTTTCCTTATGACTCAATCTGTCTGTACCCTTATTAAATCTGTGTGCTGACTGATCAATTTGAGTATTTTGGAAGTCTAACTTCGCGGGGCAAGAATCATACTTGCATGAACTTCCACACTGGGCATTATAGGCTCGAACTACTCGAATTAGATGTATGACGACATTCGGTAGCTCGTTGCACTCTCTTGCGTGATTACGCAATGTAAATAATTCTTAGATCACCAATTTGTCAGATTCCTTCGTGGTTGTAACCTTTTTTTTTTTTGAAGACCTTTATTGACATTTGATAGTTATACACAGCTAGGAGCCTACAACCCTGAGGCCGGCTGCTAAGTAGGACACAAAACATGACATTGAGGTATACAAATATTTCTTAGTGCAATAACGATAGATCCGGCTTTACCATGCAGTAATTGAGGTCTCACAGTTTTTTCGATTTTGTAGAGGTGTAACAGTGAACGAAAAACCAACATTAGAACAGAAAACATGAGACCCTCACAAGCTTACTGGCTTACTAGTATAATGAGTGCGGAGCAAGGACTACTAGAAGCCCACTGGGCCGAAGGGTGCACCTATCCCGGACAGCAATTCGAGTGCATGAGGCTACTACTCCCCAGCTACATCTAATGTGAGCACATAGTCAGTGAAGTAGCACCAAAAGTCTTTAGGCCTGGTTTTTGCAGGTAGCTCTTCCTCATAGGTTTGTAGTTTGTCTCTACAGCTGGTAATATCATGCAACCACCCCGATATTTTGGGCACTTGCTTGCTGTGCCAGCACTGAGCGATCAGTCTTTTAGCCAGCAAGAACGCTATGACACAAAATTTACGACGGGTAGCTTTAAGTTGTGGCACAATACCAAGCAGACAGGTGCGTATAGTGCAGTCCATCTCCACTTCAATCATAACGGACAATTTAGCTATCACTTCCGTCCAGAAATCTTGGATCCTGGGACAGGACAATGCTAAATGTACAAACCCCGCGCCTTCCACTCTGCACCTTTTGCATCTGTCGTTATCTTGCAGGCCAAATTTGTACATACATGCAGGCGTGTAGTATGCTTGATGCACAAACTTGTAATGGATGATTCTGAGATTGCCGTTAGGGGTAAGTATTTGCGTCAGTGCACAAGTCTGCTGCCATTCTTTTTCAGATAACGGTTCTACCAGCACTGTGTCCCACCTGGTTTTGGCTTTGTCAGTTGTATGTGTTATCTCCGCTTGTGCTGCGGCATACAGCCTAGACACCAGGTGTGTTAAATCCTGGGTGGTGATGAGTAGCTGCAGCGCCTCCAGGCTATCAGGTTCGGAGGGAAATGTCGGATAGTGTACTTGCATTGCCCTCTTCAGTCTGTAATGTGTGAATGTAAACAGAGGTGTTTTGTTGTGGATATATGTTAAGTCTTCCGAGTTTACAAACTTGCCCCCTTTAAACAGGTCTCCCATGTGCACAAGACCCACCTGCTGCAAGAGGGACATGCCTACCTTTTCACCCGTGACCGACAGCGCTGGATGATAATGCAGACGCATTGCAGGTGCATATAATGGGGACTTATGAGCCAGCTGGCTCAGTTTCCCCCAAGCTTTAACGGTGGTGTCAATGGTGTTGATATCTCGTGCATGCAGTGGCTGCCGTACATGCGAAATGATCGCTGTTAGCGGTATAGGTGACGCATCCCCCTCCTCTATAGCAGTATGCGTGAGGTATGGTATGTTGTGGTACCAGTATGCAGCATATTGTGCCTGAGCGCATAAGTAATATAGTAGAAAGTCCGGCACCCCGAAACCGCCCCTAATATATGGAAGCGTTAGTGTCTGGAGGTCCACCCGTGCTTGTTTGCCGGCCCATATAAGGTTTAACACCAGTGATTTTATACGGCGGAATACCTCTCCGGGCGGAGTGATTGGAATGGTATTAAAAAGATACAGCAGTTTAGGTAGTATGTTCATTTTCACTATCGCTATACGATCCGCTATGGATAGTGGCAGCTGTATCCACCAGTGTATCTTATCCTCCAATTTGGAAATGGCTGCTCCATAGTTGGACCTTATAACCACTTCAGGGTCTCGATGGTACAGTACTCCCAAATAACGTATTGGTTCTGACTGCCACTCTAATGGGTAGTCGGTGTCCTGAGGAGTTGTCGTGTCAGTTAGAGGAATGATGGAAGATTTGGACCAGTTTATGGCTAGACCTGAATGACCTCCAAATTTGATATATTCACGCAAAATTTGGTTTAAATGTGTGTTGGGATCACGGACATACAGCAACATATCATCCGCATATAGAGATATGTAGTGGCCTAGACGGGAACTGCAATGCCGACGATTTGTAATTTTGGCGAATAATACAGGCCAGAGGTTCAAGCGCTAATGCAAATAATACAGGTGAAAGTGGACACCCCTGTCTAGTACCTCGCTGAATGTGAAATAGGTCTGACACGTACCCATTAATACGAACCCGGGCGCATGGATTGGTGTAGATTAGGGACACCCACTGGATGAAGTGCTTTGGGAAGCCCATTCGCTGTAAAATAGCAATCAAGTAGTGCCACTCTATAGAATCAAAAGCCTTGGCGGCATCTAGCATCACCGCCACCGCCTTAGTAGATGGCTAGAGGTAGTGTGATAAGGCAAACAACGATCTGGTATTGTGAGAAGTGGAACGCGTAGGGATAAACCCCGCTTGGTCCGGTAGGACCAAGTTTGTCATCAGTGGCTTCAACCGTATCGCTAATAATTTTGCCAATATTTTGGAGTCTGTGTTTATAAGCGAGAGCGGTCTATAAGAGTCGCATATTTCTGAGTCTTTGGCCGGTTTAAGTAAAGCGATTATGACCGCCTCACGCAAAGTTGGGGGTAATTCTGCCTTGTCAAAAGCTGCGCCGTACATTTCCACCATATGGGGGGCAAGGATATCCGCATAACGTTTGTAAAATTCGTTGGTGTAACCATCAGGACCCGGTGCTTTCCCATTTGGGAGAGTTTCAATCACTTCAGTCACCTCCTCTACCGTGATGGGTGCCGCCAAGAATTCCCTCTGCCCATCCGATAGCCAGCCTATTGCCACGTTTTCCAGATATCGAAATATCTCATCTCTCTCTGCTACCGGACGAGATCTATATAAATCCTCGTACGTTCTTGCAAAGCATTGTAAGATTTCCGTGGCGTGCGTGTGTGTCGTGCCCTCTTCGGATTTAACGCGTAGTATATTTGTGTGTCCCCTACCTTCACAGATCTTGGCCGCGAGTACGCTGCCTGGTCTGCCCCCTTCCCCATAAGATCTGGCCACGTGTTTTTTATCCAGATATTTTATTTCATCTTCTATAAATGTCTGGTGTTCTGAATGCAAAGTACGGAGTTCCCCCAGCAGCGTGATATCCTGAGTCGTCTCGTAGGCCGTTTCCAGCTCCCTCATACGTGTCTCGCAGCGTGCGATTTGCCTGCGTATGTCCTTTAAAATGCCTATTGTGGTGGTCATACACACACCCCGTATTGTGGCCTTGAAGGCCTCCCATAGAAGACCCGGATCTTCCACTACCGGTTTGTTTATTTGAAAGTATTCTTTAATCGCTTTGAGTATGGTGTCTGCATAGATTAAATCAGTTAAAGCACGAGAGTTAAATCGCCAATGAAAAGGGGGCGGGGTATAATTTGGGATCGTTAGAGTTAACAATACAGGGTTATGATCTGACAAGGTCCTGGGTAGGACTTGCAGTGCTTGTGTCCACAGTGCGATGTTGTCCGTGCCAAGCCAATAGTCCAGTCGCGACCAGCTATGATGTAGCGCTGAAATGTGCGTGGCCCCAGGGACATCAGGGAATTTATGTCTCCAAATGTCAGTTAGGGACAAATCAGCAAGCATGTGCAGTAGTTTCGCTCTGGCTTGTTTGTGTGGTTCAGAAGAATGTGCGGAGCGATCTACCCCCTCTTCCACAGTCACATTCCAGTCCCCCCCACATATAATATGCATGTTTGCGAGTGTTTGTAAATGTCCCCACAGTTCCTGAAAAAATTCAGGGGCGTCTAGGTTTGGGCCATATACATTCAGAAGCGTCAGTTTGTGGCCACGTAGGGTGCCAGACACCATCACATATCTACCCCCAGGGTCGCTAATGACTTGATGGACCGTGAAATTCATCCCCTTGCGAACTAATGTTATCACCCCTCTGGAATACGAAGAGTAGGTAGCCATATATGAGGACTCCGACCAGCGGCCACCTATGTGTTTGTGTGTGTTTGGCGCGATGTGTGTCTCCTGCAGCACAGCAACATCAATTTCCCATCTATTTAAGTAGGCGAATACCTGCCGTATTTTTTTTGGTTGCGTGAAACCTCGAACATTCCACGTGAGGAAGTTAACATGTGCTCTTCCAGTACCTCTAGTTACCCTGGCCATCTATTAGACCAATAGATCAACTGTGTTAACAGAACACAATCAGCTACAGTGCAAAACATTGCCATCACAGAGGTAATCAAGTGCACCCCACCAATCCCTCCCTCCGCAATTTCCTTTAAGTAAACATGTAGTTGTAGCTTTGGTCTCGCAACATGAACATTACCCCAACCCCCCCTACCCCCTCCCACTCCAGCAACCCAAAACTGCCGAAGCCGTTTCCCCTCTGTAAACATCCCCTATATACCAAAAACAACTGATGTGGGGATTACCCTTGTGGAGGTCCGCCTGGGGCACAACTCTACACCCAACTTAATGAGTTTGGACGACTCACATAACATAATCCACATACGTGAGTTCTGCCCACCCACATCAAACCTGTCCGCAGCACATAAGTGCCCTGATGTAACTTGCGAGCATTATCAGTGGAATATTCAAATCACCAAGCATTGTAATATGCGGGAAATAATTATACCGTGCAGATTTGTAATATGTACCGTAATGTGTGAGTTGGCACCCACCGGTCGATCGGTGCCATCAGTCTACATCCAGTACCTTGCCTAGGATGTGAGCGATGAGGTGAACATACGGATTGGATCATTATCATGAGAACAACTCTTTAAGAATGTCCTGAAAGACAGGTCGTCCTCAGCATGTGTAGTGTATTGTGGGCCCCTCCGATTATCCTGCAATGCGAGACATATACTATACCAACATAACAACTCAAGGCACGTAGAGTACAGCAGTCGGTCAGACCGGCCAATAGACAGTAATGTCTGATCTCCTGAAAACAAAGATATGCTAAGGCAGTAGTACAGGGCTTACATATATTAAACAGTGCGTGTCGGTAGTATACCCATCATTTTCTAGTTTTAAGGCCCCACATCTCCTGGGATGAGGGCACATGGGCACCGTAACATATGTAGTTACCCACCAAATCAGTTTCAAGTTCTGCCACTCTGAACTGTTTCATCTGGTACTAAGCAATATATAAAACTGGAGGATCAGTCGGTACCTGCGACAGTCATTTCTGGCCGCCGGACGTGATCCTCAACAACCTCCCTGATGCGACATAAGGCAGTCGCTGCACCATCTTGTCCCGGGATCAGTAGCTCATTTAATAAGCACCCTGCATCTTACCACATAACCTGAGTGGAGCCATTCCAAACACCCACCATACTCAGTCCGAGTCCTGTTGCTGCTCCTCACGGGCTTTCGATTTAGACTGTTTCATCACCTTTTTAATAAATTCCTGTGCAGCCTTCGGCGTGGATAAGATCACCGGCTTTCCCTCCCAAGATACTCGCAATCTGGCCGGGTACAGCATGGAGTAGTTGATGTTTAGGTCCCTAAGTTTGGATTTTGCTGATGCAAATTCTTTCCTCGCTTGTTGCACAGCTACAGTGTGGTCTGGATAAAATTCGAGTGTGTTACCTTGATAAGTCATTGTACCTTTCTCACGGGCCAGTCGCAGCATAGTGTCTCTATCCCGATAATTCAGAATCCTAGCCACTATCGGTCGCGGTGCAGCCCCCGGTGGTGGACGTGGGGCTAGGGATCTATGCGCTCGTTCTACGATGAAAACCGGAGACAATGCTTCCTCGCTAAAGATATCCTTGCACAGCTGCTCTATGTAGATCTCCATGCGGCCTGTGTTGGTTGATTCCGGCAGTCCCGCGATGCGTACATTGTTGCGCCTGGAGCGCGCTTCCAACTCCTCCTCCTTTGCCTTTATCACCTCCAACACGCGTTCCATACCGGAGCATTTAGAGGTAGTGGCGCGGGACTCGTCCTCCACCGTCGATATCCTGTTTTCGGCTGTGTCCAAACGTTCCCCATGTTTGTCTAGTTTCGCAGACATGCCGTCCATTCTGCACGTTAAGTTATCCAGTTTGCCATTGATGTCTTGTAGGTTCGCCTGTATGGCCAGCAGTATTTTCTCCATGTTGGTAGTAGCCGCCAGTTCGGCCGGTGCTTCCCCATCAGCCATCTGCTCCGAGGACTTAGGCACCTTTCTGCTTTCAAAGGAAATCTTCTGCTGTTGTTTATCAGGCTTACCCATCTTCTCCTGGGGCGGGTGTCTTGCTTGTGGGGCTTGGAGCGACGATCTGGTCACTCTGTCCGATGTCGCCGTGTTGACGGAGTAGCAGCGCTTGGTCGGGACTCCCGTGTCTTATGTGTCTTAGCCCACCTCTCACGTGATGTAGGCGGTCAGTGGTTATGGAGAGGACAGCAGTTCACGATGAAAGAGGCGGATAGTAATAGTGCAACAGTTCTGACAAGCGCGCGCTGTTATGCGCAGCTCTGATTCCAGTTAAATAAGTGCCAAGTACATGCAACCACGCGTGTCAGGGGGCGCTGTATGGGCATCTGGACACTGGGGTGCATTTCATCGGGTTCCACTCTGCACTGCTGATACACTCCGCCAAACCCGGCGACCACAGCAAACTTGGGCTGACGTATCCAGGTCATATGTGCAATTTCCTTCATGCCCTGTTGTCTGTGCCACCAGACGCTGTTATCTAAATTGCCCTAGTACAGGTGCCTGGCTACCACTTATGCCCACAGTACAGCCGATTCATTTGGGGATCCAATGACCCGCCCACGATCTCTCGCGATGCAGACACCTCCAGCTGTCCGTGCCGTGCTCTCGTGATCCCAGCTTCCTGCTAGTTATTTTAGGCGGAGGGGCATATATTGCGTGAAAAGCAGCGATCACCCGCCTCAGCCCCCAGCACCTCGCGCCGGATCAGCGCGCCGACACCCGACACTGCAACGCCATGCAGACCCCAGTCCCCGTGGTCTGTGTCCGCTGTCATGGGAAACGGAGCACGGCTCACGCTACCGGCGGGCGCCACAGTCCCGCATATAGAGACTCAAGAAATTCTATTTGCATCGGCGGACACAATCACTGACCTGCGCCGTCCCGCGTCTCCAATTTGCCGATAGTTGCCGAGTTCATCAGTGCGCCGCCATGTTGCATTCGCCGCACCTCAGTCCACCAGCGACCAGGCGACATAAGGGCAAGAGCGCCAGCCCCGCTAGTGCAGTCCGCCGTAACTGCTGTCCGCCGACTGCCGGTCCGTTGCTGGTTGTCGCGGTTAGTTCAGGCACCGGGTTTCTCATCAACAGTACAGGCTCCTGATCTGGTACTCTCTGTAGCCGGTCGCCATTTTGACCGCAGTGTCCGTCCGGTGAGCGCCGCTTCTCGCTCAAGGTCTCCGCCACTCCATCTCTACATAAACCGCCGATCTCTCAGGTGGTGCCCAGCATATTCCCACACACTTTTGCGGTGTCTGCGGACGGTCCCGTGGGCTTTAGGCATTAAGAGCACACATTAAGGTGGCCGTCCAGCGGAGCTGCGATATTATCCAGCCATTCCGCCGTGCGCCCCCTAGCGCCTCCTCGTGGTTGTAACCTTAATAAACACAGTGACCCATGTAACCACCCTTCGTGGTTGCAGTTGTAATAAATAAAAGTGACCCTTGTAACCATACAACTCACATGGTTCACTGGCTTTTCAATTCGCCGCTGCACGTCCATTAAACTACACGCATCCAGCGTGTGACATTATTCGGTAGTTCTTTGTACCTGCCTCGCGAGACTACGCGAGCGAGTGATACCGGAACTAAAACTCACAGTCAACCTATATCGAGGTCCAAACCTGACGTCTTTTGATCTGTAACGCATGGAATCATCCAGAATTTTCCGCTGGTAGTTGGCATTTTGCCATGAACAGTGTTTTCCTTTAGGTAGGACTGAATCATTGAAATTGAGGTGATGACAAGAGCCCAGTGCCTCCCCCTGACTCAGTCACCGACCGAGACAAAGACGGACAGGTAGGAACACAGCTTTAATGGGCTAGTTTGTATAACCTGGCTCTGCTTCTCCCATCGTGCATAACCAACAGAGGAAGGGAGACTTGGCAGATATTACATATTGGGCCCCCTCTTCCCCCCTTCTTTTTCTTTTTCTTTGTCAATCTTCTAGATTAGATATGATGGTGGGGTTAATCATGCTGTACCACTTTTTAATTCTAAAAAATGTCGAACCCTTAAAGCTGCAGTTAATGTTAGTGTGGTTGCAAGGCTTTTAGTTTGGGACTGGTTGTTATATGCTAGGTTACTCTGCGCGCAGTATACTATGCAGCCCCGGGGATTATGAATGGACAGAGCAGATCACAGACTACTCTCTCTGCCCATGGTGAACACGTGGTTGATTTTGTCCTTGCAGAGCGGGGTCTCACACATCCTGAGCCAGGTCCAGGAAGAGGTGAGGTCCATTCCCCGGACACACTGGGTGAGTAATTAATTTGTAAATATTTGTAAACTAGGAATGAATCTAACAGACCTGGGTAGCTGAGTGGGGCTCACCTGATTGTTTGTCTTCAACAGATGTTACTAAGACACCAGGTGCCGAAGAGAGGATTACAGACAGTTGAAGGAATATTATAACCTTTACTGTTGTTGGTTCACTTGTGTGTTTTTTTATATTAATTTTCACACATTTAGTCACTTGTAGGCAGTAGCATCAATGTAGAACAGAAGCCCTGAAGAAAGCCTTGGTCATTTTCCATTATAGGCTGAGACATGTTGGCCCTCTCGCAGCTATTTGTGTGTACTGCGATTATTGTGATGCACTGTTCTTGTTTTTAAACCGGAAGGAGCTTACGTCTAATAAACAGTTTTGTGTTAAGCTCCCTATCCTTTTTTAATCACCAC
The DNA here is from genome assembly GCF_964263255.1 of Lissotriton vulgaris. Classification (NCBI taxonomy): domain Eukaryota; kingdom Metazoa; phylum Chordata; class Amphibia; order Caudata; family Salamandridae; genus Lissotriton; species Lissotriton vulgaris. The sequence continues at coordinate 194,344,395 of NC_141693.1, read as the reverse complement.
CTATATTATTTTTGCACTGCACCTTCCCATCATATCAACACCATGTGGTATAACCGAGTGATTGTGGGTCATCACCCCAAACCAACCATTAGGGTATGCTGGCTGTCTCAATGGTCAAGAGACACAATACCCTGGTAGGATTACCAGATGAGAATATTGATCGATACAAGACATTGATGGGAATCCTCATTAAGGTTGACTGACAATCGCAGGTGTTTCACATTCTGGTGATATGGTCTGTTAGTTTAATTTGTTTTTTCCTGTGTACTCGGTGAGGCATTAGGACAACTCTATGAAATCACCAAAGGATTTCTAGCTTAGACCCCTATGTTTTTTGGTTGTATCTGTAGTTCCCCTTTGAATAATACTTAGGCAAGGTCTTTAAATATCCCTCTAGTCCTACACCACCGGATTGTTTTTTGTGGGCTAAAACACAACCCTGCTTCAATCCTTCATTTGCTGGGATCTCTGTAGATAGTGTGTGCCCGTCACCCATCCTCACCCTCACCCATGTCTCTGAGTATAGAAGGCGAATTAGCTTGAGCAGTGGAACCGGAATTTTCATTTTTTCTAGTTTTTCCCAGAGTAATTTTCGGTTTACGCAGTCAAATGCCGATTTAAAATCTATAAAGCAAAGATATAAAGGTTGTTTTAATCTAAGCGATTTGTTCATAAGTAAGGTGAGACTCATTATGTTAGTAGTAGTTCCTAGTCCTTGAATAAAGCCTGTTTGCTTTAAAGGCATTCTTTTTTCTTCCGTCACCCAGTCAGTTAGTTTAGTTAGTATTAATCTGGCAAATAGCTTGGCATCCGAGTCTTGCAATGTTATCAACCTGTAATTTTCCGGCAGTGCCCAATTTCCTTTTTTAAAGATCGGGGTTATTAAGGATCCACGCCATGTTTTAGGTACCCTTCCAGTCAACACGACTTCTAAGTACAACTTCTGTAGGATTGTTGCCCATAGATCTGGATTTTCTTTCAAGAGTGCAAATGGAATTCCATTTGGTCCTGGAGCGCCGTTCTTCTGTCGTTTTATAAGTTTAATTAGCTCTTCTTTTTCTATGGGAAATTGCATATCCGTATCACTATCTCGGTAGGTAAAGTCATTCTCATTGTCAGTTTTACGCCCCTGTTGCATGTTGCATTTCCATTGAGGAAGTGTGTATAAGTTCTTGATTCAAATGTCTCCTCAGGAACTTGACCCATTCCTGCTCAGTTAAGGGAGATGAGACTACTTGCTTGTTGGGTCTAGCAAGGCCATTGATAATGTACCAAAAGTCTCTTGAGTTCTTCTGTTTACTGGCGTGGAATATTTTTGCCCAAGTAGCTTGTTTCGCTTTGTTTTTCTCGCTCCATATTAATTTGTTCAAATTCTGGTTTAATAACTTTAGATTTCCAAGATTTTCTGTTTATAGATACGGTTTTTTGCTTAGTCTGATAATCCTATTTCGTTCTTTCTTCAGTGATCTTATTGTATGTGGGAGGTTTAAATTTGCTTAGTTTTCCTTCTTCTGGTCATTCCCATATTTAGACCTTTTTTTTCCTGTTTGCCCTTGTGTTGTAGTCAACATCCCAGTCAGATTTTCCCATTGTTCAATTGCTGTTTTTGTTGCAGTATCTTTCAAGCATTTTTCCACGATCTTTTCCACTTGCTCATTCATTTCATCTTTATTATCTAAATTCCAGATCAGTTTTTTATAGTTAATAGTACCGCAATGCCCTTGGGCCGTCTGATAGGTCTTTTTCATAGTTATTCCAATATCCGTTAGTATTGTCTGCGGGGCATGATCACTCTTGTTTACTTTCGTTAGTTGGTATGAGGTGATGCTTTGGAACATATATAGGGTTGTCATGGTGTAGTCAATCCTGGATTTTGTCTTGTGCCCAAAATAACTGTATCTTGGTGGGACATCCGTTTTTACTCTGCCGTTAAGTGTTCAAAGACCCATAGCTTGCATATCCTTTACAAATTTCTGACCTATTTTATTTTTATTGGAGTTATTATCAATCCCTAGATCCTGCTCAGGTATTAGCCATTGACGGTTTTGCAGTTGCGTGGCTTCATCTCTTAAGTGTGGTGACATTAAATTGAGGTTAAAGTCCCCGGTAATCAGAAAATCTGCTATCGGGTCCTCAAGCATTCTAATAATTAGTACATTATTCAGCGTTCATGTAAATTTCAAAGTGGATAGCACTCCTCTTTTTATGAAAGTATTGTTTTTTACTCTTTCTTTTAACACATGCGTGCTGCGGAGGTGGCACGTTTGTCCACATCGTGCTTATAACGTATCAACCTAACTAGAGTGAATGATCCACTCAACCTCTGCGCACTGTTGCTGCTGGTGGGTAGATCACACCAGATACATCATCATATTTTCAGACATTCTAATCAATTTTCAAAATGACTTACTTATTCACATATGACTTTTAACCAATCTTACTCAAGAATATGATTTTTAATCATCAGTTCATTTTTGTAAATCTCAAACATATATTGAAAACAAATAATAACATTTCACTGTATCAACATCATCTTTCTTGGCTGTATACAGTTGATGTAGCCCGATGCATTTCGAGTCCTTTATGGACTCTTCCTCAGGGGCCTGTAAATATGAACATTTCGTATCAGAAGCTTAAATTTAAACATATGATATCAGATTCAAATTCGAAAAACATGGGGATGTGGAAAAGCAACAATAAATCCATTTACGTTTCATCATAGTATTTCAAATGTAATGACCTAACCGTGCACTGGTGAGACACATGTAACACCACCACCACACCTAAAAAGTGAAATATAGACCACTAAGTAATATACTCACAACAGAACCAGAAATACAATGTTCCTGTGAACAAAAAAATATCTTGCTGTAAACAACTGCTGAGGAACGTGTGCCGACTTTCAATACCAATCAACTAAAACAAAGCCTTCTCTTACCTCAGCTCTCTAATGTGGAAACCACCGCGTTTCCGTCTTTATGAATATTACCAACCACCACCTATAAAAAAATGTGAAGAACCGTCCTTAACCACAACTCTCTAATTTTAAATCCAAAGTCCGGGTTCTAAAAACGCCACTACCTACCACAAGGTTGCTCATCAACTCCTCCATATACTTCCACTCGATTCAGTGTTCAGTGTAAACACCGGACCTTCCGGTTTAAAAACGCCCTGCTCTTTACTCAGCTCACAACAGCAAAAACGGACTACTCAGAATCTTGCGGTATCACCATTTTGGATCGGTCTAAACATCATGACTTTCTCCCACCTACCTTGTCAATCAGAACGTAAACAAACCTCCAACCAGATAAACAACCGTGCAAACAAATTATCGCGAAAGAGGTGAATTAAAGAAAGCATACTGTGCTCAAAAAGGAAGAACTTTAAAAACGATGAAATACTAAATCTGGTCACTGAATTGACATAAATTGTGATACAAAACATGATAAATTAATTGATCAAATAGAATACAGAAACAATTACAGTACATTATACATTATACATAGCTCACTAAGGTACATCAGTCATGTATAATATTTTAATACTTGGTATGCTCATGCTAAAGAGAGGCTTGCCAGACCCTCTACATGTACCTCGCCTGGCGTACAGTATCATGATTACAAGAAACATGTGTAATCTATTTTTTCATTTAAACCTTTTGGTTCCTGTGTCCCTAGGAACCTAATCCAGAATATTTCTCTTTGCAGGAGGGATCTGGTCAGATCCACTCCTTCTTGAAATTCAGTTCTCTCCAAGACCGAAAACTGCAGTTGGGAAATGTTGTGCCTGTTCTCTGACCAGTGTTTGGCTAAATTGCTTTTGATGTTGACATTTCTAATAGTACTCTTGTGTTCGGATATTCTTGTTTTTAGTTTCCTTTCCGTTTTTCCCACGTACAGTTTGCCACATGGGCATTTGATATAATAGATCACATTCTTGGAATTGCAATCACTGTCATGATGCAATTCAATAGTCTTTCCAGTCTGTGGGTGATGTAAATTGGTCCCAGCTATAACATTATGACAATGCACACAATTCATGCACCTTTTCATCCCTTTGTATGTTTGCCTCTTGCTGATTGTAGGTGTCTTCAACAGTTCCTTCAAATTTTTTGATCTTTTATACGCAAACATTGGTTTTTGCAAAAAAATACCTCCAAAGTCTGGTTCATGTTGAAGAAGTTCCCAGTGTCTTATTATTATGTTTTTAATTTTTGATGAACTCGTAGAGTATTTTGACACAAACACCTGTCTTTCCAAAATTTTCTTTGGCTTTTTCTCCAAAAGATTCTCTCTACTGAACGTAGCAATCTTCTCCTTTGTTTTCTTTAGCACACACTCTGGATAGGCTCTGGATGCGTATTTTTGCTCTTGTAAATCTAGGTGTTTTCCCAAAGTCTCGGACTCTGAACAAATTCGTTTTATCCTCATGAATTGCGACAAGGGCAGATTCACTTTTAAATTCTGGGGATGAAAACTCTGGAACAAGAGTGAATTATTAACATCAGTCTCCTTCCGAAACACTTCAGTCTGTAGTCTTCCTTGTCTTAATGTCAATAATACATCCAAAAATGAAATTTCATGATCACTGATGGTGTGAGTAAATTTAATTTGATCCACATGGGTATTCAGAAGCAGAACACTGAATCGAGTGGAAGTATATGGAGGAGTTGATGAGCAACCTCGTGGTAGGTAGTGGCGTTTTTAGAACCTGGACTTTGGATTTAAAATTAGAGAGTTGTGGTTAAGGATGGTTCTCCACATTTTTTTATAGGTGGTGGTTGGTAATATTCATAAAGACGGAAACGCAGTGGTTTCCACATTAGAGAGCTGAGGTAAGAGAAGGCTTTGTTTTAGTTGATTGGTATTGAAAGTCGGCACACGTTCCTCAGCAGTTGTTTACAGCAAGATATTTTTTTGTTCACAGGAACATTGTATTTCTGGTTCTGTTGTGAGTATATTACTTAGTGGTCTATATTTCACTTTTTAGGTGTGGTGGTGGTGTTACATGTGTCTCACCAGTGCACGGTTAGGTCATTACATTTGAAATACTATGATGAAACGTAAATGGATTTATTGTTGCTTTTCCACATCCCCATGTTTTTCGAATTTGAATCTGATATCATATGTTTAAATTTAAGCTTCTGATACGAAATGTTCATATTTACAGGCCCCTGAGGAAGAGTCCATAAAGGACTCGAAATGCATCGGGCTACATCAACTGTATACAGCCAAGAAAGATGATGTTGATACAGTGAAAAGTTATTATTTGTTTTCAATATATGTTTGAGATTTACAAAAATGAACTGATGATTAAAAATCATATTCTTGAGTAAGATTGGTTAAAAGTCATATGTGAATAAGTAAGTCATTTTGAAAATTGATTAGAATGTCTGAAAATATGATGATTGTAGGAAGGGGGAGTCTCTAGTTGGCGCAGTGCAACACTGGCGACAAGCAGGGACTCTCCTCTTCCTCGTCAGGGCTGAGGGCTACCTTCCAGACAACCTCTGCTTACCCTCTAGGTAGTGTGGCTTAAGCAGTTGTAGGCTAATCTTTGGGGCATATAGGGTTAAACACTTGCAATAGTACACCTTTACAACCAACCCACCACACAACGAGACCAGACTGTATTCTGTAAAAATATATATCTTTATATAGATTTTAAGCAGGCTTGTGAATACAGTCAACGTACTTTACGATAACGGTTGCAAATTACTCAGTTCAGGTTACCACAGTTCTTTCTAGCAGTTTAAGCGTTCTCTTAGGGCCCTCAGGCCGATGTCAACAAAAGTTCTTGTGGAGCCGGCGGCTTCCAGGGGATCTGTCCCACGTCGCGTTGCCTTCCCGGGGTCGCTGTTCGTTGCGGCTCTCAGCCGAGCAGTTCACGGGTCATCCGGGGCAGCGGTGTTCTGTGGCGGCAGGGTCTTCTCCTCCTCGTCCGCTCTGACCCTGGAGGCGGCGGCTGTGTGGTGGCGGCAAGTGGCAGTACGGTCCCCAAGTGCAGGACCTACCCAGCCAAGTGCCAGTGCAGCTGTGCGCTCACAGCTGGGCTGTCGGGCAGACTACCGACCTTGCGGATTCTCGCAGGGCAACTGTCCGTCTTTGCAGGTGAGTGGCTGCTCGTAGCGCAGTCAACTCGAGAGCTCAGACCGGACGGGTCCTCCTTCGCTTTGCTCTCGGGCTCCCGGTGCAGTTGCGGTCACGGTGTTCGGACCAGCGGGAGCTGGTCCTCGCTTTGCTTTCGCTGTTGCTTTGGGCCCCGGTCACGGTGGTCAGGTGGATGTCGTTGCCTTGGAGGAGATTCCTCCGTCGGTACTGCAGCGCTAGGCAGTACACGCAGTCGCTTTCTTTCAGGGGGTAGCGCCCACTGGTCCTGGGGCGCTGGTCAGGGGGCAAGTTCAGTTGCAAGCCCTTGGAGATCTCTTTAGCAGAGTTTGGCACAAAGTAAAGCAAAAGTCTTCTCGCAGTCTTTTCTTCTTCCTCTCCTTCGGCAGCAAGGCACCAGACACAGGCAAGAGTCAGCACCCTTCCTTGTCTCTCACGGTCCTTCTCGTCGGGCAGAGTCCTTCTGTGGCCCAAACAGGATCTAATTTTCAAGGAGCAGGGCTCCTTCTTTTATAGGCCAATTCTTTTGTTCTCGCAGGCCAGGGGGGCCTTTGCATAGCCACTCTCAGTCCTTGAGTACCCCGGTGGGTGTACTCCGGCTTCTGCTTTCAGTGTGAGGGGCAGGCGCATCAGACGCCCCACAGGAGGTGGAGCCAGCATTGTGCGGACAGGGGCGGCCAGAGTACCTTGTTGATGGGGGCTTCGCCCTTCCTGGGCCAGGTGCCGGCCGAGTCATCCGCCGCTCCCCAGGAGGGTGGAGCCAGCATTGTGGTGGCCGAGCACAGCTACAGTTCGAGTCAAGAGGCACTCCTACCTCCCACTAAGGTGTAATCTGCGCATTCACCACCTGTCATCCCCCCGGCCCTGTCACTCACACGTCCCAGACAGTCAGATACACATACCAGCAGAGGCGGGCTGAAATGGTTAAGCAAGCAAATGCTAACTTTCTAAAAGTAGCATTTGCAAACCCAGGATACTAAAATAAACTTTACTAAAAGAAATATTTTATCATCCTGAGTTCAGGCATACTAAACATGACTCGCTACCATGCTCCTTGAGCCTGCTGGGATTATAGGGTGTAATAATTCCAGCAGCTCAGTCTGGCCTAATGGAGCAGGTAGCCTTCAATAGTGAAATACGGTTTTGGTTGTAAGTCACTACTAGGACATGCCACACACATCCGGGCTTGTCCTACCTCACACCTACAACGCACCCTGCCCGTAGGCCTACCATAGGGGTGACTAATATGTAGTCAAGGGAAGGTTCGGGGCTGGCAAGTGGGTGCACTTGCCCAGCTAGCGTGGCAGTACGAGACCGCACGCGGGTTCTGCGGTCGCAGTTCCCAGACACATCTTTACGGCTGCTTCGGTGGGTGGCGCAACCAGCGCTGCAGGCCCACCAGCAGTATTGGCATCTACAAGCCCCGGCACTCTCTAGTGCGCATTACTAGGGACTAACAGTAAATCCAATGCACCAATCATGGATACCAATCGCAGGTACAATTTACAGTAGGGAGCACTTGCACTGCGGCACGGGTCAGCCGTGGCGCAGTGCCCTGAGTATCGGAAAACCAGCCAAACATCGGAGGCACATCAGCAAAAAGTGGAAGGGAGACTCACGCCAAGGTGCCAGGTCTAACATGTGTCCCCTCCAGCTGAAATGTGGGGGGAACTACCCTTCCTCAGGGAGTTCCACATCACTAAGGCGGAAAAATCTGGACAGACCGTCAGCGTTGGCGTGATCGGTGCCAGGGCGGTGTTCCACCGTAAAGTCCATACTCTGTAGAGAAATGGACCACCTCAACAGTTTCGGGTTCTCACCCCTCATTTGCATCAACCATCTGAGGGGCCTGTGGTCCGTCTGAACTCGGAAGTGAGACCCAAACAAGTAGGGTCTTAGCTTCTTCAGCGCCCAGACCACAGCAAATGCTTCATGCTCTATTGCACTCCACCTACTTTCCCGTGGAAGTAACCTCCTACTTATGAAGGCTACGGGTTGGTCAAAGCCCTCCTCAGTCATCTGTGAAAGAACAGCCCCTACACCATGCTCTGAAGCGTCTGTTTGCACTATGAACTCCTTGGAGAAATCAGGGGCCAGGAGCACGGGCGCCGTGCACATGGCAGTCTTCAGGGTGTCAAAAGCCTTCTGACAGGTGTCAGTCCAAATCACATTCCTGGGCTGCTTCTTCGAAGTCAGCTCTGTCAAGGGGGTCACGATCGTGCCATAACCCTTGACAAACCTCCTGTAATACCCAGTGAGCCCCAGGAATGCTCTCACTGCAGTCTGGGTCTTGGGGAGTTCCCAAGCCAGGATGGTCTCAATTTTGGGCTGCAAGGGTGCTACCTTGCCACTCCCAACCTGGTGTCCCAAGTACACCACTGAACCCTGCCCAATCTGGCACTTGCTTGCCTTGATTGTGAGGCCTGCTCTGCGCAGGGCCATCAACACTTCCCAGAGGTGTCGCAGGTGTTCGGGCCAGGTGCCACTGAACACCGCGATGTCATCCAGGTAGGCGGCACTGAACTCGTCCAGCCCAGCCAACACCTGGTTGACCAATCTCTGAAAGGTGGCAGGGGCATTCTTCATTCCAAATGGCATAACCCGGAACTGGAAATGCCCATCTGGTGTAGAGAATGCCGACCTCTCCTTTGCCCCATCGGTCAAGGCGATCTGCCAGTACCCAGACGTTAAATCAAACGTGCTGAGGAACCGGGCAGCCCCTAGCCGATCGATAAGCTCATCAGCTCTGGGGATGGGGTGCGCGTCAGTCTTCGTGACTGAATTGAGTCCTCTGTAGTCCACACAGAACCGGAGTTCGGGTGTGGCTCCCGGCGCAGCAGCCTTCGGAACCAAGACCACGGGGCTGGACCAAGGACTGCTGGAAGACTCAACCACCCGAGGGCAAGCATCTTGGAGACCTCCTCCTTGATGCAGGCCCGGACCCTGTCAGTCACCCTGTAAGCCTTATGCTTCACAGGCAAGCTGTCTCCAGTATCCACATCATGGACGCACCAATCTGTGACACTCGGAACCAGGGAGAACAGATCTGGAAACTGCCCCAGCAACTGGCGGCAGTCTTCCTGTTGTTCGGCGGTCAGAGTGGGTGAGAGGTTAACTCCATCCACTGACTCATCTTTCTCACAGGCCACCAAGAGGTCAGGAAGAGGCTCCGACTCCTCCTCCATTCCGTCATCAGTTGCCAACAACATGCCCACTTCGGACCTTCGCAAGTGGGGCTTGAGGCGGTTGACATGTAGGACCCGCAAAGGGTTCCTGGGCGTCTTCATGTCCACCAAGTATGTCACGGGGCTCTTGCGCTCCACAACCTCAAATGGGCCTGTCCACTTATCTTTAAGGGCACAGGGCTCCACTGGGGCCAGGACATACACCTCTTGTCCAGGCTGAAGCTCGACCAGAGTGGCATTCTGATCATACCACCGCTTCATTTCCTCCTGGCTCACTTCCAGATTTGCCTCGGCAAGTTGTCTGAAGTGTCTGGTCTGGTTTCTGAAGGCCAGCATGTAGCTATATACATTCTGGGGAGGTTTCCTGGGAGATTGCTCCCAGCCTTCCTTTACCAAACTCAGTGGTCCTCTCACGGGGTGGCCGTACAGTAGTTCAAAGGGGCTGAACCCTAGGGACTTCTGTGGCACCTCGCGATATGCAAAGAGCAGGCATGGTAAGAGGACGTCCCACTTACCCCTCATCGGACCTTCTAGGCCCATGATCATGCCCTTCAGGGTTCGGTTGAATCTCTCAACCAACCCGTTACCTTGGGGATGGTAAGGCGTGGTGAACTTATACGTTACGCCACACTCTTGCCAAAGGGACTTCATATACTTGGATATGAAATTGGTCCCCCTGTCGCTCACCACCTCTAGAGGGAATCCTACTTGTGAGAAAATTCCCATCAGTGCACGTCCCACCACGGGGGCCGTCACTGTCCTCAGAGGGATGGCTTCAGGGTACCGGGTGGCATGATCCACCAAGACCAGGATGAACCTGTTGCCCATGGCTGTCTTGGGGTCCAGAGGCCCAACGATGTCAATACCCACTCGCTGGAATGGCGTACCGACCACAGGGAAGGGTTGGAGGGGAGCCTTGTTCTTTCCTCCCGTCTTCCCACTTGCCTGGCAAGTCGGACAGGTTCTGCAATGAGCATCTGAACTCTTATGCATTTGGGGCCAGTAAAAGTGGGTGACAAGCCTGTCATAGGTCTTGTCCATCCCCAAATGTCCTGCTAAAGGCACATCATGAGCCAGACCCAGTAGGAAGGCTCTGAACTTCTGGGGTACCACCAGCACACGGGCTGACCCAGGTTCAGCAGCCTTAGGCTCCGAATACAGGAGGTCGTTCTCCCAGTACACGTAATGTGTTTTGGCCTGAACACCATTGGCCTGGTCTGCAGCCTGCTGCCGCATACCCACGAGAGAAGGGCATTCTTTCTGCTCCTTGCAGAATTCCTCCCTGGAGGGTCCTCCTTCTTGCTGCCAATGGGTCAGCTCAGGCAGGTCCCCCAGTTCGGCTATCTGTTCCCCTGCAGGCTCCAGGACATCCCCCTCAAGGTCTGCTTCCTCCTGGACCGTGGGAACTTCAGGGACCGGTTTCCCGCGTCCCCTGCGCCTTCTCCCTAAGGCCGGTTCCTGGGCCTCTCCTTCAGGCCCCAGGACCTCTCGATCGCCCCTACTGGCTGCCATCGACCGGGTGGTCATGCACGCCCAGTCAGGCAGACCCACCATCCGCAGGTGAGTCGTCTTCTCCACCTTTTTCCAAGGGGAGTGCTCCAAGTCATTCCCTAGCAAACAGTCAACAGGCATGGTTTTTCTCACACAGACCTGCAGAGTACCAGAGACCCCCCCCCACTCGAAGGGAACTTGAGCCATCGGACACTGACTCTCTGAATTATCAGCGTTGATAACCCTACAGTAGGCATGGGGTACAACCTGCTCTTGAGACACCAGGTGCTGCCTCACTGCAGTCACACTGGCTCTGGTGTCTCTAAGAGCCTCAGCTTCCTTGCCATTGATGATCACCACCTGCCATATTTTTTAGTGTTAGAGGGCAGGTAGTTCGTAGGGATCATCTCACTGTCTCCTAGCGAGACCAGGGTCATGTGAACGGGATCTCCACCCCCCGGGACCATCATTTCTTCTCCCAAGTGAACGCTAGTCACTTGTCGGGGCGGAGCACCAGTGGGTGCGGGTTTTCCAAATAGGCGACACTTGGGGTCACTGGATATGTGCCCAGGCTCGCCACATTTGAAACAATTGAAGGGCCCCTTTGGAACAGGTTTACCTGTCGGGGCCCCGTTCTGCTTTGGGGGTGGGGGAGGCTGAGAACCCTGCTGCGGGCTCCCCTGGGAACTACTTTGGGGGCCTTTTTGGAACCCTTTCTGTTTTCCCCCCTTGTTCCCCCCACTCTTCTGCTGGGGACCCTGCCCACTCTTGGCGGAGTCTCCCACGGGACCCTTGTGGACCCTGGTGCTGAGCCAGCGGTCCGCCTCCTCAGCAAGCTTCCTCGGGTTGGACAGCTTGCTATCGATCAGGTGTTGGCGTAACTCAGGAAAACAGTGATCAGACAAGTGCTCCCATGCAATCAAATCAAAGAGACCTTGAAAATCATTAACTTTGCTACCCTTCACCCAACCATCCAGTGCTCTGCAAAAGTAAGTCACATACTCCACATACGTATTCCCAGGCCGCTTAGTACATCCCCTAACTTCTGTCTATACATTTCAGGGGTAAGCCCGTACCTGTTCATTAAAGCTTCTTTCATGTGGGCATAGGATCTCTGATTTTCAACGGGCAAATCTAGCAAGGTATCTCGCCCTTCGCTAAGGAACCTTCCCCACAACCCTGCTCCCCAATCCTTGTCAGGGACCCGGTGGGAGGACTTGGCTACCTCGTATGCCCTAAACCACTGTCCTATGTCATCCCCCTTAAAGAACTCCTTAACTACGTCCTTCGGGATGTGCACTCTTGACTCTACCTGCACTGGCGATGTGCTGCCACCAGAGGGAGGACGATCCAAGTCTCTCTCCTTGAGACTTATCTCCCTCATTTTTACTTCATAATCCATTTGGTGCTTTCGCTCTTCCAGCGCCATTCTTTTCGTTTCAAGCTCCAGATGGATTTTCAATTCTGCCAGCTTTCTTTCGTGATTCCTCGTTTCCTTCCTGTCCGCCAGCTCCTCTGGCGACAGGCCTTTACCAAAGCTGTGCACGCTGTCTTGCCTCTCGAGGTCAATCAGATCCCCAAGTGCATTCTGCTCTTCCGTCGCATCTTGCTCCGCGAGGGCGTCTTGATCCTCCGGGGTCTTTCTGGACTCTACCCAGGCTTTCAGGGCCTTGTAGAATTCTGGCTTATTCCGGCAACCAGCGTGCGGAACCTTGAGTTTCCTACAGAAAAACTTCAGTTCCATCTTTGAGTATTTGTCCAGCTTTGCGGCGTCCCACTCCACCTCCAACACCTCGGAGGTCGTGGACTCCACTCCATCCAGGCTCTTCGTGCCCGGCATGGCTTCCACACTCGGAATCTTCTTTTCGGCAAAATTCAAAAGCAAAGTCTGTGGCTAAGTAACTGGACCTTAATCCTTGTGTAGTGGTCAGAAGCTCAGGTATAGATATCGCAAGTGTAAATTCGAAAATCCTCACCGCTGCGTCCAATGTAGGAAGGGGGAGTCTCTAGTTGGCGCAGTGCAACACTGGCGACAAGCAGGGACTCTCCTCTTCCTCGTCAGGGCTGAGGGTTACCTTCCAGACAACCTCTGCTTACCCTCTAGGTAGTGTGGCTTAAGCAGTCGTAGGCTAATCTTTGGGGCATATATGGTTAAACACTTGCAATAGTACACCTTCACAACCAACCCACCACACAACGAGACCAGACTGTATTCTGTAAAAATATATATCTTTATATAGATTTTAAGCAGGCTTGTGAATACAGTCAACGTACTTTACGATAACGGTTGCAAATTACTCAGTTCAGGTTACCACAGTTCTTTCTAGCAGTTTAAGCGTTCTCTTAGGGCCCTCAGGCCGATGTCAACAAAAGTCCTTGTGGAGCCGGCGGCTTCCAGGGGATCTGTCCCACGTCGCGTTGCCTTCCCGGGGTCGCTGTTCGTTGCGGCTCTCAGCCGAGCAGTTCACGGGTCATCCGGGGCAGCGGTGTTCTGTGGCGGCAGGGTCCTCTCCTCGTCGTCCGCTCCGACCCTGGAGGCGGCGGCTGTGTGGTGGCGGCAAGTGGCAGTACGGTCCCCAAGTGCAGGACGTACCCAGCCAAGTGCCGGTGCAGCTGTGCGCTCACAGCTGGGCTGTCGGGCAGACTACCGACCTTGCGGATTCTCGCAGGGCAACTGTCCGTCTTTGCAGGTGAGTGGCTGCTCGTAGCGCAGTCAACTCGGGAGCTCGGACCGGACGGGTCCTCCTTCGCTTTGCTCTCGGGCTCCCGGTGCAGTTGCGGTCACGGTGTTCGGACCAGCGGCAGCTGGTCCTCGATTTGCTTTCGCTGTTGCTTTTGGCCCCGGTCACGGTGGTCAGGTGGATGTCGTTGCCTTGGAGGAGATACCTCCATCGGTACTGCAGCGCTAGGCAGTACACGCAGTCGCTTTCTTTCAGGGGGTAGCGCCCACTGGTCCTGGGGCGCTGGTCAGGGGGCAAGTTCAGTTGCAAGCCCTTGGAGATCTCTTTAGCAGAGTTTGGCACAAAGTAAAGCAAAAGTCTTCTCGCAGTCTTTTCTTCTTCCTCTCCTTCGGCAGCAAGGCACCAGACACAGGCAAGAGTCAGCACCCTTCCTTGTCTCTCACGGTCCTTCTCGTCGGGCCGAGTCCTTCTGTGGCCCAAACAGGATCTAATTTTCAAGGAGCAGGGCTCCTTCTTTTATAGGCCAATTCTTTTGTTCTTGCAGGCCAGGGGGGCCTTTGCATAGCCACTCTCAGTCCTTGAGTACCACGGTGGGTGTACTCCGGCTTCTGCTTTCAGTGTGAGGGGCAGGCGCATCAGACGCCCCACAGGAGGTGGAGCCAGCATTGTGCGGACAGGGGCGGCCAGAGTACCTTGTTGATGGGGGCTTCGCCCTTCCTGGGCCAGGTGCCGGCCGAGTCATCCGCCGCTCCCCAGGAGGGTGGAGCCAGCATTGTGGTGGCCGAGCACAGCTACAGTTCGAGTCAAGAGGCACTCCTACCTCCCACTAAGGTGTAATCTGCGCATTCACCACTTGTCATCCCCCCGGCCCTGTCACTCACACGTCCCAGACAGTCAGATACACATACCAGCAGAGGCGGGCTGAAATGGTTAAGCAAGCAAATGCTAACTTTCTAAAAGTAGCATTTGCAAACCCAGGATACTAAAATAAACTTTACTAAAAGAAATATTTTATCATCCTGAGTTCAGGCGTACTAAACATGGCTCGCTACCATGCTCCTTGAGCCTGCTGGGATTATAGGGTGTAATAATTCCAGCAGCTCAGTCGGGCCTAATGGAGCAGGTAGCCTTCAATAGTGAAATACGGTTTTGGTTGTAAGTCACTACTAGGACATGCCACATACATCCGGGCTTGTCCTACCTCACACCTACAACGCACCCTGCCCGTAGGCCTACCATAGGGGTGACTAATATGTAGTCAAGGGAAGGTTCGGGGCTGGCAAGTGGGTGCACTTGCCCAGCTAGCGTGGCAGTACGAGACCGCACGCGGGTTCTGCGGTCGCAGTTCCCAGACACATCTTTACGGCTGCTTCGGTGGGTGGCGCAACCAGCGCTGCAGGCCCACCAGCAGTATTGGCATCTACAAGCCCCGGCACTCTCTAGTGCGCGTTACTAGGGACTAACAGTAAATCCAATGCACCAATCATGGATACCAATCGCAGGTACAATTTACAGTAGGGAGCACTTGCACTGCGGCACGGGTCAGCCATGGCGCAGTGCCCTGAGTATCGGAAAACCAGCCAAACATCGGAGGCACATCAGCAAAAAGTGGAAGGGAGACTCACGCCAAGGTGCCAGGTCTAACAATGATGTATCTGGTGTGATCTACCCACCAGCAGCAACAGTGCGCAGAGGTTGAGTGGGTCATTCACTCTAGTTAGGTTGATACGTTATAGGCACGGTGTGGACAAACGTGCCACCTCCGCAGCACGCATGTGTTAAAAGAAAGAGTAAAAAACAATACTTTCATAAAAAAGGAGTGCTATCCACTTTGAAATTTACATTTTGTCACTTTGTCCTACGGAGAGAGCACCCACCCAAATACAAAAATTTTGTTTGATCAAATATCAAGTCCCACAGATGAGAGAGCAAAAACATTGGCATACACAGCTGAGCAAGCAACTGATATATATTCGCTGATTCAAGAAGTAAAAACTTCGGATGCGCAAGGCAACACGATAGTACAGCAACTGAAACAATTACAATTTTTAGCTAAAAGAGAAGTAAGCCAGAAACTCCATGCATCGACCTTGGTGCAGTACCACAAGGAAAAAAGGATTCCACGTGGATTACGGATGTCTATTAAACCGATGCTCTACAGATTTCATTTAAATAAGGATTTCATGGAGAAATGGTACCGCATTTTAAATAAGTGCTCATTAGACTTAATATTGTTACTGATTGAGGAACTGGCTAGAGTTATAGCGGACCTGACCCGTGAAATTGATGAGATCAAACAAAATCTGGAGGGGAGGATGAAAAAGGATGATTGGGATAAAGCATTGAACGATATCAATATAACGCTGGAAAAATATACCAAGGAAATTCAAGAAGGTAAACTAAGAAAATTCAAAAGGGACACGCTTGATTACAAGCTTAATGAGGTTTATTCCTGGGCTGAAGTATATGCCCAAAGAAGAGCATATCAACCAAGAAAGAAGGTTACTACAACCTCAGAGGAAAGTCGAGTTTCAGATACGGATTTAAGTGCTTCCAGACCATCAGCAAATACACAAATTGGAGAGGCATCAGGCTCCACTGAACAAACAGAACCTGTACAAACAGCAGTCACATCTAAGCCGTCTTCTTTTCCCCAGGCAGGGTATTTAACCCAACCACCAGGAAAACTCAAACAAAAACAAGGAGAAGTAAAAGAAGGAGCTCGAACAAGGAGCACCAAGTAAACTTGGTGATGAATATTTCCAAAACAGAGTTAACATTTGATGAACTAAAAGTGTTAAACAGAGGACTAGGTTTTGTCCCAACTTATGATACAAACATTTTGGAGTGTGAAATAGCACTGTTTAAATTCATGAGGGTTCTAAGACTCAGACATTTCTTCACCAATGTGGTTCCTACACAAGAGGTTAAAGAACCTACTGAATTAATGGAATTTAAAGTAAAATCTAAGTATCAATCACCGGTATCTCATAAAATCTTGGATGCATTCGAGAAATCAGTACGGAATGATTTAGAGAAACTGCGTTTTCAGAGATCCAAAACCAAGAATTTATCTGAGTTTGAAAGGAATACTTTGAAAAAACTTCAAATGAATGAGAGCATTCATATTCAAAAGGCGGACAAGAGAGGAGCAATTATTGTGATGGACATGGAGTTCTATGTTACAAAAGTCAATGAACATGTGTCTGATGAGTTAACATACCTGGAACTAGATGAAGATCCTACTAATGAACTAGAAGCAACCTTGAAAATTATTTTGGACAAAGCGTGTGAACTTGGTTACATTTCTAATGTCACAAAACAATTTCTTACAGTACAATATCCGAGGCGTCCACGCCTCTATATGCTTCCAAAAATCGATAAAGACAAATTGAACCCTCCCATGAGACCTACCGTTACAGGTTGTGGTACGATTTTTGAACCGTTGGGGCAGTATATTGATACTTTTTTACAGCAATTTGTTCAAGAGTGGCCATCCTATACAAAAGACACTAATCATTTCTTACAAAAATTGAAGAACATCTCTATAACACAAGATCTATTGCTTTGTACCATAGATGCAAAATCTCTCTATACTTCCATACCACACCAAGCAGGACTGGAAGCTGTGGAATGGGCGCTGTTGGGACTTGAAACTATCAGAGCAGAAAAATCTTTCATTCTAGAATTGTTGCATTTCTGCTTGTATCATAGCTATTTCCAGTGGGATTCAAAGTTTTTTCTGCAGCAGAATGGTACATCGATGGGATTTGCGGGGGCCCCTGCATATGCCAATACGTATATGGCTAAATTTGAATCTGACTACATTTACTCAGATGAAGAATGGCGAGACCATAGTCTCGTGTACCAAAGATTCATAGATGACATTTTTGTACTCTGGTCAGGTAACAGAGAAATGTTGGAACAAAAAATTCTGCTTCTAAGTACCCATGTGGATCAAATTAAATTTACTCACACCATCAGTGATCATGAAATTTCATTTTTGGATGTATTATTGACATTAAGACAAGGAAGACTACAGACTGAAGTGTTTCGGAAGGAGACTGATGTTAATAATTCACTCTTGTTCCAGAGTTTTCATCCCCAGAATTTAAAAGTGAATCTGCCCTTGTCGCAATTCATGAGGATAAAACGAATTTGTTCAGAGTCCGAGACTTTGGGAAAACACCTAGATTTACAAGAGCAAAAATACGCATCCAGAGGCTATCCAGAGTGTGTGCTAAAGAAAACAAAGGAGAAGATTGCTACGTTCAGTAGAGAGAATCTTTTGGAGAAAAAGCCAAAGAAAATTTTGGAAAGACAGGTGTTTGTGTCAAAATACTCTACGAGTTCATCAAAAATTAAAAAAACATAATAATAAGACTCTGGGACCTTTTTCAACATGAACCAGACTTTGGAGGTATTTTTTTGCAAAAACCAATGTTTGCGTATAAAAGATCAAAACATTTGAAGGAACTGTTGAAGACACCTACAATCAGCAAGAGGCAAACATACAAAGGGATGAAAAGGTGCATGAATTGTGTGCATTGTCATAATGTTATAGCTGGGACCAATTTACATCACCCACAGACTGGAAAGACTATTGAATTGCATCATGACAGTGATTGCAATTCCAAGAATGTGATCTATTATATCAAATGCCCATGTGGCAAACTGTACGTGGGAAAAACGGAAAGGAAACTAAAAACAAGAATATCCGAACACAAGAGTACTATTAGAAATGTCAACATCAAAAGCAATTTAGCCAAACACTGGTCAGAGAACAGGCACAACATTTCCCAACTGCAGTTTTCGGTCTTGGAGAGAACTGAATTTCAAGAAGGAGTGGATCTGACCAGATCCCTCCTGCAAAGAGAAATATTCTGGATTAGGTTCCTAGGGACACAGGAACCAAAAGGTTTAAATGAAAAAATAGATTACACATGTTTCTTGTAATCATGATACTGTACGCCAGGCGAGGTACATGTAGAGGGTCTGGCAAGCCTCTCTTTAGCATGAGCATACCAAGTATTAAAATATTATACATGACTGATGTACCTTAGTGAGCTATGTATAATGTATAATGTACTGTAATTGTTTCTGTATTCTATTTGATCAATTCATTTATCGTGTTTTGTATCACAATTTATGTCAATTCAGTGACACGATTTAGTATTTCACCTCTTTCGCGATAATTTGTTTGCACGGTTGTTTATCTGGTTGGAGGTTTGTTTACGTTCTGATTGACAGGGTAGGTGGGAGAAAGTCACGATGTTTAGACCGATCCAAAATGGCGATACCGCAAGATTCTGAGTAGTCCGTTTTTGCTGTTGTGAGCTGAGTAAAGAGCAGGGCGTTTTTAAACCGGAAGGTCCGGTGTTTACACTGAACACTGAATCGAGTGGAAGTATATGGAGGAGTTGATGAGCAACCTCGTGGTAGGTAGAACCCGGACTTTGGATTTAAAATTAGAGAGTTGTGGTTAAGGATGGTTCTCCACATTTGTTTGTAGGTGGTGGTTGGTAATATTCATAAAGACGGAACGCAGTGGTTTCCACATTAGAGAGCTGAGGTAGGAGAAGGCTTCGTTTTAGTTGATTGGTATTGAAAGTCGGCACACGTTCCTCAGCAGTTGTTTACAGCAAGATATTTTTTTGTTCACAGGAACATTGTATTTCTGGTTCTGTTGTGAGTATATTACTTAGTGGTCTATATTTCACTTTTTAGGTGTGGTGGTGGTGTTACATGTGTCTCACCAGTGCACGGTTAGGTCATTACATTTGAAATACTATGATGAAACGTAAATGGATTTATTGTTGCTTTTTCACATCCCCATGTTTTTCGAATTTGAATCTGATATCATATGTTTAAATTTAAGCTTCTCATACGAAATGTTCATATTTACAGGCCCCTGAGGAAGAGTCCATAAAGGACTCGAAATGCATCGGGCTACATCAACTGTATACAGCCAAGAAAGATGATGTTATTCAGCGTTCCACATGTTTTCTCCCTAATCTTGTTAGTGGGCAATATATAAACAGTAATCAAATATATTGTTCTAGGTTTTTGATTATTTATTTTGTAGGTAAGTTTGACCATCAGAATGTTCGAATCATCTATTTCCACTTGCTCATGGTCAATGTGCTACGCATTAGAAATGAATATTGCCTGCCCCCCACTGGCTCGCCTGAACCTTTGCTCTTTTTTTGCGTTTTAATAGTAATCTGCATAACCATGTAGCATAAATGGGTTAGATTCCCATGTTCCTGCAGCACTACGATATCTGGGTTTCCCACTATAGAGTCTATATATGCGTTGTGAATTTTCCCCCTCAAACCGTTAATGTTCCATGAACATAGACTTATTATTTCTTTGTTTATGCTATTAGCTCCTATTTGTAATGGACTACTGTATCATTGTGTCTGATTACTATGGAGTGCCAAGTTGATCCATTTTTCATTTATTTCTGTGTTTCTTTCTACCTCTTTTTGCAAGGTAGGACATTCATTTTTTTTCTGGTGATCTGCCAAGTGCATTTTTTAGGACTGATACAGTCTTTGTCCCTACCTTTTTTGTTTCAGTGGAGTATCAGCTTCTATAAAAGGGGTAGGGTAAACCTCTGGGATTTGTTTGGTGAGTATTATGCCCCAGGTTTTAAATATCTTTTGCTCCTTCATTATCTGGTCAGCTATGGATGTTGATGATAGTGAGATTAAGGTTGGGGTCTGGCTACTCTGGTCATCCTCCATAAATTGAACAGATATAATGTCATTACTTACAATGTTATTGAGTGAAGGTTTGAATTTGAAAAGTCGCAGTAAATTCCCTCGATTAAGAATGTTGTGTCTACCTCTAGAAGGAATTCTGGTGTAAATTTGAGTTTCTCACTAATTTCAGTAGTGTGTTGATTTGCGGCCTCATTTTTCTTAGTTTGTTTCGTTGTATAGCTTACTGTTTTATTCCCAGCCACGCTTTTAATCTGCAAATAGTCTCGTTCGGATGTTATATAAAGGCTACTTTCTGCCCTTCTCTCTATCAGGACGATGTTTTTTTTTGTATCTTCCTTCATACCTGCCTTGAGATGAGGATTCATTGCTTCCGTCTCTTTAATAGAGATGATTCCGTTTGTTGTATCAGAGTTATAAGTAATTTGATCTCTTTCTTCTTTATTTCGGTTTTCATCCTGGTTAGGTTCCATTTGCAGACTCTCTGGCATACTGTTTATTACTCGTACTTCCACTACTCTATTTTCTTCCCATACCGGGATTTGTGATTCGTTTATTTTGTCAGATTTTATTGAACTACGGTGGTTTAGTTTTTTTTTTTCCGAAGATAGGGAAGAAGTTGTTAGCGTCATCTATTATGCTTGTTAATACTGCAGGTAGGGCTGATAGCTTATCCATCATAGGCACATAAATGCAGTTTGAGGATGTTTTTTCATTATCTCTTTGTGCTCGGATTATCAGATCATTTAACTGGGCCAGTTTGTTGTCAATCCCAGCCACATTGTTTGCCATCATTTTTAGAAGGTCAATTTGTATATCCATTTTATTTGATTGGTAGTGAAGGGCTTCTAGCGTAAGGGTTGATGTTTGGTAGAAGATATCCCAGGGTTTGACTACACCCTGATGTTTAGCTCCTATTTCTAATGTTTCATACTTGGATTGCTCAGCTCCCACGGAGTCTATCGTTTGCTCCCTGGTTTCAACCGCGTTGCCACCGTTGTCAGCCGGTTCCTTGGGTATGTTATTAGTCTGAGTGCTCCTTTGGGGTTCCTGATGATGATCTGGGTGTATTTCAGTTTCCTCAGTGCTTGTGCCCGACATTTTAATTATCTCAACGTTGACTTCAAAAGGGATCCTATGTGATGTTTGCCCTGCTTGCTCAGTCCTATCTTGGCAGTCTTGTTGATTGGATTCCATAGATTGCGACAGCAATTTGTTTGCCGTAGTGACATCCAGGTTAGACGTTACAGACATACTAGTTTCTTTTGTCGTTGCTATATAGCAATTTCTCATATCTTTTGAGGGTTCTTCCTGAGTTTTCCATGGCTGTTGGTCTCCAGTTTGTGTTTCTAGGTCCACAGATTCATTTTCATTCCAGATATATTCTATTTGGTCCAATTCTTCTATTTCTTTGTTGTTTTGTGACTGATTTAGGGCCTCAGTATTAGTATTAGTATTAATAGGTTCCATGGGTGTTTGTAATTTGTCCTTATTTGTTTCCATTGTCATTGACATCATACCACCCCCAGGATCCTTCAAAAATTGAAATTTGTCTGATATTTTACCAGATTTCTCGAACATCCGCGCAATCGGGGATATAAGAGATTGGTTCTGACCTGGAGTGTTTATTTAAAAATTTTTTGCTACATTTGATTGCTGCTGTTTTTTTGTGCGTTTAGTTGCTGTTCCCCCAGTCCTTACCTTTCCTGATCTCATGTCTAGGACTGTGCTTGTGGTTATATATTTGCTTTTGTTCCTTGTGGGTGCAATTCTGGTACGTTATAGCACTCCACCACAGACCTGCTACTCCCCTCTTATAGACACGAGTCTCAAACCTAAGAATGCCAAACTTCTCAGTGCGCTCCCAAGCTTGTCTACTCCTTTTGGGCTCTGGAACCCTACCGCTTGCTGATCCATATGATAGGTTAGACAGAGCAAGGAGCAGCTGCCGTCAGGGGGCAGCACTGCAGTGAGGGCGGAGTAAGGGTGGATTAAGGTCGAAACGAATCCACAGAGCCTGAGGGGTGTGTTGTCCGAAACCCCAAAGTTCCAGTATAATCACAATTTAATCATGACCTTTCCTGAGTTCTCCTGCCGGGTATGGGATATGGGCTATGGGTTATGGATGTGTAGTTTTCTGCCTTTCCCCACCAACCATTGACCTGTTATCCCAATAACCCAGAGGTAGGAACTATATATGGAAGAAAAAAAACAAACCCCCTACATCTTCAGATGTGGTTTGGTTACGCAAATCGCAGTCCGTAGTCCGTGGTCTGATCCTGGAGTAATGCAAAAATGACAGGCTCCCCTCCCCTGCTTGGCAGTGTTGTTTTCACAGCACTTAGAGAGCGCTCACACCAACCAGCAGGCAGCAGCAGTCTAATGGGACTCCAACCTATCCCCTTTCCAATTTTGCAATTTTTGCAAGGTTTTTGCAAGGTTCCAGGCTACAGGTTACTGAGGAGCAGGCTCGCACTGGCGCAGGCGGAGGCAGTGGGGTGCTGTTGTCTCAGCGCTCAGCCTCAGACTCAGCTCAGGCAGCGCTCGCACCTGCTCATAAACCGCGTCCCTGCCCGCTCCTCCCACACTCTGTCGGACTCTCTCTGAAGAACCTTCCACGGCGTGAAACAAAGCACACACAGGCAGACCAACAAAAGGTGGTCCGCCGAGCTCGGTGAGTCCCGGCGCCCCGAACCTTGCCGCTTATGCCCCGTATGGTCCATATGCTTCGCTGCAGCCTCCTTGACGGGTACGATGACGGGGAGCAAGAGTGAGAGAAGGAGCAGGAGCGTTTCGGTGAGGCGTTTTCCGTGAATGCCGTTTTCCGGCTCCAACACCACTCGTGAGCTCCCTCCAATGGTCACTGACCGATGTATGCAGTATTGTACTCCTCCTTGATGCAAGCTCTCACAATATCAGTCACCCTGTAAGTTTTGTGCTTAACAGGAGGACTGTCCCCAGTCTCTACATCATGGACACACCAATCAGTGACACTTGGAATCAGGGAGAACAGATCAGAAAACTGTCCCAACAACTGGCGACAGTCATTCTGCTACTCTGGGGTCATGGTGGAAGAGAGGTTTATACCATCCACTGACCCATCTTGCTCTGTTGCAGACTGGAGGTCAGGAAGAGGCTCAATCTCCTCCTCCATTCCATAATCTGTCGCTAAGAACATGCCCACTTTGGACCTTTCTAAGTTGGGCTTCATGCGTTTAACATGTAGGACCCGCAAAGTGTTCCTTGGAGACCGCAAGTCCACCAAGTAGGTGACATCACTCTTGCGCTCCACCACCTCAAATTCTCCTGTCCACTTATCCTGGAGCGCACAGGGCTCCATGGAAGCCATGACCCAAACTATCTGACCAGGCTGAAGCTCAGTTAAAGTGGCATCCTGATCGTTAGGGGTGGGTGGAATTTGCGTAATCGCGCTACTCAAATCTTCGCGAAAACATCAAAAATCTCCGCGAGCACACGGAAATATCGTGAAGACACGAAAGCGCTTGTCCCGCCTGTTCGCGATGTTTTTCGCGTGATCGCATTGGAAATGTGTTGCCTATGCGGTCGCTAATGGGTGTGACCATCTTGTTTTCAGTTGTCCCGCCCGCTCGCGATGCTATTTCCTGTTCCGGGTCGTGCAATGCATGCTTGCGCACGTTCGCGATAAATATTTCCTGTTCAGAAACGCGTATTACGTGTTAGCGATGCTTTCTGCGTGCTCAGGGGGAAAATATCGCGTGAACTTGCCGTTGCGGTCGCAATGTGCGCGGCCATCTTGTTTTTCACTCTATTGCTATGGTTCTGGGGCCTGCTTTTCAATCCTCCCTCTATCGTTTCAATCCTTTGTTTCTGGAATTGTCCTGGATTTTTTTTGGATCTTTTTTATTTATTATCTCTATCTCTATTTTCCGGATTCTATGTTTTTTGTTTTTGTCTACTTTTTGTGTGTTTTTAACAACTTTTTCACTCTTTTTCTATTACCTGCGTTTTTAATTTCTTTTACTTACTTTTTGAATTTTTACTTTTTCTTTTACATTCTGCCTATCCCAGAACCATGGCAAAGGGCCACAGGGCTCATCGCAGCCAGAGCGGAAGGCGGCGTCCACAAGGGGTGCAGGCACGGGCCTCAACTGGGGAGGTGGAGTTGGCCGCAAAGGTTTTTTTGTGCAGCGCCACCTCCCCTTAACCCTGGCAGCAGGCCTGGGTCCGGGTACGGGCTCCGGGAGCGTCGGCAGCGGTGGGGAGAGGTGCGCCGGGCAGTGTTTCGCTGCTCTGGTGTCCTGCTCACCCAGAACCAGTTGACGCACCGGTGGTCCGATATCCTGGACCGGGAGCAGGACCTCCTGGACCTGCTAGGAGTGGAGGTCCCGTGTCTTGGTGAGTAGCTATTTCTTTATTACTACTTTGTGTCTTTTATTCTGCTCTGTGTTATATATTGCGAATATATTTTTTTTCCTACCAGCTAGAATGCTGCTGCTTACATTACAGGTAAATTAAGTTTAAAAGTCTTCTGTGATTGTTATGACACAGGTGCTCTGCGCTACTAATCTTATTTATTTGCAACTTTGCGTTTGCGCTCGTTTTGCATGATTATGTAAGAGTTTATTTTAGAGAACTTAAGTTAGGTAATGCTAGAGTGACACGAGCCCTTCCTTTTTCTGTCACTAAGAGATAGGGGTGGATTGATACTTAGGTTTAGTTACTTATTATGAGTTTTTAATTAGTGGTCTGCGTGACGCCCCCTCTGTTACGTCTCGTGCTGCTGAGTGCTGTTAGTGCTTATCCCAATCCTTTGTAGAACCTTTTGTAGTTTGTTCAGTGAGTGGTAATAGACTTAGCACTTGCAGAACATCAGCATCAACCGCCCAACAATTTGGTGTATGCAAACATGTAGGTATGTGTCCTCCATTTATGCATTTTTGAGAACTAAAAGAAGTGGAAATGCTTACTTAATGTACAATTGGCACGCCTGGAATAGGCGGGCTAGGTCAGGTGGGACATACTACTTAGGCTTAGTTAGTATTCTGGAATCTGAATGCAACACTGGATTAGTGTTGATAAATATTAACTAGTCGGTCCGCGAATCCCCCAATACTACTTGTCAACCAGATTAGATAGGTCAATTTTATTGCAATTGTTGGTTACATAAATGTTTTTCTGACCGTCTTTTAAAAATATTTTATTTGTTTCACACCAATCATCAATGTTTGTCTCTTTCTTTCTCATATCTTTCATGATCAGCACCCAGGGGCAAGAAGACGGGGTCAGAGTCGGTGGGAGCAGATGAACACCAGGGATAGGAGGACCAGGGTGAGGGCTCTTCTGCTGGCCCCAGTAAGTCTTCCTGTTTTTAATATTAATAATTCTTATTTACTAACTTTTTCTGCACCGTATTTTTTCCGAACTATTGTTTCCGTTTCCTAATGCTATTTTTCACCAACAATTATCCTTCGATCTAGACTGTCTGTTTCTAAATTCTTGTTATCCCTGCCTCTAACTGCCTCTTCTATTACTCTCAGTACAACTACTATTATTCTGTCTGTAGCTAACCTTGCCCAGTTGGCCACTCTTTATTTAAAAGGTTTTAAATAAAACTCAGATTCACCAGTAGCTCTAGCCATTGAGTCCAGTCCTTTGGGTTATCCTCTTGTACTCCTTCTAGTCTTCTTAATTTTGAGGCTTCATTAATCTTGAGGCTTTTCGAAAATTCCCACCAACAAAATGCCCAACCAGATTTTACTGTTTTGATAGGATAGGACATACTACACAGTTGTAGGTATTTTGCACATACAGAACTTTGCACAAGAAAAGAGGGTGTTGGTGTTGGGAGGTTGGACCATCCTCACACCTCAATCAGAACCCACCACAATCCCCTGCCTGACTAGTTATAGTAGTGTCTCATAACTATTAGCTCTCCGAACCCCCCCAAGATACACAATGAGTAGACTAGACAACCCAGAACATAACACTCCCGACCTCTCAGTCGTGGAAGCAATGCACACCCTTCCTTTTGCTCGCTCACTCGTGTAAGTCCATTCACACCAAATACCACTGAGTCTATGTAAGTTCAAAAGTTTTATTTGTAACTGACAATCTCTGTACGTTGTTCTATAATGCAGCACCAACAGCAAAATGCATAAGATTAAAACAACAAACATTGTTACACTTAGTTACACTTACAACAACTACAAGTCCATAGAACGAATAAAAAAATGCGAAATCATGATAATAACCGAACAGTGGTGGAATCACCACCATCCCCTTGGTAGGAATATAGTTTATATAAAATTATAAATGAAGATCTCTGAGCGAATTCTGGGGACCCCTCACCTTAGAAGAACCTAGTACTGGTTACATCATAAGCTCTGTAAAGCTCTGGTTCGTAGAAGGGAATCTTTCGTCTCTTAGGAGAAAAATGGTGCGCGTTAGTATATTGAAAGCATTTCTCAGTCATGCCAAAAAGTTTTGCATTTTGATGGATATGCAATATGGACGAACACCAGAACTCTATACGAAAGTGGCTTGTTTTGGTTGACCTTGTATGCATCGCTTAGGCAGTAGCAGTATGAGCTCATATGGGCTCAAAGGCATCTTATACAACAAGTTGCGAGGTAACGTGTGCAAAAATAAATGACACAAAGGTAAAATGGTTGCATGGCTCGGGCTAACTAAGCAAAGACTAGAATGACCCTAGGGACCATATAACTACTAGTTTCTACTCTACTACTACCTGATTTGTACTAGTGATGTATGTTTTATATATATGTATTACTATTAACTCGTTTTTTAATCTTGCTAGTGAAAAATAGGAGGAGGTGTTTATGATACCTAAAAAATGTGTAATGTTTTTTCTAGGCGCACTACAGACCATCAATGCCGGGGCCAGCGGCGAAGGCAAAGCTGCTAGTGACGGAGGAGAGGATGCAGCAGTCGCAGGAGGAGCTGCAGGGGGTGAGCCAACAGCAGTGGCGGGTGGTGGTAAGTTAGATTCCTAATCCTTACTTATTGACATTACACTCACTGCAAGGGTGTACTGTATACTGTACTGTTGAGACTTACTAAGTAAGAAGTTGTGTGAACGGTTGAAGACACCATTTACTTAGCATTAGTAAAAGCATTAGTGGCGGGAGTGTTGAGTAACCAATGGCCTCTTCTATCTGATTTCAACTCAGCTGTGAAAGTTTTATGGAGAAGACTAAAAGTCAGAACAGATGACCTTGATGGATGGGTTTAACGAAAAGGGAAAGAAGGGTGGAAGGAAGAAGGACGGGAAAGATTTAATATTTATGACTGACAGAGAAGAATACGTGGGATGCATGCATGCATAGGTGGCTGATAGGAATCAGATGCATGGTTGGTTGAATGCCTGAAACTCCCACAAATGTGAAAGGCCAAGGAAGTGGGAGGATAGATACTTACCACAAATGTTATGTACTGTGCTTGCTAGTGCTACAGTGCCACTATGTGTAGAATTACTTTGTCTTACTGCTTTGCTAAAAGTATATTTTACAATAGTCTTATTTTTTCTGCTTGATATATAGCTACTCCTTCCAAGGGGAAACCTGACAGGAAAGAGTTGGCTGCAAAGGCCTGGTGCCGGAAGCTGGGGGCCATGGAGCGGGAATACCATCAACTGGTGGTTCTGGAAGAGGAGGAGGATGAGACGGTAGCAGCTGCAGCCTCCTCCAATGCCCCGGGCCTCAGCCACCGCCCTCCAGTGTTACAGCACCACCATCTGGCAGCCGCCCGCTGCCGTCCTTCCTTTAACATCACTGCTGCCCCCGTGGATGCAACTGCCGCGCATTGAAGAGCTGTGTTGCCCGCCTAGAGGAGCAAGTATGTGTCCTCCAGAGTCAAGCTCGCGGAGCATAAGACCCTGTTCATTTCCCCATTTTTATTTATTCTTTTGGTGGGTGGGAATCGGGGAATGGGGTTTCTTTGGACAATTGGACATTAGGTTGGACTTTTTCTTTACGGACATTGGTTGGGGTTAGGGAGAGGGGTGGGTCAGGTGTTGTGGGATATTTTTACATAGTTTATTTTTGTTAGGGGATTAAATTATATATTTCTACTTTACATACAATGTTGTTAATGTTTTGTGGGTGAGGTTTCTGTTTGACATCACACTGTTTCCTTGCTAGTACAGGGCTGCCCACAGCCAGTGTTTGATTTAAATAATTGCCTGTCTTTGTAAAACACAAGCAGATAGATGCGGCACCCCTCACTGAGTGACTTGTCCTACTAGTATTGTCAGTCTCTTCTAGTCTATGCATTCTGCAACAGGACTCAAAGGGGTGTGTGAAATTGATTTAATGAAAACATGTCCATTATTAATTATGCCTCCCCAAACTTTTTACCTTTGCTTGATGTTTAACTTAGGCACAGCGATGGCTGCATGGTGATGATGGTTTTCTTTCCTAATATGCCATTGTTGATGTGGTAGCAGTAGTAGTAGACACTGGCAGCAGCATTTGCAAAAAAGAAAATGAGACAGTCAGTCGCCTGAGTTAGACTCTTCGAGGAGTAGGAGAATGAAGTACAGTACAGAACTTACTGCCAAACAATAATATGCAAAAATACAACAAAACATAATGGTGGTGGGGATAGCCCAGTGCACAGAGTTACAAACTATAGTTGTGTCGAGTCACTTGACTAGTCCTACAGTACACTGGACACAAGCGTAACCGTTAGTGCTGTGTAGGAGGATGACAAAAAATCCAATCGATGCATGCAATTAATGCTGATCTATTAGGTTCCCTTGGTAAAAAAATTACCTCACAAATATTCTGCTCATGGGTGGGCAAGCAGAAGAAGATCTTCGCCCTGCCTTGAATTTGAAGTACTGTTGCTTTTGTCACATCCGCCCCAGCAAGCGCGTGATAAATTATTGGTGTACATTTAATGTACGCTTCCGAGCTGAGTGGTCGCTCCCCTGCTGCTGCGGTATCGTTGCAGAACGCATATTACATTATTTGGAGTGCCATTTAAAACTTTAGCCTGCTTTGTGCGCTGATTGCCGCTGCGTGCTCTGTCTAACGCTTTTGCCCATTTGCATACTGAATTAGCTGATTTGCCTTTCGCATTGTGACATTGCCAGCGTGACTTGATTTGCAGATTTGGTGCTTATGTTCGAAATCTCTGCTTTGCTTATTAGCATTCTGATTTTATAGCGCTTTTCAGCATTTGTGTGTTTTCCCCCTAGCGCTCTCTCCGTCCTGACCCCTCCGCCTCCATCTTGTTGATTGTTATTGACCTCCTCCTTAGCCCGACCCGCCTCCCAGCTGAACCGCCCTCGCCCCTCCCCCTCCTCTGTCCATTAATGTCAGATGGTCCCACGTGCAGCGTCCACGCGCTTCGGCCACGCCGAAGGTGCGCTCAAGGTAAGCCCGTCTACGCCCGTCCGCGCCTGGACCGCGCCCAGCGCCAGACCCCCTGCTCCTCGCACTGCCCAGCCCTCCCACATTACCTTCGATGCCGCCACCCTCCTAGCCCTTAACCCCGGTCGCGCCCCCAACTGCGTCCAAGCCGCTCCTGGACACACCCATGGACCTTTCTCCTGCTTCTCCTGCAAATTCAGCGGCATCGACAACATCTCCGCTACGACCTCACCACAGATTCCCGACCCCAACCACCTACAATGCATCCTTCTCAACACCCGCTCGGTCCACAGGCACGCCATTGACCTATGGAATCTACTAGACACCATTTCTCCGGACATCGCCTTCCTAACGGAAACATGGATGAATGCTTCCTCCGCACCAGACATCACCATTGCCATCCCTGAAGACTATAAGATCACTCGCAAAGACCGTACCAGCCACACAGGAGGAGGAATCGCTATCGTCCATAAGAAATCAATCCGCATCTCAACCAGCTCTGACGCCAACCTCGCTAACTCCGAACACCTTCACTTCCAGATCCACATCGACCCCAAAACCACTCTCAGAGGCACCCTCCTCTACAGACCACCAGGACCCCGCGCAAAATTCAGTGAAGACATCACGGACTTCATCACCCCACACGCGCTCCCCTCCAAAGACTACATCCTTCTGGGAGACCTCAACTTTCACCTTGAAAAGATCAACGACCGCAACACCGCCACCCTCTTGGACAACCTCGCCAACCTCGGACTTAAACAACTAGTCACTTCCCCCACCCACATCGCAGGCCACACACTCGACCCCATCTTCACATCCAGCAATCATGTCTCCTTCAGCCACACTACGGACCTCCTTTGGACTGACCACAGCTGCGTTCACTTCACCTACAACAAACCAAAACCCAGCATCCACCTCCAACCAACTCTGCAAAGAAACTGGAACAAAATCACCACGGACCAAATCTCCGCATCGCTCCTTCGAAACACCCCAGCCCTCTCTTCTAACGCTAACGAAGCCGCCGCCAACCTCACCCTATGGTTATCCAACACCGCCGACACCTTAGCACCACTGAAAAAACGTCAAAGCAAACCTGGCAGCAAGAAGGCCTCATGGTTCAACGATGATCTCAAGAAGTCCAAGAAAGTCTGCCGCTCCCTTGAAAAGGCCTGGAAAAAAGACCCAACCACTAGCACCAAGGACGCCTTCAAAAACGCCACCCGCACTCACCACCAACTAATCCGAAAAGCCAAGAAAACAGCATTCAAGGATCGACTTGACAACAACGCCCACAACAGCAAGGAACTTTTCAACATCGTCAAGGAATTTTCCAATCCCTCGGCCAACTCCAACGACATCACCCCCTCTCAAACCCTCTGCGACTCCCTAGCCTCATTTTTCCACAACAAGATTGCAGACATCCACAACAGCTTTGACAACCAACCCGGAAACCAACCCACCCTACCATTTGCTGATCATCTTCCCCCCGTGAACACCCTTAACGACTGGAACCCAATCTCCACTGAGGACACCATCCGCCTGATGAACTCCATCCACTCAGGATCCCCCACAGACCCATGCCCTAACCACATCTTCAACAAAGCAGACTCCGTCATAGCACCGCACCTCCGAGACGTCATCAACTGCTCCTTCAACTCCGCCACCTTCCCGGAAGACTGGAAACACGCTGAACTCACCGCCCTTCTGAAAAAACCCACAGCGGACCCCACCGAACTCAAGAATTACCGCCCCATCTCGCTTCTTCCATTCCCGGCCAAAGTCATCGAGAAAGCTGTCAACAACCAGCTCGCCGCCTTCCTCGAAGCCAACAAATCCCTTGACCCCTCACAATCTGGCTTCCGAGCAAAACACAGCACTGAGACCGCCCTCATCGCAGCAACAGACGACATTCGAACTCTACTGGACAATGGAGACACAGTCGCCCTCATCCTCCTTGACCTCTCTGCAGCATTCGACACAGTCTGCCACAGCACCCTTTTACAACGCCTCAATAACATCGGAATCCAAGGAAAAGCACTTGAATGGATCACCTCGTTCCTCACCGGAAGAACCCAGAGAGTCCGCCTTCCACCATTCAAGTCCGAGGCCTTTGAAGTCATCTGCGGCGTACCACAAGGATCCTCACTCAGTCCCACCCTCTTCAACGTATACATGAGCCCCCTCGCGGCCATCGCACGCCAACACAACCTCAACATCATCTCTTACGCGGATGACACTCAACTGATCCTTTCTCTCACCAACGACCCCAGCACCGCCAAAACTAACCTACACGAAGGAATGAAAGAAGTTGCCGAATGGATGAAACAAAGCCGTCTGAAACTGAACTCAGACAAAACAGAAGTCCTCATCTTAGGTACATCCCCCTCTGCATGGGACGACTCCTGGTGGCCGGAAGCCCTCGGAAAAGCACCCATCCCGACAGACCATGCACGGAACCTAGGCGTCATCCTGGATTCTTCACTCTCAATGAACAGACAAGTCAGCGCCGTATCCTCTTCCTGCTTCAACATTCTTCGCATGCTCAGAAAAACATTTCGCTGGATCCCCTCCGAAACAAGGAAAACAGTCACCCACGCTCTAGTCACGAGCCGACTGGACTACGGAAACACCCTCTACGCAGGTACTACCGCAAAACTCCAGAAGAAACTCCAACGAATCCAAAACGCCTCAGCCAGGCTCATATTAGACATCCCACGCAACAAACACATCTCTGGTCACCTTAAAGACCTCCACTGGCTACCCGTCAATAAGAGGATCACTTTCCGACTGCTTACCCACGCACACAAATCACTCTACGACATCGGACCAGAATGCCTCAACTCACGACTGTCCTTCTACACCCCCTCCCGCCAACTACGTTCTTCCAGCCAAGCCCTCGCCACTGTACCTCGCATCAACAAGACCACCATGGGAGGCAGATCCTTTTCATACCTGGCTGCTAAAACATGGAACTCACTCCCCGCTTACCTTCGCCTTACCCAGAACCACCTAGCATTCAGAAAGCAACTTAAAACGTGGATATTTGACAAGTAATCCTCCTCCCCTTCCTAAGCGCCTCCAAACCCTCTGGGTATGTAGTGCGCTATATAAATTCTATGACTTGACTCGACCTAATTTAGTCACACCTCAATAATTCACACAGCCCGGGGGAAGAGGGTTAGGGTTTGTTGAATGGTTGGGAAGAGGGTTTGGGTAAAAGTTTGACAAAGAAAAACAGTACGCATAGACAAACATCAAACAACAGAATCTTTGTACACTACCATATCCATATCAATATGTTAAGGGAGAAAAAGGAAATGCATGTATGATGATGATTGATAAGGAGACCCGGATTACATACAGTTTGTGTTCAGTTGTACTGGGCTTACTTTTACAGATAGCAAAGAAATTTTGAAAATATCTGTAGGGATTAATTATAAACAAAGAGTAAACATAATGATAATAATAACAACTGTTGTAATGATTGTAGACAAAAAAATTAATCAAATTATTTCAAAGATGATGAAAGTTGATACTGTTTCTGGTCAAAATGTGGATTTGCATCTCGGCATTCCTCTTGGTCCTCCCTTCCATGGATGCTCTATCCATCAATCTTGGGTGAAGCCACTGCCTGCCTGGCAGATGTGGATTTGTTGGTAAGGTAAGTGTGCATTGTTTTCCCAAGAATAGCACAGGGTAAGGCCCAGCCTGTAATTGTAGATGGAAAAACAAAAGAGATATTGAGAAACCAAGTCGAAAAAAATGCACAAGTTATGGTGTAGTGCAACAAGAACACTTTCCGAGGCGGCATGGGTGCATCATCTCGACTCTAGTCTGTTTCCAGCATTAACCTACAACAACAACAGGACAGAGCAGGCCCACAGTGATGGCACCCTTTGCACATCCTCCATTTAGCGTACATTTTATGAAAGAGTTGGACAAAGCACATATCCAGCAACATAGCATTTTACAATATAAGTGACTAAATCAATACACCGCAGTCATACCACTGCTACACTCGACTCCACCGCTACACAGACATTTAGGTCTGCTGTGGTTGTTGTTGACTTGTTTACCTTTTATGCCACTCATGAAACGCCCTGACTTATTCCATCAATCATCTCCGATCCTTGTACTGAGTGACTGTGAAGATATTATGTCACTGTGGTCATCAAGATGGTGTTGTTCAACTCAGTCTGCAGTGTACCGAGTGAGTCCAGATTCCATATTCAAAAATGCAATGGATCGGCCTGCAGTAGAAGTACAATTTTGGTATTAAACAACAAGAGTGTCAATATTGACTTGAGTCACTGTTAGTGTGTAGAGTAAATACTAGTACACTTTGACTTCACTTCATGCACAACAAATAACAAAAACACAAACACCAATCACTCAGAGTCGGTGTCCAATGCATGCCATTCATTACCTGTTCCTTCTCATCTTAAGTGAAGGGGCCGTCTCTCTCGCCATCATCATCATGGTGTTGTCCTACTCAGTGTGCAGTGTACACATTGAGTCCCCTTCCTATATTCAAAAGCAATGTATCGGCCTGCAGTAGAAGTACAAATTTCTTATTAAAAATACAAGAAGGGAAAAATTGCCTTGAGTTACTTTTAGTGTGCAGAATATTACATATAGTACACAATGAATTAACTTCATGCACAACAAACAACAACAAAATCACTCAGTCAGCGTCCAATGCATGGCATCATTCATTACTTGTTCCTTCTCATCTTCACTTAATGGGCAGTCTCTCCCGGGTCAGAAAGGAGGATAGCTATAGTAGCCATCATCATGTTCCACTTCTTTTGGAGGGACTAGGAAAGATTTTCTTTTTTCTTCTATTTTGCATCATCCAATCATCATCTGTCTTGAGGGCAATGGTTTTAGGGAGATTTAGTAGGATGGAGGAGCAGGATTTAGAGGAGTGTACTGTGAAATGCAGACATATGTAACTCATATATGGCAATAAAAAGAGTAGAAGATGGTGGTGATGGATTTGTTGTGATTGGAAGTTTCTAACCAGAACGACAGACACACAAATAAAAGAAAATAAGGGAGGAAGACAGTAAGAAGTGCAAGCCTAATTGTCAGGGAAGTATAGCTCGTCCTCAAACTCTGGGGGTTCAACCAGAAGTAGGTAATCATCATCTAACACACTACTTCCCTCATCTGAGCCGCTGTCCTCATCTTCCTCCCTTGATTCATGTATTGTGTAATTCGGTGGTATAAAGTGCTGATTAATTTTGATCATGGTTAACCTCCCAATGTTTTTGGGCAAGAGACTGGTCCTTATTCCTGTTACAATGTAACCAGCAGCACTGAAAACACGTTCAGAAGAGACACTTGCGACGGGCAAGCCAGATAGTTTTTCTCCAGCCTGCTGAGCAGTGGCCATTGGCCCCTTTTCCCATACCAATACCGCAATGGGTTTTGATCCATGTACACCTCTGTTGAGACGTCCAGAAAGGCCTGGACCATCCGCTCAATGTTCAGGGGTGCTAAACTTTTTCGGGCTCTTTTTTCTTTGCATCAGCACTGGACTTACCAATGCCTAAATGTAAATACCAATCGTTTAACAATTTTACTGGGCCTAATGATCCAGTTCTTGCTGTTATCGATAGTGTTGGTGAGTGTTCTGAGCCAAATGCACTGCCCTCAGGCTCCGAAGTTGAACTTGACGCTGGATGCCCTGCTGCAGTACTTGTTGTGAGTTTATCTAGCAGGCTTTTAATTAGCAGCCGTTCATTTTCCAACTTACTTGCTGACTCAGCTATCGAAGTTTTGTACCAGGAAACATCCATTTCTGAAAAAGAATTATTGTCTTCAGTGCCCATTTTGTCCGTGGATCTAGAATTGTGGCACAAATGTAATGTTCTTGTGACAAAATCTAAGTTTGCAACCTTGCATTGTCAGCTAAGCGACGGGCTAAGCTCTTCACCAACTCATATGTTTCTTTTTTCCTCTACACCTTTGTATGCTTCAGACACCTCCTTCAGCTGATGCTCTAGCATTTGCGACAATGAGATAGCTTGGACCATAGTTCAGACCTCATTGCTGACTTCAAGTGTGAAGACCTTGAAAGGAAGAAACATCACAGTCAGGCATTTAACTAGGCGCCATTGGTTCATCTGAAGGTTCATGCCTTTCACAGTAGCATCCTCTCTTCGCATGACATATTCATTGATTGGCCTGTACTGCTCAAACAGATGGTCAAGCATATGATAAGTTGAGTTCCAACATGTTTCCACCTCCTGGATGAGTGCTTTGACTGGTATTCTATAGTCACATTGAATGATTCTCAGTTGCTTCTGAGCTTTATAAGAATGGCTGAAATAAGTGCATATTCTTCGGCAGGTGGTCAGTAAATTGCTGACTATGGCTTCTTTTTTCAGAAAGTCTTGAACTACAATGTTAATGCAGAGCGCCAAACACTGAAACCTGAAATAGGAACCAAGCTCCATGGCCTTAAGTACATTACTGCCGTTATCTGTGGAAACAAAACCAACCTTAAGCCCTCTTGGGCACAGCTATTCAAAAACCTTGCTGTGAAACTCTTTCAATATGTTTACAGCAGGATGAGATTTCTCCATGGCTAGCATTCCTGCAGTTGCATGTTCCAGAGTAGCTTTAAATATCTCAGCTGTGTCAACAGCCCCTACTTCAGATAGCTTATCTCTAACCCCCCACAAAAGAGACCCAGTGTGCAGTGATGCACATGTAATCAGTGGCTTGGCAACTGGTCCACATATCTGTTGGCAGGTGAATATTGTGAACAGCACTCTGCTGCAAAGTTTGTCCAACCAATACCAGCACATCATGATGTAGTGCTGGAACAGCAATTCTTGCGAAATAGGACCGGCTGGGAACCTTCCATTTAGGGCAAATAGAGGACACAAATTCAAGGAAACCCACCCCTTCCACAAATGAAAAAGGGAGAAGGTCCAGCGCTAACAATTTAGCCAGCTTCGCATTGTACAACCGTGCCATTGGGTGGTTGCATTGGTACTGTCCCTCCTACCTAAGCATGCTCTCGTAATGGTAGGCTGGATTATTTTCCTTTGTGGTGCAGTTGTTTTCTTTAACTCAGTTAGGCTCAACAACACACTTTGTTTAATTGCAGTACTCGGTCACCTGGGTGTCTCAGCCTGACTCTGAGCACATCTCTTTCTAAGGTGCCACTGAGATGTTGCTGAGGATGTGGGTGGTACCACTACTACTTTGTTCTAAGCAAAGTAGGTGAGCCTCCCACACGATAGTGTGGTGTATTTTGAGATGACTTGTTTGGCCTCCGGTACCATAGTTTGTACCAAGCTTACCCCACCTAACAGCATGTCGACAAATTGAGCATATAGCAATGTTCTCCTCCTTACTGCTAACC
Source organism: Lissotriton vulgaris (assembly GCF_964263255.1). Lineage (NCBI taxonomy): Eukaryota > Metazoa > Chordata > Amphibia > Caudata > Salamandridae > Lissotriton > Lissotriton vulgaris. Next base: position 194,307,448 of record NC_141693.1, on the reverse strand, counting down.
GAAAAGAAGTCCCAAAGGAGGGAGGAGAACTTTCTGGCGCTGCTGGATGTGCCACTTTCAATACCAGATTAACTGGAGGGTGTGCTTGGAATGTGACTCTGTGCAGCTACACTGTGACTTCTACCACTACCTACTGAGGTGGTGGTTGAGCTGGATGTAGGTCCCTACCAGGCCTTTGCAAATGCAAATATGGAAGCTGCAGGACGTGGTGGTGTTATCTGTGTTGGTGGTATCTGTGCTACATCCCTCGCAGCCATTTTGGATAGGGTAATAATGTTGCTCTCCATCTCCTTTGGGCCGGGAGTGGTGTTCATGATGCCTGGCTCGTCATCATCATCATCCCCCTCTTCTACATCTACCTCCATAACTCTAAGGCTTTCTGGAACCTTCCTTTTCACTAACCTTTTCTTATGGCGTGCATCACTCTCAGACTGAGCTGGTGGCTTCCAAGTGGCATCTCGATCATCAGAAGCGGGGCTTGAAGAAGAAGATAATGGACTAACCCTCCTTTTCCTTGCTGGGGGTCTAGAAGACAATGGATCTTCTGAAACTGTGGTTTGCTCCACTTTGTCTGTAGGAAGCTCGATTTCCTGAAATGCCCCTACTTCAGGAGGAACAACTACTATTGTGGGCTGTTGTTGTGGCTGCTGTTCTTGCGGCTGCTGCTGTTCTTGCGGCTGCTGCTGCTCTTGCGGCTGCTGCTGTTCTTGCGGCTGTGCGGCTGCTGCTGTTCTTGCGGCTCTGGCTGCTGCAGCACACTTATCTGCTGAGTTTCCGCTTGCGTTGATTGTGTTCTACTTTGCGATAATGACATTTCAACATCGCTGCTGGCTACCTCTGCGACACTCAGGAACTTGGGCCTATGTTGGTGGGGTTGGCCCGCTGATGCGGAGGTGCTGCTCCCAGCTTGGTTAACAGACAGTGCTGCTGCAGGCGTAATTGTTTTGCTCCCATAAAACACAATGGCCGGCACACCAGTCGTGGTTAGTGCTTCCTTTTTCTGTTCCTTCTTCTCACCAGCAGCTTTCTTGGTACTGGAGGACCTGGTACCTTTCTTTGGGGCCATCTTCTTCAGATGTCAGGCAGCACGCAGGTGCACAAGTTGCAGAGATGTCTGTGGTCACACGTGGACGTGATGTGGTGCACAGCAGGACTTCTGTCTGGCAGTACAACAGGTGATGTTGATACCAGGAGAAGAACATCAGTGAAATGTTGCATTTGTTGTTGTGGTTCAATTACTACTAGTACAAACAAACAAATAAAATATATAGTGTAGCCATTTGTGAGACTTTGTCAACAAGGGCTATGGTATACTACTGAGTACAAAGTACATGTCAGGCTCCGCCTCTATCTCTTCGGAGCTGTGCTGCAAAACCTCTACCTTCCCTCGAAGAACCACGCCAACGTCTGAAGTAAGCACAGACCATAAAGGTAATTCCCCCGGGGAAGGAAAGGAAGGGAACAGCGGGGAGGGAGATCTGAAATGACAAATGAACAAACCATTAGAAGAAATTACCCCCATACCCACTGACTCAAACGCCCCTCTTCTGTGAATACAAATCAGTTACGTAACATTTCCTTCCTACGTGAGCAGGGAATATGTTAGGGATTAAATGCGAGGAGAGGAGACTTGAGGTAATACCAGGGATTCTGTTTCGCTGTAGAAAAGACAAAGGGAACCCGTATGAAACCCTAATGTGATTACAGACCACAATGCTCATTCACACGCATTCCTGCATACCGTCTCAGAACTGCTCACCTAACAGCACAGGACCCCTTACTTATGGTACCCCTCTCTCGGTTCTCCTGCATGTGAAAATAAAGCAAAAACAGGGTTGTGGAAACAAACAGAAAAATCAGCAATCAATGATAATCACTCCTTAACACTGCTTTCTCTGTACATGGTCACCGTGTCTAGTGTCTCTTATGCACTTGTTGTTTTATTTCCTGCAACTCTGGCCATGAGTAATGTAGCAATCCGTCTTGCCACCTTACTTCGCACTTCAAACAAAACAACGTTTTCCCTGAGCCTTGAATCCTTTCTCTCTCTCAGCCGAGAGAGAGAGCGCGAAGTTCAATACACACACACAGCCTGCGTGTCTTTTGCCAGAACAATATCACAAAGTTATACGAAGTCCTTTCTAACACGCTGCTTGCGTGTTCCATACAAAACAAGATTCTCCCCCACAACACTGAGGGACGTGATGCTCCCAGACCAGCTTACCGCTACCAAAGGATGATCGAAATGAAGACTCCGTGGTCAGCTGAATAATCGGCGCCGCTGCTGGTCTCCAATGCCGTTTTGTTTCCGGGTGAGCACCTGACTCTGCGTCTCCTGTGCGCGCGTAGTTCAGCATGCCGGGAAGTGTAGTTCTACCGCCGGCCGCCTCGAGACTTCATGTGTTTTCAGATTTCTGCACCTTCTAAGGTGGGTACAGAGGGGGAAAGTGGGTTCGAGATCTGACAGTACACTCCCAGGAAGGATAGTAAAGAATGAGAACAACCACCAAAATACAAATGTAATGGAAATGGAGTGGACCCTGTTTGGCATTAAATTATTTGACCATCACATCATTCAGGTAGCTGCTGCTGGCAAAGGGGATGTATGAAAGCAGTAAGCCAATAGGAAAACCATGTAGGCCTATATGGCAAAAGCAGCACACTAACAACTCCCACCAGAAAAGGCCATCAGCCACATGGACACTCACAAATCACAAGCAACAATCAGGAGGACTGGGAAACAATGAACTGACAAAAGGCTATAAAGGCCAGGTAAAGGATGCATGCTAAACCACACTGCTTTGCCTTTTTAATGCAATAAAATGCAAAAACGAAAATCCACAGGGTAAAACAAGGTCTGCGGGGTGCACACCAACACACCAGACACACACAACAAAGGCATTTTTTTAACGCACGCCCAAAAACAGAAATACCCCAAAAAACACATTTTCCAACTCAATCCAATGCCATCCATGCCCTAAATGATGTTTAAATTCAACAGAACACACAGAAACACTTGTTTAATGCACCTGTGGCTACCTGCTCTGAGCCTACTGGATGAAAGCAGGCCTGCTGGCAGACAAGGCCACACAAGCTTGCAGGCCTAGGCTTCAAAATGGCCAGGCCCACCCAACTATAAGAAACAGAAGACAGACAATGCAGACCTATTGCAAAAAGCACACTGCCTGCCTTCAAAATGGCCTTCAGCCTCATGGCCAGGCACATAACAAGAAGCCTTGGCCACAAAGGAATACCATGCAGGCGTTATGGCAAAAGCAGCACACTAATAACTCCCACCAGAAAAGGCCACCAGCCACATGGACACTCACAAATCACAAGCAACAAGCGGGAGGCCTGGGAAACAATGAACTGACAAAAGGCCTATAAAAGCCAGGCAAAGGATGCATGCTACACCACATTGCATTGCCTTTTTAATGCAATAAAATGCAAAAAACGAAACTCCACATGGCAAAACAAGGTCTGCAGAGTACACACCAACACACCAGACACACACAACAAAGGCATTTCTTTAACACACACCCAAAAACAGAAATACCCCCCAAAAAACACATTTTCCAACTCAATCCAATGCCATCCATGCCCTAAATGATGTTTGAAATACATTCAACACATGGAACGGTTGCTTCATCATGCACCCACCCATGACTAGATCTGGGCCTACTGGCTACCCACAACAATAAAAAAAAAAAAAAGAATGATAAGTACCAAAATTGTAGTTGCAGCAACTGCAATGCCCCCAATCAAACAGACACAACACCAACTTACTTGTAAAATATCAAATTCAAAACTCCTCAAATCCAATAATAATGATGCCGCAGACACAAAGATTGATCCTTCCAGCTCAAAATCCAAAGGCAGAATGAACAGGAGATGGACAAAGCACTGGCAGGAGCCTGCTGGACAGGAACAGGAAGTTGGAGACTCTGTGGCACTTCCTCCCTCTCCTCCCAAAAAGGACTCCTTGCACAAAAAAGGACAGCCAAATGTCAATCTGAGGAGTTTTTTTCATCCAAATCATCATTTACAGAAGGTTTTATGCTGCTAGAGATAATATTCTTCTCCAGATTGAAAATGTTGCGTGTTCGAGATCGCAAGCTTCACCACACTTCCGCCGGATGTCGATGGCGCGTCCAAAATGACATGTTCGCGATCTCACGCTCGCTGTCGCAGTGGAAATTGATGTGTTCGCGACCTCACGCTCTCTCGCGGTGGAGAATGACGTGTTCGCGATCTCAGACTCTCGTGGTGTCTGATGGCGAGACCAATGACGTGATCGCGATCACGAACACTCGCGAGATGGCGCGACCGGCTACCAACATCTCGTGGAGCACGCGAACGGATTGGAAAACTCATCGGCGAACGCGGGGATCCCGGTAAGGCAATCGCATGCACGAGAACACATTTTTAAACCGGATTTTAAGACCGGATGTCGATGGCGCGTCCAAAATGACATGTTCGCGATCTCACGCTCGCTGTCGCAGTGGAAATTGATGTGTTCGCGACCTCACGCTCTCTCGCGGTGGAGAATGACGTGTTCGCGATCTCAGACTCTCGTGGTGTCTGATGGCGAGACCAATGACGTGATCGCGATCACGAACACTCGCACGCGAACGGATTGGAAAACTCATCGGCGAACGCGGGGATCCCGGTAAGGCAATCGCACGCACGAGAACACATTTTTAAACCGGATTTTAAGACCGGATGTCGATGGCGCGTCCAAAATGACATGTTCGCGATCTCACGCTCGCTGTCGCAGTGGAAATTGATGTGTTTGCGACCTCACGCTCGGCTACCAACATCTCGTGGAGCACGCGAACGGATTGGAAAACTCATCGGCGAACGCGGGGATCCCTGTAAGGCAATCGCACGCACGAGAACACATTTTTAAACCGGATTTTAAGACCGGATGTCGATGGCGCGTCCAAAATGACATGTTCGCGATCTCACGCTCGCTGTCGCAGTGGAAATTGATGTGTTCGCGACCTCACGCTCTCTCGCGGTGGAGAATGACGTGTTCGCGATCTCAGACTCTCGTGGTTTCTGATGGCGAGACCAATGACGTGATCGCGATCACGAACACTCGCACGCGAACGGATTGGAAAACTCATCGGCGAACGCGGGGATCCCGGTAAGGCAATCGCACGCACGAGAACACATTTTTAAACCGGATTTTAAGACCGGATGTCGATGGCGCGTCCAAAATGACATGTTCGCGATCTCACGCTTGCTGTCGCAGTGGAAATTGATGTGTTCGCGACCTCACGCTCTCTCGCGGTGGAGAATGACGTGTTCGCAATCTCAGACTCTCGTGGTGTCTGATGGCAAGACCAATGACGTGATCGCGATCACGAACACTCGCGAGATGGCGCGACCGGCTACCAACATCTCGTGGAGCACGCGAACGGATTGGAAAACTCATCGGCGAACGCGGGGATCCCGGTAAGGCAATCGCACACACGAGAACACATTTTTAAAGAGCAAACATGAAAAAAATCTCTGCTACGCATCACAGAAACGTTGGCATTTTTGCGCTCTCTGCAGGACGCGAAAATGTCAAAATATCACAATTTCCGCAAGCGGAACGGAATTTGACGCCCAGCCCTACTGATCCTACCACAGCTTCATCGCTTCCTGGCTGGCTTCCAGATTCGCCTGGGCGAGTTGCCTGAAACGCCGGGTTTGGTTTCTGAAGGCCAGCATGTAACTATATACATCCTAGGAAGGTTCCCTGGGAGCTTTATCCCAGCCTTTCTTTACTAAACTCAGAGGTCCTTTTACAGGGTGACCATAGAGCAGTTCAAAGTGGCTGAACCCTAAGGACTTCTGTGACACCTCTCCGAAAGCAAAGAGAAGGCATGGCAAGAGGACGTACCACTTAAGCCTCAAAGGTTTCTCAAAACCCATAATCATTCCTTTGAGGGTCCGGCTGAATCTCTCAACCAGCCGATTACCTTGGGTGTGCTAAGGAGTGGTGAACTTATACATTACCCCACATTCCTGCCACAGGGACTTCATATACTTGGAAATGAAGTTTGTACCATGGTCTGACACCACCTCTCTGGGGCACCCCACTTGGGTGAAAATCCCCATCAACGCACGACCCACCACGGGGGACGTCACCGACTGGAAAGGGATGGCTTCCAGGTACTGGATGGCATGGTCCACCAAGACCAGGATTAACCTGTTGCCCATTGTTGTCTTGGGATCCAGAGGTCCCGCAATGTCAATGCCCACCCTTTCAAAGGGGTGCTGACCACAGGGAATGACTGGAGAGGAGCCTTGTGCTTCCTTCCACTCTTTCCACTTGCCTGGTAAGCCTGGCAGGTCCTGAAATGAGTATCTGAACTCTTAGGCTTTTGGGGCCAATAAAAGTGAGTGACAAGCCTTTCAAAGTTCTTGTCCTGCCCCAAATGTCCTGCTAAAGGCACATCATGGGCCAGCTCCAGTAGGAAGGCTCTGAAGCTCTGGGGTACCACCAGCACATGGGCTGACCCAGGCTCAGCAACCTTAGACTCACTATAAGGAGACCGTTCTCCCAGTAGATCCAATGTGATCCAGCCTGATCACCTGCTGCCTGGTTTGCAGCCTGTTGCGGCAAACCCACAAGAGAAGGGCACTTTTCTGCTCCTCACAGAACTCTTCCATGGAGGGTCCTACTTCCCGCTGCCAATGGGTCAGCTCAGGCAGGTCCCCAAGTTCAGCTACCTAATCCCCTGTAGGTTCCAGAGCATCCACCTCAAGGTCTGCCTCCTCCTGGACAGTGGGAACTGTGGGGGTGGGTTTCCCGCGCCCTCGGCCTCTGATATTTAAGGCAGGCACCTGGACCACTCTTTCAGGCTCCAGATCCTCTTGAACCCCCTTACTGGCTGCCATGGACCGTGTGGTCACACACCCCCATTCAGGCAGACCCAACATCTCCAAATGAGCACTTTGCTCCGCCTTAGCCAAAGGAGAGCTCTCCAAATCGTTACCCAACAGACAGTCAACAGGCATGGCTGACCTCACAGCTACTTGAAGAGTACCAGAGACCCCCCCCCACTCAACGGGAACCTGAGCCACCTTGCAGTGGCTCCCTGTGTTGTCAGCAGCAACAACTGGGTAAAAATAGGGGACTACTTGCTCTTCAGACACGAGCCGACAACTGACATCTGTCACACTGGCTCATGTGTCTCTAAGAGCCTCCACTCTATGGCCATTGTTGGTCACCCACTGCCTGTACTTTTTAGTGTTATAAGGCAGCTGGGTCCTGGGGACCACCTCTCAGTCTTCTAAAGAGACAAGGGACATCTCTGCGGGACCCCACCCACCTTGGGCACCCATCTCCTCCCCCAGAGCTACACTAGCCATTTGCTCGGGTGGTGCGCCAGTGGGTGCTGTTTTGCCTCCATGTGGGCACTGGGGATCATAGAACCGGTGGCTGACTACACCCCACTGAAAACATTTCATGTGTCCCCTATGAACAGGTTTACCTGTCGGGCCCGGGCTTCTTCTCAGGGGGAGGCTGTGAACCCTTCCCTTGGCTCCCTTGGGAATTACTTTGGGGCCCTTTCTGGAACTCCCTCTGTTTACCCTTGTCCCCCCCACTCTTCTGCTGGGGACCCTGCCCATCCTAGGGTTAGTCAGCTTGCTATCAATAAGATGCTGGTGTAGCTCTGGAAACAATTATTTGACCAGTGCTCCCATGCAATAAAAATTATAGAGCGCTTCAAAATCATTCACTTTGCTACCCTTCACTTAACCATCCAATGCTATGTCAAAGAAAGAAACATATTCTACCCAAGTGCTTGACTCCAGTTTCTTACAATTCCTAAACCTTTGTCTATAAAGCTCAGGAGTCAACCCATACCTGGACATTAAGGCCTCTTTCATATGTACATAAGAATTCTGATCTTCAGAAGACAAATATATTAAGGTGTCCCGCCATCACTGAGGAACTGCCCCCACAATCCTGCTCCCTAAACCTTCTCAGGGACCCGGTGAGAGGACATAGCTACCTCATAGGCCTTGAACCATTGCCCAATATCGTCATTCTTATGAAACTCCTTAATAACATCCTTGGCAATGAACACTCATGTTTCTACAGGAACGGATGGTGTGCTGCCACCAGAGGGAGTAATTTCTAAACTTTGTCTTTCAATTCCAACTCCCTCAACATCCTTTCATGCTCTAAATGCATCCTCTTTTCCTCCAAGGCTAACCTCTTATTCTCTAACTCCATCTGCTCACCCATCTTGAGCTTTGCTAGATCCATCTTATGCATTCCATTTCTTTCCCTTTCCTCCAGCTTCTCTGGGGGCAGGCCCTTTGAAGAAACACTGCTGCCTGGCCTTGAACGTACTTTCTCCCCGGTCAGGCCCAATGGCCTATCCAGCTGCCCAACTGCATTGTCTACCTCATCCCTAGGCTCTGCAGGATGCTCAGTAGCATTTCTAGATTCCAAACAGGCCCTCAGCGCCTTTTGGAACTCTTCCTTTTTGACGATGCCCTTCACTGGGATTTTTTAATCTTTTGCAGAAGGTTTTAAGCTGTGGCATAGTGTAGGTATCCACCCTATCTTCTTCAAACTGTAGATCCATAGATGCGTTGGATGCTGCTTTGCTCATGGTGAAAAACTGTTGTTAGTTCTCAAAAAGCAAAAAGAAGTTCAAAGGAAAATTCTACCAAAATGTATGTGGTTGAGTTATGGTCTGCACTCACTAGTAGTGTACACCAATCCCTGTACATGAGTCACAAATGCAAGTCGAAATCCACACTGCTGACCACCAATGTTAGAACTGGGGGTCTCTAGTTGGCAGAGTTAGGTACATTTGTCCAAATAGGGACCCTTGTTTCTAGTCAGGGTAAGGGGTTACATTTCTAAAATAACCTCTGCTCACCCCCTTGGAAGCTTGGCACGAGCAAACAGGCTTATCTCAGAGGCAGTGTGTAAAGCATTTGTGAACACATACAGTGATACAGTGAAAACACTACAAATGGACACCACACCAGTTTAGAAAAATAAGTAATCTTTACTAGACTTAACACAAGAGCAAACAACAAAAATCCACTATACTGTAATCGAAAATAGACTTTAAAATAGTAGAAATAGCTTAGTCAATGTAAATGGTAAATGCAACACTTTATTCTCAAAATACCTTGGTTGCGTCAGGCAATACAAACAAAAAGGGTCACAGGGAAGGTGATGCGCCGGTTCCTTGCTTCGGGGGAGGTGATGGGTCGGTCCCTTACTGCAGCGCAGGGGAGGTGATGCGTCAGTTCCTTACCGGAGTCGAGGTGATGTGTCCGTTTCTTACTGTCATCCGGTGCGATGCAACAAGATGGCACCTCGATGCGATGCGACGATCCGGTGTGATGCGTCAAAACGGCGTCTTGATGCGATGCAACCCCGTTGGATGTGATGCGTGCATGCCCGATAGCCGTGGGGCGATCTCAGTAACTTCTGAGCCACGACTGGCCCTGCGACACACGTCTCCAGTGATGCAACGGCGACCTCTGCGACAGCGACACTCTACTTCGGAGAAGCGACCCGCTTCGTCGATGATTCAACGCCGAACAGCTGCGGGGCGGCACGCTTCTTCGGCGATGCAACAGTAACTGCTGCGGCGCCGACACGCTTCTCCTCATTGCGTCGCTCCTCCAGCTTCCAGCGACGCGCACTCTTCTCAGAGGGCCCAAACAACAGTAGGCACCTCTCCGCAGACATGATTCCTCATCAAGGGAATTCAGGGGGGCTGGTGGTGAAGTCTTGTATCCCTGAGACTTCAGGCAGGAAGCAAGCACAGTTCAAGCCCCTGGAGATTCTTCTTCAAGATTGCAAAAGTACACACAAAGTTCCTTTTCTCCTTTCTTTGGCAATAGAGTAACCACTGAAGGCCAACCCCAACAGCACAGCACAGGGGCAATCTCCTTCAGCTTCCTTGTTTCTTCTCCTTGGCAAAGGGTTGTCTTGATTCCCAGAAGTGATCTAAAGTTCAGAGGTTTGGGTCCCCCTTTTTATACACACAAATCCTTTGTCTATGAAGGCAGAGAGTGTCTGTACCTACTCCAAACCAGTTCTGGGTGCATTCTGCCAGTGCACAACTTCAGGCCCAGGTGCTTCTCCTCCCACCACTCCTCATGCAGATAGGTCTATTCAGCCTTGTGCTGACTCACCATGTCTCCTGTAGCCACACCAGCCCCTGTCACTCACAAACCAGACATGGAATACACAACCTAACAGAGGCAGGCTTGGATGGTTAGGCAAGAAAATACCTACTTTCTAAAAGAGCTATTTTCAAACACAGAATGTTGAAACCCAATTCACTTAAAGATGTATTTTATCATTCTGAGTTCAGGCATACTAAACTCGAATTTCTACCTAGTTCCCCGAGTCAGTTAGGATTATAAGATGTTATAATCAAACTGCCATTCTGGCCTAGGGGAACAGATAGCCTTGCAATAGTGGAAAACAAAATTGGCTTTAATTCACTATCAGGACATGCCACACACATCAGGGCATGTCCTACTAATTACATACAATGCACCCCGCCCTTGGGCCTTCTTTAGGGGTGACTAAAATATAGAAAAGGCCGGGAAGGTTTAGGGACTGGCAAGTGTGTGAACTTGTCAAGTTGACATGACAGCCCCAGGCTGCACACAGGCCCTGCAATGGCAGGCCTGAGTAACATTTTTCAAGCTGCTTCTGTGGGTGGCACAACCAGTGCTGCAAGCCCACCAGCAGCATTTGATTTACAGGCCCTGGGCACACATGGTGCACTGTACTAGGGTCTGACAAGTAAATCAAATAAGCCATTCATGGATTCACGAATCCAATACAATAATTTACAATAGGGAGCCCTTACACTTTGGCACTTAATAGCAGTGGCAAAGTGCCCAAAGCATCTAGACCAGCAAAACACATAACAAAAATACAGGAGGCAACAGCAAAAAAATAGAAGGGAGACCCATGCCAATGGTGCCAGGTCTAACAGCAATTATCACAAGAGGTTTCAAGATGGCGTCCAAAGTTCCACTGCCCAGATTTCCAAACCTACAGCCTACAGCAGCAAATCCACATCCAATCGTTTCCCATCCACCTGTTGCTTCCAAATCCTTAAAATCTTTCTCTAGATCAATAATGTTCTTAAAGTATTTTTTTAGGTCCTTACTGTTGTCAGGGATATAGGTGCACTATTTCTAGACCGTTAACATCTAACATATTCCACCGTCCTTCGCAAGAAGGATGTCTAACACAAGTCTGTTCTGAAAAAACATGGATCTTATGGCTACCATTTCAGTATCTACAAGTAATAAAGCTCTTGCAGTGCTAGTAGACAACTTGTCAACTACAGTAGACAACGTTCTAATGTTCATGTCTTTCAGTATCACCTCTACAGATGGGATATTTGCACCAAAAATATCTCATACAATTTCACCAGCACTAGCACCTCGCTTAGGTCTGGAATTCTTTTCCCACAAGGGATCATTGAAATGTTCCACATGATAAATCTTTGGAAAGACTACACCTAAATAGCATGTACCATATCATTTCTCAGGCAATTTGAAATTGGCATACTTTCCAAAAATAAAGTAAACTCCAGGAAATACAGGATTTTTTTCCATCTAAAAATAATTCCTACTGACCTCTGGCTTAAAATGTATGGTCACATTCACTCTTTCCCACAGAAAGTGTCAAGTTCAGCTGCTCAAAATAATCAATTTCTTCTTTGGTCCACTTAGGTTTCCAAGTTAGGTTTGATGCTTTAAACCATAGCTCCCTTCTCCTATCTTCTACCAGGTTTAAGAATTTCTTCTCAACATCTGTCAATATGCAAGCTAAATTATGTCTATGAGCATTTGCCGAATCTGGTGTCATGGTAGGTGTAAAATACATTTTAACTGTGTCAGGGATTTGGTTGTCTGTTCAAATATTTAAACAAGGAAACTTCTGAAAGGACCAACTTTTAATATAAAAAAAAAATTGGATGTGACCCCGCCCATAGAAAAGGCTCAACAGAAAACTACAAAAGACAACATATGTTAAAGATATGTGATGATAGGTGATACCTTCTGCAACTGATGTAGGTAGCTTCATGCAGATATATAACAGTCCCTCGCATTTAAAATGTCAACATATCCATAAAGCAATTCAGTATAAGCGTTTTAACAGTAATCTCTGCTAAATAAATCTACATGTAGCTCCTTGTCATCAAGCAGAGTGTGACTAATTGGGGTTAACCTTGGGCTTATTCTCCACTGAACTAGATGTAAGTGGATATAGTCCTAAAAGCAAACAATTTGTACTACATCTATGACTATTAATATGCCTACTATTAGGTACCTATGTCTACTGGTATTAGGGTTAATTTCCAGTACTTCCCTAAAATCAGACCACAGGGTGGAACGTAGCAGCAGCAGAGTCTTCTCTGTCAGTTTCCACCTGTGCAAATCACAAACCAAAGCTCATGCAAAGAAATTAAATTCTTTTTTTACAAGGTACTTTTTTTGTGAGTCTTCCTTGGCCCTACTCTGTGTTCTTCTAATTGACAACCTTACGCTCCTTTAGCAGACTAGGGTCTAGGTACACTTCTTTCTCCTCCTACAAAGTCTATTCAAATGTCTCTAATATATGCACAATAATCACACCCAGAATTAAATGGCTCAGTCTGTTTGATGGTTAAGCAAATTCAAAATGCAGTACGAACAAAAGGTCTGTTTGACCTCCTGAGTGCAAGTCCTTCTCCATCACTCAAATCAGAATCCTCAGTATCCTCTGGAATGGTTTGTGGCCCACATTTATCTGACAGATTCAGTCTCAGTCTCTCTTACCTTTTCGGCCAACGTTCTCCAGCTGCCGCTTGCAGTTCTACAGTACAAGGATCTTTGTTAGGCTCTGGATTTGGTTCAGTCTCTACTTCAGGACAAACCTCTCCGGCTTCATTTCCAATTGTTGACTCATCAAGACCCCCCTCAGATCAAACAAGTGCTGTTTTAGACTCTTACTGGTACCCTACAGCTTGACTATACTGCTCTTGTGTCCCAAAGGCACTTCTGGGACAGGTGCTATTACATCATCAAGGAGACACAGAAGTCTGCAGTTGTGGTCAGGGTGCACCCAGTTGGGGAGACTTCCGCGCTTTACAGCAGTCGTATTGACCACGATCACCTGGAAAGGGCCACACCAGCAGGCATCCAGACAACTCTTTCCTACGTGAATCTTCACCAAGACCCAGTCTCCGGGACTAAGGCCATGGCATTGATCCTGATGAGGTGGGCTGTGGCTGCTTCAGCTTGAAGAGACACAGAATGCACCATGGCAACCAGTCCTGTCCAGTAATCAAGAATCATGTCATCTGTATTGTTCCCAAGTGCATCTGTACCGCTGGCAGTCTCATTGCTCTGCCTATGATAATTTCATGGGGAAACAATCCTGCCCTCCCATCAGGAATGATGGGAAGATTAATCAACACAAGAGGCAAAGGATCAGGCCACTTAAATGACGTGGTAGCAGACACTTTTGCAGTCTGGATTACAGCATGCCATTAGTTTGCTCCACCAGACCTGAAGCCTCAGGCCGGTAACTAAAATTCGGTCTCTGTTCTACTTGTAAAGCTGCACACAGCATTCTCAGAATCTCATTGTTGATGCGTTTCCCTCAGTCTGACTCTGGAGAAGTCAGAAATCCGAAATGAGGTATTAACAACAACAGTTTAGCTACTGTGAGACTGTCATTTCGTATGGTCGGATAAGACTCAACCCAACGCAAGGAGATGCACACAATGATCAGGAAGTATCTCAGCCCATTGCACACAGTAATCTCGATAAAGTCCAACTGCATCCTGTTGAATGGAACACTTGATTTTCCTCTGTGGATCAGTGTTACTGCGGTTCTCTTCACTACATTGATCTATTGAGATACACCACATCTGTGACACAATGCTTCTGCTATCTATCCGAATCTAGGATTACACCAGGTTGCTTGACAAGCTACATGAGCAGGACTGCGACAAGGCCTAGCCATTGGTAGCAACAGACTATTTGGTAACACAGGTCTTCCAACATCTGAAATCCAAATGCCATTGTCTCTCTTTACACAACCTGCTCTGACCCAACTTTACTATTATTCCTCTGACACCTCTTTCTGAAGTCTCTTTACCTCCTCCCATGTATCAGCAGTTGTTAACAAACGTTTGTAAATTGTCTCATCTCTGCCATCATTCGTCTAGTCCTTGTTAAATGTACTAGCATTATAAGCAGTACTTTACGACCTCATCATCACACCTGCTGTCCACTGTTACACAGTCATCACCACTGCGGTGTGCAGAGCATCTCTCAACTGCAATTTGAGCTGGCATTTGCAATGCCTCTAGAAGTTTCCTGACTTACTCACCTCTGCCGCCTTCGAAACGGTACCCCATCAGCAGCTGATCTTGCGGTTGACATCCATTGGCATTGCTGGCTCTGCATTAGAATGGCTGACTTCATTCTTGACCAATCAAACTCAGCAGGTGTGGATGCCCCCCTATGCTTCTTCGGCCAAGCTGCTTTCTACTGGGGTACCTCAGGGGTCTACATTAAGCCCACTGATGTTCAACATCTATTTGACTCCCTGATCTTCTTGGCCGAAGAATTAGGAGCAAAAATAATTGCCTACGCTGACGACACGTAGCTGCTGTTCACCTGGCCTGGCAGGGATCTGGACACCTCGGTGGTCCAGACCTGCCTCTCCTCAGTCTTCTCTTGGCTCGCGCTGGCTCAATTAAAATGTAATGAAAATAAATCAGAAATACTCTACGGGCCGTTTCCCCCCAATTTTAGAGAATCTTTATGGCCACCTGACGTTCCCTTTCCCAGTGCTGCTGGCAAATTAGCAAAAAACTTAGGAGTTTGGTTTAGGGAAAACCTAAAATTTGAAGAGCATATTAAAAAGCTCACATGTGGGTTCTTTGGGACTCTGAAAGCCCTCCGTAGGTTTTTTCCCCTGTTGCCAAGGACGGCCAAAGAGACAGTGGCAAGGGCTCTCATTCTTTCCCGCCTCGATTATTCAAATGCCCTGTTCTCTGGCAATCCTGCCTACCTCACAAACAGTCTTCAAATTATACAAAATGCGGCGGATATACTCCTGTTCAATATCTCAAGGCAGTCTAGTGTCCGTCAACATCTGTGCAGTTTGCATTGGCTCCCTGTCAAACAAAGGGTTGTGTTCAAATCTCTCACTCTCGCGCATAGTCATTCACGACCAAGGGCTGGCATACTTGAGGAGGCGTTTTGCCTGGTATTCACCTAGCCGTCCATTATGGTCTACCTCCCTACATCTGCTGATTGTTCCCCGCTTTAAACATTCCCACCTTGATGGCCAGTCCATCACCGTCAAGGCAGCAACTGCCTGGAACATTCTCCCTCTGCCGCTTCGTGCTATCCAGGATTTCAATAAAAAGCACTTAAAACCCATCTTTTTAAACTCTCATCGTAACTACTCCAGATATTTCTGCTTTTTTCGGCATTTCTACGCGCCAGGATACTCGTGAGTAATTGAGCGCACTACAAAACCACCAATAACTAGCTAAATAACTAAATTTGGATGGAGGAGCCTGAAGAAATCATAAACCCCCTTTGAGACCATAACTGTCTAAAGTTATGCACAACACTAAAACTATACTGACTATCAGTGACAAGCGTCCCTTTCATCTGGACTGAAACACAGCAAGCTCTGGTAGGAGCAATCAATTCACCCACTTGTGCAGAGATTGCTCCTTGAAGCCAGGAAGCTTCAACTTCTCCTGAAACAGTAAAGACTGCGTAAGTGGCTCTCAAATGTTCACCATGGTCTTGCAAACATGAACCATACACAAACAGTGCAAAATCAGATTCAGGTAGTTGCTCATCTTGTAATTCTGGTTTCGGTTTGGTGCACAGTTCAGGGACATCGAGACAGCTTCACCATCAGCACCATCATTCTCAGGAATGGGCAACAAAGTAGCAGAATTTAAAACAGCACAGTGCTTCAATGTGATATTCTCAGCTGCAAGTATGATTTGTTTGTACTTAGTGAGGCAGCTGTTTATCAAGGGCTGTGTTTGAGTTCTGGCTAACCATATTTCAACAGAGTGGGAAACAAAGACAGTCAATAGATGAGCCATCACAATGCTTTCACACCTCTCTATGCTGACACCTGTCAGCTATTGGGTCAAGTGTAGCTGAGAAGTATGCAACAGATCTTCGAGCACCTCCTTGCAATTGAGTAAGCACTGAGAAAGTGCAGCCCTCTCTATCACTGCAGAAGAGAGCAAATGATTTAAGGTAATCAGGCATTCCCAGTGCTGGGGCGCGGCAGAGACTGTCTCTCAGCTCTAGGAAGGCAGCCAAGCAATCTTTAGCCCAAGGTGCTGGATCTGACACATTGGTATTCTGGTGCGTTTCTCAAATCCTGAACAATGCAGTACTTACTGCTTGGCTTCTATAAGCCCTTGATGGGTGAGTTACATTAACTCCTCATAATCTCCTTTAAAATGCCTTGTTGGATCATTGGTTCAGTCACTGGAGTGATCCAAGCAATAGTTTCAGGGGTCAGATTATATTACAGGGGTCGTGGGTACTCATCATTGGGCTTTATTTGTATACAGAAGGGCACAACTCCTTTGATGGGTTAAATGTCCTTTCCTTAAAAATCCCAAACCTCCGGTTTCACTTGAGATCTGGGGGTAGCCCTTCAATGGTCATCAAAGGAAACAGTGGAATTGCTGAACTCTGATGGGCCAACTCAAAACCAATGTCCTCATGAGTCTGAAACTCCACAGCCTGTGGATTTCAGTAAATGGTGCAATTCAACTTGCACAACAATTTGGGTCCACACAGGCTCATAGGATTCGAATCACAGACCATAAATTGATGATTCTCCTTAAATGACCCTATTTTTACAGGGATTTTCTCCGTTATGGTTTTTTGTCATTTGCTTGTTTGCGACTCGTACAACTTGGATTCTTTTTCCGGAGAGGGGTAGGTTTGAAACTTCCACTGTTCTACTATTAGAGCGGCTAGCAACAGTATTGATAAAAAATTACAGTGTTGCCATTCACTTCACTCTATAAGAATGGGACACACTGGTCTACCTCCAAGACTGCACCATACATGCAATCTTCCCCCACCCTCAGGCACTGCAAGGTATTGTCAGGCAGACTGATCGGAGCCATCGTTCTCAAACATATCAAACACAGGATACTGTTGGAATGGGTCATTGTTCTATAAGGCATTCTGATTCATATTTCGGACTTGGTTCGAATTGAATCTGGGACCCTTTGGGTTTTGCTGGCATCAAGGGTATCGGATCATGCATCACTGGAGCTTGGGGCACATTGAAATTCAGCACTCTTGATCTCGCCACATTCTTTGGCTGGACAGTGTTATTATTCTGGGTCTGTACAAACCCTGAATTTGCACCCTGATTAGCAGGATTGAGACGACATTCCCGCTTCCAATGCCCAAAATTATTGCAGTAGTGACAAGGTTTGTTTTTCTTCAAAGTAACATCAATCCCAGTACTTGGATCATTTGGAACTCCACTGCCTCTTCCTTGTGGTTGGAGTCCACTTCCACTTTGCATCACAGGAGCTCCCTGCTGATGCACTCTTTACATAGGAACAACATTCCCTAAACAAATCAGATCTGACTTCCTCTCTGGGTGACCTTCATTATTTCAACCATCAATTTCTCTTTCAATTTCTCCTGTTTCATGATTACATTACTTCACATACTTCAAGATCTAATTAACCGATTTATTCTGCGAACAAATCAATTGCTACTGAATCATCATGCTAATTTCAGGTCTCAATCCTGTCACAAACCTGGACACAAAATGTCCCATATCTTTGGGCTCAATAGTCTACATTCCACTGTACTGCCTAATAGACTCAAAAAATCTCTCATAAAAAACATGGATTGACTCCAAGGCACATGGACGTAACCTCTGCTGGGCACTTCCCTCAAGGGGTACTTTGAGGCACCGGCTCCCTCTTCTATAGGAGGAGGCCGTTCTCCCGTAGGTCTCTTTGGGTCCTTCTTTTTGCTCATCTACTTTCCCATTTATCTAGCTCAGTCAATTATTTTATATTTTGAATCAATTATTTTATCTGTATTTTCATTCCCGATGTTCTCATGCAGGTTATGTCCTCCTCATTAAAACATACACAGTAACTCATGCTTTAGTACTATTCAAACCTACCTCATTAATAATAAAAGGCACTTACCTTGTCCGCGGCGTCCCGGGGCTCCCTCTGCTCGTTCACGCCGCCGTCTTGATAACCAATGTGCATGCGCGTACGCCGTGGACAAGGTAAGTGCCATTTATTTATTTTGTATGTGCCCATTTACTAAATTAGGTATGTTCGGGAGGGCGGGAGGGAGGCGGGTGGCGGGCAACTTTGCTACGCCCAAGGAGTGGGCATAGTGTTGCCTGCTTCGCCTACTTTGCAAAGGGCGAAGTAGGCAGCACTACGCCCACTTCACGGGCGTAGCGAAGTCCTTCGCCCGGGGTTACTTTGACACCTATTTTTCTGACCCTGTTTTTGCTGGCTATAGGACTCTGGGAATTTTACCACTGCTGGTCAGTACTAAAGTTCATATGCTCTCTATGTAAATTGTGATTATGATTGGTTATCCATGATTGACATATTTGATTTACTGTCCCTAGTAAAGTGCACTGAGTGAGCCAGGGCCTGTAAATCAAATGCTACTAGTGGGCTTCTTGTAGCACTGCTTGTGCCACCCGCATGAGTAGCCCTGGAAATGTATCTCAGACCTGCCACTGCAATGTCTCCGTGTGCAGTTTTAAACTGCCAGGTTCACCTGGTAAGTACACACACTTGGTGGCGGGCAAGACAGGTAAAGCTAGCCCTTCTCCTCCCCCCAAGGCCCCTCTTGCTGACATAGACGGGCAGGCATCCCATTACCATGCAGGCCGATCAAAGCACAGGGGTGCAGTGCCTGAGCCTCCTCTGGGTAAGGAGCCTTTGACTTTGACAATGCTGGTATTTTTATTCCCATCCTGCATATTGCTTAAGGATTGTGGTAATGGTTATATACTCCTATTTTCTGAAAACAGAGTAACAAGTGTACTTGTCCTGAATCTACCTACCATAGGCTGTGGAGTGGTTTATGATACATGCAACCTAAACTTATATAATTTCTTTCTCTAACTATTATGCTTATGACAATTGCCTAGCTGGCAAACTGATTGTTATATATGTGATTGTGGTCTAATGTGTTTCTCTACAATATAAGTGATATTTTTATATAACCCATTTTGTGGTGTGTGTAGTGTGTCACTGGTGTGTGTTTGTTGCGGAAATGCTTTACACATTGCCTCAGCAATAAGTCTGACTGCTCTGCCAAGCTACTAATAGGATGAGCAGGGGTTATCTTGGGTGTGTAACTCTCCTACCCAGAATAGAGTGGTGAGATCACTCTAGCTTAGCTGCATGCCCTAGCCAACCAGAAACCCCATTTCTAACACTCATATTTCAGTGCATATTCTGATAGTCTGTTGCAAACGTGTCCTGCACATCTGATACCATACTTCCACTATGACGATATGTCATTCAGAAAAGAACTAAAAAAACATTTGTTCCCCAGGATTTAATTAATCAATTAGTGTCCTTGAACGTCACCTCACCCTCATTTAGGTGTTTGGTCTCCTAGCACTGTGATTGCACTCTGATGAATGTGGCACTTATAAATAAATAAATAAATAAATAAATAAACACATGAACGCAAGTGCATTTTCTTGGTAAGAATCTAATTGAGCCAATTCAAGATTTCCACTAATCATTTCATCCAATCCCAACTTTAATTTAGCCACATCCACCAAATTTACTCTCACTGGTGACTGAATCATTCTTTCTCTCAATTCTGAGCTTTTACTGTCATTGGGGAGCATTGAGAACCTTCATCCATTCATCTATCTCCTGAGCAGTAAGACTACATTGCACCACAGGGGCATTAGACACAGTCTCTTCTCTGGGCTGCTACTGTTTGCATTTAGAGGTGGTTGCCAAACAGGCTCACAAAGTTTGTCAGTCTCTGAAATGACCTATAGGGACAACATCCTGTCTGTTACATAGCCAATTCTGCACCTGCAGCACAAGGAGAACTCACATTAGTTGGGGTCAGAGGAACAAAGCCTCCCATTTTCTGACTTGAAGGAGCATTACCTGGGGCACTTACTCCAGTAGGGACGGTCAAATTATATGTTGTGTTTCCTGTCTGGCCAGGCTTATATGGAGGGACCACAGGACCAATGGTAACTGGGGCAGTAAGAGTATCCAGGGGATGTACGCTGTTACAACGCATGCTTTTAGCACGCATGCTGTAACAACACGGTTTTTATAACGCATTCTTTTACAACGCATAATACAAAAGGGTGTTGGATAGTGAATATTTTAATTTACTATTCCAACACCAGTCCCTGTTGACACTAGGGAAGGTGTTGGATAGTAAATTAAAAGTATTCCCTATCCTTGAGCGCCCCCCAGAGTTATGCGTTGTAATAGAATGCGATTTAAAAACCGCGTTGTAATAGCACTGCGTGCTAAAAGTTGTGTCGTAAACGACGTTCCCCGCATCCAGGGCATTAAGAGCTGTGGAGTTAATAGGGACACAAATACCTGCACTCTTGCCCATTGGGTTATACTTCATGCTCACTGGGGTAACTCCGGGACTCATTATACGGAGATGGGCGTTCTGAAAACAATGTACCCAAAAGACTATTGCTAGATTCACTATATCTGACCCCACTCATGTTGTATGGCTCCTTTGGCTTTCCCTCTCCTTCTCTTCACTGTCCCATTCTCTGATTCTTCTTTTGTAAATCTAGGGTACAGTTTGACTCCCTCTGACATATTAGTTCTCCATTTCTTTTGTTTTGCATTCCACTTAGCATCATCGTAAGTACGCACTGTCTTTCGGGCTCTTCCTTGATACATTTGTCTTGCCCAAGAATGAGCCACACGTGTCCAAGCATTGAGCACTTCAAACTGTGTGGGTCTATTAGGCGGTTACATCTCATATAGTACCCTCCTCATATTTTTAATGATTCCTAAATTAAATGTACCATAGCGTGGAAGCGCCAGTGCACCTACTTTCCCTGTGATCTTGTGCCATTAGTTAAATACAAATACAAATACAAATACATGTACGAGGCTCTACATTATTTGTCATATAATGGCCTTGGGGTATCTTCAGGTGGTACCTCTTCTCCCTCTCTAACAGGTATTGTCACGTCTCCCCATATCAGATCGCATATGGCTTTAAAACATTTCATTTTTTAGAAATAATGTCAATAATCACTGATAAATCTCATTTCAGAACAGGAAATAACTGCTCACAAAGCCCGTCTGTCATTCACAACCAATACCAATGCGGCTCCCTAAAACGTAGTCAGCCATTAACAGCGCAGCTGCATACCAACTGACCAACCTCAGCGAGGCAGATTATGATGTCACTCTCACTTCTCGCAGCAGTTCACTCTACTTTATAATTTCATGAACGCACTCTTCTCAGCACTAAGCATGCAACCCAAAATGCAAAGCAACTTCAACAAAAAACATTGTCTTCTACAGTAAGAAAATCAGTAGTATTCAATCAGCCAAGAAATAGGTTGGAGCAACCCTTTCCGACCTACTCAGTCACACACTTCAGTGAAACCTTGACCAGCAAGGAATCACCCTGAATGGTGCAGCTTCTCCCTGCGCAAAGGATCCACTATACCAACCACACCTTATTCTCACACAAAGAGAAATGTCCCTATGTCAATAGTGCCTTCGACTACGTCTCACACCAAGCACAACAAAACTAGCAGACAATTACAATATTGTATCTTCTACACTTTTTAATACCATCCCAGGATCTTAGGCCACGTCGGACCCTATCACAACTTCAACTTCTCTGCATTAAGCACCACACTCACACAACTTTCAAAACATTTCCACAAGACATTACACAATTTCCACAACAGCACTGCAAGCTAAGCTTCAGCTACTGCAACATGCAACCCTATTAATACTTACTCCTTCTAGGGTACAACTACCTCCTGAACCACTGGATCTCCACCAATCCTCCAAACCAAAAAATAGGTTCTAGGAACTGGGTCTGGGCTAATCTAGAATGGGATATTCCAACTCCCCCTACTTCAGTAACTAACCATCCTTGTTCTACTCCCATCTGATGGAGCACTGGGCCATCTTACCAAATATCCTGCGATGAACCTTTCATACTTGCCTGTGAAGTAAAGGGGAGTGACCATCAATCTAACAATTCAGTTTACAGTGTAACCTATTTGGTTACACACGAAGGACCCGGAATCTATCAAAGGAGTTTAATACAAATAAAGGGCCAGACCAACATATATAAATCTCAAAAACATGTTATAGAGATGCAAAATCACCACGAGTGAGCCAAAGCATTGAATGAAATTAAGTCTTGGTAGCAAAACGCATACAAGAAATTCTGTTGCAGCAACATGGAAGATAAATAGAATTTGATGGACAGTGTTCGATCTTTGTGTCTATACATGAATAAATCTAAAGTTGGCTAAACCAGTTAGAAATTAAAGTTGAAAACTAGGGAAACCTAGTTCAATCAGATAAAGCAGGAAGGTGTAAGCATTATTGAGACTTCAGTAAAAGCACTCCAAAACGGGGTATAGCATAAATCCATACAATGCAAGATGTCTAAACCTCTTAGGGTCCAAAGGTTGAAGACTAAAGTGTGGACATTAATAAAAACCCACAGAACATTTGAGAATTCCACGTCATCAACTCCAGTTGATTTTCACCTTGCCACAGTAGAAATTTGAACACCAGGACAACCTTGGGTGTCTCCTTGCTCCTGATAAGCAGACCCCCCAGGATATAGCGGCATGGATTTGCAAATTTAGCGGCACAAAAATGGAAATTTAGCGGCACAAATATGGAAATTTAGCTGCAATTTTGCGGCATTTTATTTGGCCATTTTTCCTACAACAAACACAGATATCTTAGCTTTTTTAGTTAGTTAACAACATGAAGCTATGTATATTTGGTTTAATTACAATGTAGACACTTTGTTTCCCTCGAAAAGCATTCTCTCCCTTCTTGCTGTGAGTTGTGCCGTGTTCCTTGCAGGCGTTTGCACAGCATTTGCACGGATCGGCCGATTTCGGTCGCCGTTTACCGCAACACGGACCGTGTTGCGGTAAACGGCGACCGGGGAACTCCAGAGGGGGAACTTTATTGTGGAGCTTAGGCTGAGATCGACTATACGTCTCCTTGAAAAACGGCGTATCTGCCCATTTTCCAGACGTTTTCTCCTCCCGGTAAAAGACTTAACATAGGAATAAGAAGATTGCCTTACATCCTGTTTTTCGTTTGAATAACTCGCATAGAGCTTCGATTACACACGAACCCGGCGGGGTCGTGTTCCACACATAAACTTCTCTGGCACTTACTGTGCGGATTTTAGGTACGAAAATCTGTTATTACCAGGACACCCTGCCCACCATTTGTCCATATACCTATACAAGTAATCGATCCACCCGAACCTTTTCTCTTGACCACACACGGATCAAGCCCTGAAGAATCGCAGTATATGTGTTCCCTGCGATGAAACACATGTCGGCTGTCATTTGGAACGAATAAACGAACGTGAAAACACAAACAAAAATACTTTTTTTCAACATATGTATAAAACATGCTTTTTACCTTTCTCAAAGAGTCTTCATCTGCTGTAATTGTTACATAAGATATTTGATTGTAAACTTGACTATACTTGAGATACTAAGTGTTGTAGTGCAGAGGCATTGTAGTTTGCTCTTGTACAATAGGCTAGTTTACTAGTCTACATTGAGCGGTTAGGAGGTAATTTCCGCTCGCCTCTATGCCCAACCTATTGACTTTCACCCTTCAAACAAAGCGGAGAATAGGATAGTGCGCCCAGTAATTCTGGATTAGCCTAAAAAAACCTCAAAGTTGTATTCTCATGACACTTCTGTGACCTGTAATGGTGGAGCTAAAATTACACTACTCTATGTGTGGAGAGTTTAAATTGAGTGCATTTGTGTATCGAGAGCCTGTCTAGTTTCCTGAGGTGTGGTGTGGTGTGAGGTCTGTGTGGGAGGTTGAGGATGAATCTCTCTGCCTAGTTCCGGATTGTTTGTCGTCTTCTAATGAGTTGGTTGGTGATCCTGATGTAGATGGTGTTCTTCTAGTCCTCCACCTTGCTGGTGGCTAGTACGTGAATGACAGTTTTTCTAGTAATGCTTGGGAGCCATTTAAAGATCTTCCTCAGCATCTTCAAGATATGAAAGCAAGATGCAGTGACAATGTTTACTCATGCTGTCATGCCCAGTTGGCTGTCAATGATTATTCTGAG
This sequence comes from Lissotriton vulgaris, assembly GCF_964263255.1. NCBI lineage: Eukaryota > Metazoa > Chordata > Amphibia > Caudata > Salamandridae > Lissotriton > Lissotriton vulgaris. The sequence goes on along the minus strand of NC_141693.1, from coordinate 194,283,049 downwards.
GTTCCTGACGTGGGTTATGGGTGTGGGTCCAAGTTGTACTGGCCACCAGTTGGAGTCCCATGATCTGGTGTTCTTGCCGAAGATCACTACTTCTGGCTCATCAGTGTTTTTCTTGAGATAGTTACCTTGCATTCAGTGGGCGACTTCGATTATGCAGACGGTGAATATGTTTCTTGTGTTGGAGATCTTGTCTGAGAGGCAGCATATGAGTTGCGTGTCGTATGCATAGGAGAGGATGTTGATGTTTTGTGCGCGGATGAAATTGGCCAGAGGGATCATGTATGCACTGAAGTTGGTGGGGCCGATCGAACAAACTTGAGGCACTCCACAGATGAGTTTACAGGCTTCTGAGGAGTAAGGTGCCAGGATGGGAGCTCGTGTCATTTCCGTTAGGAAGGAACAGATCCAACGGAGAGCGGATCCTTAAATGCCCATCTGATGCAGAAGCCTGATGAGGATAGGGTATGAGACTATGTCAACCGCTGCACAGAAGTCCAGGAGAATAAGGGCTGCCGTGTCTCCTCTGTCAAGAATCATATGGTTGTCATTTGTGGTAGCAATGAGTGCTATTTCTGTACTGTGGTTGGGCCTGAATCCTGATTCTTGGGGTGGAGGTGTTCGGTAAGTCATCAGTTGATTAGTTTCTCCAAAACTTTTGAGGGGTATGATAAGAGGGTGATGGGTTTGCAGTTGGAAAGTGTTGCTAGGTCAGTGGATGGTTTCTTTAGCAGGGGCATGATGGTGGCATGTTTCCAGGGTCCGGGAATGTGAATGGAGGTGTTGAGGATGCGTGTTAGTGCTTCGCTGATCTCCAGGACTCTTTTATTGAAATGGTGGTGGGGGCAAAGATCGGATGGAGCCCGAGTGTAAGGTCTTTATGGTAGTAGCGATTTCAACAGTGGTAATAGTGGGTCACAAGGTCAGGCTTTGTTTATCCACCGTGATGGGAAGTTGAGTTGCAATGGTAACTGAGTCGCGTTGAGGGTTGATGTTGCTGTTTATGGAGGTGATTTTGTTACAGAAGAATTCTGAGAGGTTGTTGAAAAGGTCTTTTGAAGGCGTGATGTTGCTGGAGGTGGCAGATGGCACAGTGAAATCTTTGATAATGGTGAAGATTTCCTTACTGTGTGTAGTGCTGGCATCAATGCAATCTAAAGTGCTATGCTCCTGGTGTTCCATATCATCGGCTGGTAGAGTCTTATTGTCGGTTGGAAGATGCCTTTATTTGCGGTATCTTCACTTGTTCCCCATTAGTGCTCCAGTTGCCGGCAGTGGTGTTTTGTCAGCCTGCGTTCCTTTTGTACCAGCTGAACTGTGGTCAGGCTCTTGACGTTTGGAGGTGTTGGCATATGCGGTGATCTAGGTGTTGAAGTTTGTGATGGCTTTCATTAAGTTGCTGGTGTGCTTGGGCCTGTAATTGTAGAGGGTGGAAGCCCACTCATCTTCTGAGATGCTTTTCCAGCCACAGCAGGTGGTTCTGGTGGTGAAAGGTACGTGGAGGTGTGGGATGGGTATGGTAAACCTGCCAATTGTGTGGTCTTTCCAGGTCACAGTTGCTGGCTTGTAGACTGTGATGTTGCTTATTAGAAGAAAATCGGACCAATAGGTCTGCAGTGGTGAGGGTGTGTTTGGTAACATGCTGTCTGAGGTGAAGGTTTCCCAATGACAGTGTCATTTTAAGGATTTTGAGGCCTTGGCAGGCCATATTTTTAGGCACCTTTTTGCTTGGTGTCACAATAATCTTTAGAATGACACTGGGTAGAGAGGTGAGTGAGAGGTAGCGGTAAGCACTGCTCAGGAGAGTGGTTAAAGTAAAGAAATAGAGGTGAGTGAAAGAGTACTTTCTCCGGGGTGGGGTGGGGGGAGGATTCAGTAGGCTTAGAAGGTGTGGCCCTGGGCAATTGCCCAGTTTGCTCATGCCTTGACTGATAGCTGAGTGAAATAGTTGATGTAGATAGAGCTAAACAGACTAGACAGCCAAAAATAAATAAGGCAGCAAAAGGCAGACAAAATCCATTGAATAAAATGTGATGAAGATGAATGACAATAGGGATGCTGTAGGCTTGAGGCCCTGAAAGGCAGCAGGGATGCAATATTAATTCCAACGAGTAAATACATTTGAGGCACCACCACCCAACTGTATGCACATCTCATTTGTGGATTATAAAGCATATCAGGTACTCCTCACCTGCTGGAGTATTAAAGAGAATGGGAACATGATGTAAGGATTGGTAACACAATCTCACCACTTTGTATATGGTTTTCATTACAGGCTCAAAAGGAGATGCTGGCATCCCAGGGCAAAAAGGTAAGACACATTCAAATATAATGACACATTCTGATATGTAAATGCTACTGTGCTGCTCGGTCCTTGGAGAGAACACAGGGCAAGAAAGACGATGATGATGAACACCAAAAGCTTATATACACTGTTTAATATCTCAGTACAGGCTATGGTGACTGATATGTCTTGATAACCATACCGTTTATGACAATGTCAAGTCTTAAACGGCATGGGCTGTACAATGAAATCTTTTCCACTGCAATTTTTTGCTTCTGTTTAGGTTTGACATTGACTAAGACTATTTCATCATGCGAAAATGATGTGTGTAATACACTTATAGTGGTTTCAGCATGCCCTCTTCTTCTGTTTGCCTATTATTGTGTCACTCACATTTTTCTTCTACCTACTGCAACATACAATGAGGGAAGATGGGACAGCCCACATCAGCCACTGGCTAACTTCACTGTGAGTGATGACACTCTGCCAAAGGAGCACATCCAAAAACAAAGTTGTTCCTGTCAGCACCTTGGATTAGTATGACAATGTGTGCTTGTGAAGACCCCAAAAAATATTTCTTTTCTCCAGAGCTTTTTTGTATTGATGAAGGCCCAGAGGCTCCCCAACAATTAGATTTTGCAAAACCGATAACAAAACAAGAATTGCAAAAGCCATAATGCTCTCATACAACACTAGACCTATCGGCTTTGCTTATGCTTGTTTTTGAGAAAACCAAAAATAAAAAAAAACTCGTCAATAATCAAATGGTGTTATAACACGAACACCTTCTGAGTGGCTGTATCAACCCTGAAACCAATGCTTAAATTGTTAAAAAATAAATATGGCACAAAATATTTCTTAGAAGGGAGCTGCTAACTTCCACCACTGACATCAGCAACCTCCATTTTGTGTGCCACCCATAGTTTTTTGGTGAAAAAACCACCTCTTCAGCAAGTGGCCTGGTCTGGGGTAAGAGAAGAGATGGGGTGTGTGAAGGGGTGCCACCTGGCCATTCAAAGGGTATTTGTGCAATGGCTGTTCTGTATACACGGCAAGGCGAATACATCATTGCGTATGCATTTCCTCGAACCTGTTCTCAATTCCCGTAGAGTAAGCAATTCTTGGATCCAGGTGAAGTAGATTCAGGACATAATGAATTGCAACAAAAAAAAAACTCCATAGTGCTGAAGATAATAAACCAAACATCAGCAGTAATCATCAACAATTAGGAATCTAGAATGTATATTTATTTGAAGATGGTTGGTTGAGTACTCAAGACCTCTAATGACATTATCGTGTCTCTCAATCTACACTAGATCTACTCTAGGGATGTAGAAGGGTGAAAGCAGATGTTTTGAAGGGAGATCCCACAGAAGCCCATGGAGATGAATGAATGTTTGTCGAGTGATGAAATTGCTAGTAGGATGCTCGTAGTGATGTCAATGAGAGGAAGCATTTGGCTTGTTGACTTGCCAAGGTGAGTTGAGAAGTATGGATGGTACTTTAAGGAGTCTGGTTTCGAGAGGCAATTGACATCTAAAGAGGTTAGAGGCAATGTAAATGTAGTAATCTGTTTTACACTACTCTTGTAATTTTACACAAAAGTGTTTGGTAGTATTAGCTGCTGACTTCCTCTAAAGAATATTCTGTTAACTCCAGAAGACTTTGTGAAATGAATGGTAGATGGATGGTGCAATGGGATTAGTTAGCAGACGTTTATGACACAATGTCCCACCTCCAGTCACGCAATAATACCAGCCACTGTCACACGTTGCTTGTGATTTAAACTCTGGCACTCTCCGTTCCTCCCCTTTCATAATTCTTCCTGCTACCACCCATGTTCGAGACAGAGGTTCTATTGGAAATGTACTATAACTGGATGTGTTTGTTTATGTAGGGGACAAAGGAACCCCCAGTGTGCAAGGAACAATAGGTAAGAATGATGTCAAGATCCATTAAATATTTTAACTTTTTTTTTATTGTGCCAACTAGGGGAATATTAAAGCATGCTTCTGTGAATATTCTGCTTTTTAAAGAAAAAAAACAAAAAGCACAGATTGGGCCAAGCTATTATACTTAGGTTTACAAAGCTAAAACCATTTTTTTTTGTCACTGTTCTGAAAACATTCTAAATTTGAAAACATAATTTCCAGTTTCAGCATTTCAACTTTCATACAGATCCGTCCAGGGCAGTTGGGGTTTCAAAATGTTTAACTTCTATAAGAAACATTCCCTCCGCTATAGCAAAAGGGGTTGAATGTAATCACACTAAACTTGGCATAAAAATAGAATTCAGGGCGGTGCCAATGCATAGGTAGTTTTTGAGAAATGTGCATTAGCTGTTAACATACAATGTAACGCTGCTGAGAGAGCTTGGACCCATTTACACATTTACCCTAGACTTGATGGTTTTTTATTAGCAACACAAGAGGTAAGAGGGAGAACACTATCTTTTTTTTTAAAGTAAATATTTTGATTTAGTCAAAGGTACATAAGAAACATACGACCATCAAAACTTTTAACAACAGTCGCACATAGGGCAAACATGAGAAGTCCAGTTATTACAGCCTCAATGGTTTCACCTCGCGCCTGAGACCATCAAATAATACTGTGGTCCCCATCCCCCCCCAACCCCCCCCCCACCGACTTGCTAATGAAGACACGGTCCCTACGTGGCACCATCATGCCAATCCCCCATGGGTTTCAGGTATATGCTTCTATTGCTGTTCCCTACTGCCTGGGATCTGTTGAACCTCGTCCAGCAGGGCCAAGCCATAGTGCTTCAGCCAGCTACCCATATCTTACCGAATTTTCTTGGGCATCCCCTACTCTTTTTTTTTAGCAAAACATTTTTTATTGGGTTGAAAACACAATAAGTCATTATACCAGAAAATGAATATCAGACATAATCGTCGGCATTCCACAAGGCAGGCACGGGGCACCCCCTACTCTTATATGTAACTCTTTCAGCTGCCATATATAAGTCCATCCCCCTTTTCTGTTCTTGGAGTGTTGGAGTTTCTTGTGTGCCCCCGTGTCCTGCCACATTTCACTTCACCACTACTAGGCTCAAGACGCTAAAAAGCAATTGAGGCCTAGCAACATCAATATCGCATGGACTGCTCAGAAGGAGGAACTTTGGGTCTGCAGAGATGGATATCCCTAGCACCGCTTTTAATTCTATAATTATTGCGTTCCAATATTTCTGTATGGTTGGGCAACCTCATAATGCATGAAGGAGAGCTCCAACTGCGGTCCAGCAGAGCTGGCAATTCGGGGTTTTGGCTCACCCCATTTTGTGTGGCTTTGCTCTATCATAGTGTAGCCATTGGAGACTCTTATATGGAATAAGGAGCAATCTAGCTTTGAATGCCACCTCTCTAGGGTGCATCAGGGCCACCTCCCAGTCTATGTCGTTCATAGTGCCAAGCTCACTTTCCCATGTCTCCCTGATTTTTCCCAGCCTATCGGGCATGTTGTTATTCAATGTTTTATATGTAAGGCACACTGCTTTAGTTGTTAGTTCTTCTTCTAGCAATCCCCATTCGAGTTGCACATACTCTGGTAACTCCGGCCCCACCAGTCCTTCCATCAGCCATTTGTGATGCAGTTGGCCGTATTTGATGAATTGGGAACCACGGAGCTTATGTTTAGTGCAAGAGGTGGAGAAATTCACCCTTTTTGATAATGTCCCCAACATTGGTAATCCCCAGCAAATCCCAGGATCCAAAGGCCTGTAGCTTGCTCAGTTCCTTAAGCCACTTCCCTATCCACAACAGCATTGCCCTGGTGACCCTGTACGCCCACTCCAAGGTTCTAGTTGCTCTTTTCCACACTTTTAAGGTGACCTGTGTCGTGGGAATTAACCTTTGCCCCTGTATAAATAAATAGAACATGTGTGGGTTGTCAGTGTCCTCCATTCAAATCTGTACATGTGGTGATCCCTTGATATGTGTATCCAGTTGTTGAAGGGGGTCAGATATGCTGCCAGTAATAGGCCTCAATATTCGGCAGTGCCAGCCCACCATTGTATGGGTTATGTTGCAGTGTTCTCAATGCAATACTTGAATGCCACCCTGCCATAATAATGATTGTAGCTCAGTGTCTATTTTCTTAAATATTGTTCCGGAGAGTGGGTGGTAAGTATTCTGGAGGACATTTAGGGCCAGATGTAGGTAGCCATTTACCGATCGGAATCGGCCGAAAATACCGATTTTCGGCCGTTTCCGATCGGTAAAGGGCTAGGGAGATGTAGGTGCACATATTCGGTAATTTTACCGAATCGCTATTATTACCGAATCGGTAATAAGTACCGATTCGGTAATAATTACCGAATCGGTAATATTTACCGATTCGGTAATATTTACCGATTCGGTAAAATTACCGAAAACGCTATGTGGGTAGCCAATTTTCCATTGGCACATGGCTTACAGAATCGGTATTTTACCATGGAATACAAATCCATGGTAAAATACCGATTCCTGTGTACATGCACATCTGTGCATGTACACATGTGCCATGTGACAGACAGACGTGCCCTTAGGGCATGTCTGTGTGCCACATTGCACACATGCCCGTTTTGGGGGTGCTAGAGGGTGTCAAAGTGACACCCCCTGCACCCTTGTGAATTCATTAATTACCGATTCGGTAAATACCGAATCGGTAATGCCTAATCATTCCTATGGGCTTCAAAGCCCATAGGAATGAATGGGCATTACCGATTCGGTATTTACCGAATCGGTAATTAATGAATTGTTAAGGATTCGGTAACGAATCCAGATGTTGGGACCTACATCCCATTTACCGATTTTGAAATACCGAATCGGTAAAATTCGGTATTTCAAAATCGGTAAATGGGATTTACCTACATCGGGCCCTAAGTAACACGGGCAAGGTAATCATTTTAAACATAGCCGCTCGCCCCATTATGGTAAGGGACAAATCTGTCCATCGTTCCATGTCATCCTTAAACTTAGTCAACACCCATCTAATATTGTGGTTGCAGAAAACCTCATTATGGGGTGTAAGAAATATACTATTATATGTAAAGCCCTCTGTGACCACATTTAAGTCCCCAGGCAGGGGAGGCCATTCCATTTTCTGTCTGGGGCTAAACACTATTGATTTGTTCCAATTGATCTCATAGCCTGAATACCGTCCATAGTCGTCAATTATTTGTAACAGGGTGGGAATTGTTGTGTCTATTCAGTTACATATAGAAGAACGTCATCTACGTAAAGCGATATCTTCTCTTCCTCACAGTCTTCAGGAGTAGTCCTAAAAACCTGCACATTTGGGTGTTGTCTAATTGCACATGCTAGGAATTTCACAATTAGCGCAAATAGGAGTGGGGACAAGGGGCACCCCTGTCTAGTCCCATGACCAATGGGGAACCGTGAAAAAGTCTACCATTTACCCGTACCGCTACTTTGGGGGCATTGTATAATAATGCCATCCATTTCCTGAAGTTTGGACCAAACCCAAATTTGACCAGTGTGGAGTATAAAAAGGGCCAATGTACCGCATCAAATGCTTTTTCCGCATCTAATGACAGGAAGACATGTCCTTGACTGCATCAGCCAGTTATATGTTCTGTGAAGGTTCCATCAGGTAGCACGCCATGGCATAAACAGACTGGTCGCAGTGGACAATGGACTTTATAATGCAAAGGAGCAGCGTTGCCAGGATGGTCGCTAATATTTTGTCCTCCGTGTTCAATAAAGAAATGGTGCAGTATGAGTCGCTAGGTTTGCCTTCCTTATATATGGTCACTATTGTGGCAGTCCAGAGGTCTAACGGGAGGATGCCCTCATTATACGCATCCTGGTAGAGGCAAAACAGATAAGGGCTCAGTAAGTCTGTACACTTTTTATACAGCTCAGTGGGTATACCGTCAGGGCCTGGGGTTCTGCCCGGGCATAGTTTAGCCATGGCTTCCTTCACTTCTGTGAGCGTCAAGTCTACACCAAAATCCTTCATCTCGTCCTTGTCCAGTTTGGGGGTCTAAATGTCTTGTAAATATTCATCTATAGTGGAGGAGCCACTAAGTGGTCGTGTCCCATAGAATGCCCTATAGTGGGCAGCAAATGCTGCCACTATTTGATCATCAGTGGTGTGTGTTACTCCCTGATCTTCTACAGCGCACCGTATCCACTTATTCTCTATTTCGTTTTTGCTCAACCAAGCCAGTAGTTTTCCTGCTTTGTCACAGACTTCATACAGTCGGTGTAGTGTAGCTACCCTTTGTTTTCTAGCAGCACCTTGAGCTAGGTCTTAATATTCCAGTCTCAGGGCTTTTAATTACAGGGTGGTCAATTGGCCTGGTATGTCTATGGCTTGTCTTTCCATGGTAAGTATCTGGTATTCTCACTGCTCTAATTTCTCTATGCCCTTTTCCAGGCTACACGGTTTTAGGACCTATCTCGCAGCACAATTTTGTATGCCTCCCTTAATGTTACCCCAGAGGCAACTATGTCTTTGTTTTCTACAAATAAAATCTCAGTATCTACCCAGAGACCACGTATGATGGCACTGTTTTGTAGATCCCAGGCATTCAGTTACCATTGTGTGTGTGGATCCTGGGTCCTAGTTCCCACGCACGCCCGTAGCGGGCGGTGATCTGAAAGTCCCACAGCAAGATAGTTAGTCTGGCTTATCTCACCCAGTTTGCCTAATGAGCCAAAAATATAATCCAGCCTAAAATAGACTTTATCTGCCCCCGTAAAATAGGAGTATTGCCTCTCGTGTGGGTGTTGATGTTGCCACATGTTAGTCAATCCGAATGTGTTGGCAAAGCACGCTAACTGGGTGGTGCTTGTCAGTGTGCCATGGCTCTCAGAGCGACCCAAAGACGTTCACATTACTTCATTAAAGTCTCCCCCTATCACAGGAAGGGATGTGGTAGTCTCTAGAAGGATATGTCACTTTAGCCAGCGCATGTGATTGCAGTCGGGGTGGGGCATATACACATATGAGTGTTATCTTGCGTCGGCCCCATATGCCCACAACTGCTACATAGCTTCCAGAGGGATCTGTCCACTCACGAGTAGTTCAAAGGGGGTTGGACTTTCTAATTAAAATTGCTGCACCTCGCAACCCAGAAGTATAACCTGCCTGGGCCAACACAACACATTCCCCCTTCCCAAGAAAACCACACTGGGTTCCCTGTAGGTGTGTCTACTGGACCATTACCACATCCATGTGTAAGCGTTTAATGTACTGTATGACCAGTCTCCCTTTAATACTATATCAGAGGCCATTAACATTCCACATCAGGACTGAAAAAGCCTGGTCCTTTATGTAGGCTGGCGTGGGCATATTGCGATCTTAGAAAATGCTACGACTGTACGTGTCAAACTCATGAGGCCCTCTTTCTGTCTCCGTTGTGCCTGTCTGTTGAAACCTGTATGAACAACCATGTCATAAAAAACAATGAACCCCCTTCTCATACAACCAACCCCACACCCTACCTCCACGACCTTCTCACATCAAATAGCCCCATTTCCATAGAACAATCATGCGTAAGAGGAGATGGAGAGGTCTGTCCCCCACCATCTATACAACGTAGTGCAATTCACTCAACCACTCACTGCATAAGAACAAACAAACAAAGGAACAAGGTCAGACCAGAATGGGACCTGACACTAGGTTAGCCCCGCTGAATGCAAGTCCCAGGTAGCAAGCTGGGGATGTCTGCGGCATTAGTTGCGCAGCTGTAGCTTCGTTGGCTGGTATATTGGTGCCAGTTCATGTTTTCGTGTGTTTCGGGTCTGGCAGTTCCCCCTGCGGCGGTTGCTGGATAGTTTCTGCATCACCTTCTAGCAATGGAAATTTGACGGCCAGAGAGTCCAGGCTTTCACCTCCTGAAGACATTCCCTGACCCTCCGAGTCTATGTTAGAATCCTGCAGGCTGGACCCATCAGTAGCCCTGATTTTTTCAGTGGCTGGGGTCCAGCCTGTGTCCGTTGGACACCCATTTCTCTGGCCAGTCCTCTTTAGCCTACGTTCAGCCTTCTTTTTCCTCTGTGTTATTTCTTAGATCTGATTTCCATGGACAGAGATGCCTTTCTTCCGAGTTCAGTTTTCTCTGAGGACGAAGGACTGGCCTCTCCTCAATCCAGACCCCCACATCCTTTGGTGTCTGAAAGAAGTGTGTCTTACCCATGAAGATTACTTTTAACTTTACGCGGAACAATAACATGTATTGGATATTAAGTGCTCTGAGTTTCACCTTGACATAATCAAAGGCTCTTCTCTGGCATTGACCCTCGCAACTGTAATCTGGGAAGAGCATGATTTTAGAATTGTCATACCTGACATCTCCTATACGATGTGCTTCTCACAGGATCATGGCCCTGTCGAGGAAGTTGAGAAACCTTGCTATGATTGGTCTGGGAGGAGCCCCAGACGGCGGCTTTGCAATGTGGGCCCATTCAATTATGAAACAAATGGAAAAATGTTCGGGTGGAATAGTGTTTTCCAGCCACATTGCAAGAAACGCGGGAACATTTGCCCCTACACACCCTCTGGAAACTCCACAAAGCGAAGGTTATTTCTGCACGTTCTATTTTCTGCATCCTCTAGGCGTTAAAGTACATCTCTGTTAGTGCTGCGTAGTTCCGCCACCCCCTTTTGAAGATCCCTTACTGCATCTTTCGCAACTCGAGTCCTCGTCTTAATCACTCTTTCAGAGACCTTTTGTAGGTCCTGGCAGAGCAGGGTGACCTCAGAGCACACCTTCCCTAACTTGCTCTCTAGTACCTCTCTCAAGGACTGTATCAGATGAAGCAGGATGGCTGTGTCTGGTAGGGATTGTGCGGTTTTCTGGGGGGCAACCACTTTGGTAATGTGGTCCATTTTCTCTTGTTGGGGGGGTTTTAGGGTCTTTGTCCTTTGTTATCATTGTATTTGATCAAGAACTGCAGCAGTTGCTTGGCAAGGACACAACAGGGCTTCCAAGTCTCCCCTGTGGCTGGGAAAGAGCAACATTGGCAAGGTAATCACCAATCAGCCAGGGGGCAGTGGGCAACACAGCACACTCCTACATGAACTCGAAATACAGCCACGCCATCCAACAGGTGCCACCAGCAGAGCAAGATCTTGGACATTTACCCTCCTCTCCCTCACAACCCTCCAGGTCTGGTCCCAAATGTGTCTATGACCGCAGATCCATGAGGCACTTCTCCATCAGATATAATCTGAGCAGTGAGAAATTTTGGAGTTCCACCGCGGGGTCCTTGAATTCAGTCTAGCCCGGGGAGGCAGATCAGCACTCCGGCCTCCAGCCATTAGTCCACAGACCCCTGGTCTCCAAAGTGGTCCATAGCCTGGGTCAACACACAGTGCGTGATTTATGGCATCCCTCTATGCTCAGGGTCAACTACTTCTCCAAGCTCCAGCAGCAGCGCAGATTATCCCCAAGTCGCTGCACTGGGTGCTCCTGTTCTGCTAATCCCTCCCTGTTTCATGCCTCCATCGCACAGCACCTCTCGACCTTGCTGCTACTCACGTGAATTGAAGCACCTTACTTGGGGGGGAGTGACACTGGTGTCCACGATCTGCAGCGCACACCGATGTCAGCCTGGTGGCCCGCTGTCTTTCGGCACCTCCAGGTCAAAAACGCCGCCAGCAGGCACATGACACTGGTGGGCCAGGTTTGGCAGTCCTGCTAAGGTGTCTCACATCAGTCCAGAGCACCTTCACTCGTGTTGCCGCAATCAAGCGGTCCAGGACTCTCACTGCTCTTCTTTTTCGTTGACACATTCAGCCCTGTGTCGGGACCACGTCCAGGTTTGTCTGAACCCGGAGGCCACCTGTCAACCAGGCCCAAGCCCCTCTCCCCATTCCACTACCACGGCCACTGTATGCGACCTTGACCGCGCTGGCCCTCTTGCCCATGGGGTCTTGCGTTCGCTCATTGGCCCTTACCATGGGGGGGGAATAGGGTCACAACACTAGCTCTCCCGGGGTCCGCCGGTAATCCAGGGGACCTACCCGGCAGTCCACTGCCTCTGAGTCCCCCCAGCAAATCCCGATCTGCACCAACAGTGCACCGGGGGTGTTCGGGCTGGACACAAGCCGCCATCTTCCAGGAAGTAAGTCGGTCCAGGTGTCCCCTTTCCATATACAAGGCCGCTCATGGGCAGTGAATATATGATATATATAGGGTGTCACTCCTTAATGTAGGTTATGCAGAATGCAGCAACACATTGTCAGAACGGCAGGATTTGGTTTGGATTACGTAGCATCGCTCAGAGCTCACGAGGATTGCATCTTCCTCTGCCATGTTGATGGCCACGCCCCTCAGGGAGAACACTATCAGTCATCACAACTTCAACATAGTGCAACCAATTGGGTCAACCAATAATACATACTACAACTGAATATGGGCTTAGAGAGAGTGTACTCATAAGTTCAAAAATAACTTTACACACACCAGTTTCAGCATAAGGTATAGGAGTGCAAAACAAACAAATCGTGTCCAAATCTCCTGAAGAGATTCACCCTGTACAGAAAAAAGAAACAACTAATTAATCAAGTAGGTCCTTATTCGGCCTGAGCAGGCTATAAAAGCACATAAAAGCAAAACATCCGCAGTTCATCTTGTGTCAGTTACACTCACGCACATATCTAAAAATACAACAACATTTTGCATAGTGTAGCCTTTGTAAAAGTGAGAAATACATTGCTAAAAATACATAAATATAACAAAAACATCTTTATAAAAGATGCTGTATAAAAGTGCGTCGGTGCTCATCCTAAAAGACCTAACGGACAAAAACCTCCATATAAGGGTCTGCTATGTAGGTAGGAAATAATAAGGATCACCTAAAACCATCAATCTAATTAATAAACAGATAGGAACAGCCACAAACTAATGATGTCACTGTTATGTCTGTACATGATATGAGAAAAAATGATTGCAATGAACAAGATGGGACACACAATTTAAAGTTAGCAACAATCCTCAGAAATCTGTGCAAAGCGCAACATTTTAAAAAAGAAATCTCTAAAAAGAGCTGGAAAAAGTGCAAGGGAAATTTTACAGGACCAAGTAAGGAAAATGAAACAGACGATCAGCCCCTGTGCTGTTCCTGCATAGCACCAACTAATGTAATGAGTTGGCACTGGTCAATAGGACAATTGTTCCTAAATCTAATAGCCCCAGCAAGAAAACATACTACCCCATAGCAAATTGAGGGGGAGGACAATATTTGTGGAAACATCAGAGCAGGTTTTACTTGTGCAAAGTTCTGGTTTTGCATTAACACTTCGTCCCTGGGCTGCTGCATCAGGGCTTCCATTAGATTTCTATGGGTTCTAGAGCATCTCTTGTCAAACCACTTAATTTCCTTGATGACCCCATGTTTACCACGGGCAGAAAGGTTAGCAGCAATCTGCTCGCAGAGACTGTCAAAGTCGAGTGGATGTATCCAGACCTTAAAAGCTGATAAAAAATCACAGAAAAACATAAAATGTAAGATATCTTTGTCCGAAAAGTTGTCACACATGCAAGGTTTAAATCACCATGTTTGTGATAGCCACTGAAAAGAAGACCACCAAGGTAGGTGGAAGAACGGGTTATTCGGTCTGACGCTCTTCAGATCCCGGCAGCAACTGCCTTGCCAAGAACCACATTCCACAAAGGAATCCCACAATCCCAACATGAGCTCACACGAGCTCCCCCCACATTCCAGCCAGAACCCAACACACCCCCCTTCCTTCATAACGCCTAAACAAAAGAAAACAAAAGTAAAATATGTGAATAAAAAATGAAAGGAAAACAAGGCAGGTAAAACATTTACAGCAGGTAAAATATATCAGCATTAATAGCAGAGGAAATAGTATGATAGGCATTACAACATTTTATAATCTTAAAATTTGGAGGAAACAAACTTCAATCTCGTGGATGCACATCTTGCATGAATAGGACTAGAAAGAACACCTTCTCTTTAATGGACCACAGTGGGCATATCCACAGGGGAGGAGTGAACACTACATTTCCTGTTCACATAATACAGCATGGACTTAGGTACCACCGAAACAACACTTTTGTTCCAAACTTTTCCATTCTCCAACACAACAATGTGATCTCTCACCGCAGGCACTCTCTTGGGAGAAGAAAAACGAGACTCACCCTTGCGAAAAAAACAGACTTCTTGATGCTTACCCAATCACCCACCTTCACAAATAAGGTACTACGAATACCCAGCCTAGTATCGCACTTTGCTTGGGTGGCAGCTCTGATATCATCCACATCAGCCAACTTCTCCATGTCTACCACTCTCCTGGACATCCACTCCTTGTTCAATTTAGACCCTGCAACTCTCCCCCTAAATAAGGTAAAAGGAGCTATCCCAGTGCTAACATATGGGGTAGTCCTCACAGCCCACAACATGTCACTGACAGCTCTCCGCCAATGCAAACCATTCACCACAGCCAGTTGCGGGTGTTCCTTAATTAGGCGGTTGAAACGCTCAACTAAACCATTGCTACAGCGGTGGTAATGGGAAGTGAGAATGTATTTCACACCAATGACTTTCAAAAAGTCTTGCGTTTCACTGGAAACCAACTGGGTTCCGTTATCCGACACCAACTCCTCAGGAAAACCCTCCCTTAGAAAAACGTCCTGATGAAACTTGATGATGGACAGAGAGTTCACATTGTCCGCAAATCGGACCTCAGGCCATTTTGACATGTAATCAATAAGGACCAAGGCATATTTGGGTGGACTACCAATGAGCCTAAAAGAACCTGAAATGTCAAAAGCTCATTTGGACCATGGAATATTCTTAACCACTACTGATTCAACAGGGGAAGTACGAGTCACTTGAGATTTGTAACTAGTGACACAAACGCAACAGTCACGAACATCGTGCTCAACATCTTTATCTAATGCAGGCCACCAGAAATCCTGCTTAACCCTGCGTTTCATGGCCTGAATTCCAGGATGACTTTCGTGGGCCAAATCCAAAACTCTTTTGCGCTTAGACATAGGTACAACTAACAATCCTCTTCTCCTCAACACACCCTCCACAACAGATAACTCCCCATTGACTCTCTTGTAAGGAACCAACTCAGAAGGGCAATCTTTGTCGCTGGGACACACCCCAGCTAAAATGTCGATGACCTTCATGATCACAGCATCCACAGAAGTACCATCCAGCCATTCTCCTTCAGAAAGAGCACCACCAACAGTGTTCTCTAAAAGACCAACCGCACAAACCATTTCCAAATCGTCATCCAGCAACACATCAGCAACATGATTTTTAGCACCAGCCACATACTCAAGGCGATATCGAAACTCCTGCAACCTGTACTGCCATTTGGAAATGCGAGGCGTTGCTCTGCCACCACCTTTAGTGGTAAAAAGATCAATTAAAGGCTTATGATCTATCCTCAAAGTAAATTCATAACCCCACAAAAAATTCTTGAAGTGTTGAACACCCCACCACATGGCTAAAACTGTCTTTTCGATGGTCGAATAGGTGCCTTCAGCTCCCCTTAATGTTCTTGAAGCAAAAGCTATTGTTTCTTCACGACCATCACCTCTTTTTTGCATGAGGACTTGATTTGATATGATTTCATTTGATTGGATGGATTTATAGAGCGCGCGAATGCCCGAAGGCTTCTTAGCGCTAAAGAACTGTGCTGCCGAAGAGGTAGAGCTGTATGACACCCATACTGGACTAAGCTGAGAAAAGCCAAGTCTTCAGATTCTTTCGAAAAGACAACAGTGAGGGGCTGTTCTTTAGTTCAACTGGTAACTTGTTCCATATTTTTGCTGTGTTCACTATGAAACTTCTCTCCCCCATCTTAGTTGTTTATATCTGGGGGTCGTGAGAAGCTTAGCGCTGCTAGATCTTAAAGTCCTAGTAGGTCTGCTCCTAAACCAACATTGCTGGCATCAGTAGATATTATACATCGATCATTAATGTCAAAGAGTTTAATTTTTGAGCAAGTTATTTTTTGATGGATTCAAAGTTGTTATTACAGTCGTCACCCCACACATATTTAGCATTTAAAAAAAAAAAAATTACTCATGGAAGCCATTTTGCTAGGAAAATTGCTGACAAATTTGGAGTAATACCCCAACAACCCCAAATAAGAATGAAGTTGATCTTTGTTGATAGGTGTAGGTGCATTCTGGATGGCTTCAAGGATCTTCAATCTGGATTCAACCCCCCTTTGAGAAATATGATGACCCAGGTAGCCAACACCATTTTGGAGGAACTTACATTTGTCGACTCTCAGTGTTAAACCACTGGATCTAACTATGCTTTAAACATGCTTGACTCTCTCGTCATGTTCAGCTTCAGATTTCCCATATATCAGAATGTCATCCTAAAAAAAACCACTCCAGCAATGTCCTTGAACAAATTGTTCATCAATCGTTGGAACACTGCTGAAGCCGAGGCAAGCCCAAAAGGTATGCGTATGTAATGATAAGCCCCCTCTGGTGTGACGAAAGACGTGAGGTGTCTAGATTCCTTGTAGAGCTCAATCTGATGGTAGGCTGAGGAAATGTCTAGGGAGGAAAAAAACTTAGCTCCACCCAACGTAGCCAACATCTCATTAATATTAGGTAGAGGTTGGTGATCAATCCAAATGTTGGCGTTGAGGTCCCTCAAGTCCACAAACATCCTCAGAGATTTGCCAGATTTGCGTGCTAAAACAAGGGGGGCCAACCATTCAGAACCTTCAATAGGTTCAATAACCCCCGCTGCACACAATCGTTCTAACTCACGCTTCAGTTCAATCCGGAGACTCAAAGGTACTTTATGCACTTTATGAGCAACAGCCCTAGCATCATCTTTTAGTACAATGCGATGTTGAAAACCCTTACGTTTACCATCTCACTTTTAAACCCTTCAGGATAAATATGCACCCACTTATCAATAGCTAATTGAGCAACAGTGGACGCTCTGCAAGAATCAGTAGAAAGTGCATCATAAAACTGAATCAGTGCACTGTGGGACACCACCATATCGGTATAATTTTGGTCCAATATAATGTTGATAGCGCCTTGCTCATCCCACCCCAAATAGTTTGTCCCGTCTTCTACTACAAAGACAGTACCCGTGGTTTGCTCGGCACTACAAGCTAGATCAGCCACAAATTTTCCTAATACTTCAACTCTCTTCCCACCATAAGCAAAGATCTTGATGTTCGACTGTACTGTTGAAAATGGAGACCCTTAAGTTTGCTAAAGTCCTTCACATTGATGAGGGTAAAAGGAGAACCAGAATCTGCAAGAAAAGTAAGACTAGATCCATTTACACCAATTTTGCATGAAGGAGATTTCCTTTTCAAAGACCCACCTAAAGAAGATAGTTCCACAACACCATCAGCATGTGACGAAAAGGGAGACAACATTAACAATTCATAATAGACTTCAGAGTCTGAGGGGTCTTCTGCAATAGCCTTTACAACCTGTGAGGACCTTTTTTTGACTACAACAACCTTACACATTCGAGAATAATGACCTTTCTTACCACATTTATAGCAAGTTTGATTCAAAGCGAAACAGAATTTGGCATTTCCTAAATGAGATTTGCCCCCACAGCGGAAGCACATGACTTCACTTTGCTAATTTTTAAACTGTTTAGACACATGAGTAGGTGGACGCATAACAATAGTACTGGACCCTTGAGATGATTTAGATACAGGTTTGGCATTCAACAATTTGACTTCACTAGATGAAACAGAACTGCTCATTTCCTTTACACAAAATTGAGAGTATTCAATACTCTTTGCCGGTGTGAGTGCAGTCTCTAAATTCGGATCATCAGAAGATAGTATTGTACTTTTCTTGAATCTTTTTATTGGACGTTCTTTCAATCAATTGGTCGTGAATGATTTCATCCCTAAACTCCCTGTAGTTGCAGGTAACCGCTGAACTTCTAAGGGCAGCAACAAAATCATCAATAGACTCACCGGGAGTTTGAGCGCGTTGAAGGAATTTGTGGCGCTCAAGAACAACATTCCCTTTGTGACTGAATCTTTTCTCCAAAGTTTTGATGATAGAGGCATAGTCATCGATTAAAAGGCAGTCACCATCGTCACCATGACTTATATGAGTGCTTACCGTCTCTAAAGGATAAAGTTTTCAAAATGTTCCTCCCCTCAGTGCCCAAGTTGTAAATTAACAATGCTTTCTTCTTTTTAGAAGTGAACGTTTTTCCGTCTATAGCCTCAAAATACGCATCAAATGTGTCTTTCAATTGTTCCCATTGAAGAGGTAGTGTGCCTACAGATTGCAAGAAAGGTGGAGGAGCTACATCGTGATCCATGAGCACCCATGGGTGAGTTGCTGCCCAACACTGGTTGCTCAAATGAGACCTAAAATTATAAACCAATTAGAATACAAAACAATATGAGAAAAAATGAAATAACAATTTACCCAAGGTATGCACATCACCGAATGCGCAGGCTGAAAGCAGGCTAATAGCCGCTTCACAAACGGATGATGTGAAATGGTATGCGCATTAGAAAGTAAATATTCCACAGGCAAATGGTGTGTGCATCACCGGATGCACAGCATGGAAACTTAAACGCATTCCAGAAGAAGAAAACGGTGCATAAACGAACGTGGATGACTGCTGAGAAGAAGATGCTCAATCCAAAATGGCTGACAGCACGTCAGATGTATTTGTGAACATCTGACGTGAAGGCGTGCAGTGCCCAGAAGCAAGAATACGTCAGAGCAGGCCAATGCAAGAGCCCTCACAGCTCTGCGGGGACGCCAACCGTAAGGGAAACAGTGGTGCGCGGGTGCTTCACAGCCATACACCCCAAAATCGGCGATGGGGAACAAGAAATCAGCACTCACGGGCAGAGCGGAGCACGGAAAACCAGGTCCAGACAGCGAAGGCCAACTAGGAAAAATCGGCAATGGAGGAATCCACAGGAAAGAGTAAACAATGTGGAACAGCCTCCAGGAGCACCACAGGAGGGAAAAGAAGGTGCCAGACCATCTCGTCGCCACTGAAAAGAAGACACCACCAAGGTAGGTGGAAGAACGGTTTATTCGGTCTGACGCGCTTCAGATCCCAGCAGTAACTGCCTTGCAAAGAACCACATTCCAGGAGAAGTGTGGCTCAATGATTAGAGCGGCAGACCCTGATGCAGAGGTCTAGCCCGGGACCAGGGTTCAATTCCCCGCCTCGGCGGGTCTTGGGCTCAAAAATTCCACGGACCTGATAATTCTCGCCTCAGTGCCTATTCCAATCATGGAGTCCTACTCTGCAACTCTGGGCAATAGCTTGCTTAATCTCCACAACGGCCCCCACAATGCTAAGGATGCCTGGCCTCCACCTTGGGGGTGCCCAGGAGTGGACGCCTCACAGGGAAAGCCAGGATGGGTTCCACAGCGGTATTCGTACAAGCGCCTTGAAACCCTTGCGGGTCAGTAGTGCGCTATACAAGTATCAATTTACATTCCACAAAGGAATCCCAACACAAGCTCACACGAGCTCCCCCCACATTCCAGCCAGAACCCAACAGCCACTGGGGACAACTAGCCATCGTATGCTGAGAGCACCAGTGAGTGAACTACAATCCTTGATCACAAGCTGATTTTAATCGAGAGCGGGCTGGACCAAATTCTTAACCACTGCAAAACAGGTGCTAAGGCGATGGTATCAGTGATGTATCCAAGACCCACCTCCTCATGTCCCAGAACAGATGGTGCACAAACTGTAACAGCAAGGAGAGTACGTAAATGTTTGTTCTCAATCATTTGACGTTCCCCAGCATCTTTGTATCCCCAGATGTCGCACCCATAATTCGCCATTTGGATACACTTCTTGCGATATATCTTGACCATGGTGTGCACTGGTTTAGCCCGAGACTCTTGGCAAAATCAGTGGTCACTCCTACAGCTCTCAGTAAGGCATTCTTTTTCAGGGCTTTTTGTGCCAGCCAGGACCCTCTATCATCGAAAAGTACTCTGAGATACAGAAATAGCGAAACTTTGGTAAGTTCCATCCCTTTGCCCAAAAACTTAGTTCTGGCAGCCTTCCGACAACCAATCGCTATTGAATGTGATTTTTAATAGTTGGTAGACAAATCTAGGGAGTCCATGAAATCTATAAATGTGTTCAAAAGGTGTTGTAACCCCACAGCAGTCCGTGCGATCAGGACCACTTTGTCTGCATATAAAAGGGCTGGTATAAGTTTTCAACCAACTTTTGTGATTTCCTCACAGGCTGCTTTCAGAGCTTCCCCCAATTTGTTAATGTATAGTGTGAATAGCGGGGGAGCTAAAATGCACCCAGCCTTACCCCCCTCTGGACCTCCCATGAATTTGACAGGTGCCATTCTCGTCATACTTTACTGAGGCTGATAGATTAGAATGTAAGCTATGTAGAAAGACCACTATCTCTGGTTCCATTGCCAGCTCCAGGAGAATGGGCCAAAGTTTAGATCCATTTACTCCGTAAAGGCAAGGTGCAGGCAACCCCCATTAGCTGAAGTGTATTTACCTATGATCAACTCTTGGTTAATACACTGATCCAACGTCCCTCATCCCTGCCTAAAGCCATATTGCAACTCTGATATTATCTTGTCTTTAACCTGCCACAATGTTAAACACCCCAAGACTACCTTGCCCATAATCTTCACAGTGGAATCTAGAAGTGAGATGGGGCGGTAACAAAATGGATTATTCCTTGCCTCTTTTTTAAAAATGGGTAGTATAATGGCTTTGGACCAGGTGAGTGGAAGACCGTAGTTATAAACCGCGTTAAAAATGCGAGTCAGAACCTTGGCCCAGGTTATGGGGTCTGCCTTATAAAGATTTGGGAGGACTACATCAGAACCGGGCACTTTTCCCCCTGCTGTGGCAATGATGGCCTTTCGTGCTTCATCTATGTTAAAAATCAACAGTGGAATATCCTCATCCGATACACATAGTCTATCCATATCTCCTGTGAACGGCCCGCTCTACATCCTCTTAAAGTGGGAAGCCCATATGTCGGGGGCTATGGTACAGGCCACCCTGGAATTTTCTAAACCTGCAAAAAATGGTCTATTCACAATTTCCCAAAATTTGCCAATGTTCGAGGGCACACGTGTCTGCAATAGGTCCTCCCACGCCTGCTCCTTGATTTATTTTTTTCCATGCATAGTTACTGATTTATAGGCATTCCTGCAATCCCTAATCTTTGCTTCATCCCTGAGCTGCTGCTTCGGGACATCCATTAGATTTCTATGGGTTCGAGAGCATCTCTTGTCAAACCACTTAATTTCCTTGATGTCCCCATTACCATGAGGCGTCGAGAACCTCCTCACCTTTCGAGCAACTTTCTAGACAGAGTTCTAAATCTCCCGCATTCGTTACGTAGAGATTGTCTAGGAAAGCACCTGGAACTATCCTATCCCATTTCAGCCTTCGTGCTTGGTCCTTGACACCAAGAGAGTTATTTAGAGAACCTTTTTCCTCCCAGGGAACCTGATTGAAATCCCAGGTTAAGACCAACGTTATTGGGTTGTGGTCACTAAAGTTGTTTCAAGATATACTCAAGGATGTTATGGCTGAAATCAAGGGAGCGGAAAGGATGATAGAATCAATTGTGGAGGACCGGCAGGTTCGGGTGAATGAAGGTACGACTTCACCCACCGTAGTCTGTTCCCGGCAGATCAAGTTATTGGCCGCCAATAGCTCCTCTACGATGTTACCTTGCTCGGAGTGCTCAACATGCCTTGAGGCAGGGATGGCATCAGATGTATTTTTCAAAATGACGCACCCCTGCTGAACATTTGAATGTTAAAATTGCCCAGCAACATAACCTGACAATAGGAGTACTTTCCCTCCTTATAAGCTTGCAAAACATGCTTAAGAGTACAGACGTGTTCTGTTTCTGTTTGCCTACAGAAAGAATTATAAAAATTCACCACCAATCACCGGGGGAGGTTTATTGGTAAACCTCATTTCAACTGCTAAAATAGTTGGTGAGGTGTGTTCCACCACAGAGGTAGTACAGGGGATCTCAAGGGAAAGTAAAATGAAAAGGCCGCCCTTGGCACGCCCAGCAGGTGAAGGAAGCACAGCTTTAAAAAACATTGTGAAGCCATCTCTAAGGAAAGTGTTTCCATGACCCAGGTTTCCTGCATAGTAATAATATGATAACGCCCAAAACAATTTAGCCATCTGAGATCATCCATTTTAGACTTTGACCCAGCAACATTCCAAGCCATGATCTTATATGTGGGGATTTGTAAACATATACTGTCAAGTATATCTACTGTCCCTGCCTGGGAAACCTGATGCCTAGGGCCGACGGGTATCCAATGGGAAGGACAACAGTCAAACGGTTTCGTCCAACCTACCCAATGTTGCAAACCTGTTGTATAGTGTTAAATAAAATAAAATACCCTCTGGGCCCTCAGGTACCTTGATGTGGGTCCTGTAGATGTCTAACCTAGGCAAAATGGCTCTGATAAGTTGGGAGGATAAAAATACTTTAAAGGAGCTATCCTGATAATTTTTCTCATGTCATGCATTAGAAAAATGCCCTGTGAGAATGCATTAGAATATCTCGGGTACCTAAAGTTGACCACAATGCAGTCTCCCACAGAGTTCTTCTCCACATTCAATTCCACCCACCCCACTCTTCTAGCTATTAAAATGTGGGGGACAAAAAGATGCCCATTTACTAAAGTATTATCACACCAATGATTTGCTTTGTGCATGTGATCCAGCGTGGTTTCCCTTGCACCCTGCTTAATGGGTGGTACCCCCATGAGGATGCTGACCAGGGGTGCTGATTTAGGTGCCAAATGTAATACTGTTGTGTCATCGAAATAGGCTGCAGAAGCTGTTAAAGCCCTGTGTGTGGGGACCGACCTGGGTGCCTTGCCCCTTGGCTGCTCAGATACTTGAGGGGTATCTTCCTGCCTGTTGGT
Source organism: Lissotriton vulgaris (assembly GCF_964263255.1). NCBI lineage: Eukaryota > Metazoa > Chordata > Amphibia > Caudata > Salamandridae > Lissotriton > Lissotriton vulgaris. The sequence continues at coordinate 194,259,861 of NC_141693.1, read as the reverse complement.
ATGTATGGCTGATAGAGGGTTGGTTGATGGGTTAATCGGGTTCAGAACCCCTGAGGGATCACTTGTGTCCTTGACCCCCTCTTGCACAATCTGCCTTGGACCCAACAATGTATCCCCCATGTTGTAACTAAAAACACTTCAGAGGCCCCCCTGTTCCTATGACCACCCTGGCCCAGGGGAGCAGAGCCTTTGTCCACAGCACTAGTGGAGCTGTTCTTGGGGTGTATAAGTTGGGCTATTAAAACCATAATCCTCTTGAGGGATAACAATATGGGAGCCAGTAAAGTACTTAACATTGTGTCAAGCCTCAGCAGTAAATTATCATAGGGCTGGGCTGAGAGGCAATCCACACCAACGTCCGGTGGTACATCTCCCTTTTTCCATACCGGCAGACCCCTCCTTCCCCCGCCCCTCTTTCTTTTGACCGGAGGCCCTTCAAACCACGTGTTACCAGTAACAAGGGAGTTAACATCAACATCAGGATAATGAGGGGCATGAGGCATCTGTGTTCCCGGTGAAACAATGGCTGTCGCCTCAATGTCTGTTAACAGCTGCTGGCTTGGTTTTCATTTGGAACTTTCAATGGATAACCGTCTTTCAGTAAGGGCTATTTCCTTGGAAATTACGCTTGTAGCTCTCACAAAATATGACTCTAAGGTTGAAATGGTGTCTCTCCCCACAGTGTCTGTCCTTGTCTTCCTTTTCACAATGACTCCCCGTTTAGTGTAGGGGTAGTGGTTTTGTTTTCCCAAAGTGAAAAACCAAAGAAAACCAGGGTGGGTGGCATCTTCTGGGCTATGTTGGGCTAAGACGGGCCATCTTGGCCCGGTCTTTGACTGACACTCGCCCTTGCATGTGGAAGCAAGCTGTGTTGGCGGCATCTGGCCGCAGCGGCTGCCAGGGCATGAAGTCCTGCCCTGGTCACCGACACCTGCCGCAATCTTCTTCCCCCGCACTGCGGTAGCCCAAGCGTGATTATGTGCGCGCCTCCAAGCTGCTTTGGCGCCGCCTGGCCACAGAGGCTGCTGAGGGGAGAAGTCCTGCCTCCGTCACTGACACCTTCCACGATCTCCCTCTCCATCATTCGATTACGGTTAGGGAAAAGATGAGGAAAAAGATTTGTGAATTAAATTGCATCAATCGGTTTTCAAAAGAAAGCATTAGTCCTGTCTTTGCTGACACTATGGAGGTGAACTAATATAACAAGCATTTGATTCAGTCTAGGATATAAATAGAAGGAAGAAAGGTGTCAGCTGCTGAAGTCTTCGGTGGAATTACTCCAAGCATTAGGTGAGGTAGCATAAACGTACACTTGCAGAAGCATAGGTCTCAAGAGTTCTCTCCTCTCCCTCACTACACTAAGCACAGCATGAAATATCGATTACATTCAAGGTAGACAATACCATGTGACTCCTTTCCCAGTACATTTCCAGGCTCCCAGCACAAATTGGATACTTCTTCCACCTTCCCCACATCAAAAGGTTGCAACTTCATTCCTCCTTGGTCATTCTTCTCCTTCTCATGAGAATTCATCTCCCAGCTTGTTACCGCAATTCTTCTTGCTAACTCCATCTTCTCATACCCTACTATCTAGCAAAAACAAAACTCCTCTATGCTAACTGATGAGGCTTTGGCCACACCTGCAGTGGAAACAAAATTCAATTAAACATTCCACATTGACGATTAAACACAAACAGAACGTGAGACTACAACGTGAGCCGGCTCTTTAATATAATGTTAGGCTAGAATAAAATTACACATGAAGTTAAACTAAATACACTTCAAGCCTCAAAATAATAGCCAACTTTAGCGAGTGCACTGGGTTACAAATACATGCACAAATGTAAATGCATTGCAAATGAAATCATTTCACACATGAATAATGCAAAAGCTAGTTGGAATCATTAATAAAATACTCTTCAAGTGAACAGGATGTCGTGTTACACCTGAATCTTCTAAACATTAGTTTGCACATTTCAATTAATTAGTTTCTCAATAAATCATATCATGTATATAGATTTCCCCTATCATATTAATAAATCAGTACATTAAATTTCTCCATTTGTCAGGATTTAAACACATATTTTATAAACGGTATCTGTTTTATGTAAAGCACCTTGTATATGCAGTACTCCATCTTCTTTTAGTAACGTTAATCACACAAAATATTTTCTCGAGTGCTGACTACTCATAGTTATGATGCACTCCTACTTTTATCTCTAGGTGGGATCAAAATGATGCTTCTCCTCTGCCAGAGAAGTCTTCAATGTCATTTGTGATGATATCTGGCACTTCATGGCTGAGACAGGAGCACTGCATTTGGGGTGTGAAGTATAGTGTATTACGGTTCACACCTTGGAGCTGTACAAGAGGTTGCTTGTAATATGACCATTAAATATATGGGATGAACACACATGTGAAAAGTTTTGGTAGTATAATTTTTGCAGGTGGTAACAAAGAAAAGGACCACTGACTCTAGAGCTCATCTAAAGTCAATGTTTTGAAGGCAGGATGTGCAAGTCTTGATGTGGACATCTGAGTATGAGTTTTCAGTTTGGTTCATGAAATGTTGTGTCTGTGTTTTACTCTTTCTTTCATGAACTCCATACATTTTCCAATATGCAGATATATTGAAAACGAGTTCCATAGAGATATGGTGTACTGTCTAACTCTGTTATATACATTGTGTATACATTAGTTTTCTAAGTCGCTCTATATAGTGATTGAGACACTTTTAGGGTTTCAAATGTAAAACTCTATTAAGGGTAGGTTCTTGTCTTGGTTTTTTCATTTCTTGTCATAAACTGATAAAGTGTTCTGTAGGCAACTGTTAATTCTGCCACTAATTTGCACATATTTGTTAAACATCCAGGAGAACAGGAACTGGATAACATTCTCTGTAAGAAAGGTGAGTGATTTTTACATTTCATAATTTTCTTTGTAAGTAAATATATATCTCTTCTCTTCTTATTTTTCTGTTAGCGTTGTTTGTGCTTGCTGTTGCTTTTTAGTTCTGGCACCTGAGCAGCACTAACCTAAAAAACTGGTGGTTTATTTTTATTTGTTTAATTCCAAGTTTAAGACAAGGTAGGCTGTTGAAAAGAGAATTGAGTGCCAAGTTTACTGAGTGTGTGAATCATTTGCTCCAACTCCAAGTTTAAGATTGAGCAAGCATTGGGTGGAGCCAACAACATGGCAGAGTAGACGCGCTGTCCTGAAGCTCCCCATGGGCGACAATTATCCTAATCAAATCTATGGCCATAGATCCTCATCGACCCCCGATTTCGCTGCCCTGGACTCTCTGTGACAGCCCACGCCCGAAGTGGCTCCTGGTTGGTGTGGAGTAACCTGGCCTTGCTGAGATAGGACATAGCCAGCAGGAGGAGAGAGAGGAGGCACAGTGGGTGATAGTGAGCCGCAGAGGAGATCGGAGACCTTGAGCTGCGTCCCCCCTCCCTTTCTATCTCTTTCTGAGCGGGCCCCCTGATACCACCCTGAATCATTCGCTGATCCATGTCTTAGCCTGGCACACAGCAAACGTGCCCGGTGCCTAGCTCTGGCCTGTGCTGCCCCACGTGGCAGAAGTTTGGGAGTTGAAGGCAGGGTGGGCCTGTGAATCGGCCAGGGTTCCCCCCGGCAACCGGCTCACTGTTCGGAGAGAGCAGGGTGCCCTACAAAAATCGAGTGATTTGAATGCATCCGGGATGTGCGCCCATCATGCAGTGGTGTTGAGTGCTGGTCAGAGTGGAGGCCCTGGGACACGCCATACAGCACATCGGCGACACGCTACTAAGTCAGGGCCCCTCCATGGGAAATCAGCACCTGTAATTACTGCTTGGGGTGGCTGTGGGTGGACTGGATCCTCTCTTGAGGCTCGGCAAGGTCCTAGTGGAGATATTTGGAGTGTCCCCAAGTGCCAGAACCCTCAAGGAGATTGAGTTGGCAGCAATATAACCCTGGACTACGGCAAAAGACAAAGGCCTGAAGCTACTTTATCAGGGCAAGATTGACAGGTATGATAAATTGGTGGCCAAATACAAAAAAGCCCTAGTTTTCACAGCAGTATATTACTTAGAAATCTGTAGACATCATTGGTTGTATAACAATTACAACACGCCTCTCCTTTTGCAGAACATGAAAGTAGGGTATATCTCAGTCTACTGCCTTTGTTAAAATAGCCCACCTCTGATTAAACATTAACAAAAACAACCCACACTCACTAAGACTGACAACAGAAAAAGAGTGAGAAGGGCAGGATGGCACCTCACGGACGCACCACCAATGGGACCCCTGGCTGGTACTCACCAGGATGGCCCTATTATCATCATAGGTGCCATCAAGCCCAAACGGAAACGTGTCCTAAACCCACAGAAATGACAGTGAATGGTGCAGTGAACAAAAAGTATATGTACAACACTTACAACATTTAACACTTAACATATACCCACTGAGCAACCAGGACAAAGATTATTTTACTAATGTTCCTTTTTGTTGCAACCAGTGCACAAACTTAAAAAAGAAGGTGTGAATACTACCTATCGATTCACACCTTATTACCAGCCGACATGTTTTATTGCCTTGGTCTTTATCAGGCAATTTCCTCAGGGCAAACCAAATTTTCAATGCCACTGCGAAGGACACTGGGCCTTCAAACAGCTATGCCGCTCATACCCGCCGAGAGGAATCAAAACGGAAACCGGCTCCCATGGGTGAGCACGGTCCAATCTCCCCTCGTTTCTGTCGATGGAGAATAAGTGTTCGGCGTCTTCTCAGCCCTCGAACAAGACGCCGAACACTTATTCTCCATCGACAGAAACGAGGGGAGATTGGACCGTGCTCACCCATGGGAGCCGGTTTCCGTTTTGATTCCTCTCGGCGGGTATGAGAGGCATAGCTGTTTGAAGGCCCAGTGTCCTTCGCAGTGGCATTGAAAATTTGGTTTGCCCTGAGGAAATTGCCTGATAAAGACCAAGGCAATGAAACATGTCGGCTGGTAATAAGGTGTGAATCGATAGGTAGTATTCACACCTTCTTTTTTAAGTTTGTGCACTGGTTGCAACAAAAAGGAACATTAGTAAAATAATCTTTGTCCTGGTTGCTCAGTGGGTATATGTTAATTGTTAAATGTTGTAAGTGTTGTACATTTACTTTTTGTTCACTGCACCATTCACTGTCATTTCTGTGGGTTTAGGACACGTTTCCATTTGGGCTTGATGGCACCTATGATGATAATAGGACCATCCTGGTGAGTACCAACCAGAGGTCCCATTGGTGGTGCGTCCGTGAGGTGCCATCCTGCCCTTCTCACTCTTTTTCTGTTGTCAGTCTTAGTGAGTGTGGGTTGTTTTTGTTAATGTTTAATCAGAGGTGGGCTATTTTAACAAAGGCAGTAGACTGAGATATCCCCTACTTTCATGTTCTGCAAAAGGAGAGGCGTGTTGTAATTGTTATACAACCAATGATGTCTACAGATTTCTAAGTAATATACTGCTGTGAAAACTAGGGCTTTTTTGTATTTGGCTATTATAAGAGTGGAGGGCGCCCAGTTTTCTTCTTATCCCTCTAGACTCCTTGTTATTTACACATGATAAATTGGTGGACAAGACGGCTGGTCCGACTACATCACCTGATTATGCGTGCCTCAACAGGGCCATTTAACTCTACAAGACTGCCCTGGAGACTAAGATCGGAGAGAGGTACAATCTGTGGTCTCGCTGTTGAGACAGGATCTCGGCAATGTGGCAGACCGCATCTCCGGGGTTGAACAGAGAGTGTCTGAATTAGAAGATGTAACACAAGGTATGGGCAAAGAAGTCAAAGAACTACCAAAGATTGTCAAAGATATACTCTGGAGAGTGGACGATGCAAAAAACAGGGCGAGACCCAACAATATAAGACTGATTTGCTTCCCAGAAGGGGTGGAGAAAGAAGACATGATCGGCTTCCTCAGCCATTGGATCTAGTGTACATTCTCGACAGATCTACTGTCCTGTTGCTTTGTGATGCAGAGAGCTCACAGAGCATTGACAGCTAAACCACCACCTGGAATCGCACCAAGAGCCATCATAGCCCACCTATTGAACTTCCAAGACAAAGACACAATCCTTAGAAAGCTAGGCATATGGGAGAACTTAAATATAGCTATATTATCATGATATTCCCTGATTACTCACAGGAGGTACAACAATAGAGGCAAAGGTTTGCTCCTTACACCTACAGTACTTGTTGCTCTTTCCTGCGAAATTAAAAGTTCATGTTTCTTCAACACATCAGAAAAGGCATGGTGCGGGCTAGAAGGGCTAAAGGGAGACTGTAACTTAAACCAACACAAGTAATTGACTCCTCTCACCCACACGGAAACAGACTGGGTGCCAGACCCAAGATTTGGTCCTCGATTAGGCGTAAATGCACTCGGTCGAGAAGAGTGAGAGAGTCGAGACAAACAATACTCCCCAGAGACAGACCTAGTGATGGTGGATCCTCAGCCTCTGAAGATGATACCCGCTGACAGTAATATCTACAGGCATGTGATACTGGAGAGGATGAGACAAGCACCGGGGGGAAGGACATTGCGGTGACATGCCACAACTCCGAGACCAAGGTGTCAAAAACTAATCAACTGTAGGGCACGCAGGATGAAACCGAGAATCCTACATCCTAAGGGGATGAGACTGCATAGCAACAACAGGGTCACTGATGAGAGACTCTGGCAGAGCAGTGAGCAGATAAATGGCCCAGGGTGAGCCCCAATAGCGGACCGCCTTCCCTGGAGTCGTTTGAGACCTACTTGCCACTCCTCCCACTTTTGGGTCACCGCAAGTTGAGGAAGTGCGAGGGAGGGAGCTATAAGTGACACAACACCAGTAATATTGCAGGTGTTTGGTGAATATGGTGCCCATTCGGGATATTCAGTTAAATGGGACAAGTCAGGACTCTATCATACTGGCTTGGCACCCGATCTTGATACCTTGCCTCGACGGCTACATGTAAAAAGAGAAGGCTTCAAATACTTAGGCGTATTTTTTCATCACAGACAGAAAATTAGATCTGAATCACAACCTCCAAAGAATTATTCTAGAGCGCCTGGCCAATGTTGACCGGTGGAGCAGACTATCCCTTACGCTACTCATCAATGTTCAAGATGACTGTCCTGCGCATGTGTTATAGGTACTCCCAAAAAATTACTACCCAATGCCAGACAAATCAAGATTAACGGGGAGATCCGTAAGTTAATGTGGAATGGAGGCCAACCTAGGATCTTGCTACCAATCCTACAGAGAAACCTATATGATGGTGGGACATCCGAGGGTACTATTGGGCTGCTCATTTAGTAGTTATAAATGACTGAGGACATGTGTGGTTGATCACCCTGTTTACTTGCTCGAACGCACCCAGTTTCACATCCAAATCATGTGTGCATTACTTATATATGGGGGCAGTAGAGACAGACATTTTTTACCGGTGACCCAGGTAACTATGGACGCTTGGAATAGGGTTCAGGGACACCTGAGGTGGGCAACACAACACCCCAAGAGACCCCACTGTGGTTAGGCAAGAGATGAGGAAATAGGAAAATTGAAAGGCTTCAGAACTGCCTACTCTGCAGGAGCGGGGATTGGGAATGGATACGTATATGGCTGTGGAAAAAGTCACTTATCCGTGAAGAGGATGCCCAAAAATATTTGATAAGATCTTAGGCCCCTGGCAGAAATATTATGGATTTGATGTAGTGGAGAATGTAGATAGGCCTACTTGAGAATGATTGTCACCGTTGTCCAATGTTAAAGTAGTACATGAGCCTGTATTAGGCTCATGTGGGCATGATTACTGTACCATCAATATATCTCTAACTATGATCAAACGTGATTTGCTGCCTGTTGCACTGCCCCAGATGTACCTTGGTTTCATCGTATTGTCTAATGTGTTTTTACCTCTCTGCCGACTCACTGTGACGCTTTGTTTCTTGGTAAATGCAATAATAAAAATGTTCTAAAAAAGATTGAGCAAGTATTACATGTGATGTTGAATTGACATCTATGTAACACTAAATATGTATGGCGGAAGGTAGACAATGACCAATATTGTATGTTAACCACTATATTATAGAATATCGTATGTAATCAATTTGGCCTGCAAATGACGTGTAGCCTCTTATTTTATTAAATGTGTAGCCCCCCCCCCTTCCTCCCCCCCCCATGCCTCCCCCCCCATGAAGGTTGCAGGGAAAATATAAGGGTAAAAGTACTGTTTAGCCAGATTGGGACCGAATTCTGGGTGCAATGGTATTCTTGATTTGCTTAGTATAAGTATGTTTCAGACGACTTGCTCACTGTATAATTTGTTGGTAGCACATTTTAAACAGGGTTTCACTTTTGTTTCTGTGTTAATAGGCGTAGGGTTCAATGTTTTCAGGTATAACATGTTCTAGTGGTTGCCAGAGATGGAAGCGCTGCAAGTGTCTCTGGTTGGCAGTGAGGTAGGTGGTAGCTTGAGAGGACTCAGAATCACACTTGGGAAAACAAGAACATAGGATGTGAACAACTGTTAGACAGTCTCAAACATATAATTTCTATAAAAAATGTTAGAAACCCGTGACATTGTGCAGATCAAACAATTTCTCTCTGACAACAACCTACTGCATGAATAACAAGTGGCTTCAAGAAAGGTTGCAGCATGGAATCAACCATTTTACAAATAGTCAATACTTAATAACACAAAAACGTCGTATCATTTCTACACTCATGAAAATCATCTCTAAATGAAAAATTCTTCATTGAAATGCGTATTAACCGCCACCCAAAAAAATCCGATCTTGGATGTCATCGACTTCGTCAAACATAAGAGGCAAACTTCAACATTAGTGAACTTACAAAGAAGAAAGGTATCACAGATGTCTTTCAAAAAGTACTTGAGAACAATGTGGGGTGGCTGCAGACTTTTCAGGAACACTCTGTGATAACTGTACAGGTTTCTTACAGGTATAAGTAAGTGCTCTACGCTGAACTGAGGTTGAGCAATTGCGGTCCGCACCGAAATCACCGACTTTCACTCTAGAAAATTGTCTTCATTCATGTACGTCAAATCATAAGCTTCCAACATTTTGAGAGCAAAGCAATGCCCTAGTTTGCACGGATCTTGACGCAGGCGCAGAGCTCACACAGGAAATCTATCAGAGATTACATGCTCGGGTACCAACTACTCTAAAGCTGGTCCTCTGAGATGTCGCTCATGTTACACAGATTGTTCAAACATGTACATGCTACATAGATCTTACAGACTCAGATCTCAGACAGCAGTTCTAGCACATAGAACCTGACGTCAATGCCGTCCCTCAAATTACATATATCGTACAGTGTTAGGCCTGCTGCAGCATGGATACTTTCAAGTTACATTGATCTTACATTTTCAAATATCTGAATGGAAAATTATGCTTCACGTTGCCTAAATCTTACTAGCTAGGGCCTGTGACAGCAAAGCTATTTCTCATACTCTAACAGGTTTTATGACACCGTAGGGGGCCTCTGGCCCAGAGCCACAGCACTTTGGAGGTGGTGGTGCTGAAACACCGGGCCCTTTTCAACCAGGTGCTATTGTTAGCACCTGGTTGAAAATTATTTACTGAGAGCCCCAATAACCTCAATGCTGTTTAAATATAAAGGTGCTGATTAGGATGCCGGTTGGAGTTTCCTCTGACCGTCCGAGACCGTTTCGGTGGTCCGAATCCGCCATTACAATGTGACCGCACATGGTGCGGTTGCAGACTCCCATTTCCCTATGGGAGCTTGAGCGGTGGTCGAAAACCAGCCGCAGCACAAGCTCCCATAGTGAAATGAGTAACTGTAAATCTCTGCACAGTGTGGCATGCACCCACACAGTGAAGGGATTTACAGGTGGGCAGCATAGGTGCCCCATTGGACCCCAACCAGATACTGCGGATAGAGGGGGGCCCTGCTAGTGGCCTCCAAAGTTGCTTTCCAACAGGTTCTCCATGTCGGAAAGCCTGACATGGAAAGCCTGTCGGAAACCGACTTCATAATCCTGACGGTGGAAACACCATCCGTAAGGAATGATGTTGCACTTGCGGATAGAGGGGGGCCCTGCTAGTGGCCTCCAAAGTTGCTTTCCAACAGGTTCTCCATGTCGGAAAGCCTGACATGGAAAGCCTGTCGGAAACCGACTTCATAATCCTGACGGTGGAAACACCATCCGTAAGGGATGATGTTGCAATTCAGACTGGCCGTCGGGCTCTTTGAGCCTGTTGAAAGCCAGTCGGGATGACTGGAATCCTAACTTTACTACACCTAAACTGGGGTAAATCCTAATTATAAGACTTTCGGTTTTCACAGAAGGCATTTAGGAGTCCTAAAGTTAGGTATCCTAACTTTACTACTCCTAATCTGAAAAAAATCCTAATTTTAAGACTTTCGGTATTCACAGAAGGCATTTAGGAGTCCTAAAGTTAGAAGTCCTAACTTTACTACTCCTAAACTGAGAAAAATCCTAATTTTAAGACTTTCGGTATTCACAGAAGGCATTTAGGTGTCCTAAAGTTAGGACTCCTAACTTCTGTGAATACCGAAATGAGTAAGTGCCTTCTGTGAATACCAAAATGGTAGGATTTTGTCTTAAGTTAGTTCTGTGATTCGGGCCCTTTGAATCTTTGCTGAGGGCACTTTCACCTACAATTAAATTTTTTAATAGTATATTCATACAAGGAAAGACAAACACATTTGTTCTGGTGCTAATTCTTCCTTGCCTTGGAAGCATCCCACAAAGCTGCTCTGCTAGCTAAGTCTCAGGGTTGATTTATTTATCAGTGAGGATCCAGTTTCTTGGAGATGCCGGTTGCCAAATTCAGAAATAACTACCCAGCTGGCAGTCATTTCTAAACCATTGCCAGAAACCTCCATCATGGCAATTCCTTTCAATGCTTTTGTCAGTTTGGTGCAAGGCTCCGTCAACATAACGGAGCCTTGCACCAAACTGTTTTCTTATTTTTTTTAAAAGCAAATCTAAAGCATCATTGTCTTTTTGATAATAAAAAAGATAATGCCCCCCTTGCCATTAGAGTAATCTCCAAGCCAAGGATTTTTTTGGGTGCTTTTTTACTGTCCATCACTGCCAGGGTTTGCCTAGCGGTGATGGACAGTAAAAAAAGGCTATATGTTCACCCACTCTTAAAAGGTGGATGAAATATAGCCAATAGTCTCCAACGGCCCTCAGCCTGTCTAGCCTTAGGAGAAATTTGGCTATGGCGGTAACGGAGTAGTCACCACTGTAGCCAAGACTTTTGTCTGCCTGCATTTGTATTATGTGGGTGGATCACTGTGTTTGCGGGGAGGGAACTGCGTTGCTGTTCTAATGAACGTTACTGGCAAAATAAATAAACCAAGGTTACCAAATGTGATGTAAAAACACTTCAGCATAATACTGATTGATACAGATGCAGGATTGGAACATTGTCGCTATCCAGTTTTCATACAAAGATGCATACATATATTTGTTCTCTTAGGAAGCTCCATCTTTATTTCACTTGTTTTTTTTAGAAGTCTATGGTTCTTAGATTGATCCATTATGTTCTGGGTCCAGAGCCGGGTCTATCTGGGTTCCCATTGTTTGTATTTATCTGTTTTAAATGTCATTTTGTGACACAAGGCCTGTACCTCATAAGTATGTGCAAGCCAACAGTACTGGGTGTTTCTAACAAAGATCTTGGTCCAAACGTTTTATAGTTCATGGTGGTAGGCCTTTTCTATGGGCCACCAGGCAAGTTAGTAGTAGGATACGCCCCCTACCACTGGAGTCCAAAGCCTCAGGATTTCTTGTCTGCACTCCAATTGGACACTTGACTCTCCAAAGGTAGTGAAATTACATGAATTTTTTTTATATAGCGCATGGCTACCCGGGAGCATCCCAGCGCTGTAGCATTTAACTAGAGATGAACAAAGCACCTACGGAAAGAGCTGTTTCCTAAATGTGAGATGGTTGGATTCCCTACGAAGATGCAACAGAAGGGTGTTCCAGAGTTTCACAGCATTGTATGAAAAACGCCGACCACCACTTCTGGCCTTCTTAATCCTGGGTACCACTGAAAGTTGGAGCTCATCTGAGCAGAGTCTTCTGTTAGCTTTATAAGGGCAGATCATGGTTATGATGATGGGAGGTCCATTCCCTCCAAGAGACTTATGGGCAATGCAGAGGGCTTTAAAGTTAACTCTCTCTTGCACCGGTATCCAATGGAGGGCGCGTAGCACAGGCTTTGCTGAGCAGCTGTTGTGGGTTTCCTGTGAGCAGTCTTGCTGCAGAGTTTTGTACGATCGGCAGCTTCGTGATCACTGCGTTTGGGGCACCCAGATAAAGGGCTTTGCCATAATCAACTTTGAGAGAATTAGGGCTTGGACCAACAGTTTTTTTGATTGATCAGGTAGGAGAGGAAGCACTTTGCGAATCATTCTTAGCATACAGTAACAAGATGCAGCAGTCTTCCTGGCTTGAGCTTTAAATGTGAGGTCTGGATCTAACCAGATGCCTATACTTTTTATCTCGTTTTTTGGGGTCGGTACCGGGCCCATACATGCTGGCCACATGGTACTTGATTTAAAGTTTAAATGGTTACCAAGAAGCATGAGCTCAGTTTTATCACCATTGAGTTTTAAATGGGACATACTCATCCACTTGGTAACTTCTTCAAGACATCCATGAAGATCAGTGGGCGTCTGGTTGACCTGGCTCAATGCGACATCCAATTGTGTGTCATCAGCATATGTTACTATGTGAATCCAAAAGAGGGATATAATATCCGCCAGTGGGATATATACGCATCAAAATGAGTCGGGCTCAGGGATGAACCCTGAGGGACTCCACACTGAAAGGGGATAGGTTTTGAGAAAATGTCGCCATCGAAAACCTGTAAGGATTTTTCTTCTAGGAAAGATCCTTCCAGGTTCTGCCGGTCTCACCTATACTCCTGAGACGGTAAACCAGAGTTCGATGGTTCACCGTATCAAAGGCTGCGCTCAGGTTGAGGAGGTTTAGGGCCGACGAACCTCCTGCGTCAAGGATTTTTCTCACATCTTCCACCACCACTAGTAATGAGGTCTCCGTGCCTTAATGAGGGCGGAAGCCCTTCTGTGAGGGGTGGAGCAAATTATGGGACTCGAGAAACGCGGAGAACGTGTGGTTAACATGCTTCTCTGTGACTTTGCTAATTCTGGGAAGGAGCGAGATAGGTCAATAATTGCCGAAGTCGGAAGGGTCCGAATAGTTTTTATTTTGCAATGACTTTACCATTGCCCTTTTCCACTTGTGGGGGACCATACCCGATGCGAGGGAGGTGTTAATCAGACTGGTAATGGTAGAAGCAACTGTAGGTACTACCAGTTTCAGAATGTTAGGTGGCGCAGGGTCCAGTGGTGACACAGATTTAACTGCTGATAGAATAGCTTGAAATTACTCATGAGTCAACTGGGTATAGGTCTCCAGATAATGTTCATTTTCATGCTCACCCGCGTCCCTAGGCTTGGATATATCACTGTCCCTTTGAGGAAGATGTTTAAGAATGTTATGTACTTTAGTGGAGAAGTATTCAGCAAGTTCATTGCAGCAGTGCCCAGATGGATCTGGTGCCGCTGGAGGGTGGGGGACTTTAAGTAACTTTTGCCACCAATGAAAAAAGTTTCTCTAGAGGAATTGGCTGCTGATATAATCTTTTCCTGGTAGAAAGTGGTCTGGGCTCGTTTTATTTCGGCCTTGTATGTTCCAATAGCCGCCCTATATTCCTGTTTCTTAATGGGTGAGAAGTTGTTGTGTGGATTAGGGCCACCTTATGCGTGCGTGTATGTTATGCTAGCATGGCTTTTCTGAATTTAAACGCCATCTTTATCCTTTGACTGCTTTTGCGCACGACACTGCTGCTAGTTGTTTTTGCGAGTTCGCTTTTTAGAAGGTTCTCACATGGGAAAGAGTTTGTTTTTCCCTTCCCTAGACATACATCGTACTCTCTGTCTGTACAGTGAGTGCGCCGCCAAGGTCATTATAACGCGTGAGCCTGCTTTTCAACATGCCCGTGTAACACTTTCTAGACACAATATTTTGGCAGCTGTGAGCTGAGTGAGATTCTGCCGCGTTTATCATAGCACACTTGACATAATCTCACACACTTGGAAGAATCCAGGGATGCAGAGAGACATATAATGATCCTGATGTAATTTACATTTACTGAGCGGAAAGGTAAATGGGGTCCCCCGATGCTCATGAGACCTTCTATATTTTATAATAATAATGATCCTATATAGGGAGGGTGTATAACTAGGCACTATATTTTACCTGTTTGCACTACTATTGTAACATGGTTCCTCCTTTTGTGTTTTATGGAATTGTAACCTTGCTAATCACAATATTACTGATAGTATGTCTGCTTATGTTGTCTAAGATACTGCATTTGCGGACACAACGTTAAAATAACGATTTTAACCTTACCATGTTTCTTTATTACTCCAGTTACGGACTACTAGGAGTGTAACCAAAGATTGTATTCACTTCCCACTATTCTTGAGATAGTCCTAAGTCGCATGTTCTGGGTTGTCTAATCATTGGTTTCTTTGCTATAGGACGAAGTTCTAATGTGACACTGATTGCTAGCTGGCAAGGGTTTTGTTAGGTACAGAGGTGAGTTTTTGTCACACCATAATTCACTAAGGTCCTAATGCTCTGTGCACAGTTCTGTATATGAGCAAAAATCCATGCAAAGACTTTCCTCCATATTCTTTCCAATTTTTTAGATTGTTGTTTTAGGATACAGAGCTTAGGGGAGAACCATGTGGATTTATTGGGTCTCGCTTTCTTCTGGATTGATTTCTTTGGGAGCACCAAGTTCAATGACCCCTCCACCCAGTTAGTAAAAGTTTTGTAGGCTACGACTGGATTAGAATCAAGGCTCGGTTTGGTGTTTTCGAGTTCCTGAGTCCACCACTCCAAGGGGAGTTTAGGCCAGGGACGAATTTGTATTCTTGTTGACTGGGTGTATGAGGCAGGGATAAGTGGGGACCAGTCACATGGTCTGACCATGGAATGGGCATGGGAGTTTTCCCTTTTAGTTCCCCCAGACTAAAAAAAATTGGGTCGAGGTGGTGACCTTTGATATGAGTTGCTTGGGGGACCTTCTGATACAGTTGACAGGCCATAAGGTCTCATGCTAGTTCGGTCGTTGATGATGCCATGGGGTCATCAAAGTGCAAGTTAAAATCTCCGAGGAGGGTTAAATTAGCAGAAGTACTAGAAGGATTAAGGGCTGTTTCCTACAGGGATTCACAAATTTGTCGCATTGTCCCAGGTGGACGATAAATCAGAATGCCTGAGAGTGAAAGTGAGGGGGTGAATTCTATTAAAAAAGTGGACATTCTCGCAGTCTAATAACGGACTGCCTAACAATCAGCAGGTCGTATTGTCATTTTAGATGATGGCGATACCACCGCCCAAGCCTGTCGTTCTGTCCTTCCTCTGGATTAAATATCCAGGAGGAAGTGATTGGACAATGTCTGGCTCTGAGCAGGCAGTGAGCCAGGTCTCTGTAAGAAACAGAACTTCTGGATCTGAGTCTTTTAGCAGCATTGAGATCTCAGTTGT
Source organism: Lissotriton vulgaris (assembly GCF_964263255.1). NCBI lineage: Eukaryota > Metazoa > Chordata > Amphibia > Caudata > Salamandridae > Lissotriton > Lissotriton vulgaris. The sequence continues at coordinate 194,244,237 of NC_141693.1, read as the reverse complement.
GTGTTTGGGTAGGGATCTGCAGTTAAACAGAAGTAATTTTTAGGATGTCCCATTGAGGGTAAGGGGGGAGCAGATGGAGGAATTTGAAACCAACAGTTTAGACACCTGTCCTGATGCTCCTCAAGTGATATAGAGTGGGTGCAATTGGGACTTGGGGTTCTATTTAACAGTTTTAGCAGCGAACTAGAGTAGCAAAGGCCTTCTTGGGTTGCAGAGACAGTGCTTCTGGCACCTGGGCCCATTCGGGGGAGGACAGGTGCCGACTGGCTTGCCTTTGGCGCCCCAGTGGCACACCCGCTGCGTGGTCACATCATCTAGTGCTTCTCAGTGCATGTGCTGTGCCTGAGGTCCAGCCGCTAGAAAACTGACCCGGCGCCTAAAACTGCATGAGCCCCTACCTAAGCTTAGTACATCTCCCCTGTGTGCCTCCACCAGAGCATTGAACACAGCTCCCCCAAGAATTAGATAAAACGATTGTAAGAACAATTTTAAAACAATAGCAGTATTGATTCAAGTTAATTTTAAAAGTTGATTTAAAAAGCAAAGCGCAACAAACAGTGCGACGATCCTGTTTAGCGAGGACAGTAGGCCTCTAGTAAGCGCTGCGCGGTCGTGTCATCTGGCGCTTTTCATTCAGGGCGTGAACTGTGCGTTGGGTCCAGCCGCTAGAACGCTGACCCGGCACCTAAAACTGCGTGAGCCCCTACCTAAGCTTAGTACATCTCTCCGTGTGCCTCCACCCGGGCATTGAACAAAGCTCCCCCATGAATCAGGTAAAAGCGATAGTAAGAACAACTTTAAAATAATAGCAGCATTGATTCAAGTTAATTTTAAAAGTTGATTTAAAAAGCAAAGCACAACAAACAGTGCGACGATCCTGTTTAGCGAGGGCAGTAGACCTCTAGTAACCGCTGCAAAGGCCAGAAGTCAAGGCTTACCTTAATAGGTGATATAGGGTTTGGCGCTATGATACTGTAACAGAAGTGCAAACACAATAAACGTGATGCCTAATTAGAGTTACAGCTTTCAAAATGCCTTTTAACCTAAATATCTCACCAATTCAGAAGGCTAGGATTAAGCTGCTGAGTGACTGGCTGCTCAATGTCCTGATGTGTGGTGAACCAGAACCACAGAGGCTTTGGTGGTTGTGCCCTAGGCACCAGACACAGTTCAACGAGAGACAGGTTACTGCTGCAGCTCATCTCATCTCAGTTATTGCTCTAAATGGTCTCATGAGGCATTTTGTTAGTGTGGGTGTGTAAATGCTCATGCTGAAGTTGTTCTAGTACCCAATAGTGTGTGAACTGGGATAATGAATTTTAGTGGCCTGTCACTGTGTCTGTAAACTGGTTGGAATTTTCTGTTGGCATGGATACACACAAAACCTATGACATCCACTGGCATCCAAGCGCCTGTTCAGCTAGCAGTAACTGGGGACGTGGAACTTAAGGTGAAGTTCCAAACCCAATTTCAAACTGTACTATCACTAGAATTATAAGAGCTACATTGGTCATTCTTAGTGATATGAAAAAGGACTATCCTAGGGTGAAAGCAAAGAAACCTCTCAGTGTGACACAGACTATCCAGGCTTTCACTAAGTCAGGGATAGTAGAATGTGTGTTAGGGTGGGAATGTCACCTCCAAGGCAACAGGTTATTTCCCCTTCACCGAGTGCCTGACTGCATGTGAAACCAAATCCTGACTTTTGAAGGCTTAACCATGTATTTGGTATAGTGAGAGAACTGGGACCTGTACATTGGCTGGGAGGAGTGCACCAAATGTGAACTTGTGGAAGGCAATAGACCACTGTCTGTGTCCTCTGCATATCACAAAGCAGTGGTGTGTGAGAGAATCTGAGTAGTGGAGCTACTGGGATCCATTTCAGAGTTCCCTGGTTTACAATGGCTGAAAATGGAGAGCAAAGAAGGCTTCACTAGTCAGTGTAAGTGTATTGCAGGCATTCCTTTAACTGGATGTTTGAGACCCAGCCACTGAGGTAAAGGATGGAGACATGGATTCCCTTACCAATTCAATGAGGACCTTGTGAGCTACTGATTAGTTCTTCCTGTGCATTGCCATTGGGTAAATGGTAGGGATGAGCGGTGAGAATGAAGTTTCTGTTATTGCAGGGCCTTTCCTTTTGTCTGTCTCCGATAAAATGTTTAGGAATGCTCAAGTCAAGCCAGTGCAGAAGCCTCACACTATAGTAAATGCCTGTTTTGGATACTCACACTTGGAGCCAGCCCCATTGCTTCCTGCTTTGTTTAACACCACTTCACCTAAAGACTGTGTCTACAGAGCAAATAGAAAATGACATTTAAAGAAACCCAGCTCACACCTGCACTGAAGACTTAAACAGTGAATCCAGATCTGCTATCAGTGAAATAAAAGTCAGACCCGAACCAATCTACTTTGTTCTATTGTTCTGTCTGAAGGTTGCCTAAAAGTAAGCATGCCTGCCTGGAGTGAGGAGGAGCGCACCTGCCTCTGCAGGAGGAGAAAGCAAACACATGGAGGTGATGGACGAAGCACTGAAACTTTTCAGACACTCACCTCCAGTCAAAGATCTGGGTTGAATCCATCATTGTTCTTTTACTCACTTCGCCTCCCCCGTTCAGACATGGCCATTTGCAAATGAGTCTTGACCCTGTGCCTCAAGGGAACAGTCCAGCCCGAACAGCCAAGCCAAGTCTTCCCTGGACTGGGAAAAACATCCCTCATCAGCCAGGCTAGCTTGAATCAAGTGGCAAAGTTAGCAAGTGACCCACACTTGGCCATACCCTGCCAACTTACAGTGAACAAAGCAACCACAAGGAGATGATGGACGGAGCGCTGAAACTTTACAGGCACTCACCACCAGTCACAGATCTGGGTTGCATCCAGCATCATTCTTTATTTTACTCCGCCACCTCAGTTCAGACCCAGCCATATGCAAATCAGTCTTGACCCTGTACCTCATGGGAACAGTCCAGCCCGAACTGCCAAGCCAAGTCTTCCCTGGACTGGAAACAAGCATCCTGGGACTGGTTTCGGGGTAACCCCCCTCATCAACCAGGATACTTGAATCCAGTGGCAAAGTGAGCAATGTGGCGTAATGGCCTGAACTACCGTCTTTGGAGCTAGTAAACCATGTTTGAGTCTCACGTCGGCTCATCAACATCCTGGGATTCTAGGCAAATCACTGAGGGGCATATTCACAAGGAGCTATAGCGGAATTAACAGCACTTTATCTCAGCCAAAGTCGTGATAAATTTACCACACCATTCACAAGCAGGTGCTAACAGCCCACAGCACCACTTTTCCCGTGATGGCAGCCGTAAAAAACATCACCACAGAGGACCCCCACTACTATCGCTGATTTAATGCAGATTAGGCATTCCTGTGAAAAATGCCACAACAACAACACACCTCAACATTCACAAAGACTCCCCCACCAGGACCACCACAGGGGCAGCAGCCCCCCAGGAAACGCACCTGCCTCACAGGCCGAACATCTGACAATGTCACTGTCCACTACAGCCTGAAAGGAACAACCATCCTACGCATCCTGGCCATCGCCTAACAGGCCAACGGCACCAACACAGCAGACAACCAACATCCCACCCCACACCAAGCTGCTGGCTGGGCACCACCTGTTGACCCCTGGCACACTCCAAACAACACCTACCAGAGTTGGTGGAGTCTCACAGCCAGCCACATCCAAGACCCCCACGTCTGTCCTGGACATCACCATCATCCTGGCACCCCAGTCCCCGTACGGCCAACACAATGGTCAGGACCCGCTGGTGACCAAGCAAGGTCCCTACGCCATTGCCAGATGCACACACGTGTAAGGGGCAATCCACTGCACACATGTCCCACCTGTGCCCCATGGTGAGAGAGCACACAATCAGCGCACAGGAAGCACAAGTCACACATCAATGTCCAGGCAACATCCGAACACCGTGGGACCCTCACCAATGTTGCCTCCAAATACACACACAGTGTGGATGATCCCTTCACCCTCCGACCATCCAACAGCAACCAGCTGTTCGAAGATCGCACAAAGAGAAATGCACAGCCCCTTGCCAACTTCTCAATTAACACCCCACTCACCACAACTCCACAACCATGCAATCCACAACTCTGGCAATGCATATGTCACGAAATCACAACCAACATGCACAACAACCTGCCCACCCACCAGACACGACAGAACAACTCACAATGGTAACCTGGGCAAGCCATGAACATGAGCCATCAACGGCATGGCCCCTCAGCCACACAATAGCCGAATGTGGGTAGAGATGTCAACCAGACATGTGTGAAGGATGCAGTCGAAACATGTTTGGGAGAGTACACAATGCCAAGAGTGGTGGTGAAGTACTGCAGAACACACCCATATCCACGGCGACATACACCTCTGGTGAATGGAGTGTAGTGGACAGTGGACTCAACCATGTCACCCCAGCCAGTGGGGGTCCTTGTGGAAATGTTGCCTGTTACTCCCCACTTCTAAGCGTGTGCAGAGTTGGATGAGCCGGCGTTTGCCAAGCCTGCGTAGGGGTTTGAATAAAAAGCACATAGCCCTGGGCATTGTCCTCATCTGGAAAGCCCAACGTCTCTGCTAGGGCGGCACCTCCCACCCCGCCATGAGTGGGTTAGGATGGGAAGATGGGCAAGCAATGACGGGGGAGGGCAGGAGGAAGCTACAATGAAGGGGAGCCCGTAAACAAACTGGTAAGTGCGTAAAGCGCTATTTACCTTCGAATCCTGTTTGCGCTATGAAAATCTGCAAAGCAAAAAAAAGCATCAGTTCTGGGGTAGATAGCGAGGAACGGGTCAAGCAGTGAAGTGGGACGGGACGGGGAAAACAGGCAAGCTGCGACAGGGGAGGACAGGAGAAGGCAAAAATAAAGAGAAGAAAAATGCGAAACAGTAATGTAACTGGTGAGCACTCCAATACTTTCGGATTGTGTTTGCGCTATGGAAAACTGCAAAGCAAAAACATATTGGGGCAAGTGGGGCGAGGTAAAACAAAAGTGCTATGATGCGGCTAGCGTTAACTGCGTCATAGTGGATTTTTTTGTAAACAAAGAAATGTTAACAAAATTAACACGAACTGCGGAGGGACACTAATTACATTTAAATGAATCTGTGCTTGGTCCTTGCGCAGCCGACAGAAAAGGAAGTGGTGCATGCATAGCACATTCCAAATAGAAGACAGAAAATTAGAGTGACAACGCTGCAAACGAACGGTAAGCAAGAAGCGGGTGCCAAACCCGTTATATACAAGAGCCTCACAACCGGGTGCGCAAGTGCTAGCGCATGCTCACGCAAGCGAGACCTAAAAATGAATTGTTACTAATGCTGAGTGCACCAGCCTTTGATCTAAAATGTAAAATACGAATAAACAGGATGTTTGCATAATTATAACAGTACAAATGATATCCTATTTTGACATTTAATTTGTTAAATAAAGATTTTCCTCCTTTTTCCAGGGGCCAAGAACTGCAAGGAGCTGCAGGAAAGAGGAACTATTATGAGTGGCTGGTACACGATCTATCCTGAAGGGTGTAAAGCTTTGACTGTGCTCTGTGACATGGACACTGATGGGGGAGGATGGATTGTAAGTATGTGCGGAAAGAACAGAGATGTTTAAGATACTTAGACCCTCATTATGAGGGGCCTCCTTATTGAGAGGGGGCCGGTAACAGCAATTAGCAGCCCCATGGGAATTCTGAGCCCTGCTGCTGGAACAGAGCATATCTCTTTCCTTTCACATGAAGGTTTCAGCTGCTTAAAGGCAAAATAAAGAATTACCTGGGAAATGTAACTTGGAATTACTGTTTCCCCCAGTAATACCTCATATACTGCTGTATTCTCAGGTTCCAGTTCATATTGGGGCAGATTTCCCGCACCCAGTTCCCCAAAATCGGTACCTCTGTGTGTGGGGACATTCCTCACTGTATTCTGCACCGCTCAAAGTCAGGCCTAGTGTCTGACATCATTCTATACTCGCTCTCCTCATCTTGTGCTGTGATTACCAAATAATGGGACATCCAGACAGAGATTTGCTTTTAGTCTTCATCCTCTACCGCAGTCTAGTTCGAAGTTTTCTTCTTCTTGTGTTGACTTTGATCTCCACTGGGACCTTCACCACAGTCCAACCTAGGACTTTCTCTTGTCAAGCATTACATTGTATTCTATGTTTGAACGTCTTCTTGTTGATAACATTGACCTCTGAGAGTCACTGTTTTTGGATTTGTAAAACGTTAACCCCTCTTCCTTAAAACTAAAAGGTTAACCCGTGGAATTTAAAGGAGATTTGTGACAACGAAGACAGCTGCATCATCATACCTTTGAAATGATGTAGTGCTCCATGTATTTTATTGCTCTCCTTATACTGCATAATGCTCTGCAGGACAAGGGGTACATACAGTGGCAAAATAAATACTCTGCGAAGACCTGGGGGTAGAGGGGGATAAATGCAGGGTATGATTAACAGACTCCCATTCCTCCTTCTGATTTTTATCATGGCGTCCGCCCTGTACCCACTCCATATATTCCTAATAACCCCCCCACCAATCCCAGCACATATTACACTTTTTACAAATCCTTAACCTTACAAAGTGTATCATTGCAATAGATATCCAATATGATAGATTGTTTCTGTACCACAAAATCTCTTTGGTCTACCTGGGTTTTTGTTTCCTATAATCAGCTTTTAACACAACCCCACACTCATTCAGGGCCTTTGATATCCAGAGAGGGGAAATTGCTAAAGCATCCCTGCCTTGAGAACTACTGTAATGCTTGGGAGACCATGTTTCATCCTAGGTGAATGGAGGTCTGTAAACTGATTAACATTCTGTAAAGATGATCCAAACTCAAAAATCTTGGTAAAGAGATGTATCTTTATTGGTCATAAGTAGAGAGACCGAGACCTCCAGCTCCTTCCCAGCATCTTCAGTACTGGCCACTATTCACAACATAACATTCTAAACACCTAGCAACATCATAAGATTCTATGGAGGATAAATCCTAACACATCTCCCCCATTACAATATAAAATAATAGATAAATTAACATAACAAATTAAACAAGAATAACAATAGCATGAAATAATTACACAAAAGAAAATACCCACTAAGGAGCAGGACACTTTGCAACATTACCACAGCTCCAAGCAGAACCATCAGATAATATAAGAACATTTTTCTTAACACATCTCACACGTTTGTGGCTGAGAATATTTACTATCCCTTTAATAACAATACCACCTTTTCTAACCCCAACCCAATCACCCTCCTTGAAATCACACTCTCTTACCTTCATCCTCAAATTGTAGTTCTTTGCTGAATCAAACTGTTGCTTTTCTACACCACTCTTAACTTTCGCACGGTCAACCCAAACACACTCCCTACTCTAGAGCCAACCAGGAACTTCCTTCACTTCAGGTTCACGCCCCTTCAAAGAAACAAACGGCGAGACACCAGTAATAGAATGTGGCGTAACCCTGTATGACCATACCATCTTCTTGAGTTCATCAGACCACAACAAACCATTCGCCAATGATAGCTGAATGTTATCCATCAATAACCTGTTAATTCTCTCAACTAAACCATTGGCCTGCGGCCTGAACAATGCCACCCTTTCATGGCAAATTCCCATCTTATCCAAAAACTCTTTCATTTGCCTTGACACCAACTGCACTCCATTGTCCGACACCAATGTTTTCGGAATCCCCTCATTCAAAAATGTTCTCTCCAATAAATTAATGACTTTCTTGGAATCAATACTGTCAGTAGATTCCACCACAAACCACTTTGAATGGTAATCAACAAGAACCATTAAAAATTTGCTGCGAACACCTAATCTAGAAATCGGACCAAGAAAATCGATCTCTAATTTTTCCCATGGGCCTGCTGGAAAATCACTGCAAGAAAGAGGAGGCTGTCTAACCAATTTTGTCTTATCACTCCCCGCACAAGCATAATAGTTCTTCACAAGTTCATCAATTTCACCATCCATGCCTGGCCACCAAAATGACTCACGAATCCTCCTCTTTGTCATATTCCTTCCCAAATGACCTTCGTGAGCTAGGCTCATAATTTTGGATCTAAGTTTGTATGGTGGTACCAATCTACTCCTTCTCCACAGTTTGTTTTCACAAACACATAACTCCCCTTCCACGTGATAAAAACTTTTTAGACGACTATCAGAACAAGAATCTTTAGACCAACCTTCAGAAACACACTTCATGACACAAGATAATAGCTCATCGTCAGACATTGCATTCTCCCACTCTTCTTTATCAAATGCCTGTACCTCATTGCATTTAATCAAACCATCCATGTCCTCTGATTCTTCAAATTCCTGGTCCACCGGCATCCTTGATAAATAATCTGCCACAACATTCTTCACACCCTTCATATACTCCACTTCAAAATTGTATTCCAACACCGATAAAATCCACTTAGATATCCTGGGAGTAACATTCCCCTCTAAACGTCTTCCACCCTTAAACAAATGTACAAGAGGCTTGTGATCTGTTCGCACTCTAAAAGGCAACCCCCAAAGGAAATACCTGAAATGCTTAATCCCCCAGGTACATGCGAGAGCCTCTTGCTCAATCACTAAATAAGAAACCTCAGCACCCTGGAGTCTCCTCGAAGCAAAACTAACAATTCTCTCTGCAACATCACAAATCTGGGACAACACAGCCCCGATTCCCACAGCGCTAGCATCAGCAGTAACTAAGGTCCTGGCTTTAACATCAAAGTGACCTAAGGTCGGTGCATGTAAAATTCCACTCTTAACAGACTTGAATGCCTCCTCACACACCTCATTCCACATAAAAGTAACACCATTTTTCATTAACAACCTTAAAGGTTCAACCATATCAGAAAATCCCCTAATAAATTTAGAACAGTATTCAGCTAATCCTAAAAAAGATCTTAGATGATCCTTATTAGATGGAGTAGGGGCATCATTAATTGCAGATATGATGCTTTTCTGTTGCTTAATTCCCAAACCAGATATTTCATGCCCTAAATATGTTACCTTATCTCTCTTTAGTTGGCACTTATCCTTTTTTATTGTTAAACCATTCTTTTCCATCCGCTCCAAAACTTCAATTAAGACTTTGTCATGATGATCACAATTCTTACCAATTATAAGTACATCGTCTTGAAAACATAGCACATTTTTCATGCCCTGGAAAACCAGTTGCAATACCCTCTGGAACACCGCTGAGGCAGACGCCAGACCAAAAGGCATTCTACAATAACGGTATGCTCCCAGCGGTGTTACAAACGAGGTAAGATGTCTAGAATCCACATCCAGATCAATTTGGTGGTAAGCTGAGGACATATCAATCACGCTAAAAATCACTCCACCACCCATGGCACTTAACATTTCAGAAATGTTGGGTAGCGGTTGTCTGTCAACCCAGATATTTTTATTGAGGCCGGATAAATCCACACAGAGCCGAATTTTGGCTACCCCATCTTTGGGCGCGACTACAATGGGCGCGAGCCACTTAGAAGCCTCAATGGGCTCAATAATATTTAATTTTAAGAGCTTATCTAATTCCTCTTGAAGAGGACCCCTCATCAAATACGGTACATTCCTCACCTTATGCACTACAGGAATAGCATTACTTTTGAGAATGATTTTGTGGGAAAACCCCTTCAATTTCCCAAGATCCTCAGAAAAGACATTAGGAAATCTCTTCATAATATCAATTTCAAAAGCATCAACATTGAGTATGGGCAGAGACGAGACAGGTTCAGCTGCATTAGGGTTTAAAAGAATTCCAAGGTCTTTCTGGTGACGCCATCCAAGCAAGTTTGAACCTTGCTTTGTCAAATAAACCCTTCCAAATACCTTTCGATGTGAAAAAGTAATCACCATCCATTTAAGTCCTAAAATGACAATGGTCTTCCCACTATACCCCACTGCTTTGATATCAGGAACATCCCAAGAACCAATATCACACTCATCACCCCACACCTTCACATACATTTCTTGAGATAACAGTGTATAAAGACTTCCAGAGTCAATCAACATCCTAACATCCTTCGTGCCAGGATACTTAAGATCTCTACTATCAAAATTATTAAGAGAATGTGGTTTCTCAAGCTTATCTGAACTCTCAGTAGCTACGTCTAGAAGTTTAGAGACATTACTACATTCTACGCCTAAAGATGAATCCTCAGCCTAATCCACCAAGGACACTCCATCAACACACAACATTAATTCTTGAACATTTTTACAACAATCATCAATTTCATTAACATATTGAAGTTTGGCATTGCACGCTTTGGCTATATGACCCCTTCTACCGCATGCTCTACAAATAGCATTCCTAGCCATGCATCGTGAACTAGACGCAATATGACCAGGAGCACCACACCTATAACACTTTATTATACAGGAATTCATTCGTGTTCGTTGACCAACAGGCACACAACGAGTTTGTCCAAAAGGCTTGGCAAAAGCTTTTGAATGTAGTTTACTACCTTTTGAATCTAGTTTACTATCAACCTTAACCACTATTCGTTTCTCCACACAAGCTTGGACCTCAGAATTTTTTGGAGTAATATCTTTAGAAGATTTGGAATTGGTACACTTATCCATCTCTTTTATCCAGAGATCGGTATTTTCTAAACCTTTGGCAATTTGAATAGCTTCATCTAGGGTGCAATCTTTAATAAGTAACTTTTCCCTCACCCTCTTGTTATTAGTGCATCTGACGATTTGATCACGAATGAGGGAATCACCAAGGTTCTCAAATTGACAATTCAAAGATTACCCCGTCAAAGCTGCTACATCAGTCCCAATATCCTCATCAAGCTTCTGTACACGACAAAAGAACTTATTTCTCTCCAAAACTGTGTTAATTTTGGTTACAAATGTCTTCTCTAACATTTGCATACTCATTTCATACACATTACAAGGCTGCCCATCCCCCATTCCCAAAGAAATTTCAAGTAAGTCTTCATATAATTGTCTGCCTTCCACTCCCAAATGATGTAATAAAATCGATTGTTTGCGAATAGGTCCATACTTGTCAGAACCAGTGGCAAGAACATAAGTTAGAAATAGTTTTCTCCATTCTTTCCAAGGCACTGATGGTTCACCCGGAATAGGAGGGAAAGAAGGGGGGGCAGCGAGACTTTGATCAGCCATGTATAAGTCAATTTGATATCACACCCTGAAATAGTAGTTTTATTAAAGTGAAGAAGAGAAGTGTTTTCAATTACACTATTTACTGCTTGAAGCAATCATTGATCGTTGCAACTTGAGTTTCCTTTCAGTAACGTTTGCTCGTTGTAACTGCAATGTTTATTTATTGTAAATCCGAGTTTCCTTTCAGTAACGTCTGCTCGTTTATTTATTGTGACTTCTAGTTTCGTCAATTACCGCATCAACACAGTGTATTCAAAGAATACAAAATGGCCGATACGTACGGGTCACGATTTGACCCCGCGTACGTAATCGACACAAAAGAAGTCTCAAAGACGCTCTCGCGTGAGTGGATTCCAATGCGTGAGTCCGATCTAAGGGGTGTGCACCTGTTACAACGCATTTTTTACAACGCACTACTGTTACAACGCATCTATTACAACGCAGATACTGTTACAACTCATGTTTTTACAACACATTTTTTTACAACGCAGGTACCAGGAGGCCCATAGGAATGAAGGGGCAATTTGCGATTAGCAATTAGCTAATCGCAAATTTGGAATTTTTTCAAGGGTGCAGGGGTGTCTCAAGAACACCCTGCTGCACCCCTGAAAAAGACATTTGGGGGCATATGGCGCACATACATGCCCTAAGGGCATGTATGGGCGTCATATGGCACATTTGGTTTTTTTGAAAAATGCATAAAAGAATTCGCAACTTACCACCAACTAGAAGTTGGTGGTAATTTGCGATTCCTTAATGGCATTTTTTGCATTTTTTTCTTTGATACATTGCATTTAAGGAATCACAATATTTGCGATTCCTTAAGTGCAATCGCAAAATAAGGAATAGCAAATTTTGCGATTCCTTATTTTAATGCAAAAATGTTTGATACATACCATTTAGGTATTTAGCATTCGTAAAGGCCGAAATTCGCAGAATTTCGGCCTTTGCGAATGCTAAATAGCTTTATACATATGGCTCTTACAGCCTGATTCATGAAGCTGAATTGCGCCCGCAATCGCTGCGAAAACGCAAATGCGGGCGCAATTTCCGTATTCGGCATTCAACAACAAAATAGCGAATTCGCTAACACATATTAGCGAATTCGCTAATATAATCGCAGAATCCCTGCCGCTGAGCATTAGCGAATCGGTAATAGCGACACACCACGGAATCTGCGAAAATAATAGCGAATTCGCAATAGAAAATCGCAATCGGCATTCAAGAAAAATCGCAATTTGCGAAAAACCCAAAAATCGCTATTTGCACGGCGCAAAATAAGGACAACTCAAAGCAGGTGGTAACCATGAAAGGCATAGAATTTTTTTTTCAAAAAACTGTTGTCCTATCACCAACAGGGCCAGGCCTGACCAATCACACATAAGGACATTCAGTAGCAGCATTAGGCTTTCCACAATGCCTGGGATGTACATGGTGGTGAGGCGGCGAAGGCTACAGCGAGCAGCACGGAGGAGACGCATGAGGCAGGCAAGGATTTACCGGCTGCGGGTCACCTTGCTGGGCCAAACCAGAGAACAGATTTATGCTAAATACAGGCTGAATGGGGAAATGATCACCTGGCTGATACAAGAACTCGACCCCATCATGCAGCACCCAACAAGGCGAAACAATTCTGTGCCCACACATGTGCAGGTATTGAGTAGCCTGCACCTCCTGGCCTCCGGAAGCTTCCAGGGGGTAGTAGCGGCCGCTGGGGGAATATCCCAGCCCACCATGTCACGCTGCCTCAACAGTTTTGTAGACGCCATGCTCACCCAGCTACACCGTCACATCAAATTCCCCGCCAGCCAACAGGAATTGGACATGACAAAGCTACAATTCTACAATGTAGCCCATTTTCCACATGTGCTCGGATGCATAGACTGTACCCACGTCGCCGTCTGCCCACCAGCTGGCATGGAGTATATGTTCCGCAACAGAAAGTGCTACCACTCCCTCAACATCCAGATGGTCTGCAATGCCAAGACATACATCACTGACATTGTCTCACGGTACCCAGGGAGTACCCATGACTCCTTCATCTTCCGGCACAGCGCACTCCACACACGGCTGGTCAGGGGAGAGTTTGGGGAAGGACACCTACTTGGTAAGTACACTTTGATAGAAATGTCACATTGCAAAGATGTAACAGCGCAGCACAGGCAATCACCATCTGCTCCTCCCATTCAGGTGACAGTGGCTACGCCCTCCGTGAATACCTCCTGACCCCATACCTCAACCCTGCTACACCCCAGCAACGGCGCTACAATATTGCTCACATACGGACAAGAAATTGCATAGAAAGGACATTTGGCCTGCTCAAGAGCAGGTTCCGCATACTGCACAAGACAGGTGGGGCCATGTATTACAGTCCTGCAAAGTGCTGCCGCATAGTGGCTGTCTGCGCAATACTACATAACATGGCAACCAAGCGCCGGATACCTGTTGACATCTCTGGCAGTGAATCTGAGGGGGACAACCAGCCACCTGCACATGCGCGCCATGCACAAGGGGAGACCCCAGCAGAAGGGCACAGACGTCGCAACCACATCACAGTGAACAGTTTCTAGTACAACCACTGCCATCACCCCACGAATCGACAATGCATGCAAAATGTAAAGAAGACACAACGCTAATGTGTGTAGGAAAAGAAATGTATTTGTTCACTTCACAAAAGTAAATGTAATGGTCCGTGCCAAAGGTCAAAATAAAAGTACCTGTTCACTTCACAAAAGTAAATGTAATGGTCCTTGCCAAAGGTCAAAATAAAAGTACCTGTTCACTTCACAAAAGTAAATGTAATGGTCCTTGCCAAAGGTCAAAATAAAAGTACCTGTTCACTTCACAAAAGTAAATGTAATGGTCCGTGCCAAATTAGTCCCACACACAGTATTCCGTCATACTGCTGTGCTTGCCAGGCTTCACCTCAGCCTGCGCCAGTGGTGATTCCAGTCCTCTAGGTGTGCCTAGAGCGTGCCCCTCCACAACGCCTCTGAGGGCCTTCCTCCTCCGGGGCGTCAGGCAATGGGGGGGTCCTGGTGCTGCGGGTGGGTAGTGGGGCCTGTGAGGCTGATTGCGAGCTCAGGCTGGACGCCCCCTCACTCGCATCATCACCCCCCACAACAGATGGAATGGGTGGAGGGTGAAGAGCCACGACAGCTGTGGTGAGGGTCTCCAGCACCCTCGACATGTCCACACTGCACTGTATGACAGTGTGCTGCTGTGTCAGACAGCGCCTCGCCAGTAGGGAAGTGGCATTTGCCGACACGTAGCTCGCCCTGCTGTAGGTGCCAAGCTGTGTCAGCAGTTGGCGGTGGTGCCGGCGTTGGCCACCGTACATTCGATTCATGGCGCGGGTGTTAGCCTCCACGGCTGCAGCTATGCGGGCCATTCCATTGCCCACCCCGGCCAGGTCGGCCCTCATTCCTTCAATCTGTGTAGCAACACAGGCCACGTTGCGGCCAATGTTGCATAGTTGCTGGTGAATTGCCCCCTGCTGCCGTGCCTGGCGCTGGTGTATGTGCAGCATCCGTCGCTCGATGCTGAGCCGCGCCTGTCCTTCTCCATTGGCCCGCCTGGTAGCAGCTGCGGATCGCTGGCGTGACCTGCCACGCCTGCCCTGCTGGCCGGATTGTGTGGCTGGGGGCTGACTGGACAGTGGCGCAGCCCCGGATGTTGAGGCGCCAGCTGATGGGGATGAGGCCACCGGTGTTGCAGGTGTGCTCGTCGCTGGGGGTGTGCCTGCTGGTGTGGCTGTGGCAGTCGCTGCGGGGGCCACAGGAGTGACTGACCTGGCTTTAGCTCTGGGAGGAGCAGCGGTGGCAGGGAGCACAATGGGTGCTGCGATGGCAGCAGATGAGGGCGCTGCAGCAGTTGCAGGTGGGACGCTGCCGGTGAAAGTTGATGGTGGTACAGTTGCAGCGTTAGGGGCTGGTGCCTGGGTATGTGTTGGCTCCTCCAGGACGCTGTCGTCTATCACCAGCCTGTCACTGTCACTGGTATCTCCACCTGTGGGGGTAAGTGGAGGACCATTAGTTGTATGCATCTGGCAGACGTGCAGTTGCAACATGCATGCTGGGTGACATTCCCTGAATGGCAGTGGCTTTGTGTGCATTGGGACCTGACTACATCTCCCACAATGGCTGCATTGTGGTACTACTACATTGTGGTCAGACTACATCTCCCACAATGCTTCAGGACAATCCTTGATGTGCAACAATTACATGCCTATGGGACATTGGGGGGGCCTATTTGGTCATGGACATCCATAGGGGGCAGGGTCGCAGTCGCATGCCACTTACCTTGGGTGTCTTGTGTGGGGGCGGATGAGTCCAGTGCAGTGAAACCCACAACGGCCTCCATCTCGAGGGTGTTTTCCACCTGGTCCTCCAGGGGGGTGTTCGGTGGTACCGTCGGACCTCCTCCGCCTGTGCCCGAGGACTCCCCGAGGCGCGCCGCCACCTTCTCCTTGGCACGGCCTCGGAGGTCGTACCACCTCTTCTTCAGTTCTTCAAGGGACCTGGACGCCACTCCCACTGAGTTAACTGCAGAGGCTATCCCCTGCCAAATGCGTCTCTTCTCCATCTCCGGGACCCTCCTGGAATTTGCACCGAACAGTTGGTCGTGGTTAGCCACGACTCCCTCGATGAGGTGCTCCAGCTCCTGCTCGCTGAATTTCAGCTTTCGCTTCCTCCCAGCCGAGCTGCTGGTCCCTGGTGCAGCTTCCTCTGCCATGTTATGGGTTGTGGCTCAGTGGTGCACTCTACAAGCCAAGATGTGCAGCTGCTCTTCGATCTGCTCCCTGTCTCTCTGCCTCACTGTGGAGAATGGTGCTGGGAACCGGCAGCTTCCTGGTTGTGATGTCATCACTGGGCTCGAAATGCGACTTCCCGTTTTCCCGATCTCGCGAGTTTGCGATCTCGCAAATAGCGATATCGCTAATAGCGATATCGCTATTTGCGAGATCGCAGTCCAGCCGCGGGTAGGCCGAAATAGCGATTAATCTGCGATTAATCGCAATTTCGATCGGATCGCTATCGGATTTTGCGATCGCGTGCGAATCGCTTTTTTTATCGCAATTCTTCATGAATTCGGATTTGCGATTTCTGAATAGCGACTCGCTATTTTTCGCTATTTCAGAATCGCAAATGCCGATGTTCATGAATCAGGCTGTTAGTTCTTTATTGTGTCTTAGGAGGTTGGTAAAAAGTCAAAACATTTGTTAACCCAAGAGAAGCATCTCTATAATGCATCGAGACGGTACCCTAATTACACAGAAAAAAGTATAATCAGTACATTTGCCATCTTGATTGCTACTTACCTGTATTCCCACAGTGTATGTGGCAATACATTGTAACATGCTAGGTATGGACCTAACTACAGCGTTACCATTCCGAGGGCAGTCGAACACCTAGTGCAGAATAATAACATTGACACCCACGGCACTGCTCATTTTGAGGGCGCTGCTTCAAACCCTTTGTGATATTAAAGCAAGGTTAGTGAAGACTGCATTCATCCGTTACTTTTTAGGACACATACATGTGCACTATCAAAGGTTGTAGGATTCGCTTTCTTTGCTGTGGTGGCATTAGTCAGGGATCAGATTGAGTATTATTAGCCAAGTGAGTACACTTCAACCTTTGGGTCATCAGTGATGATGGAAGATATGCGTCAATTCTATTGTTTTGAGGATGGATTAAGAAGCGGTAAAAATATCTGTTGCTTTGCTTATTTTTGTTTTAGTTTTTAGAGGAGAGGTAGAGTCAATATTTTGTTTTTGGCAGTTCTGTTTCATCCATCATTTTGGGTGTGGAGCATTTTTAGAAACCTGCATATTTCTGGGCTTTCACACTGACCAGAGTGATGGTCTTTGAAATGTTGTTCCTATTGATTTCACATGTGACCCCATTGTTTGACTGTGAGTAACACTGAAGGACATTACCGCTGCATAACATCGCCACTCCTATCCTTTCTCAAGTCTGAATGTATATGTATTTGTTCATAACCCTCAGCAGACTTAGTTTAGGAGGACTAATTAAGATTTTTAGACCTAAATTTGAGTAGTCAAATAAACAATTCAATCAAACAGCCGAATGCCTCGCTAACAAAATCAACAGATGCTATTAAACAAACAAAACGATTTCTTTAATTATCATCTAAATAAGTGCTTTCCTTTTTTAATGTAGTGTTTTTTTCTTGCACTACAGGATTTTATTCAACCATAAACCATGAAAAGTATCATAGTACGATTGAATACTTATTTGCATCATACTTTAAGTAAGTGTTGGTTTATCATGCAGGTTGTGTTGATTTTAGTGTGAGAAGTCTACCTTTCAAGATAGGACTATTTATTCAGTGAACGAATAACCTGTCAGCCATACCTAGTGACCAGCTAGCCTTAGTAACCAGCTATCCCTAATAACCAGTGACATGATGATGAGGGAGAAATGCTCCACTGGCCTGATCATGATTTGACAGGTACTGCCGCCAACCAATGGCTGAAGGGAGCTGACCCAACGCCCCACGCTACGATTGGTCCGACCTAAAAAAAACGACTTTTTTTAATACTATGAAGGGATATTAGGTTTGCCCAACTCTAAGCTGAGGAGTTCTAATACAACTACTCATGGATCTTTGAATCTGACATGGCTGACTTCCCCTAGTCTGACGTTAGTGATTGGCAGAAAAGAAGGATATAGTCCAGGCAACTACAAATGGCAGAGAGTAATCTAACATTTGACTTTGAATATGTCTTGAATATTTATGAGCTCTATGATCAGGTTACATCATTATCAAGGTTGAAGTAAGGGGTAACCCAACTCTCTAAAACTGAGTCTTAAAATGATTGCTTCTAATTTATCTGAAATGGGCAGTTTCGATGTATTTGAGTCACTGTTCAAGACTCATGAAGGCTTCAGTGTATAATCTGGTTAATTTAAATGCATCTTCAATTTGGTTTTCAATTACCACCACTGATGACTATTTGATCAAGGAAACTGCTAGATTCAAAAGGGTACCTCTGATTGAACACTTAAGAAAAGCTCATTCCCTGCCAATTATCAGAAACAATGTAAATCAATAAAGGCCAAAATGAAATAAATAAACTAACCACTACAAGGTGACAGGGGTATCACACATTAGTTTTAGAAAGGGCATCTGCAAGAAACAAAAGATCATGTGTGGTTAAAATGGCAAGAGGCTGCACGTAAGAGAAAATGCAGTTTACACCTCTATCAAATGAAGGCTGCAAAGCTAGCTCTTAAAATCTGATATCCCGAGGTCCAAGTAGCATTGTATAGGAAATCCACTTTATATACTTGAGGAGTTAGACTTCGTCCCAGGCACCCAAGACAGCTTGAGAGATACACCACCCGTGTGTCACAAGTGAACCTGAACTTGGTGCACACAAATATAAGAGAAGACACCAGACATAAGCAACATCAAAGATCCTGGATACAAATGTTACTGTGTCCCAGGCTTCACATCATTGGTGCTTGCTCCAAGGATAAAGGAGACCTGCTTGCATTACCTCAAAGGACCTTTGTGGTTTACCATTTAAGTAAACTAATATGGCCTACTGATAATTGAGCTTAATACAGAATCTAAATATGTGATGGAAATTAGGGAGTTATCTCATGGCCTACTGGTGTGTTTCCTCAGTGTAGTGGCGTACTTACCACTAGTGTGCAGCTAAACATGTATCAGAATGATGTCAGAAGTTTAAAGAATGTGTCATTCTTTTTTTAAATATCTTTTTATTGAGCTGAATTTGAGAAGATAAGAACATTGTCATATCGAGATCGCAACAAATAGTACAGTATTTCTATGTTTTAAGCAAATATAGTTAACTGTCATAATAAGAAAGCATCCCACTTTTCAAACAATTAAAGTGCAACAAAATCTTAAAGTGTCACTGTACCTTGCTTTCAACAATTTAGTAGATTTAGAACACTCTCAATCACCTCGATCTAAAGTGCTAAAGTGCTTTATCACACAGCAGAACATTGAACCCAAGAACATAGGTTTAGCAGCTCCTTAATAAAGTGCGTAAATGGCAATTACAAGTCCTGTGGAGTAAAATGATGGATAATACACTTCAGCTATAAAAAATAAAGTGCAATTAAAACACATCCATTTAACAACACCTTAACAAACTGCATAGATATCTAATATAGGGCTTATTCAAGAGATTCAGAAGGTTTTCAAGCAGCCAAAAACCTGGAAATACACCCAACCGATGGTTAATATGCCTTCTCGAAGGCTTATTTTATGATACCAATATTGAAAGGTTGGGATACTAACCATCCTCCAATATTGTAGTATCAGAGAATGGGCCAATAGAAAGCAAATATTGCAAATGCTTATTAGCTTTCCTACTAGCATATGATGAGTCGAACAGTACTAAATTGGCTTCGGTTATGATTGTAAATTGAACACATTTCCTGAGTGCTTGGAATTATCCATCCCAAAATTGATGAAGAACAGAACATGTAAAAAAACATATGTAGCCAATTGCCCATATCATTTAGTTGACACCGTAACCATTGATCGGAGATTGACAAGAACATCTTACGCAGGGCATGACGATTATAATATGCTAGCAATCCTGAGAGAAAAGATGGCAGCACTTTAACCGCATCGCTGCTGCGGTGATTTTTGCGCTGTGCGGCATTTTTAAAAATACAGCGTTACATGACGAGCTCAGCTCGTCATCAGCACACGCCACCCGTGGCTGATGACTAGCTGAGCTCGTCATCAGCAGCGAAGGGGTTAAGTGGGCTCTGCCGGCCAAGCCTTCCATCCGAAATATTCCTGCAGACACCCGCAACGTAGCGACCCAGCTTCCCGCTGCCGTCACTCACCTTATTCCAGGACTCTCGCTGCTGCCTTTATCGATCTCCTTGGTCACGTCGGAGCCGTGCAGTGCTGCCTGATTTGACGCACCGGGCCCGCGTCACGCCACTGAAGAGGCCCGACCCACTTGCTCAACGGCTGCAGACTTCCTTGCCTGGGCGGCCAGCCTGTGGACTCCGTGGGATCTGAACCTGCTGTGGCCGGTTAGTGTCTCCGCCACTGAGGCCTTCTGTGTTGGGACTGGGGTCGCGCGAGCCGCACCGTCCGGTCGGGCCTGTCTGCTGCGTGAGCACATTCCCCCCCCTCCTTGGCGCCAGTTGCTGAGTTTCTCCTGGTCCCTGGGCCTAGCGCCGGAGGCTGTGCGTCCCCGCTCCTCCCCGCTGTGTGAGGCCTCTTGCCTGCGGGACCCCTGGCTCTACCCCTGCACCCAGCCTGCGGCTGCCTGACGCCCTCCGCCGCTCCTCGCTCTCTGTGTCCTGCGGCCTGCTTTGTCTCCCTGGACCGGACCTGGCCCCCGTGGCCTCAGCCTTGTCGTGCTGCACATCCCCTGAATCCTCCCTCGCTGCAGCTCCCGCCTCGCTGGGCTGAAAGGGGGCCATGTCCTGAGGACTCTCAGCCTTGGGCCCATATGCGCTGGAACGCTTGCCGCCCTGAGAATCTTGTTTCCCCGGCTGCCTGCTGTACCCACCAGCAAGCCACAACTCATCGCCCTGGGCAGGGGCCACCCTGCGGGGGTCACGCGGCGGGGTTGGGGGTGTGCGGGCCTTTTCGCGGGGCCTCTCTGTCAATCGCTGCTGCGTGGTCTCCCTGGCCTCTTCCTAGCCAGTTTGCCCGCCGAGTTGGCCCCGTGCCGGAGGCTGCCTGCCCCCGCGTCTCCCTGCCACTTGGCCCCCCTTTGTGGTGCCTACTCCCATATTGCCTGCTCCTTGGACGACCTTCTTCTGGGACTTGGTCGCATTGGGCGGCCCTTTGATACTGTTGCCTCCACGCTTCCCCAGCGGCCTTACTTTCCTCATCTCACCCCGCCCTATCTTCCTAAGTTTGATCCTCTGGGCTTGCTGGGCACCCACTTTGGCCCCCTGGGCGGCGCGGCCTTGAGCCCATTTGCAGCGTCTGTGGCGCCTGCCTCCATGTCTCTGCCATGCGGCCAAGCTGAAGGCCTTACCTTATTTGTCTGTTTGCCACCTTGCCCGTTGGTCTCCTGGGCCCGATGTTCACCTGTCTCAAACGCCTTTCCTGTGGGCGCCACCAGTGCTGCCTCACCTGACTGGTGCCTAACCTTGCCCCCGCCTGCTTGCTCTCCATACGGGAAATCTCCTTTGGCCACCGGCCTCCACTTTCTCACTCTTCTGCAGCGACCCGCCTCAGGTGCCCCTGGGGTGGCGACTGTCTTCTACCAGCGCAGCTACCTCCACTCTGCTGCTCGACTGTGCCATTCCCCGCTGCTGCCAGCCATGGGGAGAACCGACCCGAAACAGCCAAAGATCGCCTTCGACCAGCGCCACCCCACGCACCAGGAGGGTGCAATTTCTGATGCAGTTGACCCTGCTGCCTTTCAGGAGGTGGCCCAAACATGTGAGGATGACCTCAAGGCAATTATGTTGGACGTAAAGTCCATGGTCACGGGCACAGCGGCACAACTGGACCAGCTATCAGCCCGACTGGATACAGTTAAGGCCAGAGTCGATTCCTATGATGCCCATCTCCTCCAATTTGAATCCAGGGTCTCTGATGCCGAGGACGCTGCCACTCAGGACCGCCAAAAACTCCTCCTTTAGATAAGGTGCTTGATCTCATCCGTAATAAAAATGAGGATTTCGAGGCACACTCCGGGGAGCAACTTCCGCATTACTGGAGTACCAGACCTTTTCGGTGACATCCTTTCTTCTGTCTTTATTGTTGAGCGGGCGCACCGCTCCCTCGGTCCGTGCCCAGCCCCGGGCCTACCGGCCCAGGTGATCATTGATAAAATTCTGAATTACAGGGACCGTGACGCCATACTCCGGGCTGCCAGGGAGAGGGGTGAAATCCGACACCAGGGAAACTCCCTGTCTTTGTACGCTGACTACACCGCCGCGGTCCAGGCGGCTGGCCGTGAGTTCCTACCGGCAAAGCGGATCCTGCAAAAATATGAGGTCCCTTACTCTCTGGCGTATCCTGCCAAACTGCGGGCTCCAAGCTACACATCTTTCCTGACCAAAAGAGGCTCTCGCCTTCACCAAGAAGTTGGATCGCATTGCTCTACGCCCGTCGGTGCTCAGGCCACCACTGCTGATAACCTCAGTGACAATGACTAAATTGCTGTCCTCTCTTACATGTTCGCTATTTGTATACCATGTGGCCACTGTTCCGACTCCTATTTAGCCCCTCAAGCTTCTACAGTCCTCCTGGGCCTACCAATGTCAAATTTGTGTTCTCGGCCTACTGTTACAGTTTATATGTAACCCATGCCTCCACGGGATGATTTCCATTTTGGTCATTGACTCTTTCCTTCCAAGTTGTGGGTCCCTGGGGTGGGTGCGGGCGGTGTCACAACCTATTTGGGGGGGTTGGTGTGGGTGGGGGGGGGGGGTTCTGGGGTCTGCTGCCTCCTTCTGAGGTGTGTTTGTTTTTGTCAGCATGTTTTACTTTTTTCTTCAGTTTGTATTATTAAACCAAGCTGCTCTGTTACGTCATGCCACACTATTATGCACCCATCTTCAAGATTTGGTTCCCATGCACGACACTCATCAGCATCATACCCTCTGGGCTTCATGTTTGTGGTTCCCCATTGCATCCCTGTTATTTGCTGCGCACAGTTTGGGGTCGTCCTTCCCCATCCCCTTTGAGGTTGCATTGTTCTTCATCCTCACGGAGGAATACTTTAATCTTACCCACCTACACGAGGGCCCTGGCCAGACTCATCACACTCCACATGTCTGCCCCTCACACTATGGCGATATGACAGACACTACTTTCTGGACAAGGAACATCTGTGGTCTAACCGACCACCGCAAGGCTCGATTAGTCCATGCGCATCTCCTCCAGCACAAGGTGGACATCTGTCTGCTACAAGAAACTCACTTGCTCCCTGCCTCTGCTGCTAGACTCCACTCCCGGCACTGGGGAGAATCTCACTCTTCTTTTTATTCCAACTATTCCCTTATACGTAGGGCCTCCTTTGGCAAACCTCCCACTCAATCACTGACCCCGCACGGCATTTTGTTATTCTCCACGGCTCCCTCCAAGTCCAACCCTTGACAATCGCTGCAATCTATGGCATTAACAGTGACGACCCGGAGTTTTTTACGCAGGTTTGACAACACATCTCCTCCTTTGGCCCTGCTGTTCTCTTTTGGGGGGTGACTTTAATGTCACATTATCCCTGTCCTTTACCGCTCCGGCCCCCATGCATCACATCCCTGTATAATATTTGGCAACGCATGCGTCCTGATGCTCAAGAGGGTACCTGCATCACTGGCACTCATGGCTGCTGGTCCCGGCTAGATCTGTGGATATTCTCCCGGATATTCTCTCTTGGTTCTCCTCTATCGATCACAAGGCCCGCACTCTCTCAGATCACGCGCCGGTTCAACTTTGTCTCCATCTGCTACAGTCCCCTCGGCGTGACTTCTCCTGGCGGCTCCCTTCCAACGCACTGCGCGACTCCGTCTTCTGTGACAAGATCTAGACCGCGATCACTAATTACTATGAGCTTAACGTGGGCTCCGTGGACTCTCCCTCCACTCTCTGGGAAGGCTTCAAGGTCGTCATTCGCGGCGAGTGTATTTCTAAACAGTCCGTGGTCTTGCGCTCCATACGTAACGCTCTTGATAAATTGGAGTCTGAGATTAAAACTATGGACTCTTTTGCTCTTGACCCCAACCCCACCACACTCGCCTGTCTTCATGAAAAACACACCGAATTCACTGAGGAGGCCATCCGTGAGCTCTCGTTCTTCGGCAGAGAGGCCCGGGCGCGCCGCTACAGCGAGGGCGATCGTCCCGGGAAAACCTTGGCCAACCTTCTTCATCCACCCCACGCCGCGTCCTTTATTACAGCGCTCCAGGATGGTGGCCCAGGTCGCACCACCTCTCCGGTAGAAATTAAGGCACGTTTCATGGACTTCTATATGCAACTTTACACTGAAGGATTGGCCCCCCGTGTTAGGTCTTTGACCAGTACGTTAGATACTTTTATGGCTCGAAATATATCATCGTGAATACCTAGACGAGCCCTTCTCCAAAGAGGAAATCTTGTCCGCCATCAATAGCATGCCAGGTGACAAGGCCCTTGGTCTGGAGGTTCTGCCCATCGCTTTTTTCAAAACTTTGGCTTCTCTTCTGGTACCACATTGGCCGCCATGTATAACGAATCCTTCGAGAGCGGCCAATTCCCACCCTCGCTCTGAAAGGCTATGCTGACTCTGCTCCTAAAGCCTGACAAACCACCCGAGACCTATGATTCCTATTGCCCCCTATCCCTCATTAACACTGATAACAAAATATTCACCAAACTGCTTGCATTGCGTCTTCTCCCTCTCATGCCGCACACCGCTCTCCCAGATCAGTCCGGCTTCATTCCGGGCAGCGCGATCTCTCACAACCTTCGGACCATCTTCTCCCTCCTCCACCAAATCAATCCAGCGCTCCCTGCTGTGGCCGCCCTGGTGGACGCCCCCAAGGCCTTTGATACTTTGGAGTGGCCCTTCTTATTTTCTCTCCTTCCGCGTCTTGGTTTTAGCCCATTTTTTATTCGGAAAATGTTACTACTGTACACTCTCCCTACCGCCCACTTCCGGATCAATGGCCTGATATCTGATTCCATCCCTATTGGTCGTGGTACCCACCAGGGGTGCCCGCTTTTGCCTATGTTATTCGCTATCGCGATGGAACCACTTGCGGCTAGAGTCCGGCAACACCACACCCAGAAGGGGAACGGGTTCGCAGCACTTGCCCTCTTGGTCTCCATGTAGGCGGACAACATCACTCTATATGTCCGCCACCCTCAGGAGAATCTCAGTCCTTTAGTACGTTAGATTTTACGGTTTGGTGGCTATTTAGGCGTACAGATCAACTGGAACAAGTCAATCCTCTTTCCTCTCACGGACGCCACCATTCCCTTCACTCCGGACTACGCTTTTGTGTGGGCTTCGGGCGCCACACGCTATTTAGGAATCTGGTTGAGTAGGGACGTGGACGAACTCTGGAGAGCCAACTTCGGGCGTACAGTGGACTGGCTCGAATCGAAGGTGCCGCTCCGGAGCCGGTTGCCCCTATCGTTTGCTGGTCGAATCGCGATCGTCAAAATGGTGGTCCTTTCAAGATTCTTATATTTAATCCTGAACATTCCTGTTCCCCTCACTGCCCATTTTTTTCGCTGGGTCCGTTTGTTGATCATCTCTCTCATCTGGGCTGGGAAGCAATCCATGATCGTGTACGACATTCTCACTCTTCCGATGGTGAGTGGCAATCTCGGTGCGCCTGACTTCAAACTGTACGCGATGTGTGCTCAGGCAAGCTTCTTTCACTTTTGGACTAACCCCACTCCATTCCAGCCACACGTGGCGGTCGAGGTGGATTTTGCTGCCCCGTGGCCGCTCACTACTGCCCTGTTTGCCCCGGCCAAACTCCCACATACTGAAATAAACACAGTCGAGACCTTGTGATGGGCCTGGGAGGGACTTTGCCGCTTCTCAGGTTCCCCCCTGCTCTCAGCAAATTCAATGCTGATAGTTCGCCGCCCGGCTTTCCCTCCTCTCCAACCCTCCGGTATGGTTAAACATGCCTCCCATTTGAAGTTGACCACTGTGGCGATCTCTATCTGTGAAACACATTTTACTCTCCTGCTGATGACTCCGGCCCCATGGACACTCTGCTTTTTTTATCAGCTGCGGGAAATCTGCAAGGATCTACACTCTACGTTCCCCCCAGTTGGAAGGAGGCGGTTGTCAAGGCACTGCTTAAAAAACCACTGTTGGATCCGGTGGACCTGGCCAATTATAGGCCAATTTCTCTCCTTCCCGGTACCAGTAAAATTGCTGAAAAATTAGTGAATAAGAAACTATCACATTATCTGGAGACCAATAACCTCCTCAGACTTTTGCAAACTGGATTCCGGCCAGGGCATGGCACCGACATCGCCCTCCTTGCAGCAGTGGAGGAGACCAGAGCCCTGCTGGACACAGGAGGATCAGTGGCAGTGATCCTCCTGGACCTCAGCGCGGCCTTTGACACCGTCAACCATCGGGTCCTAATCCAACGACTCAAGAACATTGGTGTCGAGGGCACAGCTCTTACCTGGTTTAAATCCTTCCTTGACCGCCGCTCCTTTCAGGTCTGGGAGAATGACATTCGGTCCCCTGATACCCTCCTCCAGTGTGGCGTGCCTCAGGGCTCATCTTTAAGCCCGACATTATTTAATGTCTACATGTCCCCACTGGAGGAGGTGGTCAACCCGTTCGGGGTGAAAATAATCAGCTACGCTGATGACACACAATTAGAAGTGTCTTTATCTCACCCGAACCAAAAACCCTCAGACCTGTACAACTGCCTCATGGACATCCAAGGTTGGATGAACAGTTCGGCACTAAAGCTCAACGGCTCAAAGACGTACATCCTCCTCCTTGGCCAGAAAGGGCTTTCCCTCGCGCATAATCTTTGGCCACCCTGCTTGGGTGAGCCTCCGGCCCCCAAGCCAGAGATTAAGAGCCTAGGAATCTGGCTTGAAAAAGACCTCTCTTTCAAGACACAAGCCAAGAAAGTTGCCGGCACTTGCTTCGGGCTTCTTAAATCCATCAGGAAGATCTTGCCATTACTGCCACCTGTCACTCAGAAACTGTTAATCCAAGGCCTTATTATGTCAAGGCTGGATTACAGTAATACCATCTATCTGGGTGCCCCAGAAGCAACCTTTAACAAACTTCAAAGGATTCAGAACGCTGCTGCCGGATTCTCACGAACACCCCGTTGAGATTCTCGGCCAAACCAGCTCTGAAATCCCTACATTGGCTCCCAGTAAGAGAGCGAGTTAAATTTAAAGCTCTCTGTCTGGCACACAAACTTCTTCAGGATAAAGGCCCCCCCATTCTAAGAAAATTCATAATACCATATAAAGCCGCAAGATCTCTCCGAACTGAGTATGAACGCCTCATCACTATTCCCAGAGTGAAGAAGGCCCGCACTGGTGGAAGGCGTTTTTCTGTCAACACAGCTCGCCTATGGAACTCCCTCCCTCTCGTTCTCAGGACTGAACCAGACTATCTCCGATTCAGGAAACAGTTAAAAACGCACCTCTTCCCTTGAATCTTCCCTTCCTTCGTCCCTGCCACTTCCCCTGTTACCCTCTTGTTGTAAGCGCTGGGATACTTACGGGTGACTACGCGCTCTATAAAACCCAATTATTATTATTATTATTATTACTTTGCCTCCTCCCTCGATGACCTCTCTCGAGTTCCTATATTCATCTACCTCTCCATCGAAATTGGTAACCAAACTTTACGCCCTCACGCTGGCAACCACCTCTATCTCCACTGATCGCGCCTGTGTGGCTTAGGGAATGGACCTTCGTATAGAGATCTCCCAAGCCGACTGGCTTTATTGCTGCAACCATACGAGGCGACTGTCCCCTAATTATCGCCTGCGCCTTATTCATTTCAAATACTTGCACAGTCTTTATCGCACTCCAGTTCAGTTGCACAAACTGGGACTTATCCCCAGTGACAGATGTCTACGCTGTCTGCTCCTGCGGCGGACTTCGCTCATCTTCCCTGGTTGAGCCCCATGGTCTACGCTTACTGGCGCGAGGTCTGTACCGCTATATCAGAGATCACTTCCTCGTCGGTTCAACCTGACATCCCGCTCTGCCTTCTCCGTTTTTTTAAACTCTGCCTGGACGCTTCCTGCCGCCTTATTGCCATACTGCTCGTCCTTGCGCGGCGCAGGGTTGCCATGTGTTGGGGCCGCAAACCTGCACTCAAATTCGCTCTATGACTCGAGCACGCATCGCACTGCCAGACCCTACTGTCTTAATTTTGGGACATTATGCCAGCTAGATCTCGTCCACTTGACATATGGGGACCCCTGTTGTCATACCTCCTTGCTCGCTCCCCCCAGCGCCCGTCTCCGTCTCCCGCGCTCCCTGCCGGCACTCCGCCCACGGCGGCGGCGGTGTTGGATAGTTATCAGCCTCCCCTCCCTATCCCTTCTCCTTCTCAGCGGGGTCTGTCCTTCCCCCCTTCCCCCCATTTTCTCAGAGCCTTATTCCAATGATTGCATATTGTCCAAACGTGCCTGTTCAACATTTGCTATGCTGTCGTGTTATGATCTTTTGTGCTACTGGTCCTCCCTGCGACTTTCAATCGTGTCCATGCGCGTGGG
The DNA here is from genome assembly GCF_964263255.1 of Lissotriton vulgaris. Classification (NCBI taxonomy): domain Eukaryota; kingdom Metazoa; phylum Chordata; class Amphibia; order Caudata; family Salamandridae; genus Lissotriton; species Lissotriton vulgaris. The sequence continues at coordinate 194,215,852 of NC_141693.1, read as the reverse complement.
GCTCTGATTCAGTGCTAGAATGCAATTTGTCTATGCGACTTTGTTAACAAAAAAAACATGGAATGCTGGAACCTGCCAGGATTTAAAAACAGCTCAAATTTCTTTTTCCATTTCACAAAGCACCTTATATGTAATCTTTTTCCGGAATTTCGCTGTATTTAAGAATGCTGGCAAATCAGTTATTGATTCTTTTACAATTTGCATTAAGAAAAAATTATCGAAAGTCTGATAGTTAAGTCTGGAAATGAGGTAATGCGAGACCTCCATGGTTTTATCTAACTGAAATATCGAGAGCTTGACCCATGAAGACTTACTCTTCCATATCAATTTTCCAGTAAGGGAGTCGAATTCTTTAAAATATGAATTATTGATCTTAATAGGCAGATTAAATAATAGAAAAAAAATAATGGTAAAATAGACATCGTAATTAAAGCGACCTGACCAATGAATAACAAGGGAAGTACAGTCTATCTATCTAGTAGGTTTTTTAACTTGCTGAGCATGGCTTTATAATTCAATTGAAACAGTTGTGAATACTTATTTGTAACAAATATCTTCAAATAGCAAATTAGATGCTACGAATTAGCCTGATGCTGAAGGTCTTGAGGCGGATGGATGGGTACTGCTTTAAACAGACGAAGCTCTGTTTTAGCTTGATTAATTTTATACCCACCTATATTGGTGAAATCTAAGATTTCATTAATTACACCCTGAGTATTAGGTTTTTCAGCTTTTGAATACAAAATATTGTTGTTTCATTTTCGACATTCCTTCCAACCGAGGAACAGTAGAATCAGTATTACAAATTCTGACTGCCAGTGGTTCAATATAAAAAGTAAAAAGAATGGGGACATGGGACAGTTCGGACGGGTACCTCCATTGATTTCAAGGAGCCTCCCTGCTTTACATTATTATTGATTCTAGCTTCCACATTTCGATGTAAATTCTTAAACATTTTTAAAAAGAGATCAGGAAAGCCACATTTTCTCAGAATAAAGAATAAGGCAACCCAATTAACCAAGTCAAAGACCTTTCGGCATCCATCATCAATATAGTGGCTCTCACTTGATTACTGGAAAAATAATCAATATGTTGAATCAGAAAATTTGAATTTGTGGCTGTAAACCTATTTCATAAAAAGCCATTCTTATCTTGTGTGTCATAGTTTGAGCTATAAAGGTGATTTGAGGGGGGGGATGGTGGCTTAGCTAAATGGCCGGCTAGACGTGTTCCTGTTTAGCTCCTGCCCAATGCCTCCATAATCCTACAAAATACTGGCACTGCAAATTTATAGTGCAGCCCCTAGGGTGAAGCCCCCCTGCACCTCGGCGACATTGCAGCGGCGCTGAAATCCTCCCCCTGCCGGTGCTCCGATCGGCAGCCCGCGGCCGCCATCCTACAGTGCGTCTGAGGGGAGCCGGAGCTCTCGTTGGAGCCCTGAGGGTCATCGGCGTCCCTAAGTGCGAGAGCATAACGGAGTATGGGCCCCCGGTGGGGAAAAGCGAGTGACCGGCGGGACCGACGGGACCGGCGGGCAGATCGCCGCGACCCTCGGCGCCCACGCCTAAGTGAGGCCGCTGAGGAGGGGCCTGCTCGTGCCCTAGCTGCGGCTGCTGGTGGACGCCGGGAGGGCCCGCAGACGAGACAGCACCCGCAGAGGCCGGACTGCCAGGGGATCGTCCCCGTTCCCCCCCCACCCCCTGAGGGACGGTTGGGACCCATTGGCAATTAGAGGGAGAAATGATCCTGGACTGCTGGCTCCTGGAGTGGGGTGCTTGGGAAGATTAGGCCCCTCTCGTCTGGTGGGGCTCCTGTGGCTTGGGGGAGACGCGAAAACCGGCAGGTTGGAATGCCCATATTGTGAGGTGCCCCCACTTGCCCTCCTCCTGGTGGTGCGGGGCCCTGGAGGTCCCCGATTCGGTGGCAAGGTGGACCAGAGAGGTGAGGATCCACAGTTGACTTGAAAGCGTGCCATTGGAGCCTGGTGGTGGACCCCCCCGAGGGACCGAGGTGTGGAGTGTGGCGCTGCAGTGGACGGAATACTCCTGGGGAGCGTCATCCTTCCATAGGATTACAAAAGTGAGTGGATGCGACGGCAGCGGGCATGACCTGAGGACGGGGTAAGAGCTGGTCTGGCCGGCGTGGACGCTGCTTTGTGGCCGACGCCAACGGAATCTGCGTGGCTGCCTTGAGAGGTGGTCCTGACTGGGGTTGCTCTGGACGATCGCGACCCCCCCTCCGCGTGCTGCCCTCTGAGACGCCCTTTGGTGGTCGCGCCGTTATGGGGAAGGACCGGCCAACAAGGGGAGCCACGGCGGTGGAAGGCCCCAGAGTGGACCGTGAAATGGAGTCCCACCAAGATACCGCGGCCCAGGACAAAGCTGATTTTTTAGCGGCGATTCGCGACTCCAGAGTGGCGTTGGAAACCAAAATGGACGGGATGGCCATGGACATTAACCATCTCCGCATCGACCTCAGAAAGGTGGCGGATCGGGTTACCACCACAGAGGGGGACGTGACTGTATTACAAACAGAGGTCCGTCAGCTGAAGGAGACGGTCGTGGCTCTTCAGGACCTTTCGGCTCGGTTGGAGGATCGGGTGGAGGATGCGGAGGGGCGGTCCCGGAGAACAACCTCTGCTTCCTGGGATTTCCGGAGCGGACAGAGGGGCCTGCGGCAGACTTATTCCTGGAGGACTGGATTGGCAAGGTATTTCCGACCCTGCACTTATCCAAACTGTTTGCAGTGGAAAGGGCTCACAGGACTCTGGGACCCCTGCCGAAGCTGGGACCGCTGCCGAAGCCGGGCTCCCCACCCAGGGCCATCATAGCCTGGTTCTTTCATTTCAGGGACCGAGACTTGATCCTTCAACATATCCGCAAAACAGGTCTGCCCAAATTTGAGAACCATGACATCCATATATTCCCGGACTACACAACGAAGGTCCAGGATCTCCGCAATGACTTTCTACCAGTTAAGAGGCGGATGCGAAGTCAAAATATAAAATATAGCTTGCTCTTCCCGGCCAGGCTTCGAGTTCAGCATGGCGACAAAACGCATTTCTTCGACCGTCCGTCGAATGCGGACGACTGGATGGACGTGCTGGGCCTGGCGGGACAGGACCACACTCAGGAATGTCAGGAGCAGAGACGACGGAGCAGACGACGACGGAGCCAACGACTCGAAGGGGATGGTCGACCCCGGGGAGGACGTGCTCAGGCAGAAAGCGGGCGTATGATGGTGGGCCCAGACGGTACTCTTCGGACGGAACTGGAGGCGATCCCGACCCAGAACCAGTTCTCCCCACTGTGTCTGGTATAAGAAACTCAATCGGATTCGGGGGTGCCCCTAGTCTGGCTGCTGACCTTGCAGGTATACAATGACGAATGGACCTGGTGGCAGTAGTGACCTGCATGAGATCTTGGGCAACGTGAGTACCTTGCTTCTCTGACCCGGGGGGATCTGTACTGGCCTAAATGACTTGTGGAGGGGGCTGTCCGTCAGGAGACTGGGGGAGACAAGAAGAGGAGGGGGGCTGGAAACCTGGGGGGGTTTCTTTATAGTGGCTACAGGATTGTGCCTTATATAGAATTGTCTGACCGGCTGTAGAGTGCTGAGACGGCCGGCTAGACCACTGGTCGGGCAGGGCTGCGTGGTACCAGTCAGTCGGCTGAATATCAAAGTGAGGGGAGGGAGACTTCTCTGAACTACTACACATACCATAGTTGTGTTCTTCTTTTTGTTCTTCTATTCTTTGAATACAAGTTGAGGGGGGTGGACTAACGGGGTGGGTGGCGCTTTTGGGTGGGGTTCAGAGTCTTTTAACCAGGTTTGGACTAGGAGATGAAGGATTACCGCCTGTGGGTGGGGGGAGTTGGGGATCTCTGTTTTGGTTGTGGGGGGACTGCTGCTGGGCCGAATAGTAACCTTGCTAGGGGACTTATAGGTTGTCCATCTTTTCTCTGGAGGGTCACGTTGTACTGTGATGGGGGTCATATGAATGTGGGCTGCGAGCTGCGATTTTATGGTCTTCTGAATTAGGGCAGGTGATACATATAAATTGATGACATGGAATGTTAGGGGGCTAAATAATATGATTAAACGAATTAGGGTGGCCACCTACCTCCCGCGCTATGGGGTCAGCATTGCATTCCTACAGGAGACGCACCTTTGGGGGGACTGTCTTAAGTATGTCCAGCATAGGTGGCGGGGACAATTTTTCGCCACATCTTACTCCGGATTCGCCAGGGGTACACTGATATGGGTGGCGCCGGGAGTCCCTTTTAAGGCCTTGCACACTACACTGGACCCAGAGGGCGGGTTTGCGATAGTAGTGGGGTTGTTAGATGGTTGCAGTGTATGCTTAGTGAATGTCTATGCCCCGAATAGTGACGATGGGGAGTTTGTGGGTCGAGTGCTGGGACGGTTAGATCTGGACCCGGACACGGAGATACTTCTCGCACGGGACTTTAACTGTGCTCTCGAAGGGGGGCTTGATAGATTCCCCCCTAAATTAGATGCCAAACCTAGGATGAGGGAGGCGATGAACCAGATGCTTCAGAGTTTTGGCCTGTAATATGTGTGGAGGCTCCGTAACCCAGCCCAACAGGTGTATTCGTGCTACACGCCTGCTGAAAATACCCATAGTAGATTGGACTACTTCATCCTCCAGGGAACGACAATGCTTCATGTAGCGGAGACTCAATATTTGGCTCGCTACTTATTAGACCACACCCCGCTCCTGCTCACGTACTCGAGAGGCAGACCACGACCCAAGATTCCGCTCTGGAGACTCAATATAGAGGCCTTGAGTAACCCTACCTTTAAAGAAGCTAATGCACAGGGGCTCGAGAGGTATCTGGAGGGGAATTGGGGCTCCACTAGCACCAGGGCGAATGAGTGGGATGCTATGAAAGTGGTTCTTCGGGGGATTTGTTTGGCTACAGAGGTGGGGGTAAAAAGGGTGCTAGAGCGGAACCTCCGCAAATATGAGGACCGCCTGGCAGTGCTGGAAAAAGACTCTCCTATGGACAAAGAACGGCTACCGGAGTGGACGGCCACACACCAGCAGCTGGGGGATACGTGGGCCTCACTCTGCAAATTTAACAGAACGGCCAGTATACGGCGGTGGTATTCGGAGGGCGATAAGGCTGGGAGGCTGCTGGCGCGTCTAATTCGTGTGGAAACCCAACCGCACCCGATTCTGGCACTGAAGAACGAGATGGGCCAGTTGGTGTGTACTCAGGAGGTGATAAATAAGGTCTTTCAGTCCCATCGATGTAAAATTCACCTAGAGCCCCAGTCTTCGGCGGACCCTGAGGGCATGGAAACATTCCTGGCGGGGGTGCAGCTGCCCTGTATAGACGCGGACAGTCAGGAGGAACTGGGAGGGCCCCTTCGGGAAGAGGAAATCCGAGCCGCAATAGCCCATCTGCAGACAGCAAAGTCCCCAGGGATGGACGGCTTGGCTGCTGAACTGTATAAAGAGTTTAATGGGATTTTAGTCTCGAAACTCTTGGAAATTGCAATGGAGGCCTGCGACCGTGGCTCGCTCCCAGATTCCATGCAGGCAGTGACGATAGTCATGATCCCCAAGCCGGGCAAGGACCCGCTTCTGCCCAGATAGTATAGGCCCATATCTATGCTGAACGTGGATTTGAAAATTATCAGTCAGGTGTTGGCCAGTAGGCTCCTCCCCTATCTAAGGCAACTGGTCCATGAGGACCAATCGGGGTTTATTCCGGGCAGGAATACGTTACGGAACATTTGTCGCCTGGCCCATGTCATGCAGGCCTTGGGGAGACGTGCCCAACAGAACACACTAGCATTTCTCGATATCGAACAAGCGTTCGACTCAATCCGATGGACATACCTCTGGAGGGTGCTTCTGAAAATGGGATTGGGGGAGGGGTTTGTAAAGTGGATGCAACTGCTTTACAACCGACCAGTGGCCAGGATTCGCACGGGGCGCTATGTGTCCGATGAAATACCCATAACGAAGGGGACGCGTCAGGGGTGCCGCTCTCGCCCTTACTATTTGCCCTGGCGATAGAGCCGCTGGCATGTCATCTCTGTAGGGTATTGGAGGGTCAAGGCATTCGAGTGGGAGACATGGAGCACGCGGTGTCTCAGAATGTGGACGACATGCTGATATATTTAAAACAGCCTACGCGGTCGCTGCCGACCTTGATGGCCGCTTTATCACAGTTTGCGGCAGCTTCCGGTCTTGTGGTGAATAGTGCAAAATCTCAGCTATATGCGATCGGGGAGGGGTCCGACTGGCAGGGTGTACAACGCCCGGAGATAGGACTCCCGTGGGTGGACGATACACTTCGTTATCTGAGGATCTGGATCGGACAGGACCCGTCCACCTTCTTCCAACACAATATGCGTAGGATAATCCAAGGTCTGAAGGGGAGTATCGCCTTTTGGAATACCCTTAACCTTTCGCCTTAATCAAAATGGTGGTCCTCCCGCGCTGTCTATACACAATGCAAGGGTCCTTCTGTGAGCTGCCGCACCAGGTCTTCAGAGACCTGGATTCCTTATTAGTTCTCCTGCTATGGAACGGGAAGCGGTGTAGAGTGAGTCTAGAGGTCCTAAAGCGTAGATTGGGCCAGGACCTGGAACTTTATTATTTTGCATCACAATTACAACATGCTATCGCGTGGCTAGATACGGACCCCTCCTGGGAGAGGTCCCTGATGGCCGGTACTTATGGGAGTCGACAGTTGGGAGCGCTGCTCTGGCAGCGGGGAGGACGACGAGACCTAGGCCCTCCGCTGGCGCGGTTGGTGGCCTCGATATGGGACCGAGTAGTGCGGCGCCTGATTCGAGACAGACCGTTCGCCCTGGACATGGATCTTTGGTTACTGCCACCCTTTGCCCAAATTGAACAGGTCATGTCCATGGACAAGTGGAAGGAGGGGGGCTTCTTGATGTTGGCGAACCTCTACCCAGACAGTAGATTTAATACCTACCTGGAGGCAGTGTACTCCTTTGAGTTAGGTCCGGGACAATTCCTCCACTACGCTAAACTAGCGGCGACAACGCAAAAGCTCTGGGCATCGTTTCCAGAAGCTCCGGAGCACACCAGCACTCTGGTTACTATGTTGACGATGGCGGGGAGGCCGTAAGTTTGTGACTCACTTATACAGGGCATTGCGGGAGGACAAAAAGTTGCGGCCCCTGGCGGTGGAGGACAAATGGCACAAGGCGTGTCCGCAGGAGATTACCCCCAGAGAGTGGGAAAAAATACACGAAAGTGTGAGGAAGGTATCAGTGAGCAACCGCTTTAAGCAGATCCAGTATAATATCACACATATGAAGTACCTCTCTCCCAAACGGCTTCAGGCCATCGATAGTGCCAGAGACTCCCACTGCCCAAGATGTCGTAGTGCACAAGCGGATTTTATACACATGGTCTGGGCGTGTCCCATGCTCCAGTCGTACTGGGTTTTAGTTTTGGAGGTTCTGGCAAGGGTGACGGGGGTGAATAGTGGACATGGACCCGTGCGCGTGCCTCCTGGGCTTGATACCCCGGGATCCCAAACGAAAAGTTAGCAGGCGATTCCTAATGTTGAAAAAAAAGAAAAAAAAAAAAAGGTGATTTGAGATGCTCATATTTTGCTAAACAATTTATAATCGGCTTTTAAGAGAATCATTGGCCTATATGAATTGACACTTATGGGGGATTTATCTTTTTTATAGGAAAACTAACTATAGTAGACCCTTTAAACAACTGGGGAATCTCCACTTTCTGCCTAATTAGTTTGAATAAATCGGTGAGAAAGAGGAGCAGATATTTTGCAAATGTCTTATAAACCTCCGTTGGTATGCCATCATTACAAACGCTATTGCGTTGGCCATATTTTGGAGTGCTGTTGTCACTTCTAAGGTTGATATTTTATCTGACATGATTTTTATTTGGACTCTCTGCCTGTAGGGTAATTAAACTGACCTAAAATGTTCTTCTAAATTAGATGTAGAGACTGGGTGTGCTCTCTCGTGGAAATTCCTATAGTGTTGCAGAATAACATTGTTGATCTTATCATTCTCTGTTAACACTGTATGGGTGTCGGGATTCTCGATGTTACTAATACATTGTTTATTCTGTTTAATCCTGGTTGACAAGGCAAGGAATTTGCCTATATTCTGGTTTTCCTCGTGCATCTTCTGCCTGTAGGTCCTATGATTACTTATTCCTTGAACCCAAAAAAAGTCTCTGAGATTCTGCTTAGACCTAATGAGCTGATCTTTTAGGCTGGGCCTGTCTTCTACACCCAGTACATGCATTTTAGAGAGCAGATCTTGAGCCTCCTCAACATTTGAAAAAAGGTCAAACTGGCCCTTCACTTAAACCTTCAACTGTGATTGCTGTACCACTTATGCCTGTACTCCCAATGATTTAAACAAACCCTCAAGTCTTTGAAATTCTCTGCAGTGGCCAGCCGCTGTGACAGTCAGAACTTAAAAAATATGAATTTGAAAAGTTCTTCAAAGTAGAGAAGGTTTTTTTCTGAATTGTTACAGATAATATTTGTTCCTTGTGCAATAGTCTGAAAAATTAACCAGACTAGTACATGTATATTTAGAATTGGGTAGGCGTTGTGCTGGGACACAATAGGACCTCATAATTCAGGCAATACATATGATTTAATCAGAGATTCAGTCCATTGGAGCATATTATGATTTTTACTGCCCTCTGGGATACCCATAAATCAAAGATTAGAACTCCTTGCGTAGCTCTCCAAATCCTCAACTTTATTCTCAAAATGACATGATTTTTTTCTGTATGCTCAACATTCCTTTATTCAGAGATGCCATTTTATCTTCGAAATCTGATATTCTTGATTCTGCCTCTTGTAACCTCACTGGGGACAGTGGCACCCTCTCCTTAATTATAGTCAACCTAATATGAAGAGCTGCGATCTCTTGTACTTGTGATTGTTTTAGATCTTGCATTTAAGCCAGTATGGTGTCTAAAAAAGACTTGACAGATTCCGATTCCCCTGTGACGTATTCAGTACTTGGTCTGCCCCAGATTGATAAGATTACTGCGTTGACATAAATTAGCGTCAGGGGCTCCAGTGCTTGGATTGATGACCTCACGATTCTTGGAGACTTCAGAGATTTAACCAGGGTCCGATGATTGAGAGTTCCTCTGTTTAGGCAAAGAGACCATGTTGTCTTCTAATGTGAGTGGTAGATTAGTATCTCCCATAGCATCTCTTGCTGCTGAGGACACAGGCTGTAGTGTAGCCTGTTAGAGAATGCTACAACAACATCTTAGAGGAGCAGCTACTAGTAGAAGTTTAACACCCGAATCTAAAAGAAATAAAAGACGTGGCATAGGGTTGGTTGGCAGCAGCTCACATGGACCAAAGTGTTCAGTCGAAAATGGATCTTAATCGGGCAGGACTCTCAAATGCAAGCCCTACAACCATCCAGAAAGAGTCCACAAATAAAGTTGAATTACAGAATACTGGCTTGCCTAAAGACCACAATTTCCATATCCCAGAGCAGCCATCTATGGACCAGAAGCAAGTGAATGCAAATCAGGTGATGCTTGTAGGCCAGGTGGCCCTATTAATGAGACAAGACTTCAGAACTAGCCACTCTTAATGAAATATTGATGAAAAATTGTTAAAGAATGTGTCATTCGCTGTACATGTTGAAAACTAATACACCTATAAAGACCTTGGTAGGGAGATGTTCACATGTTTTATTGCCTAAGAAATTGTGGCAGACTCGCTGGTAGTAAGGCATATGAAGGTTTTCTCAAAGTTGTTTCTGGTCCTGAAGATGCACACTCAATTTGGGTTCACCAGTGGAAACAAGAGCAGAACATTGAAAAAAAGAGTCCTCCCATGGAAGAGGCCTTTGTGCGAGGAATATACAGACATACCAGAAATTGTTGCAGTACCAAAAATAAGGATGCCCTCTTCATGGCATGCTGTATTTGCCTTACAATATATTTGAGAACAGAGAAAATCTAGTCACTTTGGAAGGTAACTGGCATACCCGCCTGCATGGTTGCAAGTCCCAGGTAAAAGAAGCTCAGTATTGCAGTTTAGAAAAAACATAGAGAATCTTATCAGTGTATTGTGAAAATGATAGGACTACAAAACGAAAACTAGGAAAGTCCGTATAGGTCAAGAAATCTGGATGTCATATATTTAAAAACTGTACTCAGGAAACAAAAAATAGTGTAGATAGAGATCACACACATTCAAAGTAATTAAATTAGAAGAGGTTATAAAACCTGCAAAAGAACAGCCAATAAATAGACTATTCAAACCTTTTGAGGCATTAAATTCCCACTGTCTAGACTGTTATTCAAAAAGAATCTAAAGAGAGGGCAACAATATCATCCTGTTTTTTCTTCTATTTTCCACTGCAGAATTTTTCCCGCTTCTTGGAAAGGAAATATTCAATTTACTGTCTACAAGAAAGTAGCAAAGATATCCCAGGAGAAGTATTGTCTAATTATACACCTCATTATACACCAGACACTGCATGAAAAATATTTACCAAACATCTCATGAAGTAACGTTAGGTCTGGACCTATGGATCTCACTTAATCTCTAGCAAACAAATGGAGGCACGGAGTGCCAGTTTTTCCACCAAGCATTTTTCTGGTGGACTGAAGCCTTTGGCAGTTTCTAAGGCAGATGGGCACTGCTGGCACCTTTGCTACTTTCTTCATCTCCTCCAGGTAATTACAGCATGCAAAGGTGGGCTTCAGCAGAGAGAGAAAAAAGAGGAGCGAGAGATAAGAAATGTGAAATGGGGAAGGGAGGAGGGCTGATTTGAACACTTTTGCCAGGGCTGTTTTTGGTTCCCAGTCCGGCACCAAACAAGTTGGCTATTGGCCTAAATCTGCAACTATAGATAATGTATTAAAAGTGAAGAGACTAAAGTAGGTCTGAGGTACGAAATTGGCATTTTATTTTTCGTACATTGATTTTAGCACAGCTTTCAATGTAAACAAATTTTATGGGACTCACTTAAATATCGCGATATTCCAGAATCTCTGCTGCACATGCTAATGATAGCAAACATAACGGTTTGCAAATAGCCCCTGTATTATTTTCCCTGTACATGGTAAGCCTTCCCTTCTAAATTACAAAAGGCCAGAGTTATCCGCTAAGTTGGGTGATTGCACCATAAAGTTACTTATGTATGAAGATGATATTGTCCTAATTGAGCTGACACCAATCAGTTTGCAACATTTCCTTCTGTATAAATTCGGTAGAAAGGATGTCATGTTATTTTCTTTTTATTGAGTGGGACAGCTCACTCAACAGGTTTTATAGAGCTATGGGGAATAAAACCAGGAAGATAACATTACAACTAAGATGGAAATATGGAACAATAACTCTTATTGTAGATAGAGATAAGTTTTAGGTTTTCCTTCCTAAAAGATCTGAGATTTATAACATTTTCAAATCCAATTGAAGATAATTCTATAAAGCAGGAACCAAAATGGATAAATTCCTTCCACCTAATCGAGCTTTCCTAAAACAGGGAACAATCAGATGTATCTCACAAGCCTACCTAAAGCTGTGCCTAGGAACATATCAAGTCAGGCATTTCTTGTCCCAAACTGAAAACAATTTTATGAGTCAAATAATTATTTTCCTAATGGAAAGCCAAATGAGACTTTCCAGAGTAGGTAAAGCTGAACTGAATGTTGGAACTCCTAAGGATAATCTTGCTGCCAATTCAATTCAATATTTAAGAAAGATTTGGAAACTCCAATGAGGTCCACATAAAAAAATACATACAAATTATTGCATAAAATATAATAGAACATACAGAAGCTCATTAATGGCAGCAACTATATATACACATTTTTCATCGCATAGCAACTTTGGTAAGTAGAGTTTGGGATTAGCAGCAAGAGGATTGAAGTAACAAAGCATATCCTGAATTGTGCAAAGAGCAGTTACGTAGTAGCAGCCAGTTCACGTGCAAAATATAATTAAAAAATCCAGCTTCAGCAGAGTTAACTTGAAATTAGCAGCAAGAGAATAGGAGTAACAATGCAAAAAAAACAGTTGAGTTAAAGCAGATTCATATGAAGAATACAATCCGAAATCCAGCTTCAATAATTAATCCAGCTTTAAAATTGGCAACAAGAAGGTGGTTAAAAAGCAAAGCATATCCCAGTTGTGCGAAGAGCAGTGAAGTAGTAGCCAAAACATGTGCAAAATACAATCAGGAAAAGGAGAGAATATTAAAACTCCTTAATAGGGTGAAAGGCACAGGGGTAGCAGCCCAATTAAAAACATATATAAAAGATTAAAATATTTACATAAACTCCTTAAAAAAAGTTGAATAATTTTACACAGACTACTTCATTTTTCAGGCAAAAGAGAAAGTTGCGGGCTGAGGCCACATCTGCTGGACAGACAAAGGTTCTGAATGCTCAGCTCACAAAAATTACAAATGTTGCCATTTTTCATGTTATTTTGAATTGTTAGAAACCATCTTCCTAGGACATGTGTGAGACCCTTGTAAAGGGCATTGTAGTAGTACATCTAGAAACAGTTTTGTGCCTTATTTCTGTGCAGGTGTTCCAGAGACGATGGGATGGCTCAGTGGATTTCTTCCGTGATTGGAACTCATACAAGATGGGGTTTGGGAGCCAGATGACGGAGTTCTGGCTCGGAAACGACAATCTCCATTGGTTGACTTCTACCGGTAGGTTTGAATGGCTGACATCCTACCACTCATTTCACACTCAATATGTATGGCAAGAAAGAGCAGAATAACCACACCTCCTAAAGTGCAACTGAATGATCATGGAGCCACATTTCACAAAGTAAAATCAAAATCAAGAAATGCATATGTATTTCAGTTATTTTCCTGTCTCCTTAGAGATGCTTGAGAAGGCTTAAACCATTAGTTTCCTTAGTCTTGTCTTTCACTCCACATACAAATTGCTTTTCTTCTTTATGGATCTTTTGGCCAAGGAAACTTCCTAGAGTGGTGATCTTCCCTGATCCACCTAAACTTTGACATCTAGTATGTGGTGGTTGGGTCTAATAACTTCATGCGGATTAGGTATGATCATTGCACTGATGGGGATTCTCCCATCTGGGTGTGTTGTTTAGTCTTAGTTCAAATGTAGGTTCCAGGCCTCCTGCTTCAAGCTTGTTCAGGTTGCCCTGAACCTGAAAAGGCGTCTTCATTGGTATACTAGTCCTTTGCCAATTTATTGGTCATTATTGTATGCGCTTCAAGCCCTGCCTCTTGTAGGTCATCTTTGGGTCTGAAGCTCTAGTAGTTTGGTGCAGAAACCACCATGGGGAAGGGGTGAAAAGAGGGGTGGGATTTCTTCTCTTTCATCAAGGTGGACCACTCTTGGAATTTTCCTTTTTCCTTTCTTGGTCTAAATGACTGTTAGCAGGCTTTTCTGGGACTTACTGATACTTCAGAAGAACTAGACCCAGTTTCTGAATCCTGACGAAAGTTCACAAGCATGTCTCCCTAACCTCTCAGAGAGGATCCCGCAACCATACGGCACCTAAGACTTGAAGACATTGACTTATAACTACAACTGAAAACAAAAACATATTAATCACATTTGCATGGTTTAAGCTGAGGGTCTCTAGACCAGCCCCCTTCTCTTAAACATGCTCTTTTTAGCCAACCTATTTTGTCACATCCACCACTGAGAAGGGATAGACAAAAAGAAGCAAGACCCAGCCTTCACAACTTGCAGATGACAGTCTACACTCTAAGACGTTTAACATGTCCAGGCCCCAGATTTACTAACACTCTGCACTGGGTTTGCATCACAAAAGTGATGCAAACTAGCACAAAAGTGTATATTTGGGATTTCTGTCCAATGCAAAATTTGGTATGGACTTGCTATGTGCCAGAAAGTACCCCTAAGTAGAGCGAGTAGAGCAAAGTTGTGCTGTACTTTGCATTACTTTACATCAAGGGGGCTTATCATGGTGATATACTGATGTTCCCATGGAACCATCTACGTGTTTTGATTCAAATCCATATCTATTAACATTGGTAGACAGACAGGCGTTTGTGTTGCAACATTATGCATCTTAACCCCTTGCGTGCTTCGGATGGCCCTCGTACGTCCGACGTCATGGTGAGCGTGCGCAGAACGCGGCCGTAGGCCATCCGAACCCCGCCCACTCATTAATTCGCCCGCACCGCGGGGGAATTTGCGCAGCACCCAGGGGTTAAGGCAGGCAGATCATTGAAGAAAAGTTTTCTTTTCTCTAATCATTTCCAACTTTGCATGTGTACTTTACAGTAAGCATATATACAAACTTGCAAACGTATTAAACTATGTTTAAGTATAGTATTTTGTACTGGAAGGGTATCACCACTCTTGTTTGGGGCATTGTTCTAAGCTTACTTTCTACAGTGCTAACCCTGAGCACCTTGCTTGCAACTAACGTTCCCAGTGTCTTGCATATTAAGTAGCTTATACGCACACATTTTATTTTAAAACTGAGAATAATGGCCACTTATTCCAAATGTAACGGTTTGCATTGGGTGACAGGTTATTCCTAGGTATGCTGATTACTTCTAGGTTTGCCCTTTTGAATACTGTCGAATTGTTTCATTTTCTTGTGTTCTGCTCACTCTTTTATTGACAGTGTCACTTATCCTTCGCGCTCCCCACGGTTCTTTTACATGTTCCTTTCTCTTGAGTTCAACTCATTGGGTCTTCTGAAGATCACACCTCTTCCACCTGTGCTTGAAACTGAATGAAGCAAAAGAAGAAAAGTGGGGTGTCCCTGGGAAACATGTACAGGCCATGATGTCTGTCCAAACAACAAAAAATGATGCAAAGGAAAGTTTACATTTGCCCAAACACTAAGTCCACATTAAACATAAGTACTGTGAGTAGTCCCTCCTGTGCTGAGCCTGCTTAGGCCTCCATAATCTGTTCTCCACAAAAGACATCCAGGCTAAAGTTTCACCCTTTTTTCCCACGTGTGCAGATGGGAGATTCAAAAGCAGGTGCCTCCCACCTTTTCTATAATAAGAGATACTTATGTTCAATGTTAGAACTGGAGTTTCTGGTTCGCAGCAGTATGCACCCTGTCAGAGTAAAACAAGACCAAAACGACAAAAATTCAATTAGTAGCACCAGAGTTATGAATTTTTGAAGATTAAATCAAATGATAGTGCTTAGAGTCATAAAGCGCCAACCGGGTACATCTGTTTGCACTAGACCTGGGCAAATCCAAAGTTCAGGCTGCCGGGTACAGGACTCACATAGGTTCATCTGAAAAAGTACCTTAGATGGTTGAAGTGTCATCGCCTATCCTGGGGATGCAGACAATGCATCGGTTCTGATCCTTGGAGTTGAGCAAGGCTTCTTTGAAGAACCCCGTTATGATGCAGGGGATGTGTTGTCAGTGAGCCACGCAGTCCGCTGTTGTCATGCGACGAAGTCTATTGAAGCGATGTCGTCGAGTGGCAGCAGCTTCAGCATTGAATGGTGATGTGTAGGTTCTGATCGGCGCAAAGTCATAGATGTGTCGGTTTTGATGAATCTTTGCAACAAAGAAGGTAACCCACACTTCTAATGGTTTAACACCATTCTGTTTGCGGTGAACAGATAAACAAAACTTAATATGTTTATCAAGGCGATTATTTGCGCCGTTTTTATTTTTCAAATTTTGTAGAAAAATTGTATGTGTGTACAGAGAAATCACACTGCCATTTGCATAATGACCGACCAAAATTAACTACACCAGTCATAAATTTACAAACATAAACAATATGAAAAAACAGTGCATGAACAGTTTTATATACAACAAAGTGAACATATATCATGAACGTGGGGTGGGAAAGATGTCCAATTATTTTTTCAAAAAAAACATCAACAAACGCAATTAAGCAAACTTTTTCAAACCATAAAGCAATTATTGCCCAAGGAGCAGCCTTTCAATGAATCTGCATGAAAAACAAAAATAACCTCTCGGAAACAATGTTTGTAAGGTTATAGATTCCCAAGTGTTTTAGCGTATTTCCAAACTTAGGACGTAATCCTGTTCGCCTACGCGTTTCGAGTTTGCAGGGTATCTTCACAAACTCTCTTCAGGGCCAAATGAATTCTTTCCCCTGTTTCTCAACCTATTAGTGAAAACACAAATAATTTCGGACACTCATTATAAATTGCTCTCCTAAGCCCACTCGTACCCTCTCCTATGTACAACTTAAAATTAGGGAAGCATACCTCCGGGGACTTGAGGTAAAATCCGTATGTCCGGAATGTAACGGCAGGATTTTTCAAGTCTGTGCGTTTTCTAAAAAGACACAAGTAGTTGTGTCAGAAAATGTGCTATTCCTGATTATTAGCCAGCTCATTATGACCGTAGAGGCAAACCAGCAATTCCTACCTGGATACGTAATTCGGGAGGAATCAAGTGGATTCTTCAATTCTGTGGTCAGTGTTTGGCGTTAGTTCGATTCGCAACCTTTTTGCCGAGGGAGGGTCCTGCAGCGGACCGTTGTCCCTTAACTGATCCTTATCTTTATCTACAAATGAGAAAAGAAGGACCGGGCGCCCTTGTTTAGAAACACACCCGTTCGGTAGTCTATGGGTTGCGCGGCTCGTCTTTTGACAGCACGTACCTGCTAATGTGTCAGCATGTTCCACTTCCTCATTCCATCAGTTAGTGTGAGCGGCATACAGCTCCAACAGTCTCTCTAAGAGGCTCGTTGTTATGTAGCCAATCACGGGAGGAAAATTTTGGAAACCGTCCGTGGTGCATTGTGGGACCTGTAGTTAAATTGCCTGTGAGTGAACTTCAAAGTCTAGAAATTTCACTCATTGAGTTGAGGCCCGTATTGATGGTGTCAAAGCGGAGTATCAGGTACGCCTCTTTGCGCAGGAGTGCTTGCTCTATATTGGGCGATCTATGTTGTGGATCTAATCCAGACAAGACCGTCCATTTGAAGTCAGTTTCTTTGTGGCTGGCAGCTAGAAAATGCTCCACCATTGGGGCGTTCTGGACTTTTTTCTTGAGTCTCGAGCGGTGTTGCGTTATTCTGACATTTACTTGTTGACAAGTTTTACCTATGTACAATTTGTTGCACGCACACAAAATCCCGTAAATTACGTTTTTACTCTTACAGTTCGTATGTAAACTGTGTCTCCATTTGATGCCATTGTGGCAGAATTCATCTCCTTCTACAACATTATGGCAGGCCACACAAGTTCCACATTTGTGGTGGCCTGTCACCGGTTTCAGGTTCCATTTGGAAATGAGATCACTCTTTGGTTTGTGTAGAGAGCTGTCAGCTCTGATGATTTGTTGTCCGACGCTTGGATTTTTCCTCATTGCAAAAATAGGTTTTTGCAAAGGGAATTCCATCCCCTCCAATAGATGCCAATTGCGTAAGATGATTTGGCGAAACTTGTTTGTGTGCGCCCCATAGGTAGTCACACAGACCAGTTTCTCCAATTCTTTTTTCTTTTTGATTGTTAGCAATTCTTCTCTGGGAGTGTATCGTGCTCTTTTCTTAGAGTGTTTTAAGAGTTTGTGGGGATATCCCCTTTTGGTTAGTTCTTGGCAGAAGTTGTCCGCATGAGTCTCAAACTCCTCAAGTTCAGAGCAATTGCGTCTGATACGCAATAGTTGGCCATAAGGGAGGTTCTGTTTTAAACACTGTGGATGGGCACTCTTGTAGTGTAAAATGGTGTTTTTGTCTGTTGCCTTTTTGAACAGAGTAGTGGTTAACCTATTTCCCTGAGTGCAGACGGCCACATCAAGAAACGTCATTTTTTGATTACTGTGGTTGATAGAAAATTTGATGTCGGGGTGTCTTGAGTTAAGCCATTCATGGAAGGCTATGAGCTCTGTCTGGCTCCCCTGCCACAGGAGCCAGACATCGTCAATATACCTCAACCATTGTATGATGTTTGTGCTGTAAGGGTTGTCTTTATGAATGAACTTTTCCTCGTACTGGGACATGTACAACACAGCCATTTCTGGTGCGTATGGACATCCCATGGCTCTGCCTTTAATTTGGATGTAGAAATCATTTTCAAATTTAAAATAGTTGTTTTTCAGAGTAATGTGGGCCAGAGCTAAGATAAAGGCAGTTGGGACTCTGTGTGGTCTTACACGTTGTTCTAAGTACAATTCCATCACCTCAAGAGCCTCATCTTGAGGGATTTGGGTATATAATGAAGTGACGTCTAACGTCACCATCAATTGTGTGTCAGAGTCGAAGGTCATGTCCTGGATTTTATTGATGAAGTCAATAGTATCTCTCAGATACGATTTGACTTCAGGCAAGAAAGGCTTCAAGAAGAAGTCGATATATTTTGACGCAGGCTCCAGGGCTGAGTCACAGCCGGAGACGATTGGTCTCCCTGGTGGTGTAGTGCTGTTTTTATGGACCTTTGGTAGGAAGTAAAGGACTGGTGTTCTGGGGGACTTTTTGTTTAGAAATTCATGCTCCTTTGGACCAAGGAATCCATTCTCTAGTGCCTCAGTGGTGATTCGGGCAATTTTTTCTTGAATTTCTATTACTGGGTCATCTTTGACCACTCGGTACCATTCTCGATTATCCACGTGGGTCCTTCCTTCTGAGAGATACATGGGGCGAGGCCAAACCACCACTGCACCGCCCTTATCAGCCTGTTTAATTATGATGGATGGATCTGACTTCAAATCTTTTATAGCCTTAAGCTGACCCTTACTGATGTTATGATGAATATATGTTTTGCTCTTCTCTAGTTTCGTTAAAGATGACAAGACAGCTTGTTCAAAAGCATACACCTGTTTAGGTATATTTGTAGTGGGCAGGAATTTCGATTTTACTCTTAGACCTGTAGTTTCGCTACTTGTAGTGGCCTCTGCACCAGCAAAATAGGTTTTGAGTCTAATCTTGCGACAAAAATCCAGCGCCTCAAGTTTGAGTTTGGTAAAATCTTTTTGTCGGTTAGGTACAAATTTTAAACCTAAGTTTAGGATGGTACTCTCGTCTGCAGTGAGGGTTCTGTCTGAGAGGTTAATTATTGTGGATGTGTCTAGCTCTTGTAGTATCTGTTCCTTGTTCGCATTTCCCATGGTTCTTTGAAGCGGACGTTTTGCTGCCCGCCTCTTGCTAAAAAAGGTTGATTTGAGCCCTTTTTGTTTTGTGGGCCTTGGTTGGAATCACTAGAAGACCCGGACGAAGAGGTCGAAGAGAAAGTGGTGAATCTGGACCTCGACCTTCCCTGGTATGAGTTTAGGGCTCGTTTAGAGTCGATAGTGGTGTAATAGTCCTCTTTCAGGAATGGGTAAACTTGCTCTATTTTAAACGACTTGGAGTCTTTTTCAAATTGAGCAGTTTTGATGAATCAGCACTGCAGAAATCACCTTTCAAGGGTCCTGGACTGGATTGGCACCACTTGGCAGCTCAGGACTCACAGATGGCAGAGTCCAGGTACTATTGCAGAGTTGAATTAAGTCTTTGATGGCCTTGAAACTCCAGAACTGGGGGCAAGCCAGCAATCCCTTGGATTGACTCTGGGCTCAAGTGAGGTAAGTCCAGTCCTTGTCCTCAGCAGGGCAGAGATCAGCCGGCAGCAGGGCAGCACTGCTACACAGATTCCAGAGCATCAGTCAAGTAGAGTGGCAATCCTTGTAGCTTAGTGGTCTTTTGCCCGCCCTGGCAGAGTTCTTCACAGGTCCAGTAGTGTACTTCCTTGGTAGGGTCAAAGGCCCAGTAGTTACACCTGGTTGTATCTTTGAAGTGGGGGTGACATCAATGCAGGCCCTTGAAGGGCACAGGCCCCACTTTCTTCCCAGCCCTGGCTCCAGACTAGCTATGGTGGGTGTATCAAACCTCTTTGTGTGGACGGAACACAACCTATTCAGTGAAGTGTTAGCCCCTCCCTTCCATCCTGTCCAGACTGGGCCATCAGAATGCAAATTAGTTATCTGTCACACCCACCCTTCTTTTGTGTCTGACTGTCTAGAGGGAATGCACAAAGTGTAGCTGGCACCCAATCCCATGCATGTATTGGAGAAAGGCTGCAAGGCACACAGTGCAGTAAGAGCATAAACACATCCACTTTCTGAAAGTGGAATTTCTAGAATAGTAAGGTTAAATACAACTTTACTAATAAAGAGGATTTATCATTATCATTCTAAAGATATAAAACATGATGCTGCTGCTCCTTTCTAATTAGGACTAACAGCTTAAAAGTGCTTAAGGAACTGTCAATGTTAGCCTATGAGAGGAGTAGGCCTCAAAGTAGTAAATTCTTTTTTAGCTGTTTGTCACTACCAGTGGCGGCTAGAGCTCTAAATATTTAGTGTATAGCATAGACAATGTCTCGAGGGGTATCGTTTGGTAGGGGAAATTATTTTAGATGCACAATAAATTGCTGAGAAAAGGGCAAGAGGGCACAAGGAAACAAAAGACCGTACAGTGAAAAGGTTAATTAACTGCTTTACACAAATATTTGATATATATTACAGTCAAAGCATAAATATTTACCCAAACCATCAAAATTAAACTGCGTTACAATAAATGTCATGTAACCTGTGAAGTTGTGTACAACTGCTCGTGAGAGGTGAACGGCGCTAGTGACACATGAAGGAATATATGCAGCGGGAAAAGGCGGAAGCACGGTTATATATACAATGAAGTCATCTATGTTGCCCGTACAGTTTGAAAATTTATGGACAAGTTAATTCTTCTGGGCAATCACAAAGAAGGCGCTGTGAATTACACTTTACGTCCTCCGCCTCTAGACTATCCTACTGTACACTCCCCTACGCCTAAACTCTCCATCGCCTAATAGCACCCTCCCCATTCAACCCCAGTATCCCTCACTCTCTCTTGTCCTCTCCAATAACTTTTCCTGATTCCAATACTGTACCTCCCTTCTTCACACAAAATATGTTTTTGAATAGCATCCTCCTCACTCAACCCGAAGTGGTTCATCCCTGCATCCATCACTCTCTCTTTTCCTCTCCCATCACATTTCCTGACTCTAGTTCTGAACCGCCCTTCTCTACTCAAAACCCCATGTTCAATAACTAGAATACTGTCCCTACTCCCACCTCCTATCTCTCCCTCTCTCCTCTCACTAGACTACCTTCCTCTGTCAACACAGACCCTCCTCACCCCCCTCCTTCTCTACTGATTCCCCCCTTTATCTTATAGCACAGACACAAACCAACATAGACTGCAAACTCTCAGCCATGACGACTGAACTTTCACGTCTCAGAGAGGACTATTACGCCCTCAACTCCAGGACCTACCCCAACCTTACTGATTCATCTCGCCCTTGCTCCCTAACATCTCCCATCACATCCGATGGTGCACCATCCCCCTCTGTAGTCAAACTCACAAGCCATTCCGTGCTGTTAGCTACCTCTCCACTTCTACCTACCTAAGCCTTTAATAACTGATCACCCTCTCCCCTTCTCCACCATCGCTGTGATTTTAGGCATTAACAGAATACCTTCCTCTCCCATCTCTCCTCGACCCCCAGCCCAACTTACCTGCATCCACTCTTGCAAACCTGGCAAAGACAACCCTACTCCCCTTTCTTGCATTCTTGTTAATTGCAGATCGGCAGTCCGATATGCAACGGAAATATCAGAAACCATCCTCAGTGAGGCTACTGACATCACCTTCCTTACAGAATCCTGGCTCAATGAAACTCGATGGCTATCCTTGACTTACTCACCCCCCCCAACCCACCGTCTACTCCATCATTAGGAAAGACAGACCCGGCAGAAAAGGGGGTGGACTTGCTATAATCTACAAAAATGAACTTCAACTCACCACTTTAAAAAACTCAGGTCATTCAACTTTTGAATACCTTGGCGCTGATCTCTCCAATCAGGACTCTCCTCCGGTTAGACTATACTACATCTATCACACTCCTGGTGAACCTCTTCTCTTTGCTGATGAGTTATCTTTCACACGCCTCCCTTTCTGACTCGAAAATTATTTTCCTAGGAGGCTTTAAAATCTACTGGAATAATCTGGAGGATCCCATTGTCATGCTTCTCACCAACCCACTAGAGATTAATGACCTGAAGCAACTATGTCACAAACCTACCCACATCAAAGGGGCCACACTTGATGCCATCATTTCCAACACTGACTTGACCTCCCTTTCCAACATCATCCCCACCAACTGGTCTGATCATCACCTTATTCTATTTAAGATTTCTACCAATGCCCCACTACCCTCTACTATAAATACCAAGCACTTGAAGTGGACCAGAAAGGTCAAACAAATCCCCCTTGGTGTACTCAAATCTAAACTCCAAGCATAACTTCATCCTGCCCCTCTCTCCCAAAATGCTAAGGAACTCACTGATCACTTTAATAAGACCATTTGCGACGTCCTGGACCAAATTGCTCCACTTAAACTGATGCATCCAAGAAACATTCATTCCAAATCTTGGGTCAATCCGGAATTCAATCACGAAAGACAACAACTTAGACTGGCAGAAGAACCATGGAAACCACACCCCTCTCCCTCTCATCTTGCCATCCTCAGATCGGCTAGATCAACTTATAAGAAACACATTTTCACTGAAAAGGCACGTTCTTTCGAGCTCAACTTGAGCATACTAAAAATAGACCCAGAGTACTGTTTAACATTGTTGGAAAACAAACGTCATCTGCCCCTACTTAGTTGCTGGGCTTAACTTAGAGATGTGAATAAATTGCTAACTTCCTCTCGGACAAAAACACCAAAGTTGACTAATCCTTCCGTCTACCTCTGGTTCCGACCAGCCCCTCATATGTCCTTAACATTACCAATGACACGCCCCCTTACTAACTCCACCTTAATCACTTAACCCCCCCACTTACCTACCCACCACTAATTCTCCCGATGACAACCCTCCCAACTTACTTCTAAAAAACAATGCTTCCTGGCATAACATTCATTCTATGACTGAGCTCAAAGTGTTCAATATCATTTCAAAACTAAAGCCAACCTCACACACTAAAGATCCTCTCCCTTCTAACCTTGTTCACAAACTTAACCACATCATTGCCCCTTTTTGGACTAATATCATTAACTCCTCCCTTGTCACTGGTTGTGTCCCCGACTCCCTTCAACTCGGTTAAATCACTCCCATCTTGAAAAACTCTCTTTTGACCCTAATGGTCTTAACAATCTCCGCCCTATCTCCAACCTCCCACTTCTTTCTAAAGCCCTGGAAAAATGTGGACAAACACATAGGTAATTTAAATTTACTTGACTCTCTTCAATCCGGCTTCAGAAAAGGTTGCAGTACAGAAATCGCTATGCTAAACATAGTTGATGACATTCAGTGTTCCCTCAATAATGGTGAGACCTGCCTTCTTATACTCCTTGACCTCTCTGCAGCCTTTGATACTGTTAACCATCATTCTTCCTTACTGAACTCACTTAAAGCTCACTTCGGCCTTAATGGTCAGGTCCTCAAATGGTTCGCCTCTTTCCTTCATCAAAGAACTCAACAAATAAAAATCAAAGACTGCCTCTCCAAACCTACACCTGTCTCCCTGGGCGTCCCCCAGGGCTCTATTCTCTCCCCCTCCCGCTTTAACCTCTTTATGGAACCCCTTACCCTCATTTGGAAACACGCTGGAATCTATTATCACCTTTATGCTGATGACACCCAACTCTACTATAAGATTAAATCCTACTAAGACATTCTACATCTCAACAACACCCTGAGAAAGCTCCAAGCCTGGTTCTTGTCTAACCATCTCAAACTGAACCCTAAAAAACCAGAAATTATTCTCTTCTTTCCAAAAAACAACAGTCTCCCTATCGAAAGCTGGATCTCTGACCTCAATGTCCTCAATTGCTCGCTATCCTTATCCAACTCGGCAAAATCACTTGGATTCACTCTTCTTGATAAAAACCTTACTCTTAAAGAACATACAAAAAACTCGGCTAAAGGAGCTCTTATCACTCTTCGACACCTCAAGAAAATCAAACCCTTCATTCCATTAAATGACTTCAAATGGGTTGTCCAATCTCTAGTTTTCTCCAAACTTGACTATGGCAATGCTATCCTCACCGGAACCACTAAAGTACACCTAGCCCCCTCTTAGATCGGTTCTACACTTGGCAGCCAGGCTTATCACTGACTGTAAACGATTTGACCACATCGCTCCGACCCTCAAAGCCCTCAATTGGCTACCCATTGAAGGAAGATGCCCTTACAAGACTGCATGCATTACGCACAAAGCTCTTCACCAACAAACCCCGCTATACCTCACAAACAAACTCAACAAAGCGGGGTGCTCCCGACCCATGAGGAGCACCAATGCTCGCCTCCTCTTCCCCCCTTTGTTTAAAAAGAAATCCACCCAATCTCGCTCCTTCTTCAGAAACGCTCTGAACATCTGAAACTCACTCTTTAAGGACATGCGCAGTAACCCCTCCTACTTCAGCTTTAAAAAAGACCTTAAATCTCACCTCCTCAAAAAATACTTTGGTCCATAATTCTCTCCCTGACCCTACTCTCTACTTTCCCTTATTGATGATCCTTTGTTTTCTCCCTTGCTCTCTCCTTGCTCCCCACGTTGCACATCCCCCCTCTTTACTGCGACCTGTTTCCCCATTCTGCCCCTTCAGCATGTCCTCTATCCATTTCACCCACATCACTACCTTTATCTTTTCTCCGTAATTTCTCTCTTCTATTCCTTTAAAACTATTCTCCTCCACTTATATTATTTAGTTGTTCATGTCACGTTAATCCGCCTAGAGTTTTGGCCCCTCACTTTAATCAATTGTTGAGCTCTACCTGAGTGCTTTTACTATCTTTGTATAATTGCTCCACCTTATTCTCTCCTCTCATGAAAATTGCTCTTCCCCTTCCCTTTTTATCTCTAATCCAATTGTAGTGTTGTAATTAATTGTTTATGTTTTACCCTCATTCCCCCGTCTCATGTAAATTGCTTTTCCCCGTTCCTTTTATTTCTAATCTATTGTGGTGTTGTAGTTTGATTGTTTATGCTTTACCCAATGCAATTGTTTTTCTTAAAATTTATTGTAGTGCTTCTTCTCCTGTAAAGCACTCTGATACCCACGGCTCTAGCCAGCGCTATATATAACCTTTCACATAAATAAATAAATATGTTTCTACGCTTAAGAAGTTAAGGAGGGGAAAAAATTGTAAAAAAGAAAGGATGCCAGCCTTGTGAGCCGGGTGAGGAAAGTAAATTGTGAGAAGAAAGTGTGAGAAAGAGGAAGGAGGGCCACTTACTGTTCCATGGATGACTTAGGAGGAGGAATTGTCAAGGGTTAACTCGGGGAAGGAGAATGGTCGGGCCAGGGGGAGTGGAAGAAGGGAAAGGAAACGCGGTGACACCTACTTTCTTTGCGCGGCCTCGTAATAGAAATTGCGGGGCGAGATCAGTCAGCGTCCAGGCGGGGTTCGGGATTGTTGCAAAATTAGAATCGGAAGGGCGTCCAACTAAAAAGATGAAGGAAATAGGCATGGGCGTAGGAATTGTGGGGGACGCGGGGGACATATCCCCCCCAGATTTTGTAGTGGGGGGGACGCGGGTGACAAGGGTGGGGGGGACGAGGGGAAGAAAGTTTTTCCCCTCTCTCTTCTGTCTGTGGCAGGGCCATTGGTATGTCAAAGCTCCAGTGCTTTGACGTGCTAATGGCCCTGTACTTGACCTGTGACCTTCCCTTTTGTTCTGCTGCAAAGCTAAGGACTGTTTTCACACCTCTCCCTCGCCACACCCACTGCCTGCAGACTGCATTTCATTTCCAGATCAAGGATGAGGTAGTTTGTTGATTGCTGAGTGCAGGGCCGGCTGTAGAGTTGGTGGCGCCCAGTGCGACCATCTCTGTGGGCGCCCCAACAAACTTTTTAATTTTAAGTTATGCGGGAAAACAATGCTGGTGTAATGTTTGTTAAGGGACTCAGATTTACGGCGCTCTGAGCACATGAGAAGTAAATGTGCTATTTACTAATTTCCTGAAAACAATAAAGGTATTTGGACGAGAGGCACACAAAGTAAAGGAATAGAAAGAAGTGCCTAGAATGCAATAGGCACACACTGCTGAAAGGCATTGTGCGGAACACACAGTGACAGGTGCAAGGCTATGTGAAGCACAGCTTCTGTACGGTGCTTAAACCAATGAGACTTCTAAAATGAAATGCAATAAATTGACATCTGATGCTCTATAAGACACAAAGACAAAGTATTAGCAGGTTAGGCCGGGTTGTCCACCCACCATTTTATCCACTTTTGCAGTTTTCATATTGTGCAAACTTGGCCGAATGGGATCACAGTGCTTTATGTGAACACCAGATTATAGTACACAAGTCAGATTCATGTTTTTTCCAGGTATGGGAAAATTAAATATTTTGCCCAGAGGCACAGCATAGTGAGCCAACGCCGGGACTTTAGCCTAAGTGCCCAGTTGCAAAGTCAGAAGCTCTATGCTTTAGGCCACATCTGGTATCCTAGCCACTTCAATTCGTCGGATGGCAGACTGTGAATGCATCGAAAGCGGTGTAAAAAACAGTCCATACCAGACTGTACACACCATGACAGAAGCGGAAAACTGGTACCGGGCAGACTGTACACACCAGAGCAGCACAAGCCACAGCAGTGTAAAGAGGGTAAAAAAATAGACTGCATATAAGGGACAGCAGTTTAGACACACGAGTAGGCTATACACCAGAAGAGTAGCATAAAGAGAGATAAGGGCATACTGGACACAGCACACAGGGTCACTGGGACCCACTGGCCTGAAGGGCCCATTTTCTTTCTTGCACTGGGGTCCATGACACACTGGCAGGCCTCTGGTAGCAGGAGAGCACTGTAAATAGACAGAAGCAGACTGTCCACCGCTGTAAAGTAAGACCGTGTGGATCCGAACAGCTGTGTTAAGGGGGCAGGCTGTAAAGTAAAAACATTGACAAGCAGACTGTTCACAATAAAACATAAAGGCATGAAAAACGGCGAGACAAGGAAGGTTTGTACATACCAAAAGACAAGAGCTGTGTTTTCAGCCACAGTGCTTTGCCTCAATTTCCTGTGATGGACACTCGAGTGAAGGCCAGTGATGTTCCTCTCCTGTATCTGAGGGTTGCCCCTGCGAGGGCCCTTGGGCTTGTTGTCAGAAGCCCGAGGGTGCACGGCTGCTTAGACTAGCTGTTGTTGCACAGCACAAGCACTGGTACAGTGGTGGACTCGAGGCCCAGCAGCAGCGCTTGCTGCATGTGCAGCAGCAGAGGAGGCATCTTCAGAGGGACATACTTATTGTCCGTGTACATCCATCTGCAACCACGTGAGCGCATTTGTCCATCTTCTATTTTCACAATGTTGTGGAAATGGAAGAGGACAGTGCATGCATTTTGGTCAGAGGCAAATGACACCCCCTGAGCTTGGTGCCTGGTGCAGTGGCACCGGTCCCACCACCCTAAAGTTGGCCTTGGCTGACAGCATACTGTCCCTCCTCAGCCCAGACCCTACCTCATTTGACTGTTTCACACTGCGCAATTCCGCCACTCAAAGCCTAATGTTTTGTTGGAATGTTTATTTTGAGCAGTTGAACCTTTCCCTGGAACATGAGAACAATTAGCATCAAACATAGTCTAAGCTATCTTGCACTATGTTGTGTCAATGTGCTGGTCTGTCCTAATATTTATACAAATAACTATTTAAATACCACTATTTTGTCTTATTTCTTTTATAGCGCTAATCAACCCAATCCAGGCTGTTGGAGCGCTTTAAATCACACATCCATATTATACATTCACAATAAACCATATGTGTGTAAATCAATTTACAGGATGTGTTACATAAGATAGTGAGGGTTACAAGGTGTAGGAGTCACATGTCCTTTCCTTTATAATTCGTTTTGCTATAATATACGGATTACAATTCATGAACTGCACGTAAATAAAGGATATCTGTGTTAAAAATAATAACCCATATAGGAAATATTCATCATCTGTATATCACATTATGTGCTTTGCGTGAGACATATTAACCCTCTATGCTACATTGATTCAAAACTGGGACTAGACAAAACAACTGACTCTCCAGCAAGAGCATTCACCTCCAGAGTTATTTTATCATTATTATCATTATTTCCTGAGATTTACTGGTACGTAAAGAGCACTGCACCAGGTGCCTTAACCCCATAAGATATTTTAAAATGCAGAATTTCTAAACAATTAAGCAGAACAGATATACAGCCATGTTTCTCCTTATTGCCAATTTCTTTCTGGCAGAGTTTTAATACATAAATGTATAAGTGAAGGCCTAGTCCTTGCACAGGGGTTGCATCACTTTTTGGCACAACTTTGACGCAAACTCTAATTTGTTAAATATTGTAATGCGCTCAAATGTACTCATGATAGACCTGCTTAACATATGCGAGGTCTTAGAATCTGATGTGATTTTTTGTGATATTATTTCCATTGAGGTCATGTGTTGTGATGTTGCGTGCGATGTCATGCGCTGTGATGTCACTTACATACTGCCTAGCTTGGTTAGTGCCCCACTTCTTTTTTTAGGACTTGTGCCCTTTTGGGAGAAGTTTATTAGAGAAGTGGTGTTGGCGGTTGTGGGAGGCTGGCTTAGGATATGGTGCACATTGCACATTCTCTGGAGTGAGGCACCTTGCACTAATACAGGCAACCCGTATGGTGATTATAGTGGTCTTTGATAACCATATAAAGCTCTCAAAGTGGTAACTGTGGAGAGAAGCCTTCAGGCTTATCTTGAAGGAGTGTAAAGCAGCTTGTTTTGCCACATTAATCAAGAGTGTAGATTAGATGAAAAAGAACCACACAATGTTTATAAACAAAGGCTTTTTATTATGCAACACAATCACTAACACATTGGTATATCTTCTACCCAGAGATATCAACAATACACACAAGAATACTTCAAAATGATTAGGTAAGTAGCACAAATATACACTGGTGTCCAGGGGAACACCAAACCATATGCGAAGAAAGTGCAATGCAAACTTCAAGGAGAATGGGACCTGGACCAGAAAACTCATAGGAGATGGGAACACAAGGAACTACCCAATGTAAGTACCCAGGAACCCCAAGGGGCTGTGTGCAGAGTAGAAACACAGCCACATGCCTGATGGATGCCAATGAAGAAGTTGTGGTTGCAGTTTTACAGAAGAAGGACCCTTCCCAGAGGACCAGAAAAAACACTTTAGAAGTAATCCCACCCATGGATGCCCCAGGAACCAGGTTAACTTCACAAGGGAAGCCAGGTGCAAAGGGGTGAATTGACGTCGGAACCTACCATAGATGACAAAGGAAGACTTCAAAGAAGATGCCTCTGAAGAAGCATGTGAAGGTGTCCAGTGGAATCCAAGAATGGATTCTTGAAGAAAAGAACCTGCAAGCAGAGGGGATAGAGTCTATCCCACTCTGAAGTGACCAGGAGGCACAGAAGCACATTCTCCACCGATGTTGGGAGGTTCAAAAGTGAAGACGGTGACCGTGCTGCTGCAGCTGCGAGGACCAGGAGATGCTGAGGCAGACCAGGAGGCATGCACGAGCTGTCCCATATTGGGTGTCGGTGTTCAGGTGGTCCGTGTCTAGCAGGAGGACCAACAAGCCTTGGTAGCCGCAAATGGCATGGAAAGCAAACAGATGCAAACATTGGGACCAGTAAGATCCAAGCGACTCACCAAGTGCAGGAGAGTCAGAGCAGGACCTGAGCAAGCAGGCAAGCCCACTGAAGCAAAGGAAGACCCTCAAGAGGACCCACATGCCGAAGGCACAGGAGTCACAAGAGGACTTCAGGCAGCTCACAAAAGATGGAGGCCCACAGTGCAGAGGATGCAGTGAGGATGCTGATATTTGAGGGATGAGGTTCTGAAGGGTCTTGTAGCCCAAATATCCCTGGAGTGCAGAGCCAACAAGCCTTGGCAACAGCAATTCATCGCAGTGCATATGAGTGGTCCCAGCGGCTTCAATGAGATATACTGTCCTCAAAATTGCAGAGATGACAGTTCAGGCCTCTAGGGGCTGTAGAATCAGAACCTGTGTTGCTGGGCCACGTGAAGTCCATTGGATGACAGGAGCAGCAGACCGGTCAGCTTTGTTGCAGTGCCTTCAGATGCAGGGGAGTGGCAAGGGAGATTACTTTGGATGTCCTTGATGCCCACAGGCCTTTTGGAGAACTTTAGTGATGCACAAACACAGACGACGCAGAAGACTTTAAGAACAGAGGGACCAGGAACAACAGGAGCCTTCCTTGATGCAGTCTCGGGTCCAGTCAAAGTTCGGCGAAGTCCAAGTGCCCAAACGATAGAAGAGTGTCTTCGTTTCAAAGGCGAGTCTTGTTCCAAGAAGAATCTGAGGACCTACCCACGGGGGGAGCCCTTAAGTACCCTAGGGAAAGGGTTGCAACGACTTTGGGGTCCCTCCCAGAGGCGGGGCTGGACAGAGGGGAGGATACTCCCCTTTTCTTTGTCCATTTTCGTGCCAAAGTGGAAACCAGGGGTTCCTGAACTGTCTCAAACAGAAGTATGCAAGACAGGCACAAATTTGGGCCTTCGAAGTAGTCTGGTGCCACTGGCAAGCGCCCCCACCCCAGCCCAATATAATAAGTCCTGTCTGGGAGGTGGTCACACCTCACCGTGACAGGAAACCTATTGTTCTACCTTCCCTTGCTTAAGTTGAGCTCAGTAGCAGGAGGGCAGAATCGTGTCTGTGGTCGGCAACACTAGGTTGCTGGCAGACCCTGAAAGGCTGTTACTTGGAGTACTAGGGGGTCATCTAAGGAGCCCCCAGTTCTTGGGATCATTCTTCTAGCACCAGAGTCAGTGTTGGGGTATGATTCCAACACGTTTGATACAAAACATGACCAGGTCCAGTGCAGCCATTATTTAGTTAGACATCTCATTATAACTGATATCCACTATATACCTTAAAATGGCTGATCGCTCTTACAAAGCCTGGAGAATCAACTCCAGGGCCTGTAGGGGCACCCTCACATTTGTAACCAAGCATCCTGCCTACCATAGGAGTGACATAGTTTTTAAGTGCAGTGACCTCAGATATAAGGAACTTAAATCTGTTGTGTAAGAGGTGCAAGCACCATCTCACACAGGCTGTAATGGCAGGCCTGTAGTCAAGTTTAAGTGGACTCCCACTGGTGGCAAAAAACATGCTGCATACCTTTGTGGCACATACTAGCGACGTATAATGTTACTCCAGTAGCCAATTATGGATGTACCAAAGTACTTACCAGAGCCAATTTTGGGCATAGAGCACAGTTGCTAGCGTACTGATTAGTAGGATCCCACCAGACTACAGTCAAAACACACTGACCCCAGGAAAAAAGTGGGGGTAACCATGAAAGCAGATCCTACTTTCCTACACCCCCCACCCCAAACGTAAAGATGAGGCTAACCATGCCCATTCAAGGCTTCTTTGTCTTAGTTGAAATATCTGGAAAGTCCATCTTTGTTGGCATGGTTACTCCCAAGTCTATGTTCCACTGAAAAGTCCATCCCCTGTAGGGAAATGGACTACCTCAGAAGTTTGGGTTTTTCACCCTTCATCTGTTTAAACCATAAGAGGGGCTTATGGTCTGTCTGAACAATGAAGTGAGTGCCAAACAGGTATGGCCTCAACTTCTTCAAGGTCCTGACCACAGCTAAGGTCTCTTTCTCAGAAGCTGATCAATGCTTCTCCCTGGGGGTCATCTTTCTGCTTATAAAATCTACTGGTTGACCCTGGCCCTCTGCATTAAACAGTGACAATACTGCACCTATCCCTATCTCAGAGGCATCAGTATGGACAATGAATGGTTTGAAGTAGTCTAGACTTTGCAGAATTGGAGCAGAGCACAGTGCTTGCTTCAGGTTATGAAATGCCTTCTGACAGCTAAATGCTAGATATGCTGCACTATAAGCTTTCAGACCTGTTAAGACTTTATTCACCAGTCTCTGAAATGTGGTAGGTGCATTTTTGAAACCAAAAGTCATCCCCATAAATTGATAATGTCCACTGGGGGTTGAAAATGCTGTTTTAGGTTTGACATCCTCATTGATTCTGATTTGAAAATAAACAGCAGTCAGGTCAAATGTACTGAGCTATTTGGCAGGGGCCAAAGTATCAATCAGTTCATTTGCCCTTGGAATTGGATGGGCATTAGCCCTAGTGACTGCATTGAGACCTCTATAGTCATCACAAAAACTCATTTCTTTCTTACCATGCTAGCTGTGAGATTTGGGTACAAGGACTACAAGACTAGCCCAAGGGCTATCTGAAGCCTCAATGACTCCCAACTCAGGCATCTTTTGGACCTCTGTCCTGATGCAGTCTCTGACAAGGTCAGGCTGTCTGTACATTTTACTCTTCACAGGCATGCTGTCACCTTCATGGGTACACCAGGTGGTTTGACTGGGTGTCAGAGAAAAGAGACCAGAAAACTGAGAACCTGTCTACAATTAGCTTGCTGTTGATCAGTGAGGCTGTCTGCCAAGGCTTCTCCTTCAACTGATCCGTCGTCAGGGTCCTGAGAGAGGAGATTAGGGAGAAGATCACTCTCTTCCTCCTGTCTCTCATCAGTGGCCATGAGCAAGCTCATTTCAGCCCTGTTAACAAAAGGGTTTGAGCGAATCACATGAAGTACCCTGTGGGGACTTCTTGGAGTACCTAGGTCAACTTGGGGCCACTCCACTTGTCCTAGAGAGCGGCTGGGGCCACAAGCCCCAACACCCACTCTTTCTGTCCTGGCTGGTAAACAGTAAGTACAGCCTTTTGGTCATGTCAAGCTTTCTGAAGCTCCTGGCTGGCCTCAAGGTTTTTGCTGGCCGCCTTCATATGCTTAGCCATGTGAGAACGCAGGCCCAGAACATAGTCTGCTTTGTCCTGTTTAGGAGGCTTGAGAGGTTGCTCCCATCCTTCTTTGACCATACATAATGGACCCCTAACTGTAGGTCCAAACAGAAGTTCAAATGGGATGCAGCCCACCCCTTCGGAGGAACCTCTCGGTAGGGAAAGAGAAGGCATGGTAGTAAGACATTCCATTTGCCCATCAGCTTTTCTAGGAGTCCCATGATCATACCTTTGAGGGTCTTGTTGAACCTTTCAACAACCCCATTGCCCTGTGGATGGTAGGGTGTGGCAAACATAGTTCACACCACACTTTCAACATAGCAGTGATGTAGCTAGACATGAAGTTAGTACTTCTGTCTGACAATACCTCCTTAGGGAACCCAACTCTGAAAAAGATTCCCAGGAGTGCCCTGGCCACTACAGGAGCTATAGTGGTCCTAAGGGGACTAGCCTCTGGATATCTAGTGGCATGGTCTACCACCACTAAGATAAAACTATGTCCAGATGCTGTTGGAGGGTTTAAGGGACCTGCAACGTATATCCCTACCCTCTCAAAGGGAACCCTAACCACTGGCAGAGGGATTAAGGGGGCCTTTGTAGTGCCACCTGACTTACCACTGGCTTGGCAGGTGACACAGGACTGACAAAACCTCCTGGTGTCCTCAGACATGTGGGGCCAATGAAAGTAAGGGACAAGCCTGTACCAAGTCTTGCTTTGCCCAAGATGTTCTGCAGGGGGAATGTTGTGTGCCAGGGTCAATAAGAAACCCTGAACTTCATAGGTATGACCAACCTCCTGGTTGCACCAGGCTTGGGGTCTCTACTTACAGAAAACAGGAGCCCTTCTTCCTGATAAGTCATGTGTGACCATTCTGAAATGTCCTGCTTCATCAGCAGCAGCTTGATGTCTGAATTGTTCAAGAGAGGGGCAGGCCTTCTGCTCCAGACTGGTCTTCCCTCAAAGGACCCCTGGCCCCAGTTTCTCCGCCTTGTCAGGCCCAAGCTCCTCTAGTACAGCTCCTTCACAAGAACTGAGATCATCTCCTTGAGGAGGCTGATTCTCATTGTAAGTCTGAGAGGAGGATACATCTTTATCCTTCTTGCTCCTTCTCTTGGGAGCTGGTAGGGTGTGGAAAACTTATAGTTTACACCGCATTCTTTCAACATAGCAGTGATGTAGCTAGACATGAAGTTTGTACTTCTGTCTGACAATACCTCCTTAGGGAACTCAACTCTGACAGAGATTCCCAGGAGAGCCCTGGCCACTACAGGAGCTGTATTGGTCCTAAGGGGACTAGCCTCTGGATATCTAGTGGCATGGGCTACCACCACTAAGATAAAACTATGTCCAGATGCTTTTAGAGGGTTTAAGGGACCTGCAATGTATATCCCTACCCTCTCAAAGGGAACCCTAACCACTGGCAGGGGGATAAAGGGGGCCTTTGTAGTGCCACCTGACTTACCATTGGCTTGGCAGGTGACACAGGACTGACAAAACTCCCTGGTGTCCTCAGACATGTGGGGCCAATGAAAGTAAGGGACAAGCCTGTACCAAGTCTTGCTTTGCCCAAGGTTTTCTGCAAGGGGAATGTTGTGTGCCAGGGTCAGTAAGAACCCCCTGGACTTCATAGGTATGCCCAAACCTCCTGGTAGCACCAGGCTTGGGTCTCTACTTTCAGAAAATAGGAGCCCTTTTTCCTGATAAGTCCCGTGGGACCTACTGAAATGTCCTGCTTCCTCAGCAGCAGCTTGATGTCTGAGTTGTTCAAGAGAGGGGCAGGCCTTCTGCTCCAGACGTAAGTCTTTCCTCGAAGGACCCCTGACCCCAGTTTCTCTGCCTTGTCAGGCCCAAGCTCCTCTAGTACAGCTCCTTCACAAATACTGAGATCATCTCCCTGAGGAGGCTGATTCTCATTGTAGGTCTGAGAGGAGGATACATCTGTATCCTTCTTGCTCCTTCTCTTGGGAGCTGGTTGGTCCATTTCTTCAGGATCCAGGGCTCCTTCAGTGCCTAACTTCTTGGCCTCAGCCCTAGAGACAGCAAAGACACTGGCTGAAATTCCCATCATTTCTACATGAGTCCTGAACTCCACTTCAGACCAGTCTGATGTTTCCAAATGATTGCCCAGTAGACAGTCCACAGGTAGGTTGGTGGATGCCACAACTCTCTTTGGGTCAGTTACCCCTTCCCAGCTGTGAAAGACATCTGCCATTGAATCATCTGTCCTGGTATTGTTAGCATCGGTCACTTGGTAAATCTGTCCAAGTAGAATCTGCTTGGTAAACACAAGTTTTTCTGTCACCACAGTGACACTGGTCCCTGTATGCCACAGCTTCCTGACCATTGATGAGAGGCTGTTGTCTGAATTTGCCCAAGTTAGTGGGACTTAGAATAAGGGTTGGGAGCTCAGTGCCACCATCACAGAATAAAACAGCCTAAATGGGTGTCCTGACTAGGCCAGAACCCACTTTAGTACACAAGGTTAACCCAGCTAAACTCTTGGGGGCCCTACTACAACCATTGCTATCGTTAGTGGCACTAGGAGGTTTAGGAGTAGTAGTAGCAGTATTGGTGCTAGACTTAGAGCAATTGGCATCCTTTGTCCTTTTACGTTTTTCCTTACACAAATAGCACCAAGGTTCTTGTTAGAGTAGGAAGCGGAATGGGACCTACCCCCAGAGAAAGATTTTTGAGGACCTTCAGAAGACTCTTTTCTTTAGATTTCTCCCCACCTTTCTCTTGGGCCTTAGAGTAATCTTCATTTGGTCTAATTACTTTGTGAATCGAAGTATACTTGCAAACTGTGACTACATGCCTGCCTTTATCAATGTTTCACTACAAAACGATGCAATTGTATTCTTTTAACGGAGTGTACGGTTCCAGACAATGGTCGATTTGTATCGGGACACTGGAAAGTCCAAAAGGTTGTCCCTGTCCCCCCCAGAAATTAAGTGTCTCCTACGCCCCTGGAAATAGGGCTGTAGGTACGGGGATGGTGAGGGGAAGAGAGACCACGTGGGAAGGAGAGTCGGTAAACTTACATGTATAGTAGAGATCGCAAGAACCGCAGAGTAAATCACTGGGGGCTGAAGCAGCCGGGATCAGTCTGCTGTTCCGGCTTGGGTCCAGAGCGTAAGTGATTCACCAGACGCTCGGATTGTAGTGGTTAAGGGAAGCTACGGGGACGTGCCTGTAATGACGTAGGTAGGTACGCCAGGAATACTACTAAAAAGGGGAGAGAGACCCGAGGCGGGTTGTGTCCTGGAACGAAAGTCTGTGGTGAAAAGATCAAATGAAGATCAGTTACGATCATTAGACTGATGAAAGAAAAATATTTTTTTCATTTTTGAGCCATGTTACATAACAGTGGTTAATGTTTGGAGCAAAAAAACATAAATGAAAATTTGGGCATATACAGTAATTTATAGAAATCTGTATGGATACATATAAAATTCAAATGTTGCAGAGAAACTTAATTGTACCAAGTGGGTGTGCGCAGCTCACAAAGTCCAACAGACCAATGTAGGTAGAAAAGTAGCTTCTTTATTTGAAAATGTTTCTCTTAAAAACATAGATTTTATACAATCCAGCCAAAGCATTTCGTTCCCATATAGGCAACTTCTTCAGGGCAAGAACACTAATATATCGGAATATACCAATCCCAGAGTAAATGTGCCAAACTTGTCTACAAAGCGATAGTCGGTCACAAAAGATGTAATGCTCCCAAATTATCCTGTTAAAGATAAAAAGGAAATTCCAATCCACAAATCAGAACTACAGATAGATCCAACTGTGATATGTTGGACTCATCAACTGCAATCAATGGTCTGGAAGTAGCTACGATGAGCACCCAGATCCCTCCAAGATATGGAAATCGCGATAGGTCAAGACAGGCGTAGGTGGAACTCTAGTATGCAATCAGACCAACTCTGTGGAACTGTACTTCAAATGTTGCACGAGAAACACCAAATTAACAAGAATGAAACAAAAAAGAGGTTATTCGCATAGGACGTACAAGGCAAAAATAATGAAATATTCCATAGTTACTCAAACCGATCACAGTAATTGTTAAGCATGGGTGGAAAATCCATTCCGCTCGCGGATTTTGCGGATTTTCGGTAAATTCCCAATCTGGGAGATTCGCGAATTTCCCGCAAAATCCGCGAGCGGAACGGATTGGGTCAAAAGTTCAAGCTGACTTTTGTAACTCTTTTAGAATGGCGCCGGCAAGCTGCCAGAGCCATTCTAAAATAGTTACAAAAGTCAGCTTTAACAGGAAGCTCTAATCAGACCCCCCAGGATATAGCGGCATGGATTGGCAAATTTAGCGGCACAAAAATGAAAATTTAGCGGCACAAAAATGGAAATTTAGCAGCATTTAGCGGCATTTTATTTTGGGTTTTTTGCAACACCAAACACAGATATCTTACTGTTTGAGTTATTTGACAACATGGAGCTATGTACATTTTGTTTATTTACAATTCATCCCATTTGTTTTAGGTAAAAGGCATGTTAATCTTGGCCATGTACGTTCAGTTCTTCAGAGCACTCCAAGTCTAGACCAGTATTGTGTTGCTGGTTATAATGTAAAAACAATAATGCCCGGATCGATTGTTCTGAAAGGGACCGTCGTCTGGAAGAGAGAATAATTTTGTATATGCTGTTGCTCCTTTCAGCATCTGCAGAGCTTGTTACACAGTCTTTGTACACAGCTGCAAGTTGGGAAAGAGCTGGAATGCGGTCAGCCAGCCCACGCCAAAAGAGGTCGGTGTCAAGAAGTCCAGAAACAGACGCCTGCACTGCTTCTGGCCCTACATTTTCAAAGTACAGGCGAAGCTCCTGATCGGGAACTTCGCTGAAACCAGGGATGGCTGAATAGGCAGTCTTGTCATTAGGCAGGATGCAGAGCCGAGCAGGGTTAAAAATGCACACTTGTTTTAAGAATTGTATGCCTGGCTGGGCCTCCCCCATGTATTTGGCCACCTTTTCTAATGAATGTTCAAAAGCTTCATTAAGCTGGGCTGTTATTTTTTTT
The DNA here is from genome assembly GCF_964263255.1 of Lissotriton vulgaris. NCBI lineage: Eukaryota > Metazoa > Chordata > Amphibia > Caudata > Salamandridae > Lissotriton > Lissotriton vulgaris. The sequence continues at coordinate 194,177,997 of NC_141693.1, read as the reverse complement.
TTCTGTGCCAGACTTAATTTTGCCCCTGCAGTGGTCCGTAGAAATGGCTCTAGTGACTCCACAGTGAGGACTGAATTGTTGGTTAGGTTCATGTGGAGGTCCTCTAAATAATCGTATACCTTCATGGTCACTGGTGTCTGGCTCTGGAATAACTCCATCAGGTTCAAAATGCTTTGGCATTTTTCTGCCACAATGTCCAATTGGACCTTTATGCACTCCCTTTGGTCGGTGTTAAAAATCTTCTGTAGGTTTTCAAGGGAGTCTGGGGGAGACTTGCTGAGTTGCATCTCTGACTCCACAAACCCAGCATAGGCCTCAAAGTGCTTGCAGTGGTACTGGACAGCGGCAAACCAGGAATTCCAGCGAATACTGCAAGGATCAGGTGCCACCCGTGCCTTCATCCCATGGTTCTCTGCAAGATGGTGCAAGTACCTTCTCTTTCTGCTGCCGGCCATGTAAAAGATGCGGGAGAAGTACAGCAGGAAAGCATTTAGCTCCACAAAAGGCTTCCTAAATGACTCTCCAACAAGATTCATTATGTGTGCCAAGCAGGTGATGTGGATGGAGTTTGGGTACAGATTCCTCAACACTGTGTTGAATGCCTTGAGCATGTATGCCGCGTTGTCAGTGTTGAAGGAAACAACGTTCTGAAAGTCTATGCTGTACTCTGTGAGCACCTTTACAACCGCTTGCGCTACAGTCCCATGGTTGCACTGGGATAGGAAGACTGTGTCCACCAGGTAGGTATGGATCTGACGAGCCCCCTGCGGAGAGACTGCTGCAACTAGCACATTCAAAACACACCGCCCTTCGACATCTGGTGTTTTGTCAAAGATAACGCTGATCTTCTGATCTTTCAAGAGCTCTTTCAGCTCGTTCTTGGCACTTGTATATCTCTCTGGGAGATACCGTTCTTGCAGCTGATGACTCCCAGGTATCGCTCCACCATTTCGTACTCGCTCGTGCAGGAACTTGCGCAACACAGGGTGGTCGGTTTTGCTGAGCGGAATGTTCAACGCGGTGCAGACGTTAACCCACTCAGTTATCATTTCGTGATTTGCGACACCGGCAGCTGTACTCTTGGTGAATAGCGAGTTCACTGTCATCTGCCGTGCACGCTTCGGCGAAGATTGAAGGTCAGGATCATCTGAACAGCGCTTCAAATGTTTTTGGGACCGCACATGCATATCCACAGTGTGTTTCCGGATGTGGTCCACCGCCACATTGCACACACTGCAAAACAGCACCCCACCATCAGCGTGCATCACATTGCTGTAGTCTCTGGCCCGGTCTGCTGCGGTTATCTGGGTGGGCAGATGTGATCTGTGCTTCACACCCTTTGCAAGCTGCACAAACTTATCCATTCTGCTTTTCTTGTGGTGGCTTGTGGCTCCCTTGTAAAACAGAAGATCTCCCGGTTGTGGCGCAGTCAGTTAAGTCACCTACAAAGATAGTTGGTATTACTAAAGGCACCTCAAAGGGGGGAAAGGCAATTGTTGAAAGGAAAGTTCAGAAAGCGCCGGTGCTCAACGATAAGAAATGCATGCAACCCTGGAGCACAAGTAAAGTGACAAACGTGATGGGCCATAACTGCAATGGTAACTGCCAGTCCCCGAACGGTGTTGAGCAAACAGACAGAGAAAACAGCAATTGCCCCAAACCAAAATAAACAAATAAGAAATTCTCCTGAGGTGCCCACAACCCCAAACTTACCAGTGCGCTGCGGCAGCTGACCCAATTCGGGCTCTTTCAACAGCAGATCCTTCCCAGTGATGCTCTGTAAAAGAAACCAAGTAAAGAGTTAGGAAACTCACCAGGTGCCCACAACCCCAAACTTACCAGTGCGCAGCGGCACCTGGCCCAATGGCAAGTAAAAATTAATGCCAAAGGGTCAAGATTCAGGACATAAATTCAGTACAGTGCAGAGAACACAACAATTCCCCAGAACCAAAACAAACAATTATGAAATTCCCCACAGGTGCCCTCAACCCCAAACTTATGGGCACCCCCAAACTTACCAGTGCGCTGCGGCAGCTGACCCAATTCGGGCTCTTTCAACAGCAGATCCTTCCCAGTGATGCTCTGTAAAAGAAACCAAGTAAAGAGTTAGGAAACTCACCAGGTGCCCACAACCCCAAACTTACCAGTGCACAGCGGCACCTGGCCCAATGGCAAGTAAAAATTAATGCCAAAGGGTCAAGATTCAGGACAAAACTTCAGTACAGTGGCAGTAAAAAAAAAAATCAGGCCAAAGGGTCAAGATTCAGGACAAAACTTCAGTACAGTGGCAGTAAAAAAAAAATCAGGCCAAAGGGTCAAGATTCAGGACATAAATTCAGTACAGTGCAGAGAACACAACAATTCCCCAGAACCAAAACAAACAATTATAAAATTCCCCACAGGTGCCCTCAACCCCAAACTTATGGGCACCCCCAAACTTACCAGTGCGCTGCGGCAGCTGACCCAATTCGGGCTCTTTCAACAGCAGATCCTTCCCAGTGATGCTCTGTAAAAGAAACCAAGTAAAGAGTTAGGAAACTCACCAGGTGCCCACAACCCCAAACTTACCAGTGCACAGCGGCACCTGGCCCAATGGCAAGTAAAAATTAATGCCAAAGGGTCAAGATTCAGGACAAAACTTCAGTACAGTGGCAGTAAAAAAAAAATCAGGCCAAAGGGTCAAGATTCAGGACATAAATTCAGTACAGTGCAGAGAACACAACAATTCCCCAGAACCAAAACAAACAATTATGAAATTCCCCACAGGTGCCCTCAACCCCAAACTTATAGGCACCCCCAAACTTACCAGTGCGCTGCGGCAGCTGACCCAATTCGGGCTCTTTCAACAGCAGATCCTTCCCAGTGATGCTCTGTAAAAGAAACCAAGTAAAGAGTTAGGAAACTCACCAGGTGCCCACAACCCCAAACTTACCAGTGCGCAGCGGCACCTGGCCCAATTGCAAGTAAAAATTAATGCCAAAGGGTGAAGATTCAGGACAAAACTAGTACAGTGACAGTAAAAAAAAATCAGGCCAAAGGGTCAAGATTCAGGACATAAATTCAGTACAGAGAACACAACAATTCCCCAGAACCAAAACAAACAATTATGAACTTCCCCACAGATGCCCAGCCCAAAATTTAGCCCGGCCGGGGGCCCGCCGCGTGCCCCTTGTGCGGCGGGCCCCCACAACAGATCAAGTAAATATTTTAGCCCGCCCGGGGGCCCGCCGCGTGCCCCATGTGCGGAGGGCCCCCACAACAAGGCCAAGAAAAGAATTATGGCCCCCGGGGGCCCGCCGCGTGCCCCTTGTGTGGCGGGCCCCCACAACAGATACAGTAAATACATTTGGCCCGCCCGGGGGCCCGCCGCGTGCCCCATGTGCGGCGGGCCCCCACAACAAGGCCAAGAAAAGAATTATGGCCCCCGGGGGCCCGCCGCGTGCCCCTTGTGCGGCGGGCCCCCACAACAGATACAGTAAATACATTTGGCCCGCCCGGGGGCCCGCCGCGTGCCCCATGTGCGGCGGGCCCCCACAACAAGGCCAAGAAAAGAATTATGGCCCCCGGGGGCCCGCCGTGCCTCTTGTGCGGGGGGCCCCAACAACAGATACAATAAATACATTTGGCCCGCCCGGGGGCCCGCCGCGTGCCCCATGTGCGGCGGGCCCCCACAACGAGGCCAAGAAAAGAATTATGGCCCCCGGGGGCCCGCCGCGTGCCCCTTGTGCGGCGGGCCCCCACAACAGATACAATAAATACATTTGGCCCGCCCGGGGGCCCGCCGCGTGCCCCATGTGCGGCGGGCCCCCACAACAAGGCCAAGAAAAGAATTATGGCCCCCGGGGGCCCTCCGCGTGCCCCTTGTGCGGCGGGCCCCCACAACAGATAGAGTAAATACATTTGGCCCGCCCGGGGGCCCGCCGCGTGCCCCATGTGCGGCGGGCCCCCACAACAAGGCCAAGAAAAGAATTATGGCCCCCGGGGGCCCGCCGCGTGCCCCTTGTGCGGCGGGCCCCCACAACAGATACAGTAAATACATTTGGCCCGCCCGGGGGCCCGCCGCATGCCCCATGTGCGGCGGGCCCCCACAACAAGGCCAAGAAAAGAATTATGGCCCCCGGGGGCCCGCCGCGTGCCCCTTGTGCGGCGGGCCCCCACAACAGATACAATAAATACATTTGGCCCGCCCGGGGGCCCGCCGCGTGCCCCATGTGCGGCGGGCCCCCACAACAAGGCCAAGAAAAGAATTATGGCCCCCGGGGGCCCGCCGCGTGCCCCTTGTGCGGCGGGCCCCCACAACAGATACAGTAAATACATTTGGCCCGCCCGGGGGCCCGCCGCGTGCCCCATGTGCGGCGGGCCCCCACAACAAGGCCAAGAAAAGAATTATGGCCCCCGGGGGCCCGCCGCGTGCCCCATGTGCGGCGGGCCCCCACAACAAGGCCAAGAAAAGAATTATGGCCCCCGGGGGCCCGCCGCGTGCCCCTTGTGCGGCGGGCCCCCACAACAGATACAGTAAATACATTTGGCCCGCCCGGGGGCCCGCCGCGTGCCCCATGTGCGGCGGGCCCCCACAACAAGGCCAAGAAAAGAATTATGGCCCCCGGGGGCCCGCCGCGTGCCCCTTGTGCGGCGGGCCCCCACAACAGATCCGAAGGTCCGAAGGTACCTAGCCTAGCGCTTACCTGACTCCTGGCTCTGCTGCTGGCTTGGGTCTCCCGCTCTCCTGGCTCTGCTGCTGGCTTGGGTCTCCCGTCGTCGTCCGTGGTCGTCTCGTCCGTGGCGTGGTCCGTCGTCGTGGTGGTGTCTCTCGTCTCTTCTCGTCTCTCCTCTCTCCCTCGGGCGCGAAATCCTGGATCCTGGCTGGATAATCCTGGGCAGGGGCAGGCTGGAAGCACCTGGGAACCTGGGAAGGGGTGGAAGAATGGAAGAGCAGAGCAGAGCGCAGGCGGCAATACCAAGAAACACAAGATTGGGATTGGCTCCTGTGGGCGTCCAATGGAAACGGCGGATTTCGCGGCCGGTTTGCCAAAAATCGCGGCATTTGCACAAAGATGCAAATTTCGCGATTTTTTTGCAAATCGCGAAATCGCGATAAGCTGGAGGGTCTGTCTAATAGATAAAGTAAAGCAGGTGCTGCACAAATTCAGTTACACAATCATTAATCACCCCAAACTTGGGGTGATTAATGATTGTGTAACTTAATTTGACCTTCAACTCGAGCACCTGCTTTACTTTATCTATTAGTGCTTCCTGTTGAAGCTATTTGTAGCTATTTTAGAATGGCACTGGCAGCTTGCCGGCGCCATTCTAAGTGGGGCTGAGGGCAGAAGGGCACAAAAGTGGGACAGAGGGCAGAAGGGGACAAAAAATGAGTGGGGCAGAGGGCAGAAGGGCACAGAAACGAGTGGTACAGAAGGCAGATGGGCATAAAAAATGAGAGGGTGGCAGTGATTAGCCATGCAAAAAAAAACCTGTGAACACGCAAAGCGCCCCGCGAACACCCGCGAGCACGCAAAGCGCCCGCGAACATGCAAAAATAAAAAAATCCGCAAATTCACACGAATTCGCGAATTTTGCAGATTGCGAATTCGCAAATCCGCAAATTCGCGGATTGCGAATTCGCAAAATTCGCCCATGCTTAGTAATTGTGGATGGGCAAAAAGAGATGCATTTGGACAGAGAATATATAAATAGGATGTATCTATATATAGGTGTCTCACATATTTGATAGTGTGAGGAGGATGGCTGAAGGGGGCTCACAGAGGTATTAATGGGTTTATGGTCAGTTGTCACCGCAAGATGTGACAAGAGTGTCTAACTGCAGAGAAAGGCCCAGGACGAGGACATAAGGCAGAACACCAGCAGGTTATGGTGTTGTTCCACTCATCTAAAGTGTTTTGGCCTTGTTCTCCACTATGGCAGTAGGATATCCACCTGCATTTGCACCTGTTCAGTAGCTGTTGTAGGTTACCACCCCTTGTGGTATGGTGGGTTTGTCTATGACTTGCCAGGTGAAGTCCATTTCCTTGTGATTCTGTTCTTGGAAGTGGTGTACCAGAGGGGCATTCAGTGATCCGCACCTGATACGGCTTCTGTGTTGAGTTATTCTGCTTTTAATCATCTGGGTGGTTTGCCCGATGTAGAAGAGGTTACAGGGGCATCGAGTGGCGTATATTACGTTGCTGGATCTGCAGTATGTGAAGTGCCTTAGTGGCTACGTAGGATCATTGAATTTGAATTCCTTGATGTTAAGTGTTGTGGAACAGGCAACACATCCCTAACATTTGTAGTAGCCTTTGATGGGGTGAGGCCTCAAGCAGAAGCAATTGAGGAATCACAGTCAAGTTATGGCATGGACAAGGTGGTCTGCCAGGTTACGACCCATGCAATAGGAAAATAGTGGAGGAACCTGGAATATTTCAAGAGTCCTCAGGATATCCCAGTTCCTTCTGATGATTTTGCAGACCTTATTGCTGGATGAGGAAAAATTCTAAACAAATGGTATACGTGTATTCCTGCGTTTTTCTTTTGTTGTGAGTAGGGTTTCCCTATAGTTATACCAGGCGTGTTTGCGTGCTCTGTTAACCAGTTTCTTAGGGTAACCATGGTGGCTTTGCAGTAGTAGTCTTTACACCACTTGCAGTGAATGCGAAGGAATTGCCCGAAAGGCAGGCCATCTCGTATACCACGTGGTTGAAAACTTGTGTGACGAGAGTTAAGTTCCATGCGTTTCCTGAAGAGACTGGTTCCTATTTTTTCATCTTCGACCTGAAGGGTGAGATCCAGGAAGGGGAGGTTATTCTCCTTAGGATCTGCTGTAAATTTGAGATGGGGTTGGCAGGAGTGAAGCCAATCAAGAAAGTGTTGGAGAATTTCATTGCTCCCTTTCCAAATTAGCAAAATGTCTTCAATATAGCAACACCAGAATGAGATGTGTTTGTGAAAAGGGTTGCAGGGTGTAAGAATCCTGTTTTTTTCAAGGTTGTGTACTTAGAGTATCGGCAAGTTTTGGGCAAAGCATGCACCCATGGTGACTCCCTTGATTTGTTGATAAAAATGTGTCCATGTAGAGAAAGTAGTTGCTGCTTAGTTCAATTTCCAGAAGGTCCATGACAAAATTTGTCGGGATACGCACAGGGTTTGGTCTGGAGTCAAACAGGTCCCTTATAACAGACAATCCCTCATGGTGTGGGATATTGGAGTAAAGTGACTCACTATCTAGGTCAACCAGGAGGTCCGTACCAGTGGTGAATGTAGTGTCTTCTATGAGGTTGATTAGATCCATACTGTCTCTGCCGTAAGTTTTGGTAAGAGGGACAAATTCCTTGATTATGGCGTCAATGTATTTTCCGATAGTTTCGAGATTCAATCCGCAGCCTGAGACAATCAGACGGCCGGGAGGGTTAATTACATTTTTTTGTATCTTAGGTAAAACATAGATCACAGGTGTACTTGGATAGAGATTGTTAAGGAAAATGAATTCTTTATCTGTGATGATGTCAAGTACTCTTACGTGGTTGGTGACTTGTTGGATCTTGGTTCTTATATCAGGAAGTGGGTCAGTGGGTAGAGCACGATACTGAGTGGCATTCTGTAGTTGCCGCATTATCTCAGAATCATAAGAATCCCAATCCATGATGACTATGCCACCGCCTTTCCCCATAGGATCCTGTGTTGTCGGGCGGAACACGGGCTCGCCTAGGGAACAATGGAACTCTGACCGAACAGTGTTCGGTCGCATTGTAATCGGTCGGAACCGCCGACCGCGAGTTGGACGGGTTCTGAATCAGATACAGCGTCGGGCAGAAAGTTTCCGCCCGACTTTGTAATGAGGCCCAAAGTGTTTGTTGGTTGTCGAAAAACAATTGATGCCCAGAGCCATATATGAGTTGCAAATTATAATCATTTTTCATTAAATGCTGACCATCCGGCAATTCATAAGGTAAAATGCAATGATTGAAAAATATAGTATGAAGGAAAGCTATGTAGTTCTAAAATGTGCTGAAGAATCTGAATAGCAGTTATTCATACAACTTAGAATTTGTGATCACCCATGATATCAAGTGATTCGCAGGGCATTTTGCAAAATGTGCTCTTTCTCACATTCACATAACATTTGGTAGCCAAAAATGGAGACAAATCCAATAGATAATAACACCTGATTTCTTATTGTGTGTTTCAACACTTCTCCTTGTAAAAGAGGTAGGTGTAGTATATGTAAGTTCCCCTTTAACATGGAATCTCAGCCAGGGTAGTCTTTATACTCAAGCCTGAGATTCCATGTTATATATGATGTAAAAGAACCTTGTAGGACAGTAGGGAAGGATCGTTACCGGAGCAGGTATAAGAATTAACCCTGGGCGTAGTTTGCGTAGTTGCGCTACGCGTAGCTATACGAAGTGCACTTCGCACTACGCGAGATACGCGTAGCTCTTCGCGAACTGAGTAGTGCACTGTTCGCGATGATTGCACAGTGCTGGATGCTTGTCCTCACTGTGCAATCATTGAAAACGGCATCTCGCACAGTGCGAGCTGTCGTTTTCTGCCGCTCAAGTAGATTTTCACTCGAGCTGCAGCTTACTCAATGCGGACTGGTAGTTTCTCATCGCGAGCGGTCGCGAGCATATGCGACCACTCGCAATGATAAACCAGACCTCCCCGCATTAAGAATCTCGCCGGGAGGTTTATTTTCCTCGTTCGCGGTCGCCAACTTAATGTTGCTGATTGCGAACGATGAAAAAGTCTCGCCTGGATGTCATTTTGCTCGCTCGCAGTCGCCAACTTGACGTTGAGGACCGCGAGCGAGCAAAAAATATCAACTACACTACGTTACGCGATTCTGCACTGTGCTACGTGCAAATCGCATAGCGCAAAGTAGCACAAACTACGCAAACTTCGCGAGCGTAACGTAGTTGGTCTCCCAGGGTTAATATGAATCCTTGTACTCTGCAACCAATAAACGATTTCCCACTAAACCCTTCTTATGTGTGGTAGTCACTACATAATTTTAGCAACGACTGGGAGCTTGGAAGTAATAATCAACAGCTATACGTCAGATGACCCAACTACAGTGCTTCTACGCCCTCGGCAAAAGAAAGAAGAAAGGAAGAACAGCAATTACAATTATCTTAAACATAAGTCCTGTTGTGGGAAAGTCGGCTTGGGTGGTCCATTTTGGGATGTTAAGGTGTGCGTTGAGCCTCAAAGAAAAGAGTAGGCACTCACCGTAATGGCTCACCATAACGGCTGACATTCAAGTGTCGCACTTCTAGATGCACTGCCTTGCGCACTCTGTCTTCTTCAGGAAACTCTGCGCATCATGATTCAACAGTGTCTGGCCGACATTTAAGAGTCACAGTGCCATGCTCAGTGCCTTGTACATTTCGTCTTGTTCAAATAACTCAATCCATCACAAAGTAAAAAAGCGTCAGTGTGCACAACCTCAGCTTGACCTCCAGGATGTCGGCGGGCACGTTACGTGTGGCCATCTTAAGGAGAAACAGGAATATAATAATACATTACACAGGGAAAGCATGGTAGTCTCCTGATTATTGGCAGTCAAATAAAAAAACAGAGGAAGAAAGAATAGAAACAGGTACTTTTTTTCAATTTTCACAAGGATGCATACAGCCTGATATAATGTATTTTTTTAAAGGTACATTTTGCAGAGTAGTGCTTGTTTGTTGTGTTCTGTTGGTACCTTAAATAGATATGTCTTCCAGTGAAGCAAAAAGAAGTGTTCCTCAGGGCACCGCTCAGCCCTTACATTTGCCATCTCCCAAGGAATTTCTAGCTTCACCTGGTGAATGGGCAGTCCATTGGAACGAATGGAAGGACCACTTATTGAATTACATTGCTAATTTGAAGGACATCAGTGATGTATTTTCTTTTGGGTCATTGCGCCAAGGCTACACTGTACCAGGAAAAAAGTGTACCTAAGTGGTAGGGAAGATATCATATAAGAAGTATAGGAATATATCAAATAGATTGAACAGTGACATGCACATAGACCAGAAGAAGGAAAAGAAACAAGCATTTGCAATGCAATAGGTCTCGCATTTGCGAGAGTTTAAGCTATTGGCATTGTAAATGACAATGCCTTTCATTTATGTTTTAAAAACCAACACGTAAATAAAAGGCATTGCCATTTACAATGCCAATAGCTCAAACTCTCACAACTGCGAGACCTATTGCATTGCAAATGCTTGTTTTGTAAGCCGGCCAATTACATCATCAACATGCAATGTTTTGTAAGTTTGGTGCAGTGCAGTTATTTCGAATTTGCACAACAAAGTGCTGGAGACTTTTATGGTTCTCTGTCCTCAAGGACTTTTTAGTAAATCTCGGTCAAAGGGTCCACCCAGAAACAACAGTGTGATAGCCCCCAGCACAGACGGCTTACAGGCAGCCAGTGTGAATGTCCTTTAATGGGATCATTCCAGGATGGGTGGGGGAAGGATAAAGGCCAGCATCCTAATAGATCATAGAGTCCTATTGATGAGTGAGAAACTGAACTACAGTCATACAGGGGAGGACTTCAACCATAGTGAATCTCCTCTTTCGAGGTCTAACCAAGAAAGATAGAAGAGTAATCTGCAGGCATGCGCGTGTTACCGACAGCCAGCAATGCTGAATTAAACCCTGTGGAGGACCCTAGTAGGCAGTTGTTTTTTCGCCAAACACCCGTCCCATCCTGAAAATTATCTCCTAATAACCAATGCACCTGATTTTTTTTTTTTTACAAACTGAAAGCTGCCAGAAGATGAGCTTTGAAGTGACAAACTGTTCTGTGGAGCTGATCTGATGTATTTGGTTTATGTACTTTCAGTTATACTTTGATCCGTTGTCACGGGCCCCTAAAAGGAGTGGGGCCCTAAGGCCGAGGCCTACTTTGCCTATTAAGAAATCCGGAACTAGCAGCCAGGCAGCGACCCAAGGTTACAACCAGAGGTGGAGGTGCACAAAGAATCCAGGCAAAAAAGTGACAGACAAATGTGGCAAGTAAAAGAATGAGAAGCTTATGGCCTAATGCCCAGTTTACACAAATAACAGTCATTGCTAACTAGAACTTGAAATGGTTAAACGTGGGCCAAAATGTATCTTGTACACTCAAGATTCCCTCCTGGTGGGACTGTGAGGGACACAATGGGAATACCCTCGCTGCTGATGTGAGGCCATTTGGTAGACAGACAGGATGCACGAGGAGGGGAGCACATGACCTTTCTGACAGCGTACTCCTGTTTGTGCCATAGTGGTAAGAGATGGGCTTAGATGGAAGGGAGCAGAGGCCTGGGAACATCTTGGCCATGGTCTGACAAGAACTTCCGGTGTGTGATTATTTATAACTGTGAAGGGGCGGTTGTCGCAGGCTGAAATAGCAGGCAAGGAGGCCGTATATAGTGGGCTATGGTGGTTTATTAAAGTATACAAGTAAGTCCCAGAACAACAGGTGGTGTATCTCCCGGGACGTCGGGTCTTGTAGTTCCGCGAGGAGGGTCTTTGTCCGGTCCTTCTTTCCTTGTCCCGGATCCCGTCTTGTTGGCCTTCGCGTTGGATCAGATGTCGGGGAGGTACCTCGGAGGGCAATAAGAGAAAGAAGGGACCGTTAGACCAGTACTGTGGAACAGCAGTCGTTCCGACACCACCACCGGATACGTGTGGGACCAAGAAACGAAGATAAGTGCGGAAAAGGGGGGGAAGGAGGGAGAAGGAGGAGGAAGGGAATAGAGAGGGTGTCCAAGGGTGAGTGAGGGGAGCGGGCAATGCAGTGAACGTGCTTTACAAAAATATACAGTGAGAGTATCTCTAGCGTGCTCCGTGTCTAAATATGAGAGACTTTACACTATATACACTGAGCACCTAGGGTGTTCAGAAAGGGGTACTAGGTACTCACGCGGTCCGCCGTAGCCCTCCGATGGACTACGGCCGCTCTTCAGCCACCTCCTCAAGGACTCCACCAATCTTCTGACCATACGTCTTCTTCCGCTCTCTCTGCTCCGTCGTCCTCTCCGTCTGCCTGAGAATCCTGCCACGATACTCCGACCGGGTCCTGGGCGCTGGGGTTGCTTTTCACTGTTGTAGGGGCGGGACTTCCGGGGTTGCATTCAATTGCTTCCTGTTGGCGGCGTCCGGGGATTGGTTCCTGCATGGAAGAGAGGGGCGGGATACTTCGAGTCACTGTTGCCGCCCCGTCATGGTGGTGTGTTACGGGCTTTCGGTAGCGGGGATTGTTGTGGGAGCCCCTGGATACCGGTGAGTCGGGAGGGGTGTGTAGTCCCGGCGGGGTTGGACGCGGGACAGGATCACATACCCTTCCCCTAGCTGTCCTACTAGTACGGGTCGGAGAGGAAGGGTAGCGGGATAGAAAGTCAGCGTTGCCTTGCTCTGTGCCTTTCCGGTGGCGAGTGTTGAAGTGGTAGGGTTGGAGGGACAGGAACCAGCGGAGGACTCTGTCATTATGCCCTTTGTTCCGAGCCATCCACTCCAGGGGGGCGTGATCGGTGTATATTGTGAATTCCCGTCCCTCCAGGTAGTACCTAAGGCTTTCGATGGCCCATTTGATCGCTAATGCCTCTTTCTCAACGACGGCATAATTCTTTTCCCTGGGGAATAGTTTGCGGCTGAGAAAGAGGATGGGCCTTTCGTTCCCTGTTTCGTCTTCTTGGGAGAGGACAGCGCCTAATCCTTGTTCAGATGCATCAGTCTGTAATATAAATGGCAAGGTATAGTCAGGGCTAACCAGGACCGGGCTGGAGGTTAGTGCTCTCTTCAAGTCAGTGAATGCCTGCCATAACTCAGGAGTGGGTTCCTTAAGGGCGAGGTCTGTGTGCGTGGTTTTCTTCAGGAGATCAGTGAGGGGGGCCGCCCTCTGGGAAAAATTAGGAACAAACCTCCGGTAATACCCCAGGAGACCTAGGAACGCCCGTAGGTCTTTCTTTGTTCGTGGGAAAGGCAGGGTCTGGATCGCCTCGGTTTTGGCCTTCTGGGGTCTGATAAGCCCCTCGCCGAGAAGGAAACCGAGGTATTGGACGGTTTGGGCGGCCAGGGTGGTTTTTGCGGGGTTAATGGCGAACCCAAAGGAACCCAGGGAGGACACCACCTCAAAAACGTGTCTTAGATGCTGCTCCCAGCTGTTACTGTAAATGACGATATCGTCCAAATAGGCTCCTGCGTATTGGGAATGCGGGCGCAGGACCTGGTTCATGGCTCGCTGGAAGGTGGCAGGGGCCCCGTGAAGCCCAAAAGGCATAACAAGAAACTGGAACAGCCCCTCAGGTGTAGAGAAGGCGGTTTTCTTTTTGTCCTGGTCTCTGAGGGGTATCTGCCAGTACCCCTTGCAGAGATCGAGGGTGGAAATATATTTGGCCTTCCCTATTTTTTCCACCATTTCATCGACTCTCGGCAGGGGATAGGTGTCAAAGGTAGACACCTTGTTGACCTCCCGAAAGTCGATACAAAACCTGACCGACCCGTCGGGTTTGGGAACAAGGACGATCGGGGAGTTCCAGTCGCTGACCGATGGTTCGATGATCCCCATCGTGAGCATGTCCTCGATCTCCTTTCGGATAACTGCTCTGCGGGACTCTGGGACTCGATAGGGTCTCAATCGTACCACTTTTCCGGGTTCTGTCTCAATGCAATGAGCGGTGACCGAGGTCCTTCCTGGACAGGAAGAGAAGACCTTGCTGACGGGTGCCAGAGCGACACGGAGGGCCCTTGTCTGTTCAGGGGATAGGGAGGGATCTAGGCAGGAATCAAAGGGACAAACAGAGGGAAGGCCTGACCCGGTAAGGACAGGACGGGGTCCTTCCCATTTTTTTAGAAGGTTGACGTGGTATATTTGGGTTGTGCCCCTTGTAGGATCCAGCTCCACCTCATACGTGACAGGGGTCACCTGACGCCGAACGACGTAGGGACCCTGCCATTGTCCTAGGAGCTTCTGGTCTGAGGAGGGCATCATTAGAAGGACCAAATCGCCTATGGCGAATACACGGGTTCGGCTTCCTTTATCGTATTGTCTTTTTTGTGCATCTTGTGCTTTCTCCAGGTTCTGTTGGACTATTTCGCGTATCTCGGCCAAATGAGTTTTTAGGTTCTCTACATACTCGGGCAAGGGTCGAGTGCGGTCGGGCTCTGCCTCCCAGGCTTCTTGTGCCATGTCCAGGAGAGTGCGAGGAGGCCGACCATATAACAGTTCATAGGGCGAGTACCCCGTACTACTTTGTGTTTTGCAGCGTATCGCAAAAAGGGCGAGTGGCAACATCTCTTCCCAGCGTCGGGCTTCCAACCCTATCAGTTTTTTTAACGTCTGCTTCAAGGTAGCGTTGTAACGCTCCACCAGACCGTCAGTTTGCGGGTGGTATGCTGACGTCCTGATCTGTTTGATGCCCAGTTGCGCACAGACCTGTCTAAGAAGAGAGGACACAAAAGGTGTGCCCTGATCAGTTAAAATCTCCCGGGGAAACCCCACCCGGGTAAACATCGTGATCAGGGCTTTGGCTATATGTTGTGCTGTGGGTTGCCGTAACGGGAAAGCCTCAGGGAAACGGGTGGCATAGTCCACTATGACCAGTGCATAGCGACATCCACTGCGGGAGGGAAGGAGGGGTCCTATTATGTCCATCGCTATCCTGCTGAATGGGACGTCAATGAGTGGGAGTGGCCTGAGAGGAACCCTGGGTGGTCGATATCGACTGGTTTTCTGACATATGGCGCATTCGCGGCAATAGGTTTTTACCCGCTGATGTACCCCAGGCCAATAGAATTTGTCCAGTATCGCTTGACTAGTCTTTTCATCCCCGAAGTGCCCTCCCAACAGGTGGCTATGTGCTAGGAAAAGGACCTTGTCCTGGAAGGGGCCCGGGATCAATAACTGTGGCTTCAGAAGAGGCCCTCCCTTCCGATATAACAACCCCTTTTGCTTGAAGAAGTAGGGACCTACTTGTGTCGGGTCTTCTTGGTCGAGGGCCCTTCCCCACGCCTCTTGAAGAAGGGGGTCCTCCTGTTGGGCCGCCCTGAACTCTTGGTCGGTTTGCCATGGGTGTTCTGCGACGGTCACAGGGTAGGCATAGGCTGGGTTGTTCTTCTCCTTCCTTTTCTGGGTCTTTGTTTTCCGTGGTTTGATCTCCTTAAGGATCGTAGGCAAACCTTGGGAATATGGTGCCTCTTTCCACCACTGGACAAGGGAGTCGGTGGTATCCTGAAGGAGCTGGGGTAGGCCAGGATAATCGCTTCCCAGGATGGCTTGTTCGGGCAAGGCCGGCACAAGACCGACTGTGAGGTCAGTACCAGGGTCTCCGGGGTGCTGCACCCGTACCTGAGCGGTGGGGTACTGTTTTGTGTCCCCGTGGACGCACTGTATAGCCACCATTCCGGTAGGTTTCCCAAGGGATAGAGTCAGGTCTTGAGGGCGGAGGACACTCTGACGGCAGCCAGTGTCGGCAAGGGCGAGGACCTCCTGGCCTTCAATAGACACGGGGCAATGGAAGGAAGGGGGTGTGTCCCCTGGTACATGACATACGTAGTTCCTAGCAAAGCCTATCTCCATCGGTACCTCCTTCTGGGGGCACACCCGTGCAATGTGTCCAAAGTTGCCGCAGTTGTAGCACTGAGGGCCTGGATTGGGAGGCCTGTACGGGATCGGAGAGGGCATTAGAGGTGTTGGTTCTTGTCTTCGGGGTAACAGGGGACGGGGAGGACGGATGGATTGCAGGGGATGTGGTCGGTGGACGGGCTCTTCCTTGTGACGCTGCATGTCTTGGGCCCGTCCATATGCACAGGCTATTTCAACCGCCGTCTCGAGGTTGAGCCTGGTGTGTTGGCGCACCCACCTCTGGGTTGGTGGGTGTAGGGAGTTCAAGAACTGTTCTAAGTAGATTTTTTCTAGGATGTCTTCTTTGGTGGAGGTCTCTGGTCTCAGCCACCGGTTAGTGAGGTCCTTAATCCGGAAGGACAGAGCCCGGGGATTTTCTTGGGGTCCTTCTTTGGCCTGTCGTAACCTTATCCTGTACGTGTCGTCATCAACACCAAGACGTTCCAGGATACAGCGTTTAATGTCAGCGTAGGGATTGTTGCCCTGGATATTGGCCTGCTGGTAGGCGGCCTGTAAATCCCCCGTCAAAAGGGGTCCGAGGTATTGGCCCCATCGATCTGCGGGCCAGTTTGCTGCCTGCGCGAGTCTCTCAAAGTTCGTAAAGAAGTAGTCCGGGTCTTCCCCCGGGACGTACTTCTGTAGCACTACGGAAGGCAGGGAGGCTGTTGGTCTTGGTTGTCCGATAGCGTCGGCTAGTTTGCCCAGGGCCTGTTCCTGTACAGTTCCTTGACCCTTGAGCACGTCATGGAGCTGGCCCCGGTCGTCCTCTGCGGTCTTTAGGAATTGTTCCATTAGCTTCCCGAGTTGTTCCTGGGAGTCGGCCATGCGTTTCATGACGGCCTCCATGCTTTCAGCGTATCCCACTTCTGACACCAACTGTGAAGGGGCGGTTGTCGCAGGCTGAAATAGCAGGCAAGGAGGCCGTATATAGTGGGCTATGGTGGTTTATTAAAGTATACAAGTAAGTCCCAGAACAACAGGTGGTGTATCTCCCGGGACGTCGGGTCTTGTAGTTCCGCGAGGAGGGTCTTTGTCCGGTCCTTCTTTCCTTGTCCCGGATCCCGTCTTGTTGGCCTTCGCGTTGGATCAGATGTCGGGGAGGTACCTCGGAGGGCAATAAGAGAAAGAAGGGACCGTTAGACCAGTACTGTGGAACAGCAGTCGTTCCGACACCACCACCGGATACGTGTGGGACCAAGAAACGAAGATAAGTGCGGAAAAGGGGGGGAAGGAGGGAGAAGGAGGAGGAAGGGAATAGAGAGGGTGTCCGAAGGGTGAGTGAGGGGAGCGGGCAATGCAGTGAACGTGCTTTACAAAAATATACAGTGAGAGTATCTCTAGCGTGCTCCGTGTCTAAATATGAGAGACTTTACACTATATACACTGAGCACCTAGGGTGTTCAGAAAGGGGTACTAGGTACTCACGCGGTCCGCCGTAGCCCTCCGATGGACTACGGCCGCTCTTCAGCCACCTCCTCAAGGACTCCACCAATCTTCTGACCATACGTCTTCTTCCGCTCTCTCTGCTCCGTCGTCCTCTCCGTCTGCCTGAGAATCCTGCCACGATACTCCGACCGGGTCCTGGGCGCTGGGGTTGCTTTTCACTGTTGTAGGGGCGGGACTTCCGGGGTTGCATTCAATTGCTTCCTGTTGGCGGCGTCCGGGGATTGGTTCCTGCATGGAAGAGAGGGGCGGGATACTTCGAGTCACTGTTGCCGCCCCGTCATGGTGGTGTGTTACGGGCTTTCGGTAGCGGGGATTGTTGTGGGAGCCCCTGGATACCGGTGAGTCGGGAGGGGTGTGTAGTCCCGGCGGGGTTGGACGCGGGACAGGATCACAATAACCATCGCAAACTACCACACATTTAGGGAAAGGTTCAGAAATGCCAATAACTGCTCCCAGTCGTTCTCTGAGGTCATGTAAACTATTAGCCTTGTGTGAATGCAGGTATTGACCTGTCTCGGAGCACTGCAGTACTGCAGCAGAAGTGCTCCAGAGGCCAGTGGTGCATTAGGACTTTCTGGTGTCATTGCATAAGCAGAGGTGGACATGTGGTCACTTTGTTGTGCACCTATACACCGCTGACAACATACGCATATATCAAGCCTTGTTTCTGAGACCCTTCAGGACCCCTGTTTTTCAGAGGTACCGCTAAAATTAACCTGCAAAGTTCAGTTTGAAAATCAGAAATTCATTCACAGATGGGCAAATTCTTTAAAGTACGCGATTTATTTGCTTTTGGGAGATTTTCACAAACATTTCCTCGGTGTGTGGCATATCTTTGTGTGGTGTCTTTTCGTGGAACTCACCGACCAATCACTGGGCACGCTATTTTTCTGCTGCATACCTTATCAGTAATAAATTATCACATCGTGACTTTTCGTGATAACCTGAGTCTTCCTAACCACATCTGCCTGCGGATATTTTTAATGACACACAATTAGAGGGCGGTTGTGCGGTCGCATCTCGTGCCACCCGGATGTGAATATGCAGCGGCTGCGCCTCCACCCCAGAACTGCCTACGACGCGCAGCACCTTCTGGTTTCGGAGAGGGGGCGGGGAGCAAGTGCAGGCGAAGCAACAGCTTCAAGGCCGAGCGCACAGCAGCTACTTACATTCATCAGCGGTGCTGGCTGCACTAATGACAGCCCGGGCGCTCGTGCGGCCGCTTTCATTTTACGCTTCACACCCCACGAGCGGCCCGTGCCCCAGCTCTGCCGTGCTCCCAGGATCAGACTTACTGTAAAACGAACGTCATTATGTTTTCATTACTCGGATGGGTGTGTGACACCTCTTAAATATCGCGCACGTTTACAGAAAATGCCAAAGAAAAACTTCTTGTCCGATGGCTCTGCGCCTTCATTTTCTCCTTCAGTGTTGGTTGTTTTAGGTTGGACTTCAGAAGTTAATGTGAACGTCTTTATATATTCATTATTTAACTGTATGTTTTGGAGTTTGCCCATCAATGTTATGCAGCTATGAAGGTCCAATGTGATTAGAAGAACATAAGAATTGCCCCACGCGGTCCAGGACAGCCCTCCTTCTCAGAGTAAGGTATGCCCGTGAGGCCCTCATGGATATCGGATTCAAGCGGGACATTGTTTTGCGCTGGGAAAATCCTAACACCAGTATACGGAATGTAAATATTAAATGCGCCATTATTTCTGTAGGCAGCTGAGCTCCGTGCATACATTTGGTAGCAGGTGCATGACTAACGTGCGCTTAATAACACCTACTACTCTGAGGGGCACCGTAGTAACTGTGAGGTGTCTCCGGGGTCGAGATACTACTCGTCTCGTGCCCCGTTTAATTAATATGTAAGTTATATATCTGGCTTCTCCAATCTCCATGCATTAAGGGGCTCTCTCTGAACAGCATCTCCCTGTCTGCGCTGCTGACAGTCTCTCTCCATCACGAGCCCCCGATGCAGCGGACCAACTGCGGGGTCACCCGTGCTTAAAGTCCAGCCAAGACGCTCCATTTCGCAGTTCTCAAGGTTAATTGCAGCCCATAAGAGAGTCGCGGAGCGCACAATCACAACGCCGTCCATCTTTCCCTTTTGCGCTCTGGTGACAGGATGTAAACATTTAAGAACAAGCCAGCAACAAAACAAAAAAAATGCGTGGTGAAAACCAGGCCTGACAGGCAAATAGGATTTCCTGCCGGGAGAAAGGAGAGGCGTGACACGCACCTGAAGGGGCGGAGAAACAACGGAGCGGGCTGCGGAGTCTGGACACGGAGGGACAGGACAAGAGTTTGCCTGTATGTGTGTGTCTGTGTGCCTGCGTGTGTGTGTGTGTGTGTGTGTGTGTGTGCCTGCCTGCCTGCGCGCGTGTGTGAGTGTGTGTGCCTGTGCCTGCGTGCATTCACCAACGCGAAAGCGTGCGCGTTCACGAGGTCAAGTCTCCGGCAGGAGAAGCTCGTGACAGTCTGCTGTCCACATTCCCCCAAAAGTGATCACATAAGTTGTCGAGACCTAGACAGCAAGGCTTTCGCTTTGCTTTCGTCTAGGCTCGACCTAAAAAGGAGACAGTATTGAACATGAGAAGAGCACAAATATTGTTTGTTTTAGATGCAAGAGTTTGTCACATTCTGCAAGATTTGAAAGATGTCCAGCCAAGTCTGCAAAATGTTAGGAGTGTGGCATATTTAGACATTTTACCAAGCCTGTAACAGAAAACAAAGGTTTAATGTTTCACAAAGTAGCCCGAGGGAAAATGATAAGGGAGACTCATCAGATATAGGAAAACATAGTTGGGTTGTTTTGAACATTTCTGGGGAGGGGTCCTCTAAACCCTTTTGCTTTTGCTTGGTAACTTTTGGTGGGGTCAGGATACAAGTAGCAGCTGATTCTAGTTCACATTACACCATCATTGCTGAAGAAGTTTGGGAAAAGCAGCCTGTTGGTCAAAATGGTGGGCAATTGTAACCAGCAGATATTTCCCCAGAAAGTTACATGGGAGAGAGTATAGATATGGTATGATTCAGATAATTCATATTTAGGTTCAAGAACAGTTACGCTTCATGCAGACTCTACGTTGCTAATGAAGGTCCTTTAGTTTTGGGGTGGATGGATCAGAAAAGTTTTAACATAATTCTAGATCCTAACAGCAAAGAGCAAGTGTTGGTAGCATGTGAGGGTGAGAACACTAGAGGGTGGGAGTCACAAGAATTTCCCCCTGTGTTTGATGGCAAAATGGGAAAGGTCAACGACTCAAAGAAGGAGCTATCACCAAAATGCATAAGGCACGTAACATACCATTCATAGTGAGAGATGAAGTGAAGAAAGAAATAGAAACATTATTGGATTTGAACAATATTGAACCAGTGGGAGCCTCCAAATGTATTTCTCCATTGGTGGTTGTACGGAAGCCCAATGGCAAGGTCCGTCTATGTGTGGACTTGTGCTGGTTGAATGATAACATTATAATTGATCAGTTCCCATTGCCAAGAATTGACAAAATGCTAAAGTTGACCAGGCAAGCCAAGTGCTTTTTCATGCTGGAACTAACAGCAGCTTATCATTAAGTGGTGTTGGAACCAGAGATAAGACACATTACCATATTCTGTACACCCTTTGGTTGCTTCCAATTCAAGCACATGCCGTTTGGATTGGCATTAGCTGCAGCAGTATTTTAAAGACTAATGTCCGAAATATTTGGACATATACCTGAAATTGTTTCCTTTAGAATTATATTCTAGTGATGGGTAAGAATAATCACCACTATAATGAGCTTTTAAGGAAGGTTCTAGGCCTCCTTAGGGATAGAGGATTGGCTGTTGAGAGTTCAAAATGCAAATTTGTTGAAAAGAAAGTAACATATCTGGCCATAAGATTACTGATTTGGTATCAGTCCAAAAATGAAGTTGGTGGAAGCCATTGTACTTGCCCCTTCTCTAGAAATCAGAAATAATTGCAATCATATCTTGGCTTAGCAGAGTTTTATGCAAAGTTTGTTGAGACTTTTTCACACAAAACACATAAATTGAGTTCGTTAAAGAAACACAACCCTCAAATTGAATGAAAAGAAGATTCCCAGCTACCCTTTGAAGTAAACAAATGAGCCATTGAGAATGCCCCCATTTTACAAGGTTTTAATTCCTTGGTGGACACCTTTACGACCACGGATGCCAGCAGTTCGGGGCTATGGGGTTTTTTGTCACCAAAGTCTGAACAGGGTAAAGAAGTGATTATTGCATTTGGGTCTCGCTCTCTATCTACTACAGAAGAAAAATACTCTGTGATAGTGTGGTAAATATTTGATGATTTACCGTCCTAATTTCTATGCAGGTAAGTACTTAATCAAAAATAACTCAATCGGAAAGAAAGACGCAGAGTCCGTGGTGTTAGAGTTCTTAGGGGTTTTATTCCTTTAAAAGGAATGGTTCTGGTACCGGATATCTGGTTCCTGACACCACTGGGGTGCAGGAAGGGATAGAGCATACTTTATTGACAAGACATAACTTTTATACTTAAACCATATAATGAATACCAATACAGTAGGCGTAACAGCTGAGAGAAACAAGATAAAAACACACACGTGTTAGAAATACGTAATCAAAAGGCGTGAACTGGGCGTGAACATAGAGGTGTGTGCTAAAAACGTCACATAAAAGTGTCACAAGTGGGTGGGTACATAGCAGGATCTTGCAGTGTCAGCAGAAATCTGAGGTCTGGATGCGCGCGCAGCTGCATGACGTGTGATTGACGTGGAGCTGGAGGGTGCAGGGGACTTGACATTTACACTAGCGGAAAGAGACAGAAGTCTGGCATGTCAGATCAACTCGTACCTATATCATATCTGATATCTGATGTTTGGGAACCATATTATCTAGAGGAAAAGGTCTCTTGGGCAGAGGCTATTCTATACTGACTGTGAGTGCGTGTATAAGCGTCTACGTGTCTGCATGAGATGCGAGAGGGCATGGGCCTACCATGGTAACAGAAGCTATGAATTACTTGCACGGAGACAGTGGGGCCGGGCCCTTTGCTCTGCAGCTGGAAGGATGTTTACTTGAACTAGTAGGCAGGAATGTATGTTTGAGGAGCGGAGCAGATAATTCGAAGGTTGAATACAGTCTTGGCAGGCAACAGGCTGAGCTAAGCGCCGTTAGCCGCGCAGGGAGTAAGGCAGAGGTCACGGGTACAGAGGCAGCCCAGGCTGAGGCGTTCAGAGTCAGAAGGCAGGAAAAGGCTCGATGGCAGAATTCAGGGGCCTACTTCGCCAGAGCTGAAAAACGTGTAAAGTACACCACAAAAAGACGTTGGCATGACATACTTAGAAACGGAGTATTCAACCCGTTCAGGGTGGATCTGAAAGAGGACATGTTAACGTTGGACGCAAATGTATTTGCGTCTTCATAGCTGGCACAGGAGGGAAGTTACATGCACTTTAAGCTTGTACATGGAGACGGTGGGGTACACGTTAGGGAACATTTCTTGACCATAAAATTTATATTTCCTCATTCCCTCCTTGTTCCCTACGGACCCTTCATGATATATCGATCCTCATGAATCGATCAGTCTGTTCTTGTAACATCATTTGCTCTTCTTTCTTCTTTTCGCGTTTTGAGTGGAAACTTGAATGCGGAATACATGATGTGGCGCACAGACCACAAATCGCTGCCCACATTGTAGGCACAGGCAGCAACTGAATACTATGACAAGGGCAATGCCTAGGAAGGATAGGATCTTCCATCCCCAAGCGGTTAACGTTGTCCAGAACCAACCGGACCAAGTCCAGGTGCCTGGATTCTGATGTATCAAACTTGCAATTTTATGAAGATGTGTGATAGCTTTATATACTGTTGGCGCGTTTTCTGGAATGAAAACACAGCAACTTGACCCGATGACCTTACAGGCTCCGCCCCTATCTGCTAGGATGACGTCAATAACAAGACGATTTTGAAGAACAACAACCCGCATGGCAGATTGCTCCTCTGTTAAGTTGCCTAGAGCGGAAGTAGTTTCATTCACTACTGCTTCGAGGGTTCTAGTTAATTTTCGTATCAGTTTACTATTAAAGACAGTACCTAAGTAGGGGAAGAAGCCTTTATTGAAGTCTGTGTATTGCTCCCATGCCGTTTCAGTATAGTCGACAATCGGGAGATCTCTTCGGAGTCTATTCTTTACTAGATTTGTATTTCTGTGATAATCAGGAGGGGCTAGGAAAACAGGTGGCAGAAGGAATGCAATGTAACAGGTACCATCCCAATCTGGAGGCAAGCGTATGTATGCGGTATGGCCACAAACAAAGTAGGAATGGCGGGTAGCTCTAAATGAGGACTTGCCTTGATCACTAAATTCGACCACAGTAGTACATTTACTATGACCTAAGTGTACTGAACCCTTCTTTCTGACACATAAGTCACCAGTGACTGGTAAAACTGACATAGCAGGGAGAACTGGTGCAGCTTCGGATTCAACAGTAAGAATCATGAGGTTAATTGTGTAATTACCTAATCCATATACTTCATTTTCTAGATCAGTTCCTATCCTAGTGGGAAGTCCCTTCTTGTCAGGATAACAGGCGTTAAGCAGAACTAAGTTCAGGTTTCCCCAAACCCAATTTCCTTCGAAAACAGCAATATCAGGATCTAAGGAATTAATTATTCTAAACCATGCTCCACATGAGCCATTGTGAGTGAACGGGTATGGAAAGAGAGGCAGAACTCCCTTGTATTTCTGATAGGGAGGGAGTCGGCCACATATCCAACAGTTTGTAGCATTATTAGTCTGATGGGAGTGATGTAACATACTAATGAATGTGTTATTGCGCAGCGCAAGTCTGTAAGATAACTCATGAGGGGGTAATTCACTAAAAGAATGTTCGGCAGTGACATTGTAAGCAGATTGTTCACGCTTGAAGATAGGGTAATATATAGGCAGTAATATACTGGCAGCAATAATCAAAAGACTTAGAAAAAACATAACCAATAATGTCACTATGCAGCGACTACGAAGTGATTTACAATATGCACGTTTCTTGAATTGTCTCTCTCTCTCTCTATCTCGATCTAGGGGATACATGTCAGAAACTAATTTAACCGATTCACCTAGGGGAGGACTTAAACAATTAAACTGTCTGACTTGCTAGATCGTAATTTCGTTCTATACTCCTCTTGCGGAGTTTTCTCTCTCTTGGGAACTTTAAAGTCACTAGATTCGAGGCAGTCCTTTGAGGGGGTGGAAGAGTCAGTTTCTGGCAACAGTTCATTACATTTTTTAATATGACTCGTATGGATCCACCCCTTTCGGCCTTCAACTTTAATTGCCGTCCTCGTGGTCAGAAGGACGAGCTTCGGCTCCTGCCAGCGGGGCTCCAGCGGGCTCCTCCTATCGAAGTTGCGGATCAGTACAGTATCGCCAGGACGGACATCGTGTGGCTTCACATCAGTGTTGTCGGGAAAGGCTGCGGCAACCGACATGATTGGAGTGCAGACATCAAGGAGGCAAGGTAATCTGTCAGCATATTACAATCAACATCGGTTATTTTCTTAGGCATGGGCGTCCCCCACATATTTGGTGGTCGGCCAAAGACCACCTCATACGGGGATAGTCCTGATCTCGAATGGGGGACCATTCTCATATAGAACAGTGCAACTGGCAGGGCGACTATCCAGTCGACCCCTTTCTCTTTACATATTTTGGCGAGGCGTGTTTTCAGTGTCTGGTTATGTCTTTCTACAAGGCCAGCTGCTTCGGGATGTCGGACGCAATGGAATTTCCACTGGTATCCTAGCAGGAGTGAAACCTGCTTCATGAGCTCGGATGAGAATGGCTGTCCGTTATCTGCGTACACGATACGAGGCAAGCCGTACCGTGGGAAGAATTCACGAACCTGCTGCTTGGCAGTGGTCGGGGCAGTGTAATCTGGGACTGGATATGCTTCGGTCCAACGGGAAAGTGCACAAACAACTACGAGGACATACTTAAATCCTCGACAACGGTCCATCTGGATATAATCCATCTGGAGGACTTCAAAAGGGTGATCGGGAGGATGAAATCCACCTTGCTCTACAGGGACGCTTTTACCTGGATTGAACTGACAACAGATCATGCAAGTACGCACTTTCTGTTTTGCGGCTGCTCGTAAATGTTTGTTGTACCAGAGATTCTGTAAACTGTCTAACATAGCTTTTTCTCCTAGGTGTGCTGGACTATGTGCTGTATTTATTATGACTTGAACCATAGAGTCGGGGAGAAACCATGTAGATTTTCCCTTCGTCATCCATCCCTGATCTGTCTGTATCCCTCCTAGTTCAGTCCATTTCTTGATTTCATCTGAAGTAGCATGTGTCTGAATATCGATTACATCTAGTGTGGGATCCCTAACTGTCACATCAGTTGTCTGGGTGTGAGTCAATGCTGTATGTTTTGCTGTTTGGTCTGCCAGGTCGTTACCCTGGGAAATGGAGTCTGTAACTTTAGTATGTGCTTTACACTTCATGATGGATATGCCTGAAGGCAGATGTATTGCTTCTAATAGTGCTTGAATGAGGGGACCGTGTTGGATCTTGGCACCGTGAGAGGTCAAGAAACCTCGTTCTTGCCATAACACTCCGAAGTCTTGTACGACTCCGAAAGCATAACGTGAATCTGTGTATATGTTAACATTTCTGTTCTTGGCTAGTATACAGGCTCGGGTCAGGGCGATGAGCTCTGCTGCTTGAGCGGACAGTGTATCAATACGAAGTGTTTCTTTAACTTCAGTTTCAGTGGTCACTGCATACGCGGCCACTAATTCTCCTGTGCTTGTTCTCATACATGAACCATCCACGTAAAGTGTCAGGTCTGGATTTGTCAGTGGAACATCTGTTAAGTCTCGTCGGGGCTTTGTTACTGCATTAATGATTTCTATACAATCATGCGGGGCTGAATCTGTCATAATCGAAGGTAACAATGTTGCAGGGTTTAGGATGTTACAGCGTCTGATTTCTATGTGTGGCTGGAATAGCGTCAATTCATAACCTGTCAGTCGTGCTATAGTCAAGTGTTGAGTCTGGGTTCGGTTTAGAAGGACCTCTACAGAATGTGGAACTTGTACTGTCAATGGATGTCCTAATACAATTGAGTCGCTCTGTCTAATTGCTAGGGCTGTCGCTGCAACTGACTTTAAGCACGCAGGGAGTGCCTGGGCTACTGAATCCAATGTACTTGAAAAATAAGCACAGGGCTTATTTGAACCTGCTTGATCTTGTGTGAGGACAGACAACGCTGTACCTTCACGTTCAGTAACAAAAAGTGTAAAAGGTTTGCTGTAACATGGTGTCGCTAAAACTGGTGCTTGACATAAAGCTTTCTTTAATTCCTCAAAGGCCTGTGTATGTTCCTGAGTCCAAGGAAGGGCAGTCGAAGTCGCTGCCTCCTGTGTTGTCAACTGAATAAGTGGTTTAGCTAGAAATGCATATTGAGGGATCCATTGTCTGCAGTACGAGGTGAGGCCTATAAAGGCCCGCACTTCCTTTTGTGTCTGGGGTTGTGGCATGTTTACAATTAACTGGATGCGATCAGGAGTGAGCTGTCTCCCCACTTTGGACAGCAAGTGACCCAAGTACACAACTTGCTGAACACAGAATTGTAGCTTCGAAGGAGACACCTTGTGTCCCTTGTCAGCCAGAAAATGTAAAACTGTCAGCGATGCTTGTTCACATTCGGGTTCACTTCGTGCGGTGATCAGCAGATCATTGACGTACTGTAGTAAGGCGGTGTTAACTGGCATTTTGATACAATCAAGTTGTCTTTTCAGTGCTTGACTATAGAGGCTGGGGCTTTCTGTGAATCCTTGAGGTGCGCGTGAAAATTTGAAACTTTGTCCATTTAAACTGAATCCGAAGAGGTATTGGCTCTCTGGATCAATGGGCACACTGAAGAAGGCGTTCTTGAGGTCAATTACAGTAAAGAACGTCGCTTCTGAATCAATAGCAGTCAATAAGGATGAGATGTCGGGAACCACAGGATACTGTGGGACAATGCATTTATTGAGTTCTCGTAAATCAATCACCAGCCGATATACTGGCGGTGCATTGGGATCAGTACGTTTAAGAATCGGAATGATAGGGGAATTACAGATATTGGAGTCGGTTTCTACGACCACTCCTTGGGCAATGAGTTCTTCAATGATTTCCAGTAAAGCCACTACAGCATCGGGTGGTAACTTGTATTGTCTGATTCGTGGTAAAAGAACTCCTGGTTTGAGTGTAACACGGTATGGTGTGATGTGCATGCAACCTACATCGGTTGGGCCTTGTGCCCACAGGTGTTTCGGTACATTTTTCAATCTGACATCAAACTCTCGTAATACATAGTGACCCTTGAAGTCACGCAGGAAAAGTCTAACTCCTTCCGGAGAACAACATATCACAGCTCCTAGAGCCTTTAATGTTTTGATACCTAACAAGTTTTCTGGACATGATTTAGTCAGTAACAAGTCTGTAACACGTGATAATGGACCTACAGCTAGGGGGACTGGTTTCGATACTTCATTTACAATAGGCTGTCCTGAAAAACCAAGGGAAACATTCTGTGAGCCTGAGAGGGGTGCCCCTGGGACTTCATTATGGCTGATTGTTGTGCGGCTTGCCCCTGTGTCAATTAAAAACTTTCTGTCTTTTCCCAATACTTGACTGTGTACATAAAGACCCTCTTGATCTACAGGAATCTCAATAAGAGGCAAGCCAACCTCCCTCTCTAGGCTGTTTCATGTGTATCGCTGATAATCGGGATAATCAGATTGGGCATACTGGTTCATCTGCCGTGAAACTTGCTGCGTCGCGGCAATGGGCTGTGGCTGAGATACCGCTGCGGTCTGTGCTGTATGTGGTGAAGCATGCGTAGGTTGTGAATTCTGTGAAGTCTGTTGCTGGACCTGGTCTTGTCTAGGCGGATGCGGTCTGTCTTTAGTTTTACCTGTTGCTATATTGTGTTTCAGGACTGGACATTCATGTACGTAGTGACCTGGCTGTTTGCAATAGTTGCATGTCCCTTTAACGGGAGCTGCTGCATTACCTGTCTGGGTCGTACCCTTCCTCTGACCGTCGGCTGGAACCGACTGGGCCACTAACATTTTCATTTTCGTGTCTTTCATACGTCTCTGTTCCTGATCTTGTTCTTCTCTAATTCTGTTCTGGTGGTATTGTAACATTTGCAACATCTGGGATGGCGTATTTGCTTGCCATGTACTTTCAACTTTATATACACGGTTCTTAACTGATGTCAGGGAATTCTCGACTAATTTTGTTACAAAAAGATGCGGGTATGACTCGCTACCTGGTTTCAGGCCACTATTTATAATGAAACATTTTTCGAATCTTGAATAGAAGTCACTAGTATCTTCATCGTGTTTCTGTTTACAGGCTGAGATTGCGTCCCAGTCTTCCTTTTTAGTTGTCAATAATCTTGGCAAGACCTGTACTATCAAGCCTGGTAATGCTTTAGCTTTCTCCCCAAGGCCTAGCCCTGGAGTACGAATCTTTTCCTCGTCTTCTATTTCAGTCCATATAATCTTTTTATCTCCCACCTCCCATTCTTTTTCCTTGAGTTTCTCGTAGATGCCGGTCGGTAACAGTACTTTTAACAATTTCATAATATCTGTATACGTGTAATCTCCCATGAGTAACATGTCTTTAAGTTCTCGGTGAAAACCTGCAGGGTCTTTGTCGTGACAGGGTACTAGTTTCTTCATCTCTAACAATTCTAACTTTGTCAAAGGTGTGTACACATACACACGTTTCAGGGTATTATCGGCACCCATAACTGGGTGTACTTCTCGTAAAGGATTCTGCCTGTCAAAATGCTCCAAATGAAACATTTTTCTTTCTGGGGCGGAGCTGAAACATAGTGTGGGCCTAAGAAAGCGTTATATTTGCGTCGTTGTTCTAGAATTATTTGAATTAATCTGGTACTTAGGCCTCTCCATCTATTCATAAGTAGTGCTTCCAATGTATCAGGTAAGGGACCTGGATCAGAATGTTGATTCCTGTATAACGTGATGAGATGCTGAATCATGTATACACCAGCTAATTTCTGCTCGTCTGGGGAAAGGTTCAGAAATGTCTGTGCTACTGTATCATCATTGTACGTGTTAGAATTGTCCGCCCATAGCACTGCTGACCGGGCTAGTTCTTGTTCATCCATAGAATTGAGTACATGGTACCCCATTCGTTCTTGAAGCATTTTATCAGTATCTTGAAACAGATATTCGGGAGAACTTGGTTTTGATATGCCAGAGAGAAAAACTCTCTTGCTTTCTGGACGAATGCCTTTCCTAAGGTAATTTCCCTTACCTACATACGCTATCATTTCTTTAGTCGTGTCTGGTTCTTCAGGTCCTTCCTCCTCGGAGGAGTCATTCCTGTCACTTTCTTTTTCTTTTTCGTGTATTTCTATTACCGCTTTTCTAATTTTCCTGTACATACTTGCTATACAATTCTGTCTATCATGGTTTCCTTCGGCTATATTCTGACCCCACTTGTTTAGTGCTTCCATCTCTTCCTGGTCTACTCCAGGCCTGTCTCGTTCTCTTATTAAGCAATTTATGAAGAAACGTAATATACAACCTTGAGTGTCAACTTTCTGGTGAGCCAGGGCTTCTTTAATACTTTCAGGATCTTCCCCAGTCTGGACAAAATGATATATTCTATCTAGGTGTTCGGTCATTCCTGGAATTAACACTAGGTAATCTGCAACTTTTCGTAAGCGTAGTGATGCTAACAACATTCTATCGTCTTTACCGGGTACTGGATCATATCTGCAAAATTGAAGGGGTTCTTTAAGCATGTCGAGACGGGGTGATTGGGGTGTACGTTGCTTCATTATGTCCCTAAAGTTCAATCTGTGTGTTGCTGGCGGGGTCTGGAGACCTCCTGTCGCACCTCCTGTAGCGGGGGCTTGAAAATTGTATGTCTGTGGAGTCAGTATCTGTACCTGAACTTGTCTCCTATTAGGATCAGGCGCAATCGGATTTGGTATATTAATCTTAGGTGTGGGAAGTGGTGGAGGTGGAGGAGGGGGCGGAACAGGCTGTCGAACGGGTGAACCTTGTTGCGGCAATGGCGGGATATGGTCTTGAGGCGGGTTGCCATCTCCGTCACCGTCAGTAGGCGGGACGCGGGCACGTGTATTGGTGTAAGCGGGTGCTACATCGTCTAGATAGGAAGCAAGGAATATGTCTTTGGTGGTCCTGTGACTTACTTTAGTCGGAACCAATGGCGACGGCAGATTTTTTGGTATTTCTGAAGTG
This sequence comes from Lissotriton vulgaris, assembly GCF_964263255.1. Lineage (NCBI taxonomy): Eukaryota > Metazoa > Chordata > Amphibia > Caudata > Salamandridae > Lissotriton > Lissotriton vulgaris. The sequence continues at coordinate 194,147,661 of NC_141693.1, read as the reverse complement.
GCTTCAGGCAAACCCTCGGCCACAAGGTACATGCCATTTACAAGATTGTTTCGCATACGGTCTACTTGTTCTCCTTTTACTCGGATCCCTTCAGTAACTAATTCGTTTTCTCGGACTCTATCCGACTCTTCTCTATGTCTGTCTTCTCTTCGGAGTGCCTTTTCGGCACGTTTATGTGATTCTTTACGCCAAAATTCTATGGCGTCTTTCTGAGATTGTCTGGCTTTCTTTTTCCATAGCGCTTCTTCTACCTTCATGATGCACTCGGCATCCCATGTTCCTGTAACGGGCCATCTGTGTCTCTCGTCTAGGTGCTTGGTATAATCGGCCCATAAATCTAGATACAGTATGGCATCTAAGCCATGCTTATGGTACATAAAATTTCCAGGAGTGTCCCTAGGGGGGATAGGAATTTCTTCCTCTAGTATCCCTTTCCTAGTTCCTATCTGTCTTAATTTATTGAAAAACGGCATCTTGTTACTTAATACTGGATACTTGATACTTGTTACTTACTCTGAACACAGCTAGTTACACAAAAACACAATAATGTACATCAAACAGTCACTCATACCACGACATTAATCACATGAAAACATTTTGAACATATATGACTACCTTGATACTAGATGTGCCGCTAAACAGCACAGATACACTGTCGAGAACAGTGCAAGAACTTGAATAACTGATATACTGCTAAACAGTACAGATACACTGTCTAAAACAGTGCAGACCGTGTTTGTGTACCCAAACCCGTCTTTACCGGATACATAATAATGCACCCGTCTAGATACGTCCCAGCAATGGTACTCACCGGGAAGCACGGAAACAGAAGGCCTCGGAAAACTCGACTGGACTGGACCGGACCAGACTCGACTCGACTCGACACGTGGATACTTCGGAAACTGGTGGGCCTCTTGACACCTCAGACCTTGCTTCTTTCGGCTAGGCTCTGGTCGGGATCCTCCGCACTCCTCACCGCCTCGTCTGGGTGCTGATCGCAGTCTCCGTCACCTCCGTGGGCCAGAGGGAGATACAGGAAATCCTGCGGGTACGCGTAATTGTCCGTCTTGACTTATGGCAGGGGGCAAAGGTTGCAACGCACCAACCGGGCGCGTAAGGTGGGGGAGGGGTCCCTGTTCGGGCACCAAAATAATGTGGTAAATATTTGATGATTTACCGTCCTAATTTCTATGCAGGTAAGTACTTAATCAAAAATAACTCAATCGGAAAGAAAGACGCAGAGTCCGTGGTGTTAGAGTTCTTAGGGGTTTTATTCCTTTAAAAGGAATGGTTCTGGTACCAGATATCGGGTTCCTGACACCACTGGGGTGCAGGAAGGGATAGAGCATACTTTATTGACAAGACATAACTTTTATACTTAAACCATATAATGAATACCAATACAGTAGGCGTAACAGCTGAGAGAAACAAGATAAAAACACACACGTGTTAGAAATACGTAATCAAAAGGCGTGAACTGGGCGTGAACATAGAGGTGTGTGCTAAAAACGTCACATAAAAGTGTCACAAGTGGATGGGTACATAGCAGGATCTTGCAGTGTCAGCAGAAATCTGAGGTCTGGATGCGCGCGCAGCTGCATGACGTGTGATTGACGTGGAGCTGGAGGGTGCAGGGGACTTGACATTTACACTAGCGGAAAGAGACAGAAGTCTGGCATGCCAGATCAACTCGTACCTATATCATATCTGATATCTGATGTTTGGGAACCATATTATCTAGAGGAAAAGGTCTCTTGGGCAGAGGCTATTCTATACTGACTGTGAGTGCGTGTATAAGCGTCTACGTGTCTGCATGAGATGCGAGGGGGCATGGGCCTACCATGGTAACAGAAGCTATGAATTACTTGCACGGAGACAGTGAGGCCGGGCCCTTTGCTCTGCAGCTGGAAGGATGTTTACTTGAACTAGTAGGCAGGAATGTATGTTTGAGGAGCGGAGCAGATAATTCGAAGGTTGAATACAGTCTTGGCAGGCAACAGGCTGAGCTAAGCGCCGTTAGCCGCGCAGGGAGTAAGGCAGAGGTCACGGGTACAGAGGCAGCCCAGGCTGAGGCGTTCAGAGTCAGAAGGCAGGAAAAGGCTCGATGGCAGAATTCAGGGGCCTACTTCGCCAGAGCTGAAAAACGTGTAAAGTACACCACAAAAAGACATTGGCATGGCATACTTAGAAACGGAGTATTCAACCCGTTCAGGGTGGATCTGAAAGAGGACATGTTAACGTTGGACGCAAATGTATTTGCGTCTTCATAGCTGGCACAGGAGGGAAGTTACATGCACTTTAAGCTTGTACATGGAGACGGTGGGGTACACGTTAGGGAACATTTCTTGACCATAAAATTTATATTTCCTCAATAGAGAGAGAGAGATTAGCATGTAGGCCATGGAACACTTCGGAAAATATATTTGGTGAAGAAAGTTTACATTGTGGTCAGATCATAAACCACTGATGAAAGTGTTGATAATGAAAGGGTCGTCCAGAGCATCAGCCAGAATTTCTCATTTGTCCATGAGATTAGAGGATTTTGTGTATGATGTCCATTATTTACCAGGCCTCAAGAATGTAACTGCCAATCTTCTTAGTAGAATGCCATTACCACTAACAGAAATTGAACAGGATCCTTGGAGTGAGTGCTCTGTTGCTAGTATTTTTGACAAAGAAGGTTTTTGTTGTATACAGAAGGAGGAACAGGTGGAGGCATACTTCCAGGATGACACATTGATGGAAGTGAAGAACAGTATCACAAATAGATGGGGAATGGTACACAGGAAGAAGTGGGTCGATGAATTGAAAGCTTTTTGGGAAGTGAGAGACGAACTTTGGGGCACATTTACAAGCCCCTTGTGCGGCTTTTACGCCACTGTTGTGTCACTTTTGTGAGGCACCGGCAGCGCAAAAGATGCGCCATGGTGCGGGGTACTTACAACATGACGCATCTGGGAGATGCGTCACGTTGTAAAGCCCTGCGCCAGAAGGAGGTGTTCCTGAGCAGTGTGGGGGAGGGGGGCGTTCCGGCGCAGGAACGCCTCGTAAAAGTGACTGAGTGAAATCTACAAGATTTCACTCAGTCACCTTGGGGCCCAAAGTCAAAACCCAGCACCTGCTTGAAGCAGGCGTAAGGATTGACGCAGCATTGGAAGAATAAGGCCCCTGAGCATTGCTGGAGCTGCGTCGCGCTTGCAACGCAACTCCAGCAATGCAACACTTTAACAGCACAGATGCGTGACGCATCTGTGCCGTTTTTGCCCCATGGTGCGCCACATTGTAAATGCGGCGCAACCATGGTGGCGTAGGCATGGCTCACAATAAGTGGCGCATCCCCGCTGATATGCAGGGATGCACCACTTATTGTAAATATGCCCCTAAGTGTTTGTGATGATTTCATTTGTGGAGGGGAAAGAGTTGTTCCCCCAGTACTATTCGTAGTAAATTCGTTAGTATGGGACAGGAAGGCCATTCAGGTATTACAAGAACAAAACGCAACATCAAAATGTTGTATTAGTGGCCGAAGGTGGAACTTGAGATTGAGAGGTTGGTGAGAAATTGTGTTGATTGTGAAAATGCTGGCAAAACATTAAGAACTCTCAATCCCACATAATCTTCTATTGGTTGTCCAAATATACCTTGGAAGGATTTATTTATTTATAAGTTTGATATAGCGCTAGCTAGACCAGAAGGTATCAGAGTGCTTTGCATATAATGTGATATCATTTGATTGAAGAACATGCAAAAATACAGACAAAGACTATCATTCAGCTTCAGTGGTAGTTACCGTATGCAACATAGGAACCACATGAGCTAAAAGCGTACAAGGTATAGTAGAAACACTAAATTAACTGCTGCAACTGGTCAAGGCAGAGTGGGTGTGAGCTGTGGAAACATAGTTCAGTTAGTGTGCGTGTTAAAGTATTTTTCGAGCAGTAGGTGTTTAAGGTCCCTTTTGAAGCAGGAAAATGAGGGGTTGCAGCGCAGGTCTCTAGGGAGTGAGTTCCATATCATGGGAGCATTTACTGAAAAAGAGCGTGCCTGGCAGGATTTCTATTTCAGTTTGGGAGGTATGAGAAGAAGTCTCCTTAGAGATCTGGCTCTTCCAGCTTTTAAAAGTTTGTTCTCCAGATAGTTGGGGTTATGTGTGTGAAGGGCTTTGTGGGTGATTCAAGCAGTCTTGTAGAAACAACTTCCTTCAATTGGGAGCCAACTGAGGGTCTTGAGGGCCGGTGTGATGTGCTCTAACCGTTTGCAACCGGTTATTAGCCTGGCTGCCATGTTGAGAACTGAACCCAAGGGGGCAAGGTGAGTTTTCCGAGTTCCTGTGATGATGGCGTTACCATAATCCAGTTTTGAGTGGACTAGTGATTGCACTACTTACTTAAAATCTTCAGGGTAAATGAAAAGTTGGATTTTCTTGAGGTGTTTTAGTGTGAAGAGTGCTCCTTTGGCTTAGTTGTTGATGTGGTCTTTTAATGACATGTTTCTGTCCAGGGTGATGCCCAAGGACTTAATGGTGTTGGACAGTGTTAAGAGAACAATTTAGTTCGTCCAAATTCTTGAGCCAGACTTGCATTGGTAGAGGGTTGTTTTTCAGGGAGAAAAGTAGTAGTTCAGCTTTATTGGGGTTCAGCTTTAAGTGGTTGACATTAAGCCAAGTTTGTATCTTGATTACTGGGGTATTCAGATGTGGGATGTCACTGGGTGATTTACTTTTGTAATAGATCTGGGTGTCATCGGCATATAATTAATACTTGACCCCTTCTTGGTCCAGGATAACAGTAAGGGGTTCCATGAAGAGATTGAAAAGGGCTAGGGATAGAGTTGAGCCTTGGGGTCCACCATGAGGAACTAGTGTTGGTTTTGAGAGACAGTTGTTGAGTTTTAATTTGTTGCTAGTGATGTTGCAAGTAAGATGTGAACTATTTTAGGACTATGCCATTGATCCCAGTGTAGTTCTTGAGTGTCTCAAGTAAATCTGGATGATTTATGGTATCGAAAGCAGCAGATAAGTCAAGTAGGATTAGGAGGCAAGTAGCACCTTCATCTAAGGATCTGCAAATGTCATCCGAGATATTGAGCATGGTACTTTCAGTGGCACAGTCTATCCTCAACCCAGATTGGAAGGTGTCATGGAGGTTTAATTCTTCTATGTTTTGGTTTAGTTGTTGTGGAACGCTGTTCTCCAATGTTTTGGTTAGAAAGGGAAGGTTAGTGATATGTCTGAGGTTATTGAGGTAATTTGGGTTGGCGCCTGGATTTTTGAGTATAGGTGTGATTTGGCCTAGTTAGAGGCAGTCAGGAACACTGCCTGAAGAGGGGTAGATGAGTTGATGATTTTAGTCCAGAATGGGGCAATTATATGGGTGAGGTTTTGAACTATTGTGGATGGGATAGGATCCGAAGTGCAGGATGTGGGCTTCAACTTCGCAAATGTATTGAAGACTTCACTTCCTGGCATAGGTTTAGATTCGGCCCAATTCAATTTGTTTTTCAGTTGAAGGAGATCCAAGTTGAAATTAGTTTTATAGAGGCCATACAGGCCTTGGTTACATCAGGAGGGGGAGCTGCCATGGAAGGGAGTGAGGCAGAGGGGCAGGTTAGTAGGGATGTTAGATTTTTTTGACTTGGATGATGGATTGTTCAATTTTTGCAACTTTATCAGTGAAGAAGTTAGCAATTTCTTCACAGTGTTCATTAGTGGCCTTTTTTTTATGTGGGGAGGAAAGGGTAGTTTTCCGTTTAAGAAAGTTGAAGAGCTTTCTGGGTCTTTTCTTAGCACGGTCAAGCTGGTTGCGAAACAAAGTGGCTTTTTCCTCTAAAGATGTGTTTCTTCTAGGAAAGCTGTGCTGCTCTTAGTAGTGAGAGGTGTACTGTAGAAGGGGTTTGTCTCCATGACCTTTCTGACTGTCTGAGTTGTCTCCTCTCATTGTTAGGATCTGAGTTGAACCAATCTTTAGATTGGATAGTTCTAAACTAGTTCAGTTTGAGCGGTGCCACTTGTTCAAGAACAACACCGCAGTTTTAAAGTGGGCAGTGAGGGCATCAACTGTGTGAGTGGGAGGATGATGCTGTAGTTATGTACAGTTATTGAAATTTGCTTGAAGTTCGATTTAAGTTTTTTTAGTTAAAACTTGTTGAAGGCACACGCCCAGGGGGGCAGCCAGGTCGCTCATCTTGTCAAAGGGTGCAGTAGTGGGGCATAACGAGCCAGTGGAGGCAAGGAGGTGAGAAGGATTGGGGTTGTTGGTCGCGGGTGAAGGGGGGAGGCGACTTTGGGGCACAACGCCATGTTTTGTTAAAGTAAGAAGTGCTGGAAAGTGTCAGTCAAAGATAGAGAAGTGACGGCCTGAAGCTTGTATAAGTATGTCCCTTTCCTGAAAATAGAAATGGAGGTTTCCCCTCTAAATGTTAGTGAGGGGTAGGCAGTGAGTTTAGTTCCATAGGTGATTTTAATAGATTTAGTAATTTGTAGGTGGAGAAGGAAGATGTTCCTCCACTTTGCAGGCCGTTTTGTGTAATAGATGAAGCTGGTCATCTTGTTGCCTTTGCTCTCGCTTTGGTAGGTATCAGCTATTAGAGTTTCCAGAAGTTGTTTCAGTAGTCTGTGTTTGAAATTCTTTTTTGCATTATTCGAGAGATTCTTAGGATAGCTGATGCTCCATGAGTTGGGGCCATATCTCTTGATTGCAGTGTCGCTGGGTTTGTAAATTGCAAGAGATGTTAACAGACTCGATATGGTTATCCAGTAAGATAAGGAGAGGTAAGGATGCATTGAAAAATTCCACGCTGGTAATGGCGCTGAGAAGAAGTTATGCTTCACAGTAAACCATAAATTTAACTAATTTAAAGCACAGGGACACTTCAATAGTGAAAGTAGCTTACTAGTTTGTCAATAAGAGATGGATAACAGCGGCGAAAATATCAGTTTGCTATTCTAGTTGTTCTACATACCACCAAAAATTAGGACATAAAAGCATGTGGGAAGATACAGACAGATGTTAGAGGAAATAAGTTCCACATGAAAACAAGGGAGCCCTAATATTAGTGCGGGGCTATGTTCATAATTAGGCCACTAGGTGGAGCTCCAGGCTACAGCAGGATCAGAGAATTCTTTTGGTTTGCCGTGAAAAACAGATCTGGGCCGCGGTAGTCAGTTCCTGTAAAGTTGGGATTGAAGAGATAACAGTGAAATAGCTGCAAGAAGGAAAGACTAAGGAGGGGTAGCAAATCTAAAATGGGGGAGAACGACCTAAGATTTAGCTGGACTCTATCAAAAGTCCTTGAAGGAGCAAGTAGAGGTCAGCAATGTGGAACCATACATGCCAACATTTTAGGACATGGACCTGGGAGATTTAAAATCAAAAATCTGGAGAATAGAAATTCCCCCATTGACTTCTATTGTAGAAAATGCAATTTCAGGCGAGACACAGCTAAAATAAAGCAATTTTTGGCTTGAAAAATCGGTAGTCTCCCGCCTGAATCAAGTCTATTGGCATGTATGTGCAAGGTTTATCTACATGCAGTAATCAACTACATCGTCGGCCCACTCACATATCAGTAGTCTTCATGCACTAGCCTTCCCAGAAAGAAGACTATTGAATACTAAAATTGGCGTAAATTAGTCTTCGAATGCTATAAAAAGACAGGTTAACCACTAAATGTAGTATTCGACTTCGGTAAGGGCACAAGCGCGAAAAAGGCTGCGTAGGGCCTGCTTTTCAAAACTAGTTAAAAAGGTACAAGTGATACTCCGTACCAGCTCCAAGCAAAGTAAAGCATATCTTTGCAGGGCTGCCCCGGGCCCACGCAGGGGGCCCTCCTACGAGGGTGGCCCCACTTAGTGCCACAGGATGGCACACGACGAGTCAGCATCCCAGTGTTGGGGATCCTCGAGGGTCCCCTAGGCCGACGTCAATTCCGGGCAGGAGAGGGCGGGGGGAGAGGTACTTATACCTCTCCCGTCCTCTGAGCTACCTCTTTGTCTGCTGCCCTGGCGCTGTTTCCCTCCCCACCGCGTATCTAGCATACAGGCAGGGGCAGTGTGTTTCACTAACTTATTATTTTGTGTTGCAGGCGGAGGTACAGGGCGATCCAGAGGCTGTAAGGTACAGTAAGGGTACCCTCTGCAGGAGCACAGTAAGGGTGCAAAAGCCAAAATCCCCAGGGAGGTCCTCACGTTGGACCCTGGAGGAGCGACGGCACCCCGTCAGTCCTTTGGGCGGTTGTGGACCTGAGCAACCGGGGGTTGCCTGCAACTCTCCGCCCCCCCTGAGCTAGGAGGGGCGTGAGTAAGGGGTGGACTGGCGGTCTGCCGGTGGGAGGGGCTAGACCCTCCCCCAAATCGACAAACACCGGTTGGCGAGGGCCACCAGGTTTTATGGTTCATCAGGGGTTTAGGTGGCGAGAGGCTGCCTGCCCTGGGATCGCCCGTAAGATAACCCACCAGGTTGGCATATTTGTTATGCAAATAAACCTGCAGCAATTTATTCCACAAAAAATGTGTTGTGTCTGATTATTCCTCTGAAGTATTGCTGTGGGAGGGATGGGGAGTTTTGCCGATATTGGCACTATGAGTTATCTGGTAGAATGATTATTAGGCTCTTTAAACTTTGAACATTTGAGTGGCGTTGGGAGCTGCCGACAGCAGGGGGCATCAGCATACATGCCAACATTTTAGGACAGGGATGTGGAAGATTTAAAATAAAAAATCAGGAGAATGAAAATTTGCCATTGACTTTTATTCTAGAAAATGCAATGTCAGGAGGGAGACAGCTAAAATAAAGCCATTTTTGGCTTGAAAAATCAGTAGTCTCCCGCCTGAATTGAGTCTATTGGCATGTATGCATCAGTCACATCCCAGACAAGGGAATCCAGACCGAGACAACCCTCAGAGCATCCGCCCAGGAAGCATGGACATTGCTGCAAGATGGCGGGTTGGGGAGGCGAGTAATTGATCGTACTGGAGAGATCCCAAGATGGCCACTGTGATGACCAGAATGACGGGAGCCACCAATCAGCCCCAGACAATAACTCCGGTTTAGGAAGTTAAGGGGAGTGGGGAGTGGGGAGAGGACAAGCGAACCCTCAGCAAATTCAGGTACAGGAACACAGGAGATGGACTATTTGTCGTACATCACCGGCTCAGCCCCTGCACAGCCACCAACAATAGGTCACAATGGCAGCGCAGAGCCCGGTGCCTCTAAGCCGCAAGGGCCTGCAGAGCACACGCGGAGCCGATCCGCAGTCCCTGCAGATCAGCTAGAGGAATTCTCCCATCAGCACCTCCAGCAATCACCCATCATCCGCATCCAGACTGCGTCACAATATCACCACCTGCTGTCCGATTTCTCCCCAGTCATTCAGGCAGGTCGTGTACTCCGCCAGCCCAGCAGCACTCACGATCAATGTACACACTCTCCATGCAGAAAGCTCCGTGGGCAAGGAGCTCGTGAACAGGACTCTGTCCTACGACGATCATCTCCTTTCCGTTAAGATGTCAAATCTGCATGTAGCCCTCTGTGACTCTCTTTGCAGCGGATGATGGCTGTCTATGGGAGGGCATAACCAGGGACTGTCTCAGATTAGAGATCCCAAGCCAAAGGAGCAAACGGTTAGAGCTCCCAAGCCCTCCGTCATCTTGTTGATGTTTGCATGCTTTGTTGATGGAGACGTTTGCATTAGATATAATAGGACCAGTGGAATGCAAGAATGGAAAATGCAGGAATGTAATTGTGTTGGTGGATTTGTTCACCTGATGGATTACATTGGAGGTAGTTGACAAGGTGAACACGGGCACTGTTATTACATTTTTGGAGGGAATCTTTTTTAGAGAAGGTTTTCCTGCATATATGTTGACAGATAATGGAGTCCATTTTATGTTGGAAGAGATGAGGTCTTCTATGGAACAGGCAGGTATTAAACAGAAATTTACAGCGTTATATCATTTATGGGGAAATGCTCTTGTTGAGAGAGTTATTAGAGAGGTTAAAGGAATTATACAACTTGCTAGTAAAAGAAAAAGTAATTGGGAATTTAAACTGAAAAGGATGATGTGCACGTGCAGGATGATACCACATGAGACAGTTGGGCAAAGTCCATCTTATTTGATGACATTACAAGTTAAATCCTGGCTGCATGAAGAGAAGCAGGATGGTAGATTGGGATGTGGAATGTGTTAAATATTGTTTTATGTCTTCATGGGAGAAGACTAAAGCTTATTTGATGTCAGAAACACAGTTAAAGTGGTTTGTTTCAAAGAAGGTCCATGGGTAAGAGTCAAATCAGGCAGGAAGGTGATCAAAGGTGAGAGCCGTTTTAGTGATCCGAGGAAGATAATTAAAGTAATGAGAAACACTGTGAAGTTGGATGATGGTAGTATTTACCATATGAGTCGGTTGGCTATTGTGATGCCCAGGACTAAATTTGAGAATTCACACGTAAAGAAGTAATGTGGAAAAGGTGAGAAAGTATTGGTGGTTGGAGGTCACTGGTGATGAGGAACAAAAAAGTGATAACCACAGGACGAGTGGTTTTGAGATACAAGGTTTGGATGAGGTTAGTAGGGAAAATGATAATGGCGAGTATGTGGTGGATATAATCGAGTGTGCCAGTGGTCAAGTAATCAAAACCAGCAGGTCAGGAAGAGTAATTAAGAAGCCTAAGATTTTGGAAAATGTTGTATGTGTGTTACTTTATGCATATATTTATATATTTATACAAAATCTGCTTCAATACTGTACCTTCCCATGGAAAAACAGACATGGACTTCAAAATCAGAACTTACTTCATTTGTTCGACTTGAGCTGTCTGCCATTACGCGTTTCGGACATCCTCTGCCTTGATCACATGACAACGCTGCCCATGCAGATCATTTAATTTAAAGTGACAAGTGCATACAATGGATTAATGAATATGGAAAATAGACTTTGCAAAATTTGGTGTTTGAGTCCTTAGGATGAATATCAGAAACGTATATAAATATATGTTTTGCTTAAATTTTTTTATATATAGATATTCAGGACACAATCCTTAGTGCAACAAGATGCAATAAATAAATTATATATATATATATATATATATATATATATATATATATATATATATATATATATATATATATATATATATATATATATATATTATTACCTACTGGCGAGCGCCAGTAGGTAGTTATAGTTAGGATTATTTCCTATAGGGAAACCGCAACATGCTATTGGGAATAACTTGGGCGTCGATTGAGGGATCTGCCTGTAATTTTCCTGAACTTTGCCTCGCTGCGCTCCGCTCCTTCCCTGAAAGTTTGGGGGGATTCATCCAGCGGGGGCCGAGATAAAAGGGGGGTCCCAAAACGTGTTTTCCCCATGTTAATTTCCATAGGGCGGTTGGACTCACTTTTAGCCTGAACGGCTGAATGGATTTCCACCAAACTTGGCAAAATTGTAGGGACTGGTAGCCCGATGTGCCTTTGCTATGTCTCAATTATGTGCTCCAGTGGATTTTGAGTGATTTAGGTAAAAAAAAAAAATATATCTATAAGCGCGCCCCGGTACGCGCACCGGGATGCGCTCCAGCGCGCTACGCGAGTTTGCAGGCGGAAAGCTGATTGGCTCTCGGGTGTCTGTCAACATTACAAACAGTCCGGAGCAACAGCCATCTTGTTTCTCGGTAGGATCGAGACACAAGAGGTGGCAAAAACAAAGGGGGAAATGACCAAAAGGGGGCAAGGTAGACCCCCCTGTCCCCCTAGGTTTGATGTGGGGGCCATAAAAGGGCCCCTCGGGGCAAAAAAAAATAAAAAAATATTCGATTTGCGCGGGGGGAGCGCCCGGTACGCGCACCGGGGAGCGTACTGGGGAGCGTACCATGGGGAAAAAAGAATGACAGATTTTTAAAAAATGTAGCATTTTTTTATAAATTGGAGGTAGTTGTAAAAAGAACTGTTTTTTTAATTCTTTTTGTTGTTTTATATTTTTCTATTGTTTTTTGGAACATTTTGTACTTTTTTCGGCTTTTATGAACAATTTTATATTTTTATTGGAATTTTTTTATAGGGACAAACAAAAAACAGGGAAATGTAAACGGCTCAACTGGAGCAAAAAAAATCAGGAAAAATTTAAGGTTTCTTTGGGCACTTGTGGTTGTCACCAGCACGGTTGATGAGTTTAACACTTTGCTCACCATAGCAAATTGTACGCCCACAAAATATGCAAACTATTTTGAAATTTCCAAACTGGGTTTGGATGTTTGGGACCATCTCCCTTGTCTCTGGTCCCGATGGAGTGGGTTGGGCACTTTGGGAGGTGCTGGGAGAAGATTGGGGAGGGTTTCTGGTCAGTTCTCTGACCTCTGCCGCACTATAGTTTTTAGGGTGCCGGCGTTACATGTGGCGAATCATGGTGATGTAATGAGTGATGTCACTGACCATGTCATGAGTGATGTAATATGTGACGCCATCAGCAGTGCATTGCAGGCGCGCAAGTTATAGTGAGTCCAACTAACTATAACGTGGGAATTTCAATGGTTTTATGTCAGTAAAATTTCCAGCTAACTATAACTGGTGTGAAACCTATGGTTTTTTCAGTGAATTTATATATATGTGTGTGTGTGTTTTTCTTTTCTTTCTCTATTCTTTAGCATTGTATTTAAATAAGGGGCTTTGTTTTGTGTTAAAGAAGCGGGAGATGTAATATATGTTGTATTTGCATTCTTGCATTATTTGCATGCATTTAGTTAGGTATAGTTTATTGTGTTTGAAGAAGGAGGATGTGTAGTATATATAAGTTCCCCTTAAACATGGAATCTCAGCCAGGGGAGGCTCTAAACTCGAGCCTGAGATTCCATGTTATATATATGATGTAATAGAATCTTGTAGGACAGTAGGGAAGGATTGTTAACAGAGAAGGTGTGTGCATCCTTGTACTCTGCAACTAATAAACAATTTTCTACTAAACCCTTCTTAGGAATGGTAGTCACTACAGTAGCCCTCTTGTGTTGGTGGGCCTATCACATGACACAGAAATGCCCCAAAATGAAACATGAAGATCTCAAGATCTTTGCTTGGCATTTAGTCCTACTATGGTTATGGGTAGCCGTGTTATATGGGCCCAAGGTAGGCCAGCAGCCATGGAAACCTACCAAAACCAGACATTTCTAAAAACCGGACAGCTGGGAGAGTGCAGGGGGATGAGAGTTTACTTAGATGCCCATTTTCTCTTGCTCATCATGGCCTGAAAACAAGAAACCTTTACTAAAATGACAGAGCTCCCTCACACTTCTGAGATGTAAAGATCTGTGATATGAAAGTATTGACAAAAAGAAGTTAATCTACTGCCAACGTGGTCCTCACATGGTCACTGGACTGACAGTAGGCCCATGCGCGCATGCAGGGTACCAATTTCCTTGAGAGAAGTATGGAAATACAATATGGTAAGACTTTTGTCATTCCCTATATGTTCCTGAGTTTTATGGTCACATAAATCTGTGGAATTTCAATTTTTTTCACCCATTCTTTGACATTTGTAGTGCATTCTGGGTAGAAAAACAGGAATGAATCTATGCCACGGATATTACCCTGGATTCCCTTGGATCTCTATTTTTTTTAAACACCATGTTTCTCTGGTTCCCAGGGTCAGGGTCAACTCTGGACCTAAATACTGCATCCCTACCCATAGAAACAGAGAGGAAGTGTATTCATTAGACATAGTTTTGACATTAACTGGAAATCTCTAAGTGTTTGTTTTACAGAATTGTCTCCTTGCACAACCTCCATTTATTGCACATGATGCAGTGCCAAACCTTTCCTCTCCTAAACAAAAAACACATTCATACATGTTGGCTATAATTTTATTCAGAACTGTGAGATGTGAGAGTATGGTGTCCCTATGACTTACCCCGCTTCATTATTGCATGCTGTTTTATTCTCTTGACTATCTGATTGAGAGGTTGCATAGGCAGGTAGAGCCTCACCCACACAGAGTGGCATGCTCCATAATCAGATCCTCCCATCTAGCACTATGGAACTTCCTTCTGTTCTATTGTCTAACACGTGTATAGTCCACAAATAGCACTTGTGTGAAGGGATTACAGGTGAACATGGATGTGTGATTGAAGAGGTATGTGTTTGTAGTATAACCTATGTGAGTAACAGGTGTACTGAGCTGTGCGTCTCCTACCTGCCTCCACATAGCATATGTATGATAACAATTCAAGACTAAGCTCTATCTCTTAAAGCTTGTGTATCACTCTGAGACCTGACTGTAATTATACGGGTTAACTGGTGAACCGTTATTAATGATCTCCCTTTAGCAGCCTGATTAGGCTCAAGGAGTCTTTGTTGTGCCTTTGGCATGCTCACTGTGCTTGGCAGAATGGCAGGAGATGGTATTTGTATCCTGTCCAGAAAATTGACTGCCAAGATTCCAGTCGGCATGTGCCCAGCTCAACTTCTTACACTGTGTAGTGTAAAGTTGGGGTTTGTCTAAAGTCATCTTCGCGATCCACTGCTCGGATATAATGAGCACTGAAGTAGAAATCCTGCGACTAACTCTCCTAAATTTATTACCAAGCATTTTTTTTAAACTCCGCGAAAAGAAGCACTACGGCAATCTATCCAGAAGTGCAACCCTCACATACTGATTTACAGAAGTCAGTATAAACACATGTATTCAAATATAATCAGAAAATTAAAAAAAAGAATTGGATTATGGTAATTCTTTGTATGACATCTTGCTCTATAGTTTTCCAAAACAGATTACATTATTTCAAAGGTAGTATAGCCAAGTTAAAAGATGTTCCATGGAAGATATGTATCCATGCATGACCATTTAAAGTTGCATCTTAACCCTTGAACTGACCGCTCCAGTTCAGTTAAATAACCAGTTCTTCACTTTGCTGGTATGAAGTAAAGCAAGTCTTAACACACAGTTCTGGCTTTGATGGACACTGGGAACAGTGGTACACAATCTACTGCTTCTTCCTGCTTAAGTACAGACTCTGCATTTTCAATTTGGTGACCAACCTCTGGTACAGGAATGCAGTCAACAAAGTGTGGATCCTTCAGCCTTGTCACACCGCCCACAATTTAAGCAGTGGAGGCTGCTGCTTCACAGGCAATGAAAGTAATGATAGTGCCCAGCTCAAAGGCAAGAAAGGATATCAGTTTTACTGATGATAGACCACAAATGCATTCTATGATGCCAAATGAATCATGTGAATAGCCCCATTTTTGTACCAAGAACTGATCTTTTGAGTCACATCATACAGTTGACAAATTCATCAGTTTTATTAACTCATCCCGCATACATGCTATAATTACGTATACAGTTTGGCTTACACACTTCTGCCAACTCCCCCAATTTATGACAAAGGAAGTGCTCTCATCATGAATTGTAATGAGCGCATGTACTTGCTGTCTGTCAGAGAATGTTAGAGCTTGAAATCTTTACAAACATGCTCCTGAGGGAAGACTTTGCAGTTACTTCAAGCTGTCGGACAAGCCACAGTGTCAACATTGCACAGCTCGCTGAATGACTGTATTTTTGTGTAAAAATTGTCTGCATAGTGGTTACAACCTTAATGGAAGAAAGAGTGACCAAGATCCCACACAATCTCCTTGCTAGATCCTAATGAGGTAGGGCAACCAGGAGGATTTATACTGGAGAACTTTCAGGTACACACTCAGGCTAAATGCGTAATCCGTGGAACTCTCACACAGAAAATAAATCTTGATATTAGGTTTATACCATATGAACAGCAACCGCCCTTAATATAAAATCAAAGACTCACCCATCTCTATATTCTGTCATGGATTATAAACCTCAGGAAACATTGTTGTAAAATGTTCCACACAATTACATTTATGGTCTGGACTCTGGACTGTTTCATGGCAATGATTCAGAGCTATCATTGAAATACTGCATGAGTTGCTGAATCAAACAAGCATTTGCAATGTAATAGGTCTCGCATTAGGAAAGGTTGAGCTATTTGTATTGTAAATGACAATTTGTTTATGTATGTGTTGGTTTTGAAAATCGCGAAATTAATAGCTTTGTCATTTACAATGCCAATAGTTATAACTTTCGCAAATGTGACACCTATAGCATTTGTAATGCAATATGTGTTGTATTTAAGTGACTTACATGTATTGCTATTACAAATAACAATGGCTTTTAATTTTTTTAAATATTTAATACTTGAATAAAAGTTATTGTAATCTCTAATGGCAATAGATTAAACTTTTGTAAATAACTTTTGTGAAGATGATTTTCAGTGTATTTTATTGTGACGAAAATCCAAGAACAGAAGTGAAATATTAACATCTTTTTGTGACATTTGTAATAAAGCTTGAAACATTGAGAGTACATATATGAACCAGGGGTGCTGTGGTTGCGCTGAGTGATGCTGTGGTTGCGCTGAGTGATGCTGTGGTTGCGCTGAGTAATGCTGTGGTTGCGCTGAGTGATGCTGTGGTTGTGCTGAGTGGTTGTGCTGAGTGATGCTGCGGTGACGCTGGGTGATGCTGTGGTGGCGCTGAGTGATGTATTCTTGGCCCTGAGTGATGATGTGGTTTTGCTGAGTGATACTGTGGTGGTGCTGAGTGATGCTGTGGTGGCGCTGAGTGATGCTGTGGTGGCGCTGAGTAATGCTGTGGTGGCGCTGAGTGTATGCTGTGGTGGCACTGAGGGATGCTGTGGTGGTGCTAAGTGATGTTGTGGTGGTGCTGAGTGGTGCTGTTGGGGTGCTGTGGTGGTGTTGAGTAATGTTGGGGTGGTGCTGAGTGATGCTGTGGTGGTGATGAGTGATCCTGTGGTGGTGCTGATTTATCCTGTGGTGGTGTTGAGTGATGCATTCTTGGCCCTAAGTGATGAAGTGGTGTTGCTGAGTGATACTGTGGTGGTGCTGAGTGATGCTGTGGTGGTGCTGAGTGATGCTGTGGTGGTGCTGAGTGATGCTGTTGTGGTGCTGAGTGATGCTGTGGTGCTGCTGAGTAATGCTGTGGTGTTGCTGAGTGAAGATGTGGTGTTGCTGAGTGATGCTGAGGTGGTGCTGAGTGATGCTGTGGTGGTGCTGATTGATGCTGTGGTGGTGCTGATTGATGCTGTGGTGGTACTGTGGTGGTGCTGAGTGATCCTGTGGTGGTGCTGAGTGATCATGTGGTGGTGTTGAGTGATGCATTCTTGGCCCTGAGTGATGATGTGTTGTTGCTGAGTGATCCTGTGATGGTGCTGAGTGATGCAGTGGTGTTGCGAGTGTTGCTGTGGTGTTGCTGAGTGATGCTGTGGTGTTGCTGAATGATGCTGTGGTGGCCCTGAGCGATATTGTTGTGTGCTGAGTAATGCTGTGGTGGTGTTGAGTGATGCTGTGGTGGTGCTGAGTGATGCTGTGGTGGTTCTGTTTGGGCGTAGATATTGCCCAACCCCTCGTTGTTTAAGAAATATTCTGAGGTCAGACTGAATTTGTGGTAAGGGGCATATCTCATAAAATGTGTGGACAGAGTGCGAAATCAGTATAATGTAAGATATATATAGAAGTACTGAGGTCAGAGATAGAAAATGAAACAGCAAGGTAACAGTGTCTGTGTAGGGGCAAATAAATAAACATGCGACATAGACAGAGCTAGTAAGTATTTGAGGAGAGCAATGGAATAGAAAGATACCCAGAAGGAGGAGAAATGTTGACAGAGAAAAGAGAAGAGAGTGCTTGTACAGTGGTAGTATAGCACAAGGGTAGATTTCATGTACCAGGGCTTCCAGTTGTATCTTGCTGTGATGGAATAAGGTTACCCTGCACATAAATAATAAATGTATCTTCCCGTGCTCTGAACAACCATTCAAGATAAATTAATGGTAGATTTCGACAGAGGAGCCCAGACTCTCAGAAACATAGGCTGGGGAGGAAGAGCTGATGGTAGATGCAGGTCTGCTGATGCTGCATGGAGCGCAGCCAGATGGAGAAGGACGGGCACACAACTGATAAGTTGTGGGGCTTTATTTTATGTTCAGAAATGTATCCCAGGAAGTCCTACATGCACCGAGACACCCCAAGGTAGTTGTGCGCAATAAAAATTTCCTAAACATAAACATGAACATAACACGTTTACCTCCCCCCCGTTTAAAAAAAAATAGAGTAACCATGATTAAAGTTATGCTTTAAAATTAACATTGTTTGTAAAAATGCATCCAATGTAGGCTGGAGAAGAAGCAATACAAACAAAAGCACGTAATTTAAAGCACTGTGTGCAAAGTATGCTCGAGGTGGAAACAAAGAAAACACTGCACTTTAACTCACCCATTCCTGAAAACATTGAAGAACGGAAAGTATACATGTGTGGGGGGAGCGAAGGGAAGTAAACAGAAAATAAATTTAAATCTGCAGCAGCGCTTTACGCTACTGATCAGCTGCTGTAGGGGAGGAGGGAAGGGGGGCAAGTTGGAGTCTGGCACAGCGGCTCATTACTGTAGCTGTTTGAGGCGCTTCATATGGGCAAGCTCTTTGCTGTGAAAGTGAAAAAATGCGGGGCCCTGAAAGTCTGATGCATGCAACAAATGGTAGTCTGGTGCGAGGCCTGGAGGGCGAGAGAGGGGGAGCAGGGGGCAAGCGGGAGTGGGAGGGAATGAGCAGGCCAAGCGCGCGCCTTGCGAAGCTTCACGCTTCAGTAGACAACATGCATTGGGAGGAATCCGGCTTGGAATCCTCTTGGTAAGAGAGTTTGTTTCAACTCCATTACTCTCATCTCTTTATCCCTGTGGGATAGAATAGTCAAGACCTAAAACCGACCCCAACTCAAGATAAATGTGAAGGTAGGGGTTACCCAAACTGTGAAAGAAGAACAATGAACAATGTTAGGCCCCATACCTTTTTAGCTCTCCAAGTGAGGTGAGAGTCCCAGATGAGTCCTAGAATACAGTACAGGAATGCCTTCATTCTCCCTCAAAAACTGTTCGGCATGCAAGTTAGTTTGCTGCACGATATTTTTCAATTAATAGGTCATGCACAAAATGCTGTAATTAGTCAATAGACAAAAAAGGACAGTATTGACTCTGCATCCAGCAGCTCCGGTAAAAGGAGAAATTACAGGCTAGAAACGTAGTGTTGCCAAGTGGGCACCCTTATTGTGGTCTGAGTGGCGCCTGTCTGCACATCCTAATTCTCCAATACAAAGACAGTTGCAAATTAGGATGCATGAGCCACACCATTAGACACAGCTTCCCTATTTGATCATATCTGAGAGCCCTCCTTCATTATTATGTTATGTTATACTAATTTTATAGAGCGCACAGCTACTCAAAGTGTCCCGGCGCTGCTATCAAAAAAAGCCCAACACCGAGTCAGCTGAAGAAACAGAGCGTCAAGAGGAGAGGAATAAAAGCCTCAGAACAGCAGCGTCTTCAGTTTCTTCTTAAAAACTGCCGGGTCTGAGACTATCCTAAGGGCAAGAGGGAGATAATTCCAGGCTAAGCCAGCCTTGCAAGTGAAGGAACAGCCACCCAGCCGGTGGCGTTTGAACTGGGGGGTCTGTATAAGGAATTGGTCAGACGACCACAATTGTCTGGAGGGTGTGTGGATGGCAAAGCATTTCTGAAGATAAGAAGGGCCCAACCCATACAAAGCCCGTTGGACAGTGGACAACATTTTGAATTTAAAGCGAGACTCCACCAGGAGCCAATGAAGGACGCAGAGATGGGCCCGCACACTCTGCCTGGGAGAAAGTCCCAGCAGAAGTCTCGCTGCCGCATTTTGGACTACCTGCAGCTTCCTGGTGAGATACCCGGACAGCCCACCAGGAGAGCATTAGAATAGTCGAGACTGGAGAGAATAAGTGACCGGACAACCGTTTATTTGGCCCCGGCTGGCAGGAGAGGGAGGAATTTTCACAGCGTTTTTAAGATGCCAAAGCAGGTCCCTGTGAGATTCTTAACATGAGTAGCAAAATTAAGGCTCTCCTCAAACCAGACCTCTGGAATTTTTACAAGACCCTTATCAGACTGGGGGGGCGGAAAATCAGAAGGCCAGAGGGAATTTTATGGGAAATTCAGTGTCAAAGAGCAATCCAGAATTATCGTATTACTCCAGCATGATTGAATTTTGTCCAGGCCAAATTCAAACACCAGTGCAGTCGAGTAGTATTACCTCCAAACATCAGTTGATATCAGATGTCAGTCTTATGCAAATGTCTTAAGGTGTTAGGGCAAGGAACCACCAACATACTACACCCTTTATGTATGCCCTTCAAAAAACCACAAACCCCAGCCCCAGTCCTTGCAAGCTGGAATATACACACACACACACATATACACACTCACACACACAAACCACACACCACACAACACACACCACACACCACACACGCCACACACACCGCAGACACATGCACACACGCATGCATGCACGCACAACACACATACACACACTCACACACACACACATACACACTCACCCCTCCCCCAAACGAAATGAAATGAAAAATAATTTTTATCGCGCAACTAAGCCCTTTGGGCATCAAGGCGCATAACCAAACAATACCAGTTTTCAGAGTATACTCCTAATTACGGGTAGGCCCTGACAAAACACCAGGTCTTGAGCGCTTTTTTAAAAGAGGACAGAGAAGGTTGCATCTTAATCTCATGAGGCAGCAAGTTCCATAATTTGGGAGCAACAATGGAAAATGCTCTATTTCCCCAGCGTACCCTTTTGGCACGTGGGACAACCAACAGATTCATCTCTGAAGATCTCAGAGAACTACAAGGCTGGTAACGGGTCAACAAAGCACCAAGGGGATCAGAAAAGCCATCTGCCAAAGCTCGATAGGCAAGACATAGGATCTTAAAGAAGATCCTGAGATGAATAGGGAGCCAATGAAGACTCTTTCTAGCCATCGTAGCAGATGAGGCATTGGGGAGTGCCAAGACAAAACGAGCAGTCGCATTTTGAACGACCTGCAATCGCTGAATGAGCCCCTTGTTGGAGTCTGCATAAAGCGCATTACAGTAGTCCAACCGTGAACTCACCAATGCCACTGCCACGTGCTTACGTGCTGAGGGAGAGAGATAGTGAAGAATCCTCTTTAGAATCTTTAACACCCCCCAGCAGGTGGCAACCGTGCGGTTGACCTGCAGAGTCATGGAGAAGTAGGTGTCAAAGATTACTCCAAGATTTCTTGCAGACTGGGAAGGAGATGGACAAGTTCCCAGCGAGGCCGGCCACCACTCATCCGACCAGATATCCTGGTCTTTGCCAAAGACCAGGATCTCAGTTTTGTCGCCATTCAACTTCAGGTAATTTTGAAGCATCCAGTCAGAGACTGTCTGCATACAGATCCTGAAGTTGGTGGCAGATGTTGAAACTGAGTGGGCCAATGACACCATGATTTGAGTGTCATCGGCGTATGACACCAATTCCATCCCCTGGGATTTTACTAGCCTTGCAAGGGGGGCGACATAAATGTTGAATAGGGTCGGACTAAGAGCCGACCCTTGTGGCACCCCACATTGCAAGTACATAGCAGGGGAGAGAAATTCACCAAGCTTGACTCTTTGCTCTCTATGCTGTAAAAAGGAGTGCAGAAGGTTCAGAGCCATACCGGAAATCCCTGCCTCCCTCAGCCGAGATGTAAGAGTCGAGGGAGACAGGGTGTCAAACGCCGCGGTGAGGTCCAGTAGCACCAACACTGTGGTTTGGCTGGCGTCCACCTTTATGCGGATTTTATTTGCCACCATAGTCAAAGCTGTCTCAGTACTATGTGCCTTTCGGAACCCATGCTGGGAGCTGTCAAGATACCCAGATGAGTCCAGAAAGGTAGTAAGATGGCAGTTGAGGTGAGACTCAAGAATCTTAGCAGGAGCGGGTAACAGTGAAATAGGTCTAAAATTTTTCAACTGTTCCGGATCCAGTGTGGGCTTCTTAAGTAGAGGCTTCACTATCGCCCTCTTCCATATTAAGGGGAAGGTTCCTTGGGTTATAGCGCCATTCATGACTTCTAAAAGCGGTGGGAGCATTGTCGATCTGCAATCCTTCAATATCTTCAAAGGGCAGGGGTCAAGAGTGGATGAGGATTTAGTCCTATCGAGCAAAAGCTCAAGTCCTTCTCGAGTGAGTAACAGAAAGTCCGTTAAACTATCAGAATGGTCTCTAGTCCAGGCTTCTAGATTGATCAGGGTTTGGAGAGAGGAATCGCCTAAAGACTTTCTCTGATTTCCAACGCGAGATATATGTCCTCAATTTTCTTGTGGAAGAATTCTGATATGTTGTTACAGAGCTCCTGCGAGCCCACAACTGGATCAGGAACCTGTAGGCAGCAGAGGGAGTCGACAATCTTAAAAAGCTCCCTAGAGGAGGTGAGGGAAGTAGTGAGATTCGAGAAGTACTGCTGCTTTCCCCTAATGACGCTAGATTTATAGTCAGCTAACAGACCCTTACGTACTTCCCTTTCAATGGGATCCCACGCTTTCCTCCATTTTCTTTCCTGTCTTCTACAGCCTTGTCGTAGAAGTCTTAATGATTCCGTATACCACGGAGCAGTGGGCTTACGGCGAGCGAATATCTAAAGGATGGAGGAGCCAGCTCATCGACCCCCTTGGTGATGGAGTCAGAGAGCAGTAACACTGCTTCATCCACATCTCCCAAGGAAGAGTATTCTGCCTTGTGTACCACACATCCATCAAATCCCCACATTTGAATAAAGTGATATTTCATCCCATAGCACACATAGGCAGAACATGTGACTGGGAGCCACCAAACCAAAAGCATTCTACAGTTTCCCAGATGTTCACTTGAGACAGGGTACTGTGCTTCCTCTATGTTCTTTCTTACAAAGGTAACACCAAAAAGGTCCACGCAGCAGGGTACTGTTCCTACCTATATCCACAATGCCTGACATCAGGGAACTACATCTTCCTCATTTTGCAAAACCATGATCACACATTGCGATTCAGCTTCCTGTATTTGCACAACTTAGCATGTATACAACTTTAAATCAAACACAAGGAGATGATGGACGGAGCCCTGGAACTTTTCAGACACTCACCCCAGTCACAGATCTGGGTTGAATCCATCATCTTTCTTTAGCTCACTTCGCCACTGAAGTTCCGACCCAGCTATATGCAAATCAGTCTTGACCCTGTGCCTCCTGGGAACAGTCCAGACTGAACTGCCAAGCCATATTTTCCCTGGACTGGAAACAAGCATCCAGGGACCGGTATCGGGTTAACAGCCCTCATCAGCCAAGCTAGCTTGAATCCAGTGGCAAAGTGAGCAAGGGACCCACGTTTGGGCAAAACCTGCCAACTTAGGGCAAACAAAGCAAACACAAGGAGGTGATGGACAGAGCGCTGAACCTTTTCAGACACTCACACCCCGTCACACATTTGGGTTGAATCCATCATCATTCTTTAACTCACTTTGCCACCCCAGTTCAAACACAGCTACATGCAAATCAGTCTTGACCCTGTTCCTCAAGGCTACCTTGAAACCAGTGACAGAGTGAGCAAGGAACCCACTGGGTTGAATCCATCACTAACCCCAGTCACAGATCGGGTTGAATCCATCATTGTTCTTTAGCTCACTTCACCACCCCAGTTCAGACACAGCTATATGAAAATCTGCCTTGACCTTGTGCCTCATGGGAACAGTCCAGACCGAACTGCTAAGCCATTTCTTCCCTGGGATGGTAACTAGTGTCAAGTGTGAGCGCCCAGTATCTTTAAGGCAATCAGAAAGGGCCGGTATAAGCATGCGGCCGCTTAGACTGTGGGGGCAGGGTAGGGCTTAGGGGGTTGAAGGGCTCACCTGAGGAGGACCAATGGTGAGATCAGGTCCTTGGAATGAGGGGCGAAGAGTGTCTTCAACCGGCGTCGCTGGCATGGCGTCCGAAGCTGGGGTGGTGGAGGCCACTCAATGGTGAGATACCGGCGCTGCAAATCATGCAACCAGATCCTGGGGATCTAAAGAAAAAGCGTATGTCAGCCCGTCGTTAAAGGATGAGGGGGTAAGCACCAGAGGCAGGGCGGCAGGCTCACCTTGGGAAGTGTAGTGAGTCAATCAAAGAAAGTGGGGTCCGGGCTGGATCCTCTGCGGGCGTACGACTGAGCTTGGCGTGAGTCCGAGTGGGTACTGCTATGAGGGAGTGCAGGCGGAAGAACGTTTCTGGGGAAAGGGTGAAGTCACAGAGGGGGGCTTGACCGTTGGGTGGTGTGTCCAGAGTTAAAGGGCCAGGAGCGTCGAGAGTGACATAGAAAAGAAAGAGAACATCTCGAGAAAGAGAGATGGGGGGAAAAAGTGATAATTGTGGACACCCCAAATGGGGACATCAATAGACAATAAAAGGATTTGATTCATCCGGCAATGTACACCAAGATGCAGGTGATGCAAAACACTGCAATGGACAGATATACGAAGTATACACATGTATAGTATGCATCGTTAATTGCGGTTGAACTGGAACTCACACAAAAAGAGCATGAGACAATAAAAGGGAAAGCGAACAATGTGTAACAATGTAGATCATTAAGTCATACGAAAAGGCACAATATGCCTGAGACAATTAAATAGATAAGCATGGTGTAACAATAAGAATCATTAGGTCACGTGTTAGAGGTAGAGTATGGCTGGATGTAGTCAGAGAGCTTGCCTGAGGGTCATGTGTGAGAGTCAAGCGATCAGTTTGTTTGGGTCGAAGAATTAGTCATTTGGGAGCAGAGGTATGGTAAGGTATAAGGTTATACCAGCAGTGTTAGAGATGAACGGTATTGTTACATTCATCCAGGGTGTTTAGACCTTGGTTGATGCAATTGCAATGTGTGATCCATCTTCATTCGCAATTGTTGAGGTGTTGTTGGTAGTTGCTGCCTCTGGTGGGGAAAGTCAGTTGGTCAATTACTTGCCAGATAATATCCAAATAACTGTTTTGTTTTTCCAGGTAGTGAGCAACAAGGGGGGTATTGTCAGCTTTGCAATGGATGCATCTTTTATGCTGGATAATCCACTGTTTAACCATTTGAGTGGTTTGGCTGATGTAAACAAGGTTGTAAGGGCAATGTATTGCGTGGATCACATTAGTTGAGTGACAGTTAGAAAAGGTCTTCAAGGTGTAGGTACGGCGGTTTGATTCAAAGTCTTTCGTGTTAATCGTGAGCACACATACCACACAATTTTGGCATTTGTAATGTCCAACAATGGCCCCATGATGAAGTTATAGATTCTGTGCTGTTTTTTTTTTAGGCCAGGTGATGGAGTGAACTAGATGGTTGGATAAGTTGCCACCTCTTTTGTAGGAGAACAGAGGCGGTTGTTGGAAGCTCTGGTGTGAGCGGAGGATCTTGTGTGTTAAAACCTGGATTAAGATTGTGATGACCTTGAAGCTAGCGAAGTTAATAGTGAGCCAGGATTACTTTCCTGGTCGCGGCATGCCAACACACCCCCCTTTAATATGATGTTTTGGTCACAAGCATACTCAAACGCTTCACTTTTAATTGTGTCTTTCATCTGCCGATCTTGTGACTAACAAAGAACGATAATCTTGTGGCCAATCTCCTGTACCTGTGAAATTTATTTGGATTTACATCTTTTAAAAAAATATATTTTTATTGATGACATGAGGACAGAGATGCAGCAAATAAAAAAAAACTCACCATACAGAAGTAAAAAAACCAACAAAAAGGAAAACAAGAAAATATGGCAGACAAAAAAAGTTATTACATTTTGGGGCAGCAAACACGAGGGGACTAATCTTACACAGAAAAAAACTCAAAATCCATTTTAAGCAAGCATAGCTTCCTGTAATCAACTAAACAGTTTCCTTAACACATTCCTAGACAAATTCTTCCCAATTTTTCCTAATTTACATAATGTTCTTACACCACTGATTTTAGCTAATGCACGTTCTATATTATATGTATCGATTACTATTGCCCACCACTCTGCCAATGCATTGAGTCACAGTTACAGAGGGTCGCGCGCACCCCCTATTGCGCTCAACTCGAGTGGAGCGAGACCGGCGGCGTTTCCAAGCTGTGGAACACGCTTCCTAATCACCTTAAAAGTATTCCAACTTTAACTCTTTTACTAAAACAGTTAAAAACTTGGTTATTCAATCAATAGACTCGCTAGTTGCTTAAAAATTACCAGCTATATTGCGATTCTCTGTCAAGCGCCGAGACACCTTTGTGTATTCGTGCGCTCAACAAGTTTTATAAAATAAATAAATACATCGATTGTGGAACCCGTGCGATCCATGCTCGAGCAATAGCTAGCCTAGCACAAGCCAGTATAATACTAATAAGTTCTCTCTAGCTATAGTCACATAATTGTGGACCCAGTAATATATCCGTAACCGTAAATGAAATAGATCTATTAAGTTTATGAGACACAGTCTTTTCCAGTCCTTCCCAAAATGATAGTAATAATGGACATGAATAATACATATGCTATAAATCAGCTGCCTATAAATAACATTTTGGGCATCTAGTCCGATCACTACTTAAGTTACTTGCTACCCATTTCAAAATACATGCAGGAGTATAATAAGGAGAGCAAACAGTCCTGCATGATTGTAACCTTTAATTATGGGTGAATTTTGCGGATTCGCGGTCTGCGAATTCACGCAAAATGGCAAAAAATTAGCGAGTTTGCGGATTTTCCCGCAAACTCGTGGATGTTTTTACCATTTGTCACATGTGTCTGTAACTTTGCCACCGCGACGAAAGGCGCAGAGGTCCCTCGAGTGAGCTGTCCGTCATAGTGAGGAAAGAGCGGGAAGACGTTGCATACCCTAGTGTGTGTGTGGCAGGGCTTCTATGCGAGTTCACATGCCTCTTGTTTATAAAGGGTCAGAGACCGATAACCAGATGAGGAGAAAGCAGCCTCCTGTTCACAGGAAGTACAAGGGGATTGCGCTCGAGAAACTCGTGGATGCAGACCTTCATTAAGGATTACATCTAATTGTAGGCGGTAGAGATACGGAGAGGAAGCACACCTGCCTAGCCTCGACCGTGCTCACTAGTTGTTTGGGCTGATTATAATGCGTGACTGAATTTGAGCTTCAACTCGAGCACCTGCTTTATTTATATCATTCTAGACTGTAAGTGCTTCCTGTTGAGGTTTAATTTTTGTGACAGGGGCATCGTGCCAGAATGAATCCTGCCTGCATTATCCACGAAGATTCTGCAAAAAAAAAAAAAAAGCGCCCGTGAGCGAATTTGCGAATTTTCTGCAATTTCGCGAGATTTGCGGATCACGAAATTGCTGAAAATTCGCAAATTTCGCGCCCATACTTAGTAACCTTAAACTGGATGAATGTACTGATTTACGAATGGTATCCAGTGCAAAAGATATGGAATCAGCAGTAACGATTGACCCCAATTTCTGACTCCAGCAGGTGCCTAGTTTCCTACGGTCTTTCTGAGAATTAAATCTTTTAAATGAAAAACTGATCAGTGATCTATCTTTAGCTAAGTGAATACATTCCCATATGCTAGAGTCCGTCAATTCAGTGTATTTAAGGCTGCGTATAAAATAGTCTCGAATTTGATAGTATTTTAGGGGCATGCTTTCCATCACATTGTAGAGAAGTTGGAGTCTCCCAAACAATAAGAACCCAGTATCATCGAATAAATCGCCAAGATTTTTAATACCCAATTGTGCCCATTGTCTCCCTTTCCCATCGTGGAAAACTCCTGGAAAAGCTGGATTGTCCCATAAAGGTAATCTAGAATGGTATAACGGTATTTGGAATTTACTAACGATGGCTCTCCAAATGTATGCTATGTCTCGTGCAGTCTTGAATTTAACCCTCTTAAAGTAGTTCGAGTTGTTGATGCGATACAAAAACATTTTGGATTCCGATCCTAACATAAATGCATAATAAAAAAAAGGTTCCTTGTAAGGGTGTATCAAACTACGAATGCATTCTATAAATGTCGACCAGAAGTATGCTTTCAAATCAGGAAAATCAAGACCACCTTTTCCATAAGGAAATTTAAGTATTTCAATTGCACCACATGCTTTTTTATAGCCCCAAATGAAGCTGCTTAATATGCCATCTAGGCGTTTAAAAAAAAGATTGTTAATACGTAGTGCGATTGATCTAAATAGATAGATAAATTTGGGTAGAATCCTAATTTTGATTAAATGTATTTTGCCGATTAAACTGAGTGGAACCTTATGCCATTCAAAAAAAATAATAGCTGTGTCTTTTAGCAATAATTCATAGTTCAGCGTGGCTATCTCTTCTGGGCAAGCAGAAATCTTTACTCCCGAGTAAATAGCAGTTTTACACACTCCCTGAATTGGATCCTATGGTTTATAGTTCACTATAATTTGCGTCTTATTAGTGTTCAGCCTATAACCAGATACTAAACCAAACATCCTGGCCTCCGTGGTAATCCCTATCATTGCCTCAGCTATATTTGTCGAACAAACAGCAATATCATCTGCATATACTGTCATTTTAAGGGTGTCTGAATCAGATGAGAACGGTACTATACACAGATTGTTTTGTAGTGCCACTAGAAAAGGTTCGATAGATAGAGAAAATAATAAAGGCGACAGTGGGCACCCTTCACGGGTACCATGCAGAATAGGAAATGTATCGGACTGTATCCCTGCATTGCATACTTTGGCTCACAAATTATCGCAGAGAGCCTTTATCCATTTCAAGAATGAACCCTTGATGCCAAATCTTTTCAACACAACCCAGAGGTAATCCCACCCCACTCGGTCCAATGCTTTCTCAGCATCAATTAGTATCATACCGAGTGGGGGGGATCTTACCTTAGCAACATCAAAAGCTGTAAAAGCCATACTAATATGAGTCGTTGTATCCCTACCGGGTACAAATCCATGCTGTTGTGGAGAAACCAGGGCAGATATTATTGGGGTAAGTCGGTTAGCCATTATCTTGCTAAATATCTTCGCATCGGTGTTTATTAGCGATATCGGTCGATAAGACCCACATTCATCTGATGTTTTATTCTTCTTAAGAAAAAATATAATATGCGTGATATTCCATGACTCGGGGGCTTTCCCCACTTGTCCAATGAGTCCGATCACTTGACTGAGTATAGGGGCTAATTCCTCAATGAAATGTTTATAAAGCTCGACCGGAATCGAGTCTTCCCCTGATGATTTGCAGGAGGGTAGAGCAGAGACTGCCAATCTAATCTCAGCTAAAGTAATATCTGCTTGCTCCATGTCAATACGGTTCACTTCATTAATCTGTAGATATATACTAATGTCGTCAGGCCCCGGTCGACTTTCAGGAGTATATAATTCCTTATAGTATCTAGCAAACTGTTCAAGTATTTGAGGGGAGTTATTGTATGTCACGGTATCAGGGCCTTTGATGGTCCTAACTAATGTTTTAGCCTTGCTTTCTGCCACCTTATAAGCTAATATCTTTCCTCCTGTTTCACCACCCTCATACTGGGGGAGACGATATTTATGCAATTTAATAAGACTTTTCCTCTCAGCGTCTGTTTTAAAGCAGACTTTAGGCCAATTAAGACACAGATTAGTTCTTCGTCTGAGTTAGACCCTGTGACAGCGCTGTCGCTAGTTGTTGTTCTGCATGTAATATTTTCGCTATAGAATCATCTGTATTCTTTTTATTTTCAAAGTTCTGCCTAAATATATACTGCTGAGTAAAACCCCTAATGCTGGCCTTACAGGGGTCCTATAACATATTGTAAGAGGCTGAACCAATATTAAGTTCCAAAAAATCTTTTATGTGGGCCTTAAGTTTAAGTATAAAATCTGCATAAAATGTAAATTGATACTTGTATAGCGCACTACTCACCCGCAAGGTTCTCAAGGCGCTTGTACGAATACCGCTGTGGAACCCATCCTGGCTTTCCCTGTGAGGTGTCCACTCCTGGGCACCCCCAAGGTGGAGGCCAGGCATCCTTAGCATTGTGGGGGCCGTTGTGGAGATTAAGCAAGCTATTGCCCAGAGTTGCAGAGTGGGACTCCATGATTGGAATAGGCACCGAGGCGAGAATTATCAGGTCCGTGGAATTTTGAGCCCAAGACCTGCCGAGGCAGGGAATTGAACCCTGGTCCCGGGCCAGACCTCTGCATCAGGGTCTGCCGCTCTAACCATTGAGAAAAAAGCAGCAAATGTCGTGGGAATGAAAAAAAGCAATAGTTTAATTTCTTTGTTGGTATTTTGAAAGAAAGGATGATAGGATTGTGGTCTGATGTAACCCGCGGACAGATCTCCATATTACTTGTTTCCAAAATATTATTTGACGCCCATGCCATATCAATGCGGGAGCATAATTTATGTGCCGCTGAATAGTAGGTATAGCCGGCAACATCAGGGTGTAATACCCTCCAGGCATCTTTAATATTGTGGATGCGCCCTATTTATATCATTTATATCATTTCAGCCCTTGCTTTACGCATCCTCCTAAATGCCCCCCGTCTGGTAGTATCAGTATCAATGTTCATAATACAGTTAATGTCACCGAATATCAGATGCTTCCCCTCCCATTCAAGAAGTTCCATATGAATTTTGTCCATAACAGTGGGATCACACAAAATGTGTATTTCTTACTTTCTATAATAAGTTGGGCGATAGCCCATCTACCATTTTTATCTTTCGAGGTTTTAATTGTCTCGGCTTTGAAAAATGTATTTTGTAAAATAGCAACTCCTCTAATTGACACATTTTACAACAACGTTATACCCTAATTCTTTAAGGACATTGCGATCCGTGTAGCACATATGTGTCTCAGACAGTAAAACTGTATGCGGGCTGTACATCCTTAACTCCTCGAAAACTAAGCGCCGTTTGTTCTTACTATTTAGCCCTGACACATTCCAAGCAAGACACCTTACTTTGTCCATAGCAGTAACTTTCTCATCTACCCTTGCCCCCTACACATTAGAAAAAAAGAGAAAAAACATGAACAAAAAACGTTGTCACTTATTGTCTTTCTAAAAACTCGCCTCATGTCAATTTTACTGATTGTACCCTCTCCCAGGACCCCCCACCCCTAAACCCCCTTTTCCACCCCATCCCCTACCATCCCTGCCCACCCCACCCACCCCCTACTTCTTCGTGGAGGAGGATTCCTCTCTCTAACCAGCTGCCGTTGATTTGGGCAGCCAAAAGAGTCACAGCAGTACCTGCTTCTCTCTTCCAAAAGCCCCACAAGTATCTCCGATACCACCATATGTAACACAAAAGAATACTTCGTTAAAACAATGATCCTAAAGCCATTTTTTAACAAAATCAAGAAAAAAAAGAAAGTCTACTATCAGCAATTCTTAAACCACTACCTGCACCATTTTAGCTCTGTAACATTTTTAAATCATTATATATAGTCAGTCACAGTATTATTATTCTGCTGATTTCTCAGTAGATTCTCTCCGCCATTTTTTCACCATTTTTTTCTGCTTCTTGGTCATCAGAAAAAGAATAATTTATGAACATTCTTAAATACTTTTAGACGCGCTGGTTCTTGTAACAAAGCTTGACCACCCAGGGCCTTAATTGGATCAATATATTGTCGTAACTTCCATCGCTTCTCCATGGTAGTTTTACTTAAGTCTGATCTAACAAAAAAAGTTATTGACTCTATAGTGACTGGCTTATTAGGCTGAGCTTTCAGCGACACCGCCTGCCATTGACTCTATAGCGACTGGCTTATTAGGTCGAGCTTTCAGCGACACCGCCTGCCGGATTTACATCTACCGCAAGGTGTAGTGTTCTGGTCTATAGTTGAAAATAGCAAGTTATTTCTGAAACTCTCTGACTGCTCCCGGGCTTTTGGGTAGGAAAGAAATCTTTAGCACACATCATTTGTTTTTGTTTAAGGGTGGAAAACATCTGACAAGGTTTTCAATTGATATAACATAGAAACATATTTTAAACTCTTGCCTTTTACCTGTTTGGAAGTATATGCCCAGCTCGAATGCATGTGATCTGAGAATGTTGGATTTATGAAGAGGGACATTTTGTAACTTTGAAATACTAATAAAAGCTTGTTGATCTAGAATTGTAATAATAGTCTGTTGCTATTGATGTTTAATGGAAAAATCCTGTTTTTTAAAGAGAAAGCCATACGTGATTTGAATGATTTACTGCCTAGGTTTATTTTATACTGTGCTTGAAACATTAAAGCAATATTGTTGATTATTGTTCTTATTTGTATAATACTGTATAATGCATACTTTGGGTATAGTTGTTGATATGCATTTTGCTCAGTCATCTACTGTTCATCCTGTTTTCTTCTTAAAGCGCCCTTCATGGATTTGAAGGATTGGTAAAGTTATGTTTTATTTAGCGCGAACTTGATCCGAATTGGGTATCAGAAAACTTTACATAACAACAGTTTTGTTACATGACGACACATTAATTTTTGTTAGGCATGGGGAGATTAAGTGATTTGCCCAGAATCACAGGATGTTCAGCCTCATTGCCGAGACTCAAACCCAGTTCCCCAGATTCGAGGTCGACCACCCTAGCCATTAGGCCAACCCCTCTTGTTATCACTTTGATTTTCTTTATTGCATGTGATATAAAAAAAATGTTTTTATTAAAAAGCATAAGATGCAAAAGCCACTACCATTTTCATGTAATTGTGTGAAATCGAATCCAGCTGTACCTGCTACTATCCTTTTCATAAATTGCTTTGATAGTCAGATAGTTGTACTTTTCATTTTTCTAGGAACTTATGAACTGCGCATTGACCTGCATGATTTTGAAAATAATTATCACTTTGCCAAATATAGTTCTTTCCAAATTGCTGGAGAGACGGAGAAGTATCAGCTGATATATGAAGCCTTCACTGGAGGAAATGCAGGTAAGGAATTCCATGATTCCTGAAACAAAAGTGGTGCCAGCAACCACTATATTCTTTTTAAGCTAAAAAACAAATTAGAAATGGATCTTTTATGTTCTGCAAAAAAGTATTGGATCTCTTATGTTCGTCATCACCAAATGCATATTAAAACCCGGGGGAATGTATATGGCTCAAATATAAAATAAAATATCTGTGACATTTTTCATAAATTACAGCATTCACGAAACTACCGTAGTTTTTTTTGGACGATAGCATTACTGCCTCTGGTAGAACACTAAGGGGCTGATTACGTTGGCGGACGGACTTCAGTCCATCCACATTCGTATGTGTAATGGGACCGCCGCCTACAAGGTGGTCCAACAATAAGCAATACAATGTGACCGAAACAACGGCTGCTGCAGCACCCGCCGCAATATAAAAATGGGACATGTTACATATCCCTGCACTACATGTCTGCCACATGATGCAGTGATATGTAGAGGGGGGCACCATAGGTGCCCCCCAGGTCCCATGTCCAAGGGCCAGGGTGAACGGGGGCCTGATACAGGCCCCCAAAGTCCCATTCCACCAGCCTTTCATGGCAAGTTAACCGCCATGAAAAGGCTGGTGGAAAGGGACATTGTAATCTCTATAGCGGTGCCTGGCACCATCGTAGGGAATACAATTCCCCCCTACGCCGACGCACCAGCGGGCTCAAAGAGTCCGTTGGATGTGTTGCAGTCGGACATTTTTATGGGCGGGCGTGAAACATCTATCTGATGGGGGCAAGACCACCACTGACAGCCTGTCGGCGGCAGTCTCTCTGCCATCATAATCAGCCCCTAAGTTCTTCAAAAATTTGTTGCAAGTAATTTAAGTTTTCAAATTAATTTGATGTCAGAAGAATAAGGTACAAAATGTATCTTCTTCAAAAGTAGGCCTTACTGTTAAAAATATGAGTGTAAACTTAGTGCTTAGTTGATTATTTGGTGGACAGAGACATCACTGTTGGCCTGGTGGGGGACTTAGCATCCACCAGGCTGAGACTACTACCCTGCCAAATTTTGAAATTACTGCCAAATTGGCAATCATGTCTAAAGCATTGGCAGGAACCTCAGTCACGGTGGTTCCTGTCATTGCTTTGTACTGGTTGGTGGAGCTCCGCCAACATGATAGAGCCATGCACCAAACAGTTTTCTTTTTAAAATGAAAAACCCATAGGGAGGGGAGCATTTAGCAGTTTTCACTTCCCCTTACGACAAGGGTTTTCCTGGCTGTGACGGCCAGTGAAAACTGACCTTTAAACCCACCATCTAAGTTAGATAGGTGGAATAAGAGGCCTGCTTCCAAAAGCCCTTACTCTACAGGGCTATCAGAGGGGTTTAATAATGCCAGAGACCTAGTAGTCTCCGCCGTGATTAAACTCAAGGTCCATCCACATCTAAATTTGGCTGACGGGTATCTATATCTTGGAGGTATAGATACTCACTCACTGTTGCTATGGAGTAGCTATACCACCAAGATATTAAATTGGCCCCTAAGACTAGCAGGTACACTAGAAAAAATAAAAAATTCAAACATTATTTAAAAAATTCAAAATTTTTATTTTCTCCATCAGAAAATCATTTAATGTTGAGCACCTTCATTCTTAGTTCATGTCTATTCATGGAAGTTTTCCAAGAGAAATTGATGATCTCTCATATCAGTGTCTCCTTCTTCTGGTTCAATCTTTGCCATATATGTTGATTTAGGAGCTGTGTACTAAATGTTTAGCAGCCTAATTGTTGTTGTTATCCAGACCTCAGGCTTTTCAGAATCTTTGTCCTTCCAGTCTCAATGAGTTCTGATTCTCTGGATGATATCCACAATGGAATTTCTGCTCCATTATTAGTACCACGCAAAGGTGTTTCATAACTCCATTCTTCTACTGAGTTCCTTTATCTGATTCTAAAGAAGGTTGACAAATGGAATCAAGGGATCAACTTCCTGAATAAATGCTTGGCTACAATGAGAGCATCACATCATCTGGTTAGATATACTTTCATCCACTTTCTAAACAAACAACCACTAGGATATTTAAAACCATTGCACCGGGGCTTTTCAACAACATCTATTTGTAATCTTGTGAAGGGACTTAAAAGGGGCCCCCTGTAAACTCGGATATGGGGCAGACAGGCAGGGGAAATAAAGTCAATGCGAAACAAAGAAAAGTCTAGCCCTTCACAAGAATAAGCAAGGCTCTATTAAGAGTCCTATGATAAAATCAGCAGTAGTGAGCTCACTGCGACCCAGAACAACATGGACTGACTCAGATACAGTTCATTATCAAAAAATAAATTGATATTTTATTGCATTTTTTTCAAAAATAGAGAATCAATTAACATTTTTACAAAATATAATACCATTCAACAGGTCATCACAAAAATTATATCCTCAATAATGATTCAACAAAGGTCCCAAACATCCCCACACTCATTCTATCAATCATGCAACAAAGTCACACATTCTTCCCAGATCATGTATAAAAAATATTC